>NC_139825.1:7558793-8262655 GCF_963691815.1 Echiichthys vipera | reverse complement strand
CTAGTAGTACATAATCCCCTGCAGAGAAGTCCAACCTGTGTCTTCCAGACCACAACAGTTTTTTTGAACCAGGACATGGTCCTGTCAGTGCTGTCCATCCTGGACATTGCAGATGTAACGCTACTAAATTGGTTTTCTATGGAGGGCCTTTTAGGGTACGTTCACACGATCGAAAACAACCCTTTTTTCCTCCATCGTTCTTAACAAGTTTTCCATCCACACGGCCTCGGCTCAAGAAATATCTATGTCCACACGAAACCAGTGAAACCAGCTCAAAACTCTGTAGGTACACGTGCCAGGCCTGGATGTGAGGCTGTAACCCAATGCCAAAGAAATACACCAACAAGGAGAAGAAGAGACAGGGAGATGCTGTGTAGGCTACAATACACCGGCTGCGAATTTCTCACTAAATCTGGAGACTTCCCAAATCCTCATCCTCCTATAGAGAAATCTGTCCACTGTTTCTGGTGTTAGTGGAGACTTTTGTGGTGTTTTGGACTCTGATGCACGAATCACTCTGTAGTTAAGTGTCCTCAACGGTCGGAGGGTTCTGCTGTGAGCCCCCTTCCCTGTCTCGCTATAGATTTAGAGACTTTTCAGATCCTTCTTAGCAACTTATTTATAAAAAGCAACTAGCAACCAATTTAGCTCCTTATTCAGAGCATCAGGGAAAAGGGAGAAATCTGTGCTCAGCCTAATTCATTCCCATTCATGTGGCTCAGAGTACAGTTCAGTAAACAGTCTATGGGTCCGTCTCTCTCCTCTCACACATCAGCACTGTTGTTGTTATGTGACGGCAGGTGGGTTAGAGGTCGGAGTTGGGGCAATGACGCATTGTTTAACAAGTATGCAGGGGGGAGATCAAATCAAATTTCAAATATTCCCCTTCTGGGACCTGGTTACAAATACTGTTTTCAGGCTCCGATAACGCCGGCTGTGTGTGGATGGTGGCCAAAACCATACTAAAGTTGTGCAGTTACAGGAAAGTGCGTCTCCGTGTGAATGGGCCCTTATCAGCCTCTTCCAAATCAACTCAACTTTACAAGAGTTCAAAAATAGGCAAAGAATGTCCATGATGTGACTGAATGTTCCATCCACCGTTATATTGGATTTGCAAATAATTGCAAGGGAATTGTTCTGGTTTTTAGTTTACTTGGCTGTCAAGCCCCTCTCCCGGGGGCCAGAACCAGCCTACCAAGGGGTCCAACCAAAGCAAAGTGTGAAAATTGCAGAGATGTCATCAATTCCAATTTGTCATATTGCTATTTCAGAAATCAGACTGATTCTGCTGGATCTGCAGAATCTGTTATATATAGAGATTAATTAGAAATTAACAACATTCTGACCTAAATCAATGACAAGGACAGCGACATACCATACACACCATCAATAAAAAGCAATACAGTATCTGATCAAAAATAAAAAAACAGGACTACTATTCTGATCAAACATCAAAAACATAATAGTAGGAGTATTTGTTCAAGGTCGCCTCCCCAACTGAAGATGAAAAACATCAACCCTCCTCTCTGATGAGACAATGAGGGACTCAAGTCCCCATGGGGCTCTTTAACAGTCATAAATAGCATCATGTGACTCAGCCATGAAGCCAGTCAGCTTCTATCAATCAGCCAGAACCAAACCAACACCCTTTACCATACCACAGCAATGCAACGAAGGAACAAGTTTTTCAGTAAATCCTGCTTTGGCAATAAGCAGTCACATTGCACAAGGAGGAGTCTTCAAGGGTTAGAGACATGTTTCTGTAAGGAATTGCTCTCACTCAGGAAACCAACAGCCAATACCGCTGCTTCGGAACATTTCTCATATAAGGGATTTGAACTATATTCCCACATAGAACCCATTTGCACATGCACATTTAAAGTCATATGCCCTCATTATGTTCCTCCGTACCCGGTGCATCCCCTGCATGAAATGCAATTACACATAGACCTCCCAGCACCCTCTGTCCCTCCACCAGGATGTTACTGACCTTAAAAGCAAACTTGCGGGTGATGTTATCAGAAGGCTCCACTCCTCCGATTTGGAAACTAAGCAGAGGCAAACTCCCTAACACCGTGTCCTCCTTCTCATCTGCGAAGAGAGAAATGAAAGTGTAAAAATCCCAGAAGCAGAATAAGGATGCTGGGAATTGCTGCATCTACTTTGTGAGAAAAATAACAATTACAGTCTGAACCAATTAATTCAACCTGCAGGACAAAAGACAGCAAAACAGAGGAGTGTTCGGAGTCCAAACATGAGATTGGAATCCAAGCTGCTCTCATCCCAGCACACTCTGCTCCCACTGTGACAGCTTCCTAGAATAGATATCCATTATGGTCCGAGGTTCCCTCCGATAAGCAGCAGTAATGGCTCACACACTCATGTACACACGCACACACACACACCAGGATCCAGCGGTGATAAATAGAAGCACTGTAGAAGGGGAGCACCGGTGCTGACTAAATAATGGAAGAAGGCATGCAAATTTCAGCAGTTTGAAAAGGGATACACTCCTCTCTCTGTGAACCTCCTACCTCTTATTCCTCGAACGTAGCTCTGCGACGACACTCTCTCTGCTGGGTGTGTGTTAATGTGTGGTTGGTTGTGTGAGAGAGAGAGAGAGAGAGAGAGAGAGAGAGAGAGAGAGAGAGAGAGCAAACAAGGGTAAGTGAGCAGGGAGAGAGAAAGAGAGACTGGGGGGAGGGGGAAGGGCTTGTGCAATCATACAATACCCTGATCCCTGTTCTTTCTCTGTGTGTGTGTGTGTATGTGTGCTTGCGCGAGATAATGATCAGCCCATGTGACTCAGTGTTGCAGGAATCTCGGCCCCCAGCCAACTGTACCTGCTGCTCGTCTGCACCAATCACACACACACACACACACACACACACACACACACACACACACACACACACACACACACACACACACACACACACACACACACACACACACACACACACACACACACACACACACACACACACACACACACACACACACACACACACGTATCAACTGTATCAACTGTTAATTAAGCTACTTAAAGATTAAATATGTAGAATCTTTATTAAAAGCTCTATTTAAAAAAATACACCCATGGGGCGTTGTGAGGGGCACAGAAGGAAAGTATTAAAAAACAGTATAAAAATATATATATATTTAGTATGAATTAACAATTTTGACAGGTGCGACAATGACTTTCTGTCACGTTCTGTTGCCATTGTACCAGCCAATAGCGGCCCGCATTGTGAGTTGCCAGGGTTGTCTGTTGTTAGCTACAGTAAGCTAATGAAGGGAAACAAGGTGGTTTAACTCTGTATTTGTCCGTTTACCCATCTATCTATTCATTATCACAACACCACTGCCTCACTATAAAATTCAATTAGTTGAAAAAAGCATGCTTACAGATTGCACTTGAAAAAAACAAGTACAGAGAACTAGATATTTTAAGTTGTAGCAACTAGTGCTTCCTTCGTAAGTGCCTTAAATATCTATACAGGAATAAAAAACAGGTTCCAATCTCCTAATCTGAATAACAATCAAGAGTAATAAATCAAATTCATGACACAGTTGAACGTTCAGTTATATCAATGATTTTTTTATTCTTTTCCTTTTCAATTTTTTTTAAAGATTGCCATCAAAACACAGCTGTTATATGAATAATACACTAAACACATCTTAAAAACTTTAATAACTAACAGTTTACAGACCACTCTGGCTAAATAACCACCATATATATATATATATATATATATATATATATATATAGTGTTTTAAATCAGTCAATTGTTTCTCTTAGTTGAATTATGCAACTGAGAACAAGACTACACTTTTATTCTAATTTCTCAATTTTTTTATTCTTTTTCATCATTTCACTCTTCTTTAGTGTGCTGCATTGCATGCCTGTAGTCTAATATCAATATGGCTTCAGTTAGCGTAACAAACTGAGAGGGTAATGACTGACAATTGATCTCACATATGTGTGAATGAATAATACATATATAAATACATCTACAGCCTCTAATGACTTACTGATGAACCCATGGGCTGACAATTTGAGTGTCTTAATTTAGTGAACAATAAAAAAAAACTGAACCCACTCATGAACAAGTGAGATTTACCAAATGTCACCACGCGTACATTTGCATTCTAACTCAACAAGAGATTTTTAAGACTTTGCTGTTTTGGAAGGAGTTTTTTCTCTCCGAAGCCAAGCATCACTCTTTGAATAAAGCCAAAGGTGTTGTTCATGGCTTTAGGGTAGTCCAAATGTAAAGCATATGACAGTCCAAACAAGAGGCAAAGTGCTTTGGGTAGGTACTGGAGATCATCCATTACAATACCTCCCTCAACAATGATGGCAGTAGTGGTGACGGTCGAGCTGATTTGGAATGAGTCGCACATCTTCACAGACAACAGTCAGCACCCAGACAGATACTTGTGCCCAGGTCTGATCAGTGTCCCAATCCTGTGATGAAACCAAACAAAGTGGAAATGGAAATGTTGGAGTTAACCCCATCTCTATCATTCTCATAGGTAGACAACCTGATCAAAATCTTTTTTTTTTGTGTCTGTACGTCCAGTAGCTGGCTTTCAGCTCAGCACAAACAATGCAGTGGATCCAGTCAGTGGCATACTCGGTAAAAAGTGAACAAAAGTTATGATGCTAACAGCTGATGGACTATGTCAATCTAGAAAACATTATTTTTTAGGCATCTCTGCTTTATTTGATAGTGACAGTAGAGAGACAAAAAAAGCAGGGGGGAGAGGGGAGGAAACATGCACCAAAGCGCTCCTTCCAAATCAAACCACAGATGCTGCGGTCTGGACTCAGCCTTGATATGTGGTACATCTCTACCAGGTGAACTACCAGACAGACCAAATGCACCTGCATTTAAAACATAATACTTTTAAATTTTATTTTCTTAATCTTAACGTTGTATAGGCAAGGTCGGGAGGGCTCTGGCAACTCACCCGGTAGAATATGTATCACATACTGAGGCTGTGTCCTTACCCACTCTCATTTATACAATGGTAAATACAAATCCAATTTCCCCATAACTGTTTGTGCTACTTTAAAATGCTTCTCTGAGAACTTACGAAGCAGGTGTTGTAGAAGTCACTGGGGTCATCACCAAGAACAGGGAGGCCTCGGAGTACAATGGTGCTGAAGCCGTCACATCTGGTTTCTAGAAGTGGATGATGAACATATTGAGCTCTGGTGCGGCATTCAAAAGCTACAGTACAAAAATGTCTTTGAAAGTCTATACAAAACAAGTGTCACTGGATTATTTGACAATGCAGCAAACAAGTTACTGATTGGAGAATTAATTAAGAAACAATTCACAGCTGTAACGGAGAGTAGCAACATGAATTCAACAGGGGTTGTACTTATATTGTATCATACATACTGCATATTTCTTGGGAGAATCCACCTGAGTTCATCAGTGGAGGCGAGTGCTGTGATCATCATCATGAGACAGCTCTTCCATATATCAGTTTCTCCTAAATTCCATCAGCGAGACAAGTTCTTCAAGGTCAAGAACTAGCTTCACACCATCAGAACGCACCCCCACTATGTTCCTGGCAACTAAAAGTAAAAAAATACTACTGGTGTCTATCTAGCCATGTCATCCCATCTTCTACCCCCTAACCATTGTTGTTGCAAAAGCAGCAATCACTATTTTAAGTCAATTTACCATGAGAAATAAAGACAGAAGCCTTTCATAGACTTACCCCTGCATCAATTTGTTGCATCAACTCCGTCAGGGTTTGTCCCACACTTCCTTTCTTTGTCTTGAAGATCTCGACCAAGCGTAGTGTGTGGTGGTCCAGGGCCTCAAAGACGTCCACCTGTAGGTTATTGGAGTCTACCCTATTAAACTCTGCAAACACCTGCAACACACAGCAAAAAACATGGTGATTAAATGGGGTTTGGCCAGTATGGAAAAATACATTCAACATTAATATTTTACATTTATTATAACAGTTACTGGCAGACTGCCATTTAGTATTTAGTCACCAGGCCAAATGACAGATTTATGGAAGATGAGAGGACTATTAGGAACACTGAAAAAAAAGTACAATAATACGGGGGTAAAAAAAAAAGTATCTGTTTCAGAAAAAAAAAATCTGAATTCTGAGGAAAAAAGACAAAAATTCTCTGACTATAATCTCAGAAATTGGAAGGAAAAAAAATAGAATTCTGGCTTGGAAAAAAAAAAGAAAAGATTTCGCCCATTCATTTTTTCCCCCTGTGGCCTTACTACTCTTCTGGACAGTACAGACTGTGTGGAATACTGCAAAAAAAGGCTCACAAAGGATGAACAATTTTATTTTATTGTTATTTTATTATGATTATCATTATAATTTTAGTACTTACTTGTCTCTGTGAAAAGAGCTGGCTTAGGGGACTAAAAAACTACACCTGACTTCTTATCAGCAAGGGATGGAGTAAATGCTGACTGTATTTTCATTTAGGGGGAACTATTCCTTTAAGTGGAAATGTCCTCCAGAATATCAGCTACTGGCATCTCACCTCCAGTGCACTGGGCCCACGTTGACAAAGCAGCTCTTCAGTAGCTCTGAGCAGTTGTTCTGAAAAAGACAAAGAATTTTGTAGATAAAAGGAAGTTCCACTGATATCATGGTTTGTACATTACTGACACAATCCTTAATATGTGCATGCTTTACACAGGTCTTACAAAACGTGTTTTTTAATAATAAAGTACAATTTCAGGTAAAATTCAACCTGGGGCTAGTTCTCTAATAATTTCCCCCCCTCCTATTATGCAGTAGTTCTCTCAGTCTCTCTATGGGAGCGGGTGGACAATATGAAAATGTTAAATGTAACATTTTAATTTCATTAGACCTTAGGTGGTCATGTAGGTGCACATGATAGAAAGACACTGCAACAAAAACAAAAAGCACAGATGAGCAGATTACCTAATATATCATTATTTAATCAACTAATAATGGAGGCACCTGGCTTAAAATTCAGGATAAGATGTCGCAAGATTTCTATTTAAATATCAGAGGTGGAGGTCATGACTTTAAAATACTTTTGACAGTAAAATTGCAGCTTGAAAAATAAGTTAGACCCCAAACAGTGACAAACGTCCGACTGTAGTAGTACTTGAAGAAACTGCACAGACCAGTGCCCAGCCACAGCTCCTCTGCAGACTCACTACTGTAGTCAAATGAACACAGACAAACAACTCCCCTAGTCCATGTAAATATAACTATGACTGTGTTACTGCAGCCGTAGGGGCCTTCACATGATCGGCTTTCTGTGCTGCGCTCACCACGATGTTGGGCGCAGAGATCCAGTAAACGGCTAAATCAAGATTTGTATTAAAACAACCATTAGGTCGAAAACTGCCTATTCACAAACCTGGCGTGACTGCTTATAAACATCAAAGCATTAGGTTTTCTTCCCAGATCGTGATATGACTTTAATGTAACGTTAAATAGTTTGGGAAACTCCAACACACAATACGTTTTTCCTCCATCTAGGAAACGTAAACGTCACACTAAAAGCTTCAATCTCATTAGTTGACTTTCGAAAGGTCAGCAGCAACGAGGCAGCGGCAGAGTCAAAGTGGTGTGCACCGCCTCTTTCATAGGAAATGAATGGAACGGCAAAGCGCTTTTACCACGTATGACTTATAGAGGCTTATGTTTAATGTACACGCCTCAACTATTGCTTTCAATTGCGTGACATCTTTTTTCCTTCACCCGCACTGTATTTACGTTAAAAAATATACTGCTGGCTAACGTTTAACGTTACATGATGCAACACGTAAATGACACAACTTCACAGCTAACGTTAGCTAACAAACGCTAACGTTAGCTAACGAGCGCTAACTGTCTAGTAGTAATTAAAACATATTAACAGACAAACTTGCTCAATAACTTACCTTATTATTCTTTAGAAGAATAAAAGGACGGCGCAAAGGTCGACTCAGCAGGATATCTTCAGTGCCCCGGCCTGTGTGCTAGACTGGTGCGTTGCTGAGCGCTGCTGAGCGGGAGACTGAATGCTGCTACTGCGCATGCTCACTTCTTCTGCTGTGCAGTGGGATTGAGACTGTGTTGACTACTTATTTACTCTAAATAAAGTAATGTTCACTCTAAACTTTAAGTATTTTGCGTTTTTCACCATGCAAGTAACTGTTACTTCATAACTCACTCAAATAATTTTTATTCAAGAGACAAAAAGCTGTGCCTTGGAGGATTCACAGATAGCCCTGTAAAATAAAACATACACAACAAAAGTCCTGTGCTCTTTTTCCTCCCCTTGTTCCCATTTTTTGGCCCTTGATCCTCACTGGCATAGCAATAGCAGTGGTAAATTGCACTGTCACAAATTTCTCCCTTCATCGCTCCTTCTCTCTAAGCCTTCTTTTCCAATACACAGCTGGGCCAGGCAGAGACCGAGGGGAGGCTGGGACAAAACAGACGTGTTTAGAATAAAGAGAGAAGCCCTCAGCAAGGAAGGGATCAATGTCAAAATAAGAAAAAAAGGACATGTTTGTAATTAGATGTTTGTAAAATGTTCACAACCTTTTTTTTGAGAAATGTTTACAGAGAAACAAGAATCCTGTACTCATTATAAGACTACTGGGTTTTTGCAGGCAGGGAAATACACATCACATAGATTTGGGATTAGAGTTGATTTATCAGATAGCAGATATATAGGAAAGCATGGAAAGAGGGAATGGTCCTACTTGAAAACCCTAAAACCTCAGAAATAGAGATTATTATGAAACCAATTAGGGGATTCAGAAAAATAAGAGCTTTAGAGACTTTGTGTGCTGCATTCTGGTGACTTTCAAAGAATGAAAATAACAAAATCATGTTTTTTTTATGTTTAATACTTCAGGAGAGAATACAAAACAATTTGTCCATTTGGGATAAACTAACATTCATAAGTTTTCTTTCACTCAGTCATTTCATACATTAACTCATTCATTTTTTGCCCCCAGCCCTTATACATATCTGTGCATGCCACTGCTGCTTTCAGTCTTTGTAAACATTTCCATGCACGTAGTAAAGTAACTGCAGCAAATATTGTGGGACATTTAAGCAGCAAAACTAAAAACTGTAGTTCTAAACTTGACAGGGGACAAAGAAACTAAACTTTAAGCTTCTGAACTTATCAATGAAGATAAGCTGCCGTGTTTCCCATGTGTCACTGTGCTCAGTAGAGCAGTAGCTCTGCTCTTTGCTGCATTTTAGAGAATGTAATTCATATTTTCCACTTTAGTTATGTATTGATTGACCCATCCACAGCCACAAACCATCTACAGATGAACATGCATCAGTACTGCACAGTGCTAGAAAAGGGTTGTGATAACAAAAAGGAGAAGAAAGGTGTCAATGTGTCATGAATCGGAACAAAATATAGGATAATCGTGACCGCTTGTGGAAACAGAAGAGGACAATGAAAAATGTGAGTCTCCTGGGAAAATTGGTAGGATTGGCAAGTATCGGAATTTTCCATGAGTGAGATTTAAATCTAGGTCGCTGCGCAGGATTCTGACTACATGGGGCTCCCGCTCCAACAATTGAGCTAAAGGTTGACTCCTAAAGACTTATTCATCATTTAATGTAACTCTTGAAACCATGTTTTCTCAAAATGCACCTAATAAGCTAGTTATGGAAACTTAAAATAACAATCTGAACCAACGTCAGTAGGAAAAAACAAGCCCTTTTAGTGGACATACAGTACATTGACGGCCACTATTACCCTGTTCAATAATATTGCAGCCCAGTTTGCGGCTGCAGGGCTACAGTGCTACAGTGCTACAGTACTCTCACTCAATACTGGACCAATTTCGACTGGGAAATTGCTGTTCCCAGTTGTCACTTAGACAAAAATACATCAGAAAATAGGGTCTAGGTTGAAAAATACTGAAATTCCCCTTTCAGACCCTGTTAAAGTGTTTTATTTTTAGAGACTGGGGCCAACATTACCATGGTGATGTACTGAAAAGAGAGCTACTTTCATGAGAGCAGAGCCACACTGAAGCCCAAAGTTAGCTCAGTGACCCATTAATCTGCATGTGAGAAATTCCCATTCAGACATCTTCACACACACACACACTCACACACACACACACAGACACACAGACACACAGACACACACACACACACACACACACACACACACACACACACACACACACACACACACACGCAGACACAGAAACACGACCCTCTTATACAGTGACAAAAATACCATATATGCTGGGCTGTTGTGGGCCCAGCATACAGGGCCCCCCTTTAACTTGCCACCAAAATCTTTTCTTCTAATTCCAGAAACTGTAACATCTGTCAAACAATCCTTTTTCAGCTAATTGAGTCTTATCTGAAAGTTAATTGCACAAAATCATAGTATTAGAAGACTAGCAGGGAACTAAATAGATAGGTGAAGCAGTGATTTAATTAAGAAGTATCCTCACATCCACATTAGATCGTTTGCAGCATCTATGCAAAATTCTTTAGATGCTGCCATTGTAGTTTAGAAAAACAGTTGGCCAACACACACACCTAAGCCACGCCCTGCTGCTGGTAGCTCGTCACAGGACACCAATTGGTCCAAACTGCTGGTGGTGTGCATTACTCGGTGCCTGACAAGATGGATTTCATGTGATTTTGTGATTCTTGCATGCTATTGTTATATCAAGAGTATCCAGCTGTAAGGTAAACAAACAGTTGTTCCCTAAACGTCTCTTATGCAGGATAATGCTACTGCAACTGTTTCAAAATGAAAGAAGACATACATTCATCAGAGCATTCAGATAAGAACGTAGCAATAGCAGAGTGCTAAATATTTTTTTGAATTTCTGAACAGCTATTGCAGCATGTAATGGGCAGAGCACCCACCCTTTCAACACAATAAACAGTGATGTCCATGGTTCCATAACAACAGCGTGTCACTCTCTGAATGAATAGCATTAATATTGCAACTTGAGCTGAAAGTATTCTTATTCTGTCATGTGCTGTGTACCTCGGGCTAGCTAAAGCTGGCAGGCAGTGGCTAGCTAACACAACATGGCTCTGCATTACCACATTCAACTCTCGCTTTACTTGGATTGGGATTGTTTGTTTGTTTGTATTTGTTGTCATTCACTGAACAAATTGTGCTTGCGTTGTTGTTTAACAATAAACATTTAGATTTATATGATGTAGCCTATTAGCCCATGTTCATTGAATCTAATTTTTCTGTAGTAGTATATCTTAAAGGTTGAATATGTAGAATCTTTATTAAAAGCTGTATTTTCTTGAGGGGTACAAAATGAAAGTATTGCTTTTCCGTAAAAAACATTGTAGCAGCCAATAGCGTTGGGCATTGTGGGTTGCCAGGGTTGTCTGTTGTTGCTATAGAAACAAAGAATCGTTTTGAGTTGAGAGCTAGCTAATAGATTACACAGCACTCAAAGAAAGACTTCCAGCTGAAGACTGACCAACGTTAAATACTGTTGTCAAATGAATTTATTAGTCCAAATGAGTCGTTACTCTGAATGATTCATCACTTGACATGGAGCAGGCTTGACACACTCTGCAACAAACCTGGCAACCCGACTGCTGGATTTTTTGTTGTTGCGACTACGATCTGTGTTCTGCTCATTCTCCATATTAAACCTTTAAGTTTGCTTATTGTGCTTTGCATTTAATAATTAGAATCTGCTTATTTTGAAATTAATTTTGTTGAATTCCTGTTTTGAGTTTGATTTGGCCACAGCCATCAGAGGAATGAGACACATCTGTGTGGAGGCAATAAACAGAGATGGGAGCAGCGGGAGGAGATTGCAGTATTAAAGTAGAGCAAATTAGACGCAGGGAGGAAGAGAGAAAACGAGAGACGGCGAGTTATGACCAGATAAAAATGGAACAGGGGAGCCTGTGGCCCTAGGTAAGGTCTGCATATGACTACTAATTTGTGTGCGTACCTCCCTTAGCATACCCAGGAGTGTGCCGTGGCGTACTCATGGGGGATGATGGTGAGGTAGGCCCAGGAGTGGAGCACACAATGGTCACCACAGGCCGGGCGACGCCTCCCAAGTTCCGTTTTCGTTCCCAACCAGCAGCAGAGAGGAAGGTGACGCTGCTGATGGGGTGTCTGACAGACAGCAGTGGAGAGGAACATGGGGCTGCATAGCTAGCTGGCACAGTCCTGAACTGGACTCAGGGGGATTTGTAAGGACTGTGTCAAAGACTTTTATTACTGTTTATGGGCTTTTTATCTAGTTTTTATTCAATTAGTTTTATTTAGCCTACATGGTGCATTTCAATCAGCCTTTGTCCTTGGGTAATTGTCACTGCTCACCCCTGTTATAGTAGAACACGTAGGAGTCATATCTCTTAGATGATGTCACAATCGAACCAACCTTTTGCACGGGTAAGTAGTATTATTCATTATCGTTTGTTAAATCAAAATTTACAGATAGTAGCAGGTATAGGAGCTTGAGAACAGAATAAGGCACAAACCTTTGTAATAGAAGAGACATCTGTCAGTGAGGACGAACCACCTCTTGTTCCACTGCTTCACTCCACTGCTGGCCTGTAGGAACACATAACACATTCATTAATCAACATAATAACCTTTAGCTTTATCGTGATTATTGTTATCAACAGTACCATAAAAAGCCAAAAACAACAATGAATTAATCGGTATAGATCTGTAGCCTCAGAGCTCCATTAACATCTAACAACTATTAAAAACATAAAACCGGTGTAGAAGGATGAAATTGTTGTTTTGGTCTCTTCAGGGATTTCTTATTTAATCTTTCAATAGCAAAAGACCATAACTGAACAATAAGTTGGCTTATTATCAGAATGTGCTTCAAATTGTTTTTACTAAAATTGAGCGCAGGACAACTTTTTCTAACAGCTTCTTAGTTATTACTAATTAGTCATTACTATGGATATTATTATAGTTACTGAAAGTGTGTCTGTCTCTGTCTTTTTGTCTGTCTTTGTCTCTCTCTGTCCATCTTCCCTTCTTTTCTCTCTTTCTCTCTCCTTTTCTTCCTCCCCAACCGGTTAAGACAGATGTCTGTCCTCCACAGAGCTGGGTCTGTCTGACGTTCCTGTCTGTAATAGTGAAGGTTTTTGTTGCCACCGTACTCTACGGGGGAATTGTTGGGTCTATGTAAATCATAAATAAGTCATAGAGTGTGGTCTTTACCTAGTTTGTAAAGTGTCCTGAGATAACTTTTGTAATGATTTGGCACTATAAATAAAATTGAATTGAATTGAAATGAGTCGTGTCCTCTGTAGTCCAGTTGCTATCTCAAGTAATTTGAAAACAGAAGACTGATAAAAAAAAAGAATGGTGAAAGCAAAAAACAGGCCCAAATATCCTAAATGATAGTCCTTAGTATCAGTCAAGCTTAAAAAACAATTGATCCTACCATTCCCGTTAAGCAACTTGTTGGTGTCTCTTGTAAGACATCACTATGGGTCATATTACGTGACCTGGGAATCGTTCCCATTGAGGAGGCTTCTAGAGGAGCTGAAAGTGGGGAAACACCAGTCTATTCTACAAGCACGTCTTTTATCAAGTGCTGTAATGGCAACTTTTTATTTAATCTATATTTCGAACAGTCAACATACACAAAGACAAATGATGCATTGTGAAAATTAAACGAAAAGCAACCAAACAGAAGAAAAGACCACAAAAACAAATCTGATTAAAAACAAATAGAAATAGAAATGTAGAAATAAAGATGTGATTGTATGACCATAAGTTCACTTAAAAACATTTAAGTTTTGTGAGGAAGAAATTGTGCATTTGAAATTTGTCAAGTAGTAAAATTAGATTAATGAAGAAAAAAATAGTGGAGGTCTTTGTCACTTTATTCATAACATGCCAAATATTTAATCCGAGAGAGTCTTGTCAATTAAAATAAAATATTTCATTGTCTTTCCATAGCTTATATGTAAATTTGCATGACCATAATGACTGGGAGCAAGTTTCAGGACGCAATTCACAGAAAAAGTAGTTTACATCTTGGTAATTTTTTAACTTTTGAAATGGTTCTCTGGATAAAATACAAAGCTGTGCAGCATGTCATCTGTAACTGACATGGCTTCAGACTGACACTGTGGAACCAAGGATTTCTCATTTGTTAGCTTCGGCTCCTTAGTCCTCTCTCTCATATCCTCGCTAAGATGCGAGAGAGAGACACGAGTGAGGGAAATGAGGAGACTCATTAATGTAATGTAATGTTAATGTTAAAGAAGGCATTAGGACTCCAGGGTGAGAACTAAACAGGACTAGTGGACTGCTGTAAAATGAGTGGATTTGCTCTTTACAGTAATATGAAATAGAGAGAAAAGGTTGTACCTGCTTGAACAGCCATCCCTGTTTGGTGACCACTGCTCTGGGATTCCTGCGCATAGAGTTAGAGCGCTTTCCAAAAGTAGCTGCCATTTTAGGAGTACCCCTGGGAGTGCGTGATGTCTGCGGATCAGAAGATGAAATTATGGATTAATGAACAATTTAACATATGGCATCAAACCATAACAAAATAAAAAAAATTGATCAAGTAGCTAACATGTACACCTGAGACACATTTCATTAGGATAGACATATCATATCATGATAGACATACCCCCCACCCCCTTTTAATTTAAATGTATTCATTTTTTATTATTCTTGTTTTATTCTCTCATTTTTTGAGTTAGTTGTGTGTTTAAAAATAATATAAATACTTTATCATATTGACATTGAACGTTCATATGTCATAGTGTAAGTACCAATGGTGGAATGGGTTAGGGTTACTTGTGAGATGGGAAAAATGCTTAAAAAAAACATACCAAAAATCTCTCAACTGCAATTTGACTTGCAGCATGGGATTTCCTGGAACACTACATCTTGGGGTCATGGGTTAATTTCTGTGTGTGTGTGTGTGTGTGTGTGTGTGTGTGTGTGTGTGTGTGTGTGTGTGTGTGTGTGTGCGTGTGTGTGTATGTGTGTGTGTGTGTGTGTGTGTGTGTGTGTGGTTGTGTGTTTGTGTGCATGTGTGCTCACCCGGGTGTAAGGCTGGGCTTCTGGGGACAGGTCTGACACCATATTGGCCCTTTTGGAGTGAGTGATCTTCTCAGCAGCAATATTCACCTTCCCATTCATATCCAAATCACAGTGCCTGCACAGAAGAGAAGAAGAAGAGCAAAGGCATGAGCTCCTGTTGGTCCATCAGTGTATATATCCCTTAATGAAAGAAAAATGTGTGATTGCCAAAATAATTAGTGTGCAAAATGACAAATGTAAATGTGTGATCTGGGCTGTTTGGTTTGAGGTGTCATCTGCTCCAGTCTACCACACTGCAGACTCGTCTATGGAGACCGTTTTCACCAAGAGAAAACACCAGTGTTTTCATTTGCCTGACGAGGACCTCTAGTGGACGTGTGAGTCATGACTCTTGGCTGTCAGACGTAAAGGTGGAAGGAGTGTAATGTTGTGTGTGACTGATATCAGAGACTGCTGTTCACATCCCACCACAACAATTAGTGTTGGTTTAACCATGATCAAGGAAATTACGAATTACCTTTTACTTCAGAATCAAGTAAAACATTCTCAAGCTGTTCATGCTCATTTCACGCTGCATCCAGTGGAACTGCATGGAAGAAATCACCCAGTGGAAATGAATCATGCACTGCTGCTGCACTGGATAATCCATTCTTATTTTCTCAGTTCTCTCCACTGAGTCTAATTGCTTGTGACTGACAAAATTATTGTTATGAAGCTGTAATATTAATATAGCCTGAAGTACATAGGCTTGTATGCATATTAAGTCGCTGTGAGGTTGGAGGCTAGCAAAACAGACTGTTATTGTCTTGGGTTTATTGGTTAAGTAATGATGTCAGAAGTGGAATCCACTTGTGAATCCTGGTAGTAGCTAATGATAATAGAGGGATACTATTACGGGGTCCGCAAAAGTGGTATATATGGTGATATTGCCTGTTAATATGGCGAATGCACAGTATTTTGCGGTGCGGAACTTAAAACTTAAAGTCACAGTTCCCCACGGACCATTAAGCCTCCGGCTCGGCTCGCACGTGCACAGTAGCAGCAAGTGAGTGAGAGTGTGGGAGTGAGGCAGGCAGTGGCATCAAGGCACAGGACGCCCTGCACCCCCGCAAGCATGGCTGTGTGGATGGATGGCTAGCGAACAGAGAGTGGACTGCATGGCGAATGAAAACATGAAACCAGAGCTTGCAGACGTCCCCCAGTCATTCAAATCCTAATAACTTTAGATTCCAGGTTAATTCTGATCATGCACACCCATTTAAAACAGCACCATTCAGGTGTTACTATGGTGACTATCACTGTTGCTGTGAAAAAAACAAAGCTGTGCAAACCTAGCTCCCGACACTATTTCAACAACTCCTACCTGGGAATTCAGAACGGGCAAATGCCATAACCTAAATTAATGCTACAGGTGCAATTAGTTAAGAAGTAATTTATTTATAGGAGAATTGCAGCAGCATTTTTTATATATATATTTGTTATGCATTTTAGATGTATGTTTCATACTTACAGCTAAAACTGTTGTGTTTAATTTTTTACTAATTAAACTTGTGTTCGTTTTGACAACCAAGCAGTTTTTTCATTTTCCCCCTTAACTATGAACTGTACTGTACCGTAACTTCAAAACCGAGGTATGTACTGAACCGTGACTATAGTGTACCGTTACACCCCTACTGTATGCAGTACTAACAGAAACCAGCAGGCATGTGTACAGTATCTACTATACCAGCTGATAGTTGAAGACTTGTTATCATTAGTATAATTTTTCTTTCATGCAACAAACAGCACGTTTATCTAGATCACAGGATATTGCCTGTTGGTGGAGTAACTGTAGGAGTAGTAGATTTTTGTGTGTGCACAGCCGATTCTGCCATTATCAGATGATTGAAAGGGTGTTATCAGTTGTTATATCTACCATAGATATGAGGCAGTACGGCCCTACTCTACCTCCTAGTTGGGATAGTAGCTCGTTATCATCTATTCTATTGGAAAGCTGGATCACCCATCTATGTTTCTCTCAACTGTTCGACCGTGACGCTTTAAGATGACAGAGCAACAGCAGTAGGGAGTATTAAAAGACCAAAAACTCCACTACTGGAGGAACGCTGGGGTGGTGGATTGGTCAGACGCACACTTTCAACCAAGAGAGCAGAGTTTTACCCCCATGTGAGACCAAAAGTCAGCGGTGACTTTTGAGTTAACTTTTTTACATAATATATTATAACTCAAACCATGATCTTTTCCTGAACCTAACCTAGTAGTTCTGTTGCCTAAACCTAACCAAGCACCGTTTGTTTTAAGTGAATTTACAACAGGACTTCCAGAGTGTTAAAAATTGACACCAAGAGATCCTCTTGACCAAGCTAAGGGCGAATGTTACCATGTAGATAACAGCCTTTTGAACCTACTGGTAGGTGTAGCAGGCCACATCATATCTGATGACCTCTGATCACGGCAATTCAATGGAGTGATAACATTCCATTCAGGTGTCTGTGCAGTGGTAATAATTATTATAAATATAATAATAATAATAATAATAATAATAATAATAATAATAATAATAATAATAATAAAACATTTTATTTGTTGGCGCCTTTCAAACACCCATGGTCACCTTACATGTTAGAAGAAAAACAAAGCAAGAAACAATCAATATGATAGCACATATAAATACATACATATATAGAAAGAAAAGACACAGTGTCGTTAGATAAATAAATAAGAATGATTAAAACGGTTATGGGGGACAGAGAATTATACAGAGTAGGGCAATTTAAAAAGGTGTGTTTTGAGGTAGGACTTGAAGGTGTCAATAGAGTCCAGAGTGTGTATGTGTAGTGGGAGTGAGTTCCAGAGTCTCGGTACTGAATTAAAAGCCCTAGAGCCCATTGAGGTAAGTGAGAATGAAGGGTTGGAAAGCAGGGCAGCAGATGAGGAGTGGAGTAAACGGGGTGGGATATACGGGTGTAGCATATTAGAGAGATATGTATGTGTGTGTGTGTGTGGGGGGGGGGGGGGGGCTTTGAAAGTTAGCAGAAGGAGTTTGTAATGTATATGTTGTTGGACAGGGAGCCAGTGAAGTTGCATGAGGACAGGTGTAATATGATCAGAGGACTTGGTGCGGCTGATGATTCTGGCCGCGTTGTTCTGGATGGTTCTTAGACAGTGGATGAGTTTCTGTGGTAGGGGGTAAGGAGGGAGTTACAGTAGTCCAGACGGGAAGTGCCCAGATGATTATGAGAATTTCGGTGGAGTGCTGGATGAGGGAGGGGCGAAGTCTGGAGATATTGCGGCGATGGATAAAGGCTGTTGGTGAGATGTTATTGATATGTGATGTGAATTAGAGGGTACTGTCCAAACTAACGCTAGACTTTTAACTTCAGTTGAAGTGGGGACCAGACAGCCATCGATGAGAATACTGAGATAGGGGTGGAATTTGGAGAGTGATGATTTGGATCCGATGAGAGGAATTTCTCTTTTATTGCCATTGAGTTTGAGCTTGTTGTTTGACATCCAGTTTGTGATGATTTGCAGGCAGTCGATAAGGGCAGCAGGTGTTGATGTAGTGTCCGATTTGGTGGTGATGTAGATTTGGGTCTCATCAGCATAACAGGTGTGACTAAATATAGCTGGTACGTTGTGTTTATAGGTGACTTACTGCAGATATGAGTGTATTGTTGTCGGCTCTTCCAGCTGGATTGGGCTCACTGCTGGTCCAGCTGGTCCACTGGGGTCATGTTGACTGGAAACAGAAAGAGAAGGGACACAGATCAACATAAGATGTTAAAGATGACATCCCATGATTGTTGTGTTGGGATTATCAACAAGGATAAAGATAATTACAGTTTATTAAAACTTGGGGCTTGAGTTCAGGGTTTCATTTATCAGTTATGGTACAGAAGGAATTATGTTTTTGCCCCAGACATCATCAAGTAACTTGGTGAATACAACGCTTCTATCACTGATAAGAATGATGAACAACTCTACCAAACAACGTGCATAATAACCCTTATATTAACCAGAATTATATCTTGATAAAGCAAGAAAGTGCTTTTTTAACAAACCATTTGAATGCCGAATGTGAGTGTAACATCAACTGATCCTGTATGGACAAGTGTTTTTGTGTATGAGTGTTTGTTGGGTAGATGGCCACATTATTTATTTGGAACCTAAAGCAGAAACCTGAGATATGTTTGTTTATAGTGGCAATAACATTCCAAGCTCTTACTTTTTGCAATAAGATAACAATACATTTTATAATTACTGCAAACATTATCCAAAAACATTGTCATTGTTGAAGGATAGGAGGAGACTCCAAAAAGTTTTCCAGAGTTGTCCTGCCTTTACTTTTTTTTTAATAGTTTTGGTGATGTAGAGTAAACATGGTATACTAAGCCATTTTTGTATGTAGCATTTGTGTTATTTTTTATTATTTTATTTTATTTATGCATTTTCTCCTTGTCAATTTGCAGTTTGCGATGATGGCTTATTCACATTTTATGAGCCAATAAAAATGGAAGAAAAAAACGTGGCAAAGTCAGGCATCAGCAGCAGAAATGAGCACTGGGTTTGACAGCTGACCATACCCCCAGCCATTGATGACATCACACACTCAGCTGATGCATCTGCTGATCAGAACAAGGCAGCACTGCAGCTGTCTGCCTGCATCAGCTCGGTCCTTGCTTAATTTACTTTTTAACAATAACAGAATCCTCAGCTACTTCATGCACATGCTGTGGGCTCTCGTTTGGCTCAGATTCTGCATGGGATAGCTAAGTTTCCCTACACATGTTGTGCAGTCTTAAATATCTACTACAAACACATACATGCCTAAGAGTAGCATTGTTTGTGTATGCATGTGTATGTGTGCAGTAAGAACAGAATGACTCAGAGCTGCTTGAATGTGTGAAGTCGCTTTTGGTTTTTGAAAACTTTGTTTGTTCACTGCAATACGGTTTCTGATGAAAAGGCATAACAGAAACATCACTGTTTTGAATTGAATCATCCCTGAGTCAATGAAACATAATAAAAAAAGAATAAACAGCCAGTGTGTATCAATATAAAAATGATGTTTATATCATATTTATGTTAAAATTTAAAAAATACAAAATAAACACCATAACAGCATAAAAGTGGCTTAACACAGCTAACAGTTTGAGCGTGTGCACCTGTGTGCAGCAGCATGACCAATAGGGAAGTCAGGCTTCTTCTACACAGACAAATAGCGCAAATTTGGAGAAATCTCTAATAGCAACTGACAACCTAGCATTCAGAGTTGAGCACAGCCAACCCAGACGACCACTTTACATTGGGCGACTGCTCTAACCACTGTGCCACCGGCGGCCCCACACTTTGGTATTATTAAACATGACTATAAAACATTATAACTACATTTATAGGTCAGAAAAGACAGAAACGCATAATAGGTCCTCTTTATATTGAGTTTATCCTTCCAGCTACCGAGTACTGGGTAATGTCAAGAGCGAGCTCATATGTGAATACAGCCTTCTCTGGTGTACGTATGGAGAATGAATGTGTGTGCTGATGATGTTTATATCATGCTGCAGGAAACGTCAGAATAAATCAAACCTCTGACAGTGAAGAAGAAGGGTGATCTATACAAAGTGGGGCAACTTAAAATGTCTAACTGGAGAGACGACAAGATTCAGGAATTTATTTGGATAAGGACAAACGCCATAATCATCCAAAAAAATTCTAAGAACTGCAAGAGACTCAGTTATTTATGACCAAATTATGAACCTACTCTGGTGGTGTGCTATAATCCGCATCATGTCCTGCGTCCTGCACGCTCTACCCAGGTGCCCCCCGAAACCAAAAATAATTGGAAGTGAGAATACAGGCATTATCAAGAACCCCATGAGAAACCTATGACAATTAAAGAGACCAATTACAACATAAATTTAACGTAAAAATATTATTAGTTTTAAAGATTACAATGTTTATTATATCTAAAAAAATTTACATTGTTCTTCACAATTTAGTTGTCCAATCAATACTGAGTTATGGTCATAAAATTTGCTTTTTGGTTGAAGTTGAATCTACTTTAAATCACAATTTATACTTAAAAAATCCATTGACTCAACATCGATTCAAACAGCAAATAACAGGCATCTGCTTATATTATAACAAAGTGATCTATATGTTAATATACTGGTTGCCTCTTTCATGCTGAGGGAGTTGGTGAAAGCAGACATGGTTGCAATGTTTGCAGCAAATATTTTTTTAAAAGAGTTAAACTGCAACTCACTGTATTAGCTATCATATTAAATCAAGTCACAACCTATTAGGTGGGAGGATATGGGGATGAGTGGTGGTGGGGGGAGCGGGTTCATTCTTAAATCATAAGATTGTACTCTGACTGTGTTTTAACTAAAGCAATAAAGAATTGTGAAGAACGTCACAACTTCGTCAGAATCTGATCGATTTGGTCCAATAACATTTTGGAAAGTCTAGAAGAACCGCACAATTGAATTATTTAACCTCATTTCATGCTAGCATAGTGTGGGAATTGAACTAGTCGACAATTCAAGTCTGATATGAGGCAATAAGGTTTTGTTTTCAATATTAAAATACTAACTTTTAATCAATATTGTCTCAATGTTCAATCGTTTAAATGAAATGAGGACTGGAGAAATAACAATTTTAGGGTATACTTTTAAAGTTTAAAGTTTAAAGTTTTTATTTGCTGACCCACTACTGCTGTTACAAAATGATTTCCCAGTCTGGGATCATTAAAGTAATTCTATTCTATTCTATTACTTTAAATAAAGCACATCTTTTTATTTGAGATGAAATGTTATTATTGTTGTAAATAGAAATAGAAATTAATTTAATCCATATCAGTTAACACATGAGAAAAGTCCACCTGCTGAAGAAGTAAGTAACTTGAGTTTGTGTATAGTAATTTATTTACAACACTAGTCAGACAAATATCAATTTGATGTTTCCTCTGATTGTCTAGCCCTACGTGTGAGAATCATAGTTGATAGACTGAACAGATTAAAATAATAACTAATACTGATCCATCAAGATCTGACATACTCATCCCACTGGCTGACTGACAACTGATGTGTAGTAAAGTCAAAAAGAGCAAAGCACAACAGCAAGGAATGTTTATCTCCAACGACAGGCAACACCAGACCAACATCTTTAAATCGCTGCTCCTGATTTAGCATTGCACCACTGTAGAACACACACACCAGACACACACCACCACACTGTGTCACATGGTTCACACATGCGCGCACACACACACACACACACACACACACACACACACACACACACACACACACATGCCAACACACTGAACTCTTTACATCACTGTACACACAGCACACACATCAACCATACATACACAACAGGGCTTATGGTTTCCCCGTGTTTCCTGCTGGTACTGCATTGCAGTCATCTCTGACCTCCAAGCTCTTGGCTGTCCACTCCTCTGTCAACCACCCCTCCTCCTCTTCTCTCCTCGTCTTCCTTGTCTAGTCCTAACTCCAGCCTGCCAGCCAGTGTGTCACTTCCTCATTTCTCCCTCCACCTACCTGACTCTCCTGTCCACACGGAACTTCAACATCCTCCCTTGGATCAGTCATATACCAACAGTGCAGGATACAGAACGGACAGACAGACGGACAGACAGATGGAAAGATGAGCAGAGAGGTGGAGAGCAGCTGGACAGATGGAAGAGAGAAGAGAAACGCATGCCGATGTCCTCCTCTCTCTCCTTCAGACTGCATGCCTCTCTGCTTGTTTCCCGACGTGTGTCTCTCTCTCTCTCTCTCTTTCTCTCTCTCTCTCTCTTTCTCTCTCTCTCTCTCTCTCTCTCTCTCTCTCTCTCTCACACACACACACACTTACTGCCTTCTGGCTGAGAACAGTCTGGTTGATATATGCTCTATCTCTATCATGGTCTTTCTTTCTCTCTCTATCTTTATCTTATTTACTGTCCACATCCACCCATCAGGTCATATTGTGATAACTGATCCATCCATCCATCCATCCATCCATTATCTGTAACTGCTCATACTGTTCAGGGCTGCAGGGGTCTAAAGCTGATCCAAGCTGACCTGCAGTCCAAAGACATGCAGGTGAGGTTCATTGTTGACCCTAAATTGCCCATGAGCGTGAATGGTAGTTTGCCCCTCCAGTGTCATCCCTGTGATAGTCTGGCAACCTTGTCCAGGGTGTTCCCACGTCTCTCCCACTGTCAGCTGGGATCTGTCACCCCGTGACCTTGAATAGGTTAAGTGGTTACAAATAATGGATGGATGAATGATGACAACTGAACCATCTCTATTAAACTGAGCAAACGGCATCTTATAAGGAAGACCATGAATGGAAGCAAAAAAAAGGGTAAAGATTTTGACGTTTGTCAACAGAAAACATAAACTAAAGTAAAACAAAAGTCATGGGAAATGTTGGCAGAGCACCTGCCTGTAGAAAAATCGGATTTATTTCATGCTGTTTATATTGCTGCTTCTTTATACTCTCCTACACATCTCAATCTTTGGCATGTCCCCTGCCGCCATGGGTATCTAACCCCGAGAGATGTGACAAAGCTTCTTTATTTGACAACCTGGGAATAGTGGGTTGAATCTATTGTATGTATTCAATATCTCAGCACAAAAAATATTGTGCATATTATTTAATAGTTGTTAGAAAGATAT
The DNA here is from genome assembly GCF_963691815.1 of Echiichthys vipera. Taxonomy (NCBI): domain Eukaryota; kingdom Metazoa; phylum Chordata; class Actinopteri; order Perciformes; family Trachinidae; genus Echiichthys; species Echiichthys vipera. The sequence continues at coordinate 8,238,916 of NC_139825.1, read as the reverse complement.
AGTTTCCTTTTAGTTCTACATGCTTTCCTTTTTATTGGTTTGTAAACCATCTTCTCATAGAAAAAAAAAACACTGTCCTCAACACTGAATTGCTCACATATGATGCCTCATGGGCCCACAGTCACGTTCATTTGTCGAGGTCAGCATTACAAGCAGCTGCAGCAGGAGCCCGTGGGCACAGAGCTCAGTAGGACTCAAATATTAACATGCGATTCTGTCAATGTTAATCCTTAGAGGCTGCACTTAATCACATACTGTATAGCTGGCTACTGTCTCTGCTCTATAAGGATCCTTATAAAGATATATTCTATTACGACGTACTGTACTTTAGAAGCAGTCAGAAAAATATCACCATAAAATGTTTGCAGTGGGTTGAAAGGCTTAATTAAGACATCAGTGACTACACTTTTTCATCTTTCCTCAAGTTTTTCTTTTTGTCATCCCTTCGTTGCTGTCTTCCCTCCTTCCTTGTACATTATCTGGTATACTCATGGGGGATGCAAATGCTGATAAAAAATAGTCCGAAAATTCAAATCTTTTGGGACTGAAATGTTTATTATACCCTTAAAACAAAATCACAATTTTTCTTTTGCCACATCATTTTGTTTATGATTTATTTTTTGTATCACATTTGATACATGGGGTTGTTTTGGCAACTTTTTGTTCACAACATACAGTATGTTAAATTTAGATACAAAAACAGATTTTGCTCATAACATTTTGACAATATAGAACATTTCAGACAGTTTTTCTCCCTGTTTTGTTTACATTAAACTTTTTTATAGCCTTTTTATTTAATGTTGTAGTAGGCACAAAGACATTTTCGGTCCTTGTTCAGGCAAAGATGCACCTTACACTTCTCACAGTAGACATGTGAAAAATGATTGCTGGTGCAGCGCTTGCATCTCTGACGGGTTTCTCATGTTGGAAAATGATCAGTGCCATCCCTTTTCACATCAAGAGGCATACTTTGGCCTGGCCTTTTACAGGGTGGTGTTGGAGTCCCTTCTGGAGAAGATAGTGGTCTGCCACACTTGAGTTTGGCCTTTCCTGCACTTGTGAGAGAAGTGCCAACCAAAGCCAGAGCCATGGGTTTCATCTGGGGTTTTGAGTTCTTCTGGTCCCTTCTGTAGAGGTTCCACGCATTGATGACAGCCACTGTAACAGTGTGCCACCAGATGTACATGTACCATCTTCGTGATCTGAAGCTGAACTTGTAAAGTGCAGACAGCAAATCAAGGAGATCAACACCTCCCATGAACTCGGTGTATATTTCAACAATGGCTGGTCTGGGAACCATTATGTAAGTTTTGGAATTGTGATCCCAGCGTTTCACATTTCCCACAGGTTCAATGCCAACAAAAGAGGAAATCAGGTGCCCTGCTTTGTTGCCATGCCATTTTACAATAATGTTGTCCTGATTCACTCTGAAGTCCATAGACCCACTTCTATTTTTCTTACATTTTTTTCGTCCTTTATGGTGCAGCCTTTCATCCTGTTCATCCAGGTTGTGCCAACATAGCGGATTCCTCTCTCTTTTAGGTGTTGCACCAGGGGAACTGATGTTAAGTAGTTGTCTGCAAAGACCTTGTGATTTTTTTCCTGCTGGAAGTGTTGATGTCATTTTCAGCACAACTTCTCCTGTAACACCTACTTCAGAGTTTTCTCTGGCTGGATTTTCTGCACCTTGACAAACATCAAAGTCATAAAGAAAGCCACTTTGTCCAGCACGTCCCCACATATTAATACCCCATTTGTGAGGTTTTGCAGGCATGTAGACACGTAGATGAGATTTTCCCTTGAATGGAACCATAATTCCATCAACTGCATGGAATTCAGATGGTATGCAGAGAAACTGTTCTTGTATGGCTTGAGCTTCCACAAGTTATCTATATTTGCATCATCAGACACACTGAGGTTGTCCTGAAAGTGAATCAGTCTCAGCAATTTCAGAAACAGATCTCGAGACATCACATTACAAACTGTAGGAAGCTTTGTCTCCATCTCCCAATAGGCTCTCACAAAGGACACCTGTACTAAGCCCATATGCATGTACATCTAAAACTGATTCTTTTTTTTCTTTCCTCTGCCTCTTACTTACCCTAACTAAAATATTCTCTCTTCCAGTCTTTATTTTCCTCTGCTATTCTTTTTTCAATATTACTGTTAATATTAATACTATATCATCAGTATTTTTATAATCACTATAACTACGACAGTGATTAATAAGCTCACTTCGTTGAATGTGTTTATTAATATTACAAGCACAAATACGCTATGATTGTTATTATTGTTGTTGCTATTGTCACCATCATCATAACTAAAGTTGTTTGGGTTTTTTTTGCATCATATATCTATCATATCACCATAATAACTGCACTAAACATCATCATTAAAGATATAGGTCTTATTTATCTAAGATATCATTATCGTTTCATATGTATTTGTTTAATATATTATTATCTTTCAAATTATTATTATTATTATTTTTCCTCCTAATAATTACGACCATTATGACATTATTATTATTCTATTTCATGACTACTTCTCACGACTGTGAGAATGATTATTATTACGCTAATTTGCTGATAATGTTTATCGATATTTGGAAAAGAGATTTTAAATCTCAATGGGAATATTCCTGGTTAGGAGATTTGAATGGGACTTAATGTATCAATATTTGCAGCCAAAAAATCTATACTTTGTGTGAAAACAAAATATCGATTTATATCGCAGAATAGATCAAATCCTGCAGCCCTACTGATAGTGTCTGGTCCTGTTGCTTTCTTGGTGTTCACATGCTTGAAAGCCCTTCTGACATCATGCTCAAAACCAGAGGAAGGTGTAAGAGATATACACACCTATCCATTTCCCTCTGCTGCAGCAGGAGGAGGGGGTGGGCCTGTGATCTGTCATAGTTTAGACCTTGCCACATGCTTGTGGGATAACCCTCCTGGAATTGTAGTTCCACTTTCTTCCTGTTGTCCCTTTTTGTCTCCTTTACTGATCTTCTTATATTGTAGGATGCTACTTGATAAGTGTCCATGTTTCCGGACTGCAGTCCTAAGGTGGTGCTGGGCAAGTAGTCTACGTTGGATTTATCATAGCTGTTCACTGAAAACAGCTGCCTGCTGCTCCTGGAAACTTATGATTAGAGTGGAGTGTGTCGGCAAAAAGACCAAAAAAAAGTGCTGAAAGAGAACTCTTAATGGAGCTGAGATAAACTTCAAAGTTGGTGATAATTCTGTGTAAGTATGTCAGCAACACTTTTCACATTATAGTAATTTCATCTATTGTTAATATAAAAACACTGATCAGAGTATGGAAACATCAAATGTCTACTAATTCTGCATTAAAAAGAATATGTTGTGAACAGAGCCTTTTAACTGCTGAAGGGTGACATTTCATTATGCTCACCTTAATTCTGAACTTAAGACATGCTCTTTAAAGCATAATTATGTGACATCACAATTAGTTTGTAAGCAAATTGATTTCCAGCCTGCAACTTCCTTAGCTGATATTATAGAGATAACAGAAAAGGAGGGATGATAGAGGTGTGGACGTCCAACATAGGTCCCCAGCTTGACATGAACACTGCAGTTCCTGATCGGGCCTTAACCTTTAGGCCACCAGGGCACCATCAACTCTATATTATGTAACATTAACCAGGGTACAACAACGGGGAGCCAGGTGGAGCTTGGCGCCTCTAAATCAAAAATGAGCTCCCCTGCCAACAGGACTTGTGAAATTTTGGGGGTCTCTAAAATATACAATATGCTATTTTTGCCAGTGTATTTCTATTTTTATATATCTGTATCATATGTGAAATTAGCCAAGTATTATTATTATGATGTATGATTCATCACTTATTCACTTTAGATACAAGCATGCATGATATTATTGTAGGTTAACCTATACAGCAGACTGGCCATAAAGTATACTATATACTATGCGCTTCAATTATCATCAACCAATAAATCAGGCATTGTCTTGCACACAGCCAACAGAGCATAAACTATGTTTTACAACTATTTTCAACAAAATGTGTGTCAATTTCTACTTTGTGTTGTCATTAACTGCTCAACATATAGGTCAACAGCAGCACCTGAATGCAGAAACAGTTCAATTTAAATGATTTAGCTTCTGGATGTATTACTGGATTTAAATGAAACTATCAACAATATATACTAACCAATAAAAACAATTTAAGTATATGTAACCATCCTCACAGCTAAACAACACCAAAGGTATGACTAAGTGTAAGAGTATGACTTATATTTACGAACATTGGTCCAGCCGATGATCCCACCCACTTACCACTGAGCTCTATGCGATAAGACTGAACCGGATCAATAGATGAGAGCCAGACACGCTGCTGACGTGCCCCTGTCTCCACGGCAACTAGCCAAGCAATTACAGTATAACGATGCACAGCACAGTCAGTTCAGTACACATGGAACACTGCAAAAGAGGTAGTGCAATGTGATGAATCTGGGATGTCACAGACAGGAGACCTTATAGTTATACTGTATGTGATATTTCAGGGTTAGAGGTCAAAATAGTAAAATATTACAAACTTAGTGAGTGCACAAAATATGATTTGTTAATTTTGTATGACTAGTATTATTTTTACATGATGTAAAAAATAATGTAACCAAACCTCTTTCAGATTTATTTGCTCTTGGTCAGGGATTTATATCCTAATCTTTGAAAAGGATCTTTACTATCTTGTAAAACAATATGACCTAGGACAGAACAAATGACCATACTTTAGGTAGGCCTAGATGCCAACCGAGTGCAACCCAAAGCAAAAGATCAGCTCTACAGATAAAAAGTAGTCTGATAGGTTTACCTAACTATTTAGATTATCTGCATCCTTAGATAACGAAAATAAGGCTGGTGAGTACAATATTATCATAACTAATAATACTGGTGGTCAAAAGTGAATCCCAGGTTATAATAATTTTCTTATTGGTCGAGGGGTGGTGCTTAAAAACATTCACAGAGGGCCCATATGAGAATATGGGGGATATAGCTACTGTATCTTATGGCACACATAATGGCCACAAACACACAGACACACACACACACACACACACACCCACACACACACACACAGACATACACACACACACACAAGCACACACACAAACACACACATACAGACACACACAAAACACACACACACACAAACACTAACATACACACACACACAAACACATACACACACAAACACACACTTTCATGTAGTGATGGGCAAATGGGGCTTCAAGAAGCTATATGAAGCATTTTGTTTATCATGTTGCGTTCACACCAAATGCGAATGATGTTAATACAATCGCCTCAGACGCTGATATTGCGCCGTTTGCTCACATTTGTCACATTTTTGATCATCGCTTCATTTGCGTCTATCGCAGGTAGTAGCCAAGGCGGCTAACTAACTAAAGCTAACCCCTGGCTCAGCCTACTCTGCTGTTGTGCTAAATGGAGAGTGATGCTAGTGCTAACCAGGGATCTGAATGCTTTTAAAAGAATAGATATGAGCTCTCAGAGGAAGTGTGTGGCTCTTAAAAGAGCCATGGTATTGTAGTGAGATCAGGCCGTCAGTGATTTAACCTCTGAAGCCGTACAGGCTGCTGCCCCGTCTCGTCCTCAGCTTCACTCTGCACTGACGGCTTTCTTCTTCTTCTTCTTCTTCTGGATTTCCGGCAGAATAGATGCTTAAAGGCACGTTGCTGCCACCCACAGTTCATAGCTATATCCATTATATTATATCCATATGAACAGTCTGGTTTCCCCCAAGGACTGCAACAATAGCGGCTTGGGTGAGCTCAGTGAGACCCTGGATGTTTCACGGAGAACTTCAATGATGCTTAACACAATCTCAACGCTGATTGGCTGTCGTGGCGCAATGCTGCCTGAAAAGGGAAATATTTTAAACTTTATTTGCTTCGCCTGAAACACGTGTCATCGCACCATTTATATTGATTTTCAATGTGGAGTTGTCGCACAATTTGCGTCATTCGCGTCATTCGCGTTTGGTCTGATCGCCCCATTAGGGTTGAAAGCACACTGAATTACCATTCATTGAGCCCTCTTCTTTAAACCAAAAGCTTCATCTAGTGGACTCTAAAACTACAACTAATGGTGCATGAGGCTCCATGAAGCTTTATTTGCCCATCCCTGCTTAAACACAACAAAAAACGCTGTCTGTTGTTCTGAGACGACAGTTAAGCAAAAGTTGGATCATCATTGCTTTTTTAGATACATTAAACCTTCACAAAGGGGGATCAATGAAAAAACAAAAGAAAAGAAAACACAATTTGATGAAAAAGTGTTTTAAAGACAACTTTAAGACCTAACCAATCAGATCGGACTATGTTAATTCTTAGTTGAGGACACCCCTAGTTCATGGCATAAGTGTTTAGAATTGTTTCCACATGTTTTAGATCATTGGTGTCTGTCAAGAGAAATGTAGCAGCCTAGAGCTTACAATTCATTTTGTAAATGCCAGATTAGAGCATCAAGACACATGGCCCTCTGTCCTAAAATGGATTAATTATAAGGAGTGATGTGCATCATCTATTTTGTTTTTATTCCTTAAAATATCATTTAAAAGAAAAAGTTGATGCTACTGCTGATGAAGTGTGTTGCTCAGGTCAGGAAATCAATCCTTCTGGAATGAACATAAATGATGACACAGGTGGGCTGCCAGTGAAGGAGGGAGGAGGCAGGGAATGGATTAAGACGTAGCTCAGGGTCAGGGACTGGGGAAAGTGCTTTTTTATAAATTGGCTGCAGCCTGGAAGCAGCTGGTGTTTGTCATCCTTGCATCACTACCTGGATGAGATCAGAGATAGTCCAGGAAAACACCATATAACAAAACAGAACTCCATAACACTCAGCGGAGCAAACATCAACTGTGTTAGTTCCCATTCAAGTCCTGATAAATCCTTAAGCTGAGTTCCACTACAAGACTTTCAACAGTCGTCAGTTCGCTGTCCTACTCAAACTACACAATATGCTGTCTTGTTTTCACACTACCCCAGTGTCTTGCATTCTCATTGGCCCCTGGACTCTCAGTCAGGTCCAGATATTTAGCCTGCTAGATATCTGGAATGTGTCTGCTAGGCACCAGCAAGCCGCTCTGCCTAATGAACAGCCCACATATCTCACTCTAAAGCTGATTTGCCTCCGATCAGTGGCTTGTCAGGGAGCTCAAACAACTGAATTTATTTATTAGTTTATTTGAAAGAGACAAGTACAAAGAAATATTGACAATGGCAGAAGCAATGTCTGGTGAACTGTACATGTGTATATAACTGACGCTAATTTCCAACAGCAGTCTCTTGATAGGCATTGATAACCATAAAATTACATATATATATATATATATATATATATTCCTTAAGAATACATAGTGCACTATCAAGTTCACTATTCAATAATATCTGCATTAGTTGGGATATGCTCTCACTCTAAAGCCAATGGACATTATTACTGGGACATTTATTGGATGCCATCTTTTACAGCCAAACTACATGGGAAATGGAGGCAGGGTGCAGCGGACCAACAGTTGGTTCTGCCATGTTGCACTGCATATGCAACGCATAGAGTTTTTTCCGTTACCCTCTGAGGCTTTATTTGAAGCTGTTTATTCATATGTTTTTTTCTGACTCAATGTAGACAAACACTACATATCCCAACACATCAGATTCTAACCTGATTCAACACAACATTTTTGGCAATAAAATAAAAATACTGTAAATCTACATGGCAACAACCCTGACAATCTTACCTTCAAGAACGTTTCCCAAAAAAACACAGCATTTTAAAAGTGTCTCCTTTCGCCAGGTGGTTACCGGCAAAGGTTTAGCATGGTGAACTCTTGGCAGCAGGGCGGCAACCGCTTCATACCCCTACCACTGTAATTAAAACCACTTTCCCTCTGCCACCTCTCTTCACTGAAATGTCTAGAGATGGCCACTTACTGTGTAGTGGTGTGATTGGGTTTATCCAATCAGCAACCAATATTTGACGCTTCCCAAAAGATCTCCAAACGAGAGTTCCCAGATGGATATGCAGAGCAAATGAGAATCCATTCACCTGGCTGAGTCAGGTTACTTGGCCGATACTATGTTTGGACTTTATTGTAAAGATCCTTAGTGATAGAACACTTTTATATTTAAAAATTAAAACATGTAATATACATGATTTGGAGGAATTGTGGCATCAAGTCAATGCTTTTAATTCTGAAGGCAAAAGGGAGTCCATCCGGTACCAGCAAGGTTTACCTAAAAAAGTAGCCAGTGAGTGTATAGGTATTGTACAGTATAATTAATTTACATACTTTGATAGCATTGAATACTTAATGCCTAAAAACCTATGGAGACCTTTTTCAAATTAAATTGGTGATATTTGCAATGACTTAACTAAATCCTCCAAAAAACAATTAAAAGGTATAAAATCAATAAAATCAATGCATGGCTCTTGCATTTTGGACATATTTCACACAAACATAATCACTGAAAACATGTGCTTCTCCTCTGTCCCCCCTGTCTGTGTTTTTCAGCATACTGCTATAACATAACAAGAAGAGGATTTAGCAGCACTTCTCTGCTATAATGAGGCACACAAAGAAGTTCGTGCCATGCTCTGCATAGATCGTCTAACTGACTCCAACTTAATCAGTTGTTGGTATGCAGTAAAGAATAATAACATGCAGCACATTGAACTCTTTTCTAGTAAACATCTGAAAGTGAGTAGTAATGGTTAGTCATTTCCTATTAGGGATGCACTATGTTAAATATAATTCTTGATATGAGTTTTTGGGAATTTGCAATTTACTCAAGGTTTTTTTTTTCCTTTATCTGCAAAGTCACATTATATTCATACGTAACAGAGCTGAAAAATGTTTACTGACAACATTCATTTAGTTCATTTTTTCTACATTATCCATGCAAATCAAGCTTGAAAGAGTCAAAAATGAACTGAAACATGAGAAAGGACATGTTTACTAAACTAAAGGGATAGTTACAATACTATTTTTGAAGTGTGGTTGTATAAGGTACTAGATTTTGATGAACACAGCCAGTTTGGAGAAATAGACAGGAGAAAAGAGACAGAAGCTGAGAAATGTACTGCTGTGGACGGGCACAGCAGCTGAACAGATTTGAGTTACCTAAACAAAGCCTCACCTAAAAGAATGAAGAAATTCAGTTTAAATGTACCCTACTTTTAGAATATTTTTACTGATTTACCTTGCTGTCAGACAATTCTTTCCTCAAGTTTTAACATAGTAGCTAAGATATATTTTGCTGCAGTTGCTGCCCCCATCTACACATGTATATAGTGTTTTACTTGCATTTACATGTGGACTTACTGCTTCTGCCTCGACTAAAAAAATCACCTTGGACAAAGGTTATTGCTGGTGGAAAGAAAGATGGGCCATATGAGTTGCTAGCAGCTTCTAGTCATAGACAAAACTACTGTAAGTCAGCAGGACCAGGACCAGTGGAGCCACACTGTGGGTGTCATACAGCATTCCTCAGCCTCCACAATTTCCACTCACATTACTCAAACAGGGCTACAAAAAGAGGCTATTCAAGAATGTGTTGGGTACCTAGGCAAAAATCCACAGGGGGCCCCTCGAACCCACTTTCATCACTATTATGTTATAAATAATCTGACATCAACAAAAAAAAAATGGCAAAATGTAAAAAAAATCTTTAATCGAAAAGTGCACATCTGAGTTATTTTCAACATTAGTCATTTTCAAAATATGAATATAAATAATATAATTCAAACATATTAATATGAAAAACAAAGCCTCACGCTCGATGTCAGCTGGGATTGGCTCCAGCCCCCATGTGACCCTGACAGGGATAAGCGGTTAAAGATGAATTAATTAATAAAAAAAAAAAAAACAGAATAATAAAAATCTGAGTGTAGTCAGGTGAGGGAGGTTAGGTCCCCTGTAAACTTTGTGCATTGTCAGTGCTGTAGTTTAAAGTTTGTCAGCCCTCAGAGCCCCCCTACTGGTCTAGGGCCCCAAGCGGTGGCCTGCCTTGTCGGCTGTGCCGCTGGCTAAGGATCGGGTAGTTGGAGAGTTGTGCTGAAGCCTGATGGTGAATATTCTACAGTCCTGGCAACTACAATGGATGCCTCTCATAAATCATCTGCTTCCTTGATTTCATAACAGTAGCAGCACAGCACCAAAAACAGGCAACAGACGTCTGGCCCAGTTGGCAATAACAACTAACTTTCTATTTCATAAAGTCGCAGATGCCTGAGCCATACTGTCCCCTGTTGGACAGAGCGACACACACAGCCCTAACTTACAGTTGGAGTTTCCGCTTATCTCAGGGTTAACAAAATCACTTCAGTTTACACTAAACCTGCTTTCTGGAACACGTCTGCACCCTAAGCATTGCTGTTATTGTTTTTGGGCTCAGTGAACTGTCCTAACGGTTTCTTATTCAGCAGCACTGATGGAATCTCTTTATGTTAGAGCCTTTGAGGTTTGTGTAGACTGAATGTCAAAGTACTGAAACTGATCCTTTGGAGTTTTCTAAATGCACTTTTGCCTAAACAAAGCATTCTGAAACAGACATACGAGACTCAAACATAATCACACTCCTATACATGCACAATCTAAACAGTATACAATATGTGTGCGATCAACCCTCAAGATTTTCTATGTAAATACATAGTGTTATGTTAGTTAAGGCAGCCTAGGCAGATAATGATATTATTATGACATGATTACAACAATAAACACACTTTGCCCACTTTGAGCTTCATTTTGGCTCTACAGAAATCTTCTCTGTTGTTGGTTTTGACAGCTGGTCCGGCTGCACGTTCATGTTATTGTGACCATGAAAAAAATGTAAGCATTTTACATACTGGAAAACATTTTGTGAGAACAGTATGGAGGCAGTCCCAGTCCAATTCTTTTCAGTATTTCGAGCACAGCTCCTTTGAGAAACTTAAACGTAAAACTGGGCTAGTTTTGAAAGGCAATGACAAACGATGTAGTCCCACTGAGAGGAGCAAAAACTCTTAGATGGGTCAGTTGTGTGTGGTTTAGGGTATGTCCACACGATCGAAAACTGATCTTTTTTTCTGCCCTTGTTCTTAAAATATTTTCCGTCCACAAGGCGTTATCTTGAAAATTATCTGTGTTGACACAAAACCATTGAAACCGACTCAAAACTATGTAGCACACATGCCAGGCCTGGATGTGACGTTGTAACTCTGACACCGAGATACACTAACAACAGAGACGAAGAGACGCGGTATACAAACCCCCGATGACTTTCTCGCTAAATCTACCGACTTTCCAAATCCTCGTGCCAATTATTTTTTTGTGAAAAAAGCAACTAGAGACAAATCTAGCGACTGTTTCTGGTGTTACTGGAGACTTTTGTAGTGTTTTGGAGACTCTGACGTGAAAGCACGTATCACTCTGTAGTTATTGCTCAACGAGCAGCATATGCTGCCGTGACCGCGCCCCTCCCCTGTCCCAAAGCACTCACAGAGTGCAGCAGGGACAGGGGTCAGGTCAGCAGGGTTGACCTTTTAGATATAGCTACTTTTCAGACCTTCTAAGTAAGTTTATTCATAAAAAGCGACTCACGACAAATTTAGCGACTGATTCATTGGTAATTAATTTCCATGCATGTGCCGCAAAGGCACCATGCTTTTCACTCTGGGATCCGGTTTTAGAAAAGAACAATTTCAGGCACCCATAATGTGGATCCATGTGGATGATCGGCCAAAACAATACAAAACTTTTGCACTTACAGCAAAATGCGTCTTCCTGTGGATGGCCCCTTAGATTGGACGACTGTTAAAATTGTAAAAAACAATAAATACGTTAATCTATTTATCTAAAGTTTTTCCATGTGGGTGGTTCAGTGAAGAGGGAGGCAGAGGTCCAGTCAGTGGTTCTGGCTTCCATAAATGTCAACAGTCAGTGTTTGTGGGTGGGAAGCTGGTGAGGGATGTTTCTCTTTCTCTGCATGGTCAGGCTGGTTAAATCTGCTTGGTATCAAGTGAAAAGAAGAGGCTAGCGTGCCACCATGTGTGGCTGCCCAGACCCTCTCCAGACAGACCACTATGAGTGAAAAGTAGGGGGGAAAGCAAAACCAGTAGTTTCATGTGAGATTATGTCACATTTTCTTTACAATGTTGTTTTAGTAACTTTCCAGAGGTCCCTGTCATTTTCATGACATTGGGACAATGATCTGTTCTTTCTTTCTGTAGTGCATAATGATAACACCATAAGTACTTTTCCCGTTATGTTAGAGGTGGACTATATTGTTGATTTTTCATCAACAGCATAGTCACTGATCTAAGCAAACCAGTAGCTGCTATGAATGATTCATGAATTTATTTATTTCAGTATATATCAAGCTTATACAACCAAAAGGGTGTAGGTTGAAGCCAAGGCTTATACACCCCTACCCCTTTGACCTTAAAAAATAATACAAGATACAAAAGGGTCAGATCACGGACATTTGAAACTAATCAGTACACTTAAATTTCTGATCACCACAAAATAAAGAATAGTGCACAGTGCATAACCCAAAATAGTACAAATCATTAAACTTAATTTTCCATACTGTAATGACAAATTATGTCATATCAAGTATTTTAAAACCAACTAGAGTACAGCATTATTTATTATTTTCAGGACAATTATTCCAGATATTAACCCTTCGAATAGAAATACATACATTTTTTACAGTAGTTCGAGTCTTTGGTTTCTCAAACAATAGTGGTCTTTCAGGTTATAACCGGTAATCAAATAAGTCCCTGAGTTTCAAAATGTTCAAGCGACTTAATAGTGGATGGGTTGGCTCACGGCAAGGTTTATTACTGATGATTCTTACAGCCTTTTTCTGCAATAAAAAAATAGACGTTGTATTTGTTCTGTATGTGTTTCCCCAAACCCCAATCCATTATGTAATATATGGGGCAATTAATGAATAATGTAGTGTTTCCCCCAGGTTTACAGTGTTTGGGGGGAGGGGAATCATGGTATTCATGTGTTTTCCCCCACTGTAGCGGGTTGCCCGAATGTTCTTTTAGCCGGTGTTTAATCAACTTCAAATGCACACTTCGAAAACAAAATCACCTGGATCACAATTATACAAGCAATTACAGGGGCCACAATGCAAACTCATTTCACTTTAAATCAGTGCATTGCACACTCAACATCAGAAAATGTCTTTTAAATAATTGTCCAAAAGGTCCATATAATGTTCTCCATCAGAAACAGTCCAAAGTTAATTCACTTTATAGTTTCAAAATAAAGAAATAATTTCAGTTTGTTTAAATCTGTTTTAGTTGTTTTTTGTAGGAGTCTCAAACTAAATAATAAAAGAGCTCTCATGAGTAAGTTTAGTTTTTTCTGTTAGGGTTGGAGCCTCTTCCCAAACAATTTCACAAACCATCTTTGAACAAGTGAATCTCCAACGCTGTCAGAGTTTTCTGAGAATTGGAAACACTTGACCATGAAGAGACAGAATTTACATGCTGTCGTGTAAATAAGATAAATAACATAAGGCTGTTTAGTTTGTTTACTAAAAGGACAAGGTATAGAGATGTTCTATAGGAAAAGGATCCTTATATGACTCCTGTTGTGATCTGACGCTATTTATAAATTCCAATTTAATTTATCATCAATGATAGATCCAAGAATTTGGTTTCAGGTTCAATTTCTGCGTCATTTATTTTTAAGGTTCTGCATGAATTCCTGGGCTTTTTTCCAAATATAATAAACCTTATTATACTGAAATGGAGTGGTCATTTATTTAAGTCAAACTATTCTTTGAATTTCTGTAGCTCTTTCTCTACCATATCTAGAAGCTGTCTCAAATGATCCCCATAACAGAACACAGTCATGGCATCAGCAAATAAGATAAATTTCAGGGATTTAGAAACCAAACATAAAGTATGTCATAATATATAAAAGACCAGCAATGGACGCAAGACTGAACCCTAAGGCACCCCACATGTGGCCTTCAGGAATTCTGAGTTTGTCTTATTGATATGGACATATTGTTATCTGCTTTGTAAGTAGCTGGTTAACCAATCATGTGCCAAACCTCTGATGCCATACCTCTGTAATTTATTTAATAGTAAAGAGTTGTCAATAGTATCAAATGCTTTCTGTAAATCAAAAAATACCCCTACTGTATATTGTTTTTTCTCAGTTGCATTTGTTATTTGTTCAACAAAGTCAGTTTGATTTTTCCTAAATCCATATTGCTGTTCACAGAGAATTGATTTCTGAAGATTTTTTGCTATAAAATCATAAAACCTTTTGAAAAAGTTTTTTGAAAATTGTGGTAAAAGTGAGATTCACCATAATTTGAGAAGGTATGCTTGTCACCAGATTTAAACATTGAAATCACTTTAGCAATCTTCATTTCTGAAGGAAATTTCCCAGTCATTAGTGACAAGTTACAGATATAAGTTAGGGGTTTAACAATACAATCATTAATACTCTTAATCATACAAACACGAACATTTCAAAATTATAACTATAAGTTAATTTTTTACGTTTCATGTGGATTATTTCTTTTTCATCAGTGTTTTGTTTTTTTTAATAAACGATGATGACAATGATCTGCTATAGATTTATTTTCCTTAATTATTGTATCGGTATTCACGTATAAAAAAGATGTGTACTCTTTAACAACTTTTTTCTTTTCAATGATTTCATTTAAAATCTTTCTGGTGCGTTTGATATTGGTTCCTTTTCCCCCCCAGTAATTCACTGTAGTACTGCTTCTTACAGGATATCATGATACTGGTTAATTTATTTTTGTATATCTTATATTTACTTTCAGCATCCACAGTTCAAGATTTTAAACATTTCTTATGCAATAAACGCTTCTTTTTACATGCATTCTTTAGCCCCTTTGCCATTATCCACACACCATCTCTCATCTACTTTGGCCACAAGTGGGCAGTGTTTGTCATATAATTTGGAAATAATAGAAATAAATGATTCAGAAGATTTGTCTATATCCTCAACATACATGTCGTTCCAGCTTTAATACATCTGTAATATATTAACATATATAATCAAGATAATTTGTAAGCTAACCAATATATTGCTCTAATCCTCCAAAAAAGAAGAGGAAATATGTGTTGTGTGTTTTGCTTTTCTGTGCTCATCTTTTTGGTTTCTGTCTGATTGTCCAACATGCAGATGCCAACCTGCAGCTTGCCAGCTGCCAAGGAAACACAGCTCAATGCCAGCACCTCCACAGGCTGAAGACCACCCCATACTGCTCAAAACTGTCCTCTGAAGCCTTGCTTCTATACCTACACAGTCAATCCCATCATTTGTAATCACATATAATTATATATCCTTAGCATAACTAGGTAACAGTCTCGTTGAGATTAAAATATATTTTGAGTCAAGAGTGATTTAGAGCATAAACAGTATTATAACAATAAACACAAAAATTACAATACAAACAAGTGCCAAAAACTGCAGTTCATCAAATGGCCACTTGAGGCTCGTTTCATTCATTCATTCATTCATCTTCAACCGCTTATCCCGGGGTCGGGGTCGCGGGGGTGCTGGAGCCGATCCCAGCTGACATCAGGCGTGAGGCGGGGTACACCCTGGACAGGACGCCAGTCTATCACAGGGCACATAGAGACGTACAGAGACAAACAACCATTCACACCTACGGGCAATTTTTTTTTTTTTTTTTTAGAGTCATCAAAGACACATGCATGTCTTTGGACTGTGGGAGGAAACCGGAGCGAACCTGTAAGCTTCTTGCTGTGAGGCGACAGTGCTAACCACTACACCACCGTGGCTCGTTTCAAAACAAAGCAAATCTCCATAGAGCTGCATTCTAAAATGCACAACTTTACAGCAGGAAAAAACATGTTTACAGCCTGGTACATGAAAAGGTTTTGGTCTTTAGAACTGATGTCAGTATTCATGACAACTATATTGTGGATGAATTTTTTATAACTCACCTGTTTAAATTATATTAAGTCTTAAAGTTCTGCATAATTAAGGGCGTTGCATTAATACAGAGGCTCAACAACACCAAGTCCCAAGAGAAGTGTAGGATCAAGTCAAGGTACATTAAAGGGACAGCTTAATCCATACTTAGTGATGGGCAAATGAGGCTTCATTATGCTTTATAAATTATTTTGAGTCGGGTTGAAAGCAAACTGAATTACCATTAATTGAGTCATTTTCTTTAAACCAAGACATCCGTCTAGAAGGTTCAATAAATACAACTAAGGCTACTTGAAGCCTCATTTACTCATCATAACACGGTTTTATGATGCAGCATCTTCCTTTGATGATTAATCCCCGTAAAGTAATGATATCAAACCCTTAGGTGTTAGAGTTTGATTGAAAAACATAGGAAAATATAAATGAATGATCTATAAAAAGGTTCTTTGGCAGTTGACCATAGTAAAGTCGGTTATTACCTGATGCCAATTTACTTATTATGTGCAAAAAAATGTATATCTTGCAGGCACACATTATAAACTTGTGCACTTAAGAAATATATATTTTGTATTCAATTATGTAAACAACAATATTTGCACTCATTTGACTAAAATCTGGTTGTAGTCACTGTATGCTCGTGAACATCAAACAATAACTGTTTTGAATACAATTTTTCTGCTGGAGTCTTTTTTCGATGTGTTGTTTGCTTGAAAATGTGTCAAGAGGATACACAGACGCATACACACACACACACACACACACACACTCACACACACACACACACACACACACACACACACACACACACACACACACACACACACACACACACACACACACACACACACACACACACCACAGGCATAGCTTTATTTAGCCCTTCACATCAGCAGCAAGTCTGGCTTCAGCTGCAGACACACACACACTGAACTGTTTACCTCGCCAGAAACTAAACACAAAGAGAGCTGAAACTGGAGATCCCTCCATCGTTTCTGCCCCCTCCTCATCTTCCTTCAATGTTTCAAATAAAGAGCATGTGCAGCAGTGCTTACCTTCTTTCACCATCCCTTCCTTCACTTTCTTCTCTTCTCTTCTCTTCTCTTCTCTTCTTTGTTACTTTCTCCGCTCCAGTTTTCCTTTCTGTAGCAGCCGCCTAAAAAATGCTAGGGCTTGGCTGGAATGGGTCAATCTGCAGAAAGCCCTACTGGTCTGGAGAAATAAAACAGAGAGAAAAAGAAAGAAACAGATTCAATCTACATGTGAGCAGAATCAAAAGAAAAGGGAAATTTGAAACCTCCAAGACTCCAGTAACAATCACCCCCACCCTTGCTCCTCCTCGATGCTGTCTACCTCCATCTCCCTCTCTGTTCCCCTCCCTTTCCTCTCCACTGCCTTATCTACGACTCATTCACTAAGATTGCAAGTCAGAACATTCACCCCTTCACCGTGTCCATTTTCACTCCGTTTCTTGTCATCATCTTACATTTTCTTTCCCTCTCTTCCCTCGCGTCTCTTTTTTTCTTCCTCAGACCTCCATCTCTGTCTGGCTCTTTATTTCCACCATAGTCAGTTTAGAGACTTTTATTGAGTTTGCATGGCAGACAACCTCAGGGCACACAGATATATAGCAGCATAATGTGTGTAAGCTGGAAGCTGTACTTCAGGAAAAGCAACCTCAGGCTACAAAATACAAATCACTCAAACATGGTTCATATTATTCAGTTTATTATTATTATTATTATTTTGTAGAGAGGAGTTACGAAGAAAATTAGTTATTTAATATTTTAAAGTAAAAAGTTGTTTTGGCTCTGCACATGGGATTTGTTGACAATAGGAAAACATAAAATATGGCGAGTCATATTACTTGAGGCTTTTTCAAAAAACCTTGAGCCAATCTGATCAGACTTAATTAAAGACATACATTTAAGACTTAAAAACACAGAGCTGAGACAAACAGCAGACACTAAAGATCAAAATTGCAGGAAAAGTTATAAATACTTGATTTATTCTGAAATACTGTTCTTTTTTATCGTTCAGAATTTGATAGAATATCAGCTGTACTAGCATGATTTTTAAGTAACCAAGACACTTCAACAGTAACCATTGTCAGAAGAGGAGATTAAACAATGTTTTCTTCTATAGGATTGAATAATGAACAGGAAAGATTTCAGCATCTGCTCCCACAAGACATTACTAGTTTCTCACACTGCTCTGCTTTGATCTTGGTCCATTCATCTTCAGTCTCTTCCACAGTTCACTAACTGTAGTGGGTTTCTTAGACATAGGTTAAAATGTTTTGTATAGTTGCACTGTCGTTATTTGCTGCTCTGTGTGACCTGAATTGCCCCCCGGGGACAAATAAAGTTTTTTTAATTGAATTGAATTGAATTACTTTTTTGCTAAGGATTTTCCAGTGATTTTTCTATGGGGTACAATTCGGACACAATTAAGCCCATTGACCATACACGGTTCAGCCATATACCAACCTAGCCTGGCTATTCAGGGTTCCAGACTAACTTTTTTCACGTGGCCCCCAGCTGAAAATTTTAGGGGCGCAACCATACATTTTAGGGGCACACACGGTAAATCAATAATAAATGCCACATTTTTATTCATCGTCTAAAAGGGCCGTTTCTATTTTACTAAGTCTATCGACACCCGAGTTTTCGCCCGCTGTTTATGTGTTTTAGATATTTGAACTGTATCTACATTGACTGATCAGCCTGTGTGTGTCACTTGCTGCCGGCTGCCTCACTCGCTGTGCTGGGTGGAAAAACAAAGTCAATGAATCAGTTAAACACTGTTGATTTTTTTCCCATAGAGCCGACATGAAAACTCTTTTGGTTAAGTAAATTCTGGTGATTATAACTTGTAGCCTGATGTTAATGAAAGCTGTGGGGCTCACGAGTTTCGTTTTTGCCTTACGGTGCTGACAGCACTATCTTCTCACACTGCTTACATATTGTTCCGGTCTCATCTGTCACTCTGTTGCTGTTAAGCCACTAACATATTGATATAGCGACACATCTGGTCGCGCATTCAGTCGCACACACTCAAATTTTGGTTGGAAGATGCGACCATTTGGTCACAGTCTGGAGCCTTGCTATTGCTGGACCAAATTCAATTGTAGATTGCACGTTGGTCTGGGAAGGCCACTGTCATTTTCTTCAGCACAAGAGGCGGGCTTTGTTCAAATGGTTGCACGCAATTGGACAGTCCTTCAACCAGTCAGACCAATTATCCGGATGATTCGATTCGTTTGGCCACCAGCGGGGATAACTGGTAGATCAAACTTTTATCAAAACCAGTCAGCAGTTAAGCAGATGCATCCTTTCTTTGGAGGAATTGCTCCAGAGAAAGTTTCGGCTCAGTTTTCAAAGAAAACTTGCCTTTGAAATCATTTAAAACTGCAGCGACAGCCGTATCTATGGGTTGTGGTTGCTGCGCTTCGGTGGCCGCCCTGTTGAATGTAAATTGTAAACACAAAGCTCCTTGTGACGCTTCTCTGCCGTCATAGTGTTTGACCAGCCAAAAGCGTGTCAGGTGAAAAAAGCCAGATTGGTGATTGGATCCAAAAAATTGGGATAGGTAACAGGAAGAATAGACATGCTCTTTTCCAGACCCAGGTGCAGGGCAAATTCAAATCGCCGGCAGATGGGAAAGTCCGGCGTTTGTTTGATCCATCCACCACCCCAGCCTACTGCCATGAGCCTGGGCACATAGGTCTATGCTCTTCTGTGCCATCACTTGCATTTTTCTCTGTCATTTCTGTTCATAGCTCTAGAGAACATAGTCCTTAATGAGGTGATGTAAGAACGTGCAAACATCAGAGCTTTCACTCTTTTCTTAAAAGCTACCTACTATAGCAGATAAGTCTGGGTGCAGTAATGCATCTTGGCACTTCAGATGGCAGAGTGATAGGTGGATGGCAATGTAGGAAGAAAAATAGATCAGAAACTGACTGGTTTAACAACCTAATGTAAATCTGATATTTTGCTTAAACAAAATGATCCTTTAACTTTGATTAGTGTTGCAGTGTTCAGAGCAGAGGGTTGTCTCACCTCATTATATTTAATTTACAGTTTGTCAAGTTCCATCAACAAACCAAAACCTAAGATGTCGATAAATCAGCGACTACAGCGACTAATATATTTTAGCCATAATAAAAGTAGGCTTACTCTCCTACATAGGGATCACAATGATAGCCAAGTTACAAAATGGGTGTAATTCAGAGCAAGGGTGCAGTTAGTAGGGCCTTGCCCTAAGAAGTTATGCCCCTGGTATAAGATGTTGTCGCGGCTGGTGTGATTCCATCGCAAGATGGTCTCTAGTATAAATTAGTTAAGTTAATTTGTATAATGTGATTCAGAGAAATGGTAGGTGTGAATTATGGCCATGTCTCTAAGAACTTGGGGACCAACTGTCCAATGTTACAGAACATTTAAAAACAGCAGGTACAGTGGGTTTATCTGAACTTTTTGCTGAAAAGGTCTGCCTGCTGCTGGGGCTGGAAATGAGGTTGGTAAAAGTGTTAGAAGTTAACAAAACCTGGATTATAAACCAAAATAATTGGCTGTAAGACACTCGGAAAAGCTGCAGAGTTGGTGATAATTCTGTGTTGGTTCACTGACAATGAATATCCCCAAATCAAAATACTCATCACACTCACACTTACACATTTGACACGGCAACAATATAAGAAGCAATAGTTGAGTCATGTGTGAGTTTATCTACTAGAGATTCTTTTACCAACCCACATTTTTTTTGTTTGCTTCAAAATAATGATAGTAATCATCCTATGTATGTGTGTGTGTGTGAGAGAGAGAGAGAGAGAGAGAGAGAGAGAGAGCATGTGTTGATGGCAGTGCAGTTCCAGCAATAGCTCCTGTATGCACGTACATCCACTCTATAATCAATGTGTTCCCATCATAATTTGCTGTGAGACAGGCTGCTCCCTCATCTCTTTCCATATCTCCATGGAAGGCTGAGGACACAACCACTCAGTCTAAATATATGTAGAGTAGAGCTTAATGTCCTCAGAAATCTCTAACACACTGTAGAGATGGTACGATTGAGACTAGGGGTATGAAACTACATGGTTAGGATCCTAAAGGATGATGGTGTAATTTGAAGTTGTATGTCAAGCAATTTTTGTGTGCGTGCCAGTGACGTGCAGTCAGGGTTGGGGTTGGGGAGGCACTGACTCACAAGTCAGATTTACAAACATACAGTAGGATGCCAATAGGATAGGATGAGAGAATAGGAGCGAATAGGATGCTGAAAACCAATTTGAAACACCAGTGCCACTGTATGTTGCAGTATATCGTACCTTTACTTGTAAATGACTTCTTGCTTTGACTGAAAGTCCAGCTTTGAAAAAATTCTTAGTTTAGTAATCAAATCTTCCATTTTCAGGGTGAGAAATGACAGCTTGTAGCTAAGCTCTACAGCGTCGCACAGCACACTTCTGTGTTTACTTTTTGGACACGGGTTAGAGTTCACTGTGACCTGGCTGGTGGCCGGCTATCAGGCTGCTCACTATCGCCGCCTTCCTTGAGGCAGAGGTACTGCCTGCCTCAAGGCAAGCATTTTCCCTGTGAATTTATGTCATATCAATAAGATGTAAATATTGCACACATACGTAAAATACATTACTGAACACCATGGAAAAGAAGACGTATACTTTTATTACGTAGAAGTGTCCTCAACCATCATATTGGAAACATACACAGAAATGGGAACAAGCATGCGCCATTTGCACGCGCTCAATCCAGTTTGTGAGTGATTGCGCAATCTAGAGGGAGGCTCGGCTGTTCATGCCTCACCTCTCGTCTCCGAAGGAAATACAGAATTTTCTGCAATTTCTACTATAAAAATGGTCAAAATACATCAAGAACCACACCAAAAACATAGTCCAGAGGACAAATAAGGATACTTGTGTTATTTTATTTTTTCGTTTCTTTTTCCTCTCATGACATGCACAGCCTCACCTGCTTCCCGTGACTGCACGTCACTGCGTGCGTGAGTGCGTTTGTTTATCTCTCTGTCTGCACCTAATCTAATAGTGGATCCATCAGGTTAACATCTCTTATCCCCAAAGCAATTTCGGTGAAAAGTAACTGGACTTGGTTGTTTAAAGGCTGGGACTGACCTGGTCAGTTGCGTACACAAACTGATAAAGCCTCTTGGATGAGGGGTGAAACATCTTCCTAGACAAATAACGTCCAGTTGCTTTTGACTGAAATTGCTTTGGGGATAACGATGACCTGGACAAATGAGAACATTCAAAGGCTTAACATCTCTTGTTCACATTCATGACTGTATGCTTAAGGACATCTTGTGGCATCACAATTCTTTAAAAATCTGTTCTATTGACAGTTTTACGTATTTGGTAATTGACTGCCTTCTCCTCACTCCTCTAGACACAGAGAGCAGTGGCGGCTGGCCCATAGAGGGCGCTAGGGCACCGCCCCTCCTGCTCTGCATCAAAATTAATTTATATTTTTATTGATTTTATTTATTAATTATGTTCATCTTATGATTACGTATATTGTGTGGTCAATGAGTAGCTTATAATGAATTTTCTGCAATAAAAGTAACTAAAAGCAATGACTGCATTGAAATATTTATCTTATCTCTCTTCTGTGTCAGCCAAGCTGAGCCAAGCTGCTTCAGAGGCAAGAAATGCTCGGATGAGATTGAGGGCGATTTTTCAGTGCGCCCATCGGTTCCACATACACACTTATTAAGAGGTTGCGCACGCAGCTTGCATGGAGGACTTGTAGGATTTGTATGGACAAATACAATACAAGTCTCTCCCGTTGTGTTTCTCATGGTGATTGACAGCCTACGTGTGGCCGTAAACTAAAATGATAGTTGTAGTGGGAGGGACCACAACATAGAGCAGACAGGTGTTCTCCACTGTTAAATCTCTCAAACTAAATCTGTTTAAGAGGAGATCACTATCAAATTAAACAACTTGGACCACATCCGCACGATGTTACAGTTTTCATAACAACCAGTGAGAGAGGAAAGGAATACTATCGTTCGTTAAACAAGAGGTTTGTAAAAAATTTCATATCTAACTGTCTCTTGTGATGCTCAGGAACTACCCTGCACCTTTTCCAAATCAAGATAACAGATCAAGCCTGGTTAAATACAGGAGGGAAATGACCTAAAGCACCTTTCTGATATATATATATATATATATATATATATATGTGTGTGTGTCTTTTGTAACCATTTTTGTAACACTCCCGTGCTGATTTACTGCATTGTCCGGCTGGCAACAAGTATTACTTTTTGTGCGAGATAAATACAGCAAGAAACGTGTGCCCAAACTTTTTTGACCACTCAAAAGACCAGACTTCAAAAGCCTACTGAAGGGGCCCATGCATCGTGGCGCTACAGAACGTCCAAAGCTTTAAACAGTTGACCCGTCCACAGCAGAACTGCGAGCCAGCACAACACCGAACTATCAGCCCGTTGGGTTAGCGTTTCAGGCCGTCTTAAAGCTTTGCCATATTCCCCCTTTACCCATGTATTTCCTGTTTTGACTCAGTATTGCATTATCCTGTATTATCCTTATTGTTTAGTTGAATGAATGAGTATAATTTTATGTTGTGGTTTGAGCTTTCCCTCCTGTGAAGAGTTTGATGATCACTTTTACTGTACAAACTAACTGATTCTAGATCGAGACTGACACAATTTAATTAATATAATACATCTAAAATTAAGTTGATAAAATTTAATCTCGACAGTTTAATAAACATCCTGAAATTCGGCGTGGTGCCCTATGCTATTGAGATAAGTTAAATTCTTAAATTTGATCAGTCAAGTTAATTCATATTCCGGTTCCGACGTTGTGTAAAGCGGCAGCCAGCAACAGTTGCTCCCTCTCCTTTCCGCACTTTTTGCTATTTTATCTTATTTTACTGTCTTTTTATTAGTGCTTTTTCCTGTAAATCGTCGTGCTAACCTTAGTCAACTATGTTCGTCAACTTTCTTACATGTTTTTTGTCCGTTTGTCTCATTCTTGGGACTATTTTTGCCGACCGCGTCTCCGTCTGGACGCAACAATGCGGCGGCTCCATTATTTACACCCGTGAACAGCTGTTGTCGCTAGCACCAACGGCGCTAATGCGGGAGAGGCCAGAAATCCCCACCGAACTGAGGAGAAAGTACAGGGGATGTAAGGCTGGACGTAAACAACGGGAAAAGAAGAGGAGATATAAACCATCTCTCCCTTCCATCACCATGGGGAACGTGAGGTCGCTGGCTAATAAGATGGACGAGCTGGCGGGCCTGGTGAAGACTCAGTGGATGTATTGGTGAGCAGTATGCTGTGTTTCACGGAGACGTGGCTCCACGAGGACATCCCGGACTCTAACGTAACTGTGGACGGCTTTCAGACTGTTCGGGCGGACAGGAGTCACCGTGAGAGTGGCAAGAGGAAAGGTGGGGGACTTTCTATTCTTATTAGTGACGTCATCCACACCGTCGTCGCGGGACTTCAGACACGGCACCCAGACGCATTCATTGCAATATCTGGGGACTTCAACCACATCACTCTGGCTGCAACACTGCCCACTTTCAAGCAGTTTGTGGACTGTCCCACCAGGGAAAACAAGACACTGGACCTGCTGTATGCCAATGTTAAGGAGGCTTACAGCTCCACTGCCCTTCCTCCTCTTGGAAGATCAGACCACAACCTCATCCACCTGCAGCCCCTGTATAAGCCCCAAGTCCAGCGGCTTCCTGTGACCACCAGGACTGTGAGGAGATGGTCACAGGAGACTGACAAAGCTTTACAGGGTTGCTTTGAACTCACAGACTGGGATTTGCTCTGTAATTCACATGGGGAGGACCTTGATGATCTCACGGACTGCATAACAGGATACATCAATTTCTGTGTGGACAGCGTTGTTCCTACAGTGACTGTACGCTGTTTCCCAAATAACAAGCCGTGGGTCACCAGAGACATCAAGGTCCTGCTGAATGCGAAGAAGAGGGCCTTCAGAGAAGGGGACAGAGAGCAGATGAGGCAGGTCCAGAGGGAGCTGAAGGAGAGGATCCAACAGGGCAAAGACACCTACAGGAGGAAGCTGGAGCACAAACTCCAGCAGAACAACTTAGGGCGCACTCACACTGTCGTTCTGTACCGGGCCCAAACCGGTTTTTCAGCTAAAGCCTAGTACCTTTGAGCAGTGTGAGTGCACCTGTTCCGCGCATAACAGCCCACGGCCCGCTTGAAAGAGGTGGGCTTTAGCGGAGCCTTTTGCACATGTACGAGCACGAGCGTGCTCACGTGTACGAGCAAGAGTCCTACGGCGGTAGCTTTATGTGCGCCTGTTCGGACATAGTAAATAGAAAGACGGACCAGGCAGTGTGAGTACAAACCGGGCTGTGGCGCGGGGGGAGAGGGAGGGGGGACAAGTACCCTAAAGCCCGGGTCGCGGTGCGGAAGGACAGTGTGAGTGCGCCCTCAAAGGACGTGTGGAGCGGCATGAAGAGCATCACTGGCTACAAACCATCTGGTAGCCAGACAGTAGGAGGTGGTACTGAACGTGCCAATGAGCTGAATCTGTTCTTTAACAGATTTGACCACCCCCCCACGGCTCCTCCACAACCACCCACCTCCAAACCTCCAACCCTGCTGACACCTCCCCCTCAATTCCTTCCTGATTTTGCCCTACCTGTCCCCTCCCCCCCGCCATCACCTCTTTCCACCCCCACCAACACACACAGCAGACAGACCTTCACTGCAGGTGAGGAAGGAGCTGTGCAGACTCCGCCCAGGCAAGGCAGCAGGTCCCGACGGTGTCAGCCCGAGGGTCCTCAAAACATGTGCGATCCAGCTGTGTGGAGTCCTGCAGTACATCTACAACCTCAGCCTGAGTCTAGAGAAGGGCTGTTTACAAAAAGGGCCAGAGTCGTCTCTATTTCCTGAGGAGGCTCCGGTCATTCAATGTTTGTAACACCATGCTGAGGATGTTCTATCAATCGGTGGTAGCCAGTGCCATCTTCTTTGCTGTTGTGTGCTGGGGCAGCAGACTGAGGGCAGCAGACGCAAAGAGGATCAGTAAGATCATCAGGAAGGCTGGCTCCGTCCTGGGGGTCACACTGGACTCTTTGGTGGCGGTGTCTGAGAGGCGGATGCTGTCTAAACTGCACAGCATCCTGGACAACAACTCTCACCCTCTCCACCAGCTGCTGACCTCCAGCAGAAGCACCTTCAGCCACAGACTCATTCTCCCCCGGTGTAATACTGAACGCCGGAGGAAGTCTTTCCTTCCGGCGGCCATCAAACTTTATAATTCATCTCCCCCTGGTCAGGTAAGGAACAGTGGAGACACTGTATCCTGAAAATGTCACTTTGTCACTTTATATCATTACTGCACCACTTAATTCAGTTGTACTGTCAATTACTTCAGTAAGTAATGCTGCTATACTACACTGTCACTTTATACCACCACTACATCACTTTATTTAGTGGTACGGTAACTTACTGCTGCTACACTTTACCCTGTCTCTTTATGTCAGGTTTAAGCAACCTAAAACACCCAAAACTTAACAAAAGAGAGAAAGACAAGAGTTATTTTACTTGCAAGGAGAACGGACAGAGATGTGTTCAGCTACAGTCTCCTACCGCTCTGAGGTAATCTCTGCCAAACCCCTTGATTTTATTGGCTTTAGGTGGTTACAATGTTTACAATGAATTACCATTCTTAAGGTGAGGGTCACATAGCTGCAACATAGGACATATGGAAAATTCATTGTCTTTATGACTTTACAACTCTAAAGAAGCCTTAAAACATGTCTTGTCATTAATCAGTTGAGCAGGGTCCGTGTTTTCACAGACCCCCCCCCCCCCCCCCCTTTTGGTGACTCCTCAACAGTCACGCTTATCTGATTTCCTTGACCTGCATCCACTCAGCACGAATTGGCTATACACACACACCAAGTAAGGTTAGACTATATGTAAAGGCAATTTGAGTAAATATGAGATTACTTTATGCACATTTATTCCAACACTTTATATCACCACTACATCACTTTATTTATTTATTTAATGGTACTGTAACTATCTGCTGCTACACTTACTGTGCTTTAGGACATGCTGCTACATTGTTGTATATTGTATATACCTATGCTTAACCACAATGTCTGTTGCACTCTGTCACACTTAGTTCATTGCTTGATTTATTTTACGTTAGCTTTATTTTGATTTGATTTATGTTTATGCTTATTGTTACTCTGACCCTTTCCCACTTTGTATTGAAACTGTTGCAAAATAATTTCCCTTGGGATTAATAAAGCTTCTTGAATCTTGAATCGTGAATCTTGAATCATCTTAAAGAAAGAGTATTTTAGTTAATTTCACTTCAGCAACAACATGTCAATCATTATGTTAAAACAATGTTTTTGAGGTTCCCTTGACCTCTCACTTCAAGATGTCTAAATAATGGGTATGATGGGTAGCCACAAGTCTCCCCTTTATAGATATGCCCACTTTTTCAAAATTGAGTATTTCTGCATACTTGGGTCCATAAACAGTGTTGAAATCACAAATTGGGTCTGGCTGTAAAGCTGAGACTCTAGTGGATTCAATGAGCCCAATTGAATTCATGTGCGGTGATGTTAGTCCCCAATAGCCATTTCATTGTAGTGAGAGCATTTTCTGTGTAAAATGACCTGTTGTGACCTCTAGGATAATCCCAGCCTCATGAAACTTTACAACCACAAACCAACTGTGGCCAAAGGTTCGCAGCTGCAGCTAACTCAAGGCAAAATATTAGAGAAGAGACTTTTTGTAAACCATCTACAGTGCAATGAATAACAAAGAGAGACAAGTTCACATCCAGGGAGTGGACATTTGCTGTGAAAACAGTGGGGTGAGCTGGGCCCTATGTCTGAAAGCAGGATTAGTGAAATCTCTGAGTATGTTAAGCCTGAGATGAGGAAAATTCAGAAATTTCAGTTCCAGGAAGAAATATAAGTTAAAATCTGGGTTAATTAACAATGGATCCCATGTGAGAGAGAAACACTGTCAGCAATGTAGTAAAACAAGCCACAGATAGCTTCAAAACTTACCGGGGAGTCCCACTTCCTCATTGACCTTCACCCACGCCTCCTCTTTTTTAATTTTGTCTCAGTTGAAGCACCGGGTGCCCACACACACAGCTACAATTAGCTTCTCGTCCATGTTGACCTGAATGTAAACAACAGTACGTGAGGAAAGGGACATCGTCGGTTTGAGGGACGTGACATCGTTGGCTTGAACTCGTCGCTAAAAATATAAAAAATATTTTCAACTTTATTCGCGTCGCTTCAGACGCACCTCTTCAGGGGCCTGTTTCACAAAGCAGGTTTAGTGAAAACTCTGAGTCTGTTAACCCTGAAATGAGGGAAACTCTGAGTTTTCCGTTTCACAAAGGGAGGTAACTCAAACCAGAGACAGAGGGGTAACTCTAGCCTGTTTCACAAAGAGAGGTAACTTAACCTCTCGGTCAGTTACCATGGTAACATGCTCTCTGAAACTTTTCTCAGAAAACCTTGAGTTTCTCTCTGTCTCCGCCCTCTTTCAGCCACACATGGTGTTTGATTTCCTCATTCATTCAGTCAGCGGGCGAGTTTTGGCGTAGTATAGTTCCGTCTGTTTTTTCAGAAAATCACTGCAAACATCAGACATTAGAAGTTATATTAGGTGGCGACTATTTCACTACCATGGCATGTCCTTTTAATAATGATCCCATGGATGAAGGTGCAGAATTACTGCACAGAGAATTATATATTCGTCGGGAGATGATTATCAGACTATTGATTATAGATGTTCTTGCATTTCCAGGCAATTCTCTTTTTGAGCGGTACCGTTTCATATCACAGCAGATATTGTGTGTTGCGCTGCGTTTTTTTGCAAACGGGAGTTTTTGTATACAACGTATAAAAATCATTCAGTAGGCCTATATAGAAGTTATATTAGGTGGTGACTATTTCACTACCATGGCATGTCCTTTTGATAACGACCCCGTGGATGAAGGTGACGCATTACCGCAAAGAGAATTAAATATTCGTTGGGAGATGATTATCAGACCACGCATAGACGTCCTTAATATACTGCAGCCATAATTACAAAATGAATGAAATGGATCTTTTGAGCAAGTTGAATGTATTTGACTTAGCGTTTCCTAAATATAATCCCAGTTTTTCTTGCAAAGTGTGTGCCATAATTGGGTTACCAGCATATAAACTACTCCTATATAGCCTTCTGATCCAGAATATCACCTATAATGCGAGGGGTGCATTTCACGGCAGGGGTTCTGAATACGGCACAACACCGTTTCATGTCACAGTCCATCTCACCCCTCCTTACATTTCCAACATTAACAACCAGTAATGCTCTTATATCACAGCAGATATTGTGTGTTGCGCTGCGGTTTTTGCAAATGGGAGTTTTTTATACAACATTTATATGTTGTAAAAAAAACAGCCACTTATGGTAATATTTACTTTACCATGTAAAACATACTCAAAATGAGGCGTCACCATGAGATTTTGCCGATGTTTTACCTGTTTGAACAATGTTTTTATGTTTCATCTTAAGCTACTGCCAAGTGCGCTTCTCCCCCGCGGGGTTGCACTTAAATGAAATAAATTAATAGACTACCACCCAAGCAGTTTCCCCTGTGATATTATTGTGATTGCAAAGGACTACATTTAAACTTATGCACTGACCCGAGCAGCAATGTTCTCCCGCACCGTCTCCCTCTCTTTTGCTGCTGCAGCGGTGTAAACCTGCTCAAACTCGATGTATGAGCGCATTAATATTTCCAATTCCAGGTGTAGCGTAGTCCTTCGCTTCCCCGATGCCATGGTGACTCGTCGAATCAGGGCTCCATTGATGCTGTCTTTTTTTACTTGTGGTGCACGCGCTTAACTCCAGGTCAAACTACTCAGAGTTGATCAACCTAACGCAAATCTGCTGTTCTGGAACTGAAAACTCAGAGTTTCCTATCTCAGAGTAGATCAACTCAGAGTTCAGGGTTAAACTCAGAGTTTTTTGAACCTGCTTTGTGAAACAGGCCCCAGATGCCCCAGTCACTTCATTTACGCCGCATTCGCGCTGGATCCGCCTGAATCACATGTCATTGCGCCATTTACATTGATTTTCAATGAAGAGTTGTCGCTCAATTGGCCCACAATGGACACAATAGAACATAACATAACATAGACAGTCAATCTACAGACAACTCGCAAGGCGATAGTCGCGGAAGTCGATTGATATTTGTGTCCAACGCCTCCAACGTGCGAGTTGAAAACATTGAACTTTTCCCATGAGCGTATCCCGGTCTGATCTACAGCAGACCCACAGAGGCAGGTCAGCACCTCCTACAGCTACGGAGGTGAAATCACGGATGGCCTGATCTCACTACAACACAATGGCTCTTTTAAGAGCCACACACTTCATCTAAGAGCTAATTTCTGTTCTTTTAAAAGCATTCAGATCCCTGGCTAGCACTAGCATCACTTCCCATTTAGCACAACAGTGGAGAACAACAGCAGACAGCTAGCCGCCGGCTGCTACCTAACTGCTTCGACGCTCCAAATGCGCGATTTGCACAATGATCCAAATATGATCAAGCAGCACGAAAGCGCATATTAAAGCGGATGTCAGACACAAAAATCCTGGTTGAGTGTTGCCT
The DNA here is from genome assembly GCF_963691815.1 of Echiichthys vipera. NCBI lineage: Eukaryota > Metazoa > Chordata > Actinopteri > Perciformes > Trachinidae > Echiichthys > Echiichthys vipera. Next base: position 8,208,211 of record NC_139825.1, on the reverse strand, counting down.
AAGTTTATTACTCAGGACTATCTAATGTTATGGTTTAAATGCACTGTTTTTGCCCTCACATTCAAATGTTCAATACTCTGAATAAAACACACTGTAACTATGTGTGGACAGCTGTCAGTTTGGTGAGCAGTTCCACTAAAATGTTTATGGCACATTATGTGTAATAATCTATATATATATATAGTGAGTTAAAAAATCTTTCTTTTCTATTTTGTGAAAAAAGCAGTGAGTAATTAGAGTACAGTAACCATTCTGTCAGAAGGTTAGATTTCAACAATGTTTTCTTAGGGCTATAGGATTCAAAAATGTCCAGCTGTAGTGTTGAACCAATTTTTTTTTTAGGGACTTAATTGAATCTGAGACCTGGGGTCAGTTTCACAAGCAGGTTTAGTGAAAACTCTGAGTCTGTTAACCCTGAAATGAGGGAAACTCTGAGTTTTCCGTTTCACAAAGGGAGGTAACTCAAATCAGAGAAAGAGGGGTAACTCTAGCCTGTTTCACAAAGAGAGGTTACTTAACCTCTCGGCCAGTTACCATGGTAACATGCTCTCTGAAACTAACCTGGTCGGGACCAGGTTTTTCTCAGAAAACCTTGAGTTTTCTCTCTGTCTCCGCCCTTTTTCAGCCACACACGGTGTTTGATTTCCTCATTCATTCAGTCAGCGGGCGAGTTTTGGCTGAGTATAGTTCTGTCGTCTGTTTTTTCAGAAAATCACTGCAAACATCAGTCATTAGAAGTTATATTAGGTGGCGACTATTTCACTACCATGGCATGTCCTTTTGATAACGATCCCGTGGATGAAGGTGCAGCATTACTGCGTAGAGAATTAAATATTCGTCGGGAGATGATTATCAAACTATTGATTATAGATGTTCTTGCATTTCCAGGTAATTCTCTTTTTGAGTGGTACCGTTTCATATCACAGCAGATATTGTGTGTTGCGCTGCGTTTTTTTGCAAAAGGGAGTTTTTTTATACAACGTATAAAAATCATTCAGTAGGCCTACATTAGAAGTTATATTAGATGGCAACTATTTCACTACCATGGCATGTACTTTTGATAATGATCCCATGGATGAAGGTGCAGCATTACTGCACAGATAATTAAATATTCGTCGGGAGATGATTATCAGACCACGCATAGACGTCCTTAATATACTGCAGCCATAATTACAAAATGATTGAAATGGATCTTTTGAGCAAGTTCAATGTATTTGACTCAGCGTTTCCTAAATATAATCCCAGCTTTTCTTGCAATTCATAGGTTCAAAAGTGTGTGCTTTTAGTTGGGTTACCGGTATATAAACTACTCCTATATAGCCTTCTGATCCAGAATATCACCTATAGTGCGAGGGGGCTGAATACGGCACAACACCGTTTCATGTCACAGTCCATCATTTACATACACAACCTCGTCCGTCCTTACATTTCCAACATTAACAACCAAAGTCATGCTCTCACATCCCAGAAGATATGTGTGTTGCGCTGCATTTTTTTGCAAATGGGAGTTTCTTTACAAAATATAAAACAGCCACTTACGGTAATATTCACTTTACAATGTAAAACATGCTCAAAATGAGGCGTCACCATGTTTGAACAATGTTTTTATGTTTCATCTTAAGCTGCTGCCAAGTGCGCTTCTCCCCCGTGTGAAGCACCTAAATTAAATAAATTAATAGGCTACCACCGAAGCAGTTCCCCCTGTGATATTATTGTGATTGCAACAGGACTACATTTAAACTTACGTACTGACCCGAGCAGCAATGTCCTCCCGCACGTCTCCCTCTCTTTTGCTGCTGCAGCGGTGTTACACTTTCGGCGAAAAACATGCTCAGACTCTCCGCATTAATATTTACAGTTCGAGTTGTAGCGTAGCCCTCCCCTTCCCCGTTGCTATGGTGACTCGTCGAATCAGGGCTCCATTGATGCTACTCTGAGTTGATCAACCTAACGCAAATCTGCTGTTCTGGAACCAAAAACTCAGAGTTTCCTATCTCGGAGTAGATCAACTCAGAGTTCAGGGTTAGACTCAGAGTTTGTTGAACCTGCTTTGTGAAACGGACCCCAGGAGAGCTGCCAGATGAATAGGTTGTGTCCAACAATGAAGTCAATTGTCACCAGGTGCCAGATTAACACCAATAACTGGGAGGAATCTGAAAGTGTTCTCTAATTTTGCTCACTGCTTTTTTCACAAAATAAAGGTTTTTGTTGAAGTGACATGGTTATTAAAAAAACATGCTAGTACAGCAGAGGTATAGACACAGTGGATATTCTACCATAATCTAAACAATAAAAAAGAACAGTATTTCTGAATAAATCAAGTATTTATAATTTGTTCTCTAATTTTGATCTCCAGTGCTTGTTTAAATGATAACTTCATCTGCTCTGACTCAGGCTCTTTTCTTTAACTATAAATGTCCACATTGTGCATACATTATGCATTAATATCTCTACATCCACAGGATTAAAATGGAGGTTTTGCCTTTTTTTCCCTTTTGCCATGGTGAATCACTGTCAGAGCTCCATAGATGATGTTTTTTATGTACACTGATCAGCTACTCTGGAACTGAAAACCCAGTTTCCCATCTCAGGATAGATCAACTCAGAGTTCATGTGTAGGCTCAGGGTTAGTTGAGTGTGCTTTCTGAAACGGGGCCTGGTCTGCTGCTGAGGTTAGCCTTTAGCCTAAGGACTAACCCCAGCTGGTTCCTAATTTCCAGTAATGTCTGTCAGCCGTAGACATATTAAAACAACATTTAGCATTGTGTTAGACCCGGAGTGCCCTCTGCATCTGTGTGATTCAACGGATAGCAGGCTAAACTATTAGTAACATTTTCTTTCCATCTCTGAATCACTTTTGCCGATATTAACATGCTTATTGTCAAAAAGAGAGTCTGACCATCACGTCTGAGAATCTGAGAAAAAGTTGTTTTTTTTCTTTTTACCTACTGCTTGAAGTGAATAACACCCTACACTTTTTTCATCAAACTAAAACCAGATAAGTTGAGAGACCAGTTGCATAAAACATGCAAATAGTTGTCTCAGGACACAATGGATTCTTTTCAAATAAAGCCTGTAGCTACAGAGTGCACGCTCTGTAGCTACAGGCTGTAGAACAGTTGAGAGGGCTGTGTGTGCAGAATGGAAGTAGAGGGGAAGAGCACCAGTCAGTTTGTATTAAAGTCAAAATAAGTCTGCAGCTCCTCTCTGCAGTGTCTTCCTGCAATGAAGAAATAACAACTGGATGAATAAATACAATTCATTTTTGTATTTGTTGACCGTTTCTTTGTTTGGATAGTGGTGATATTTTTTATATATAGAAAATATGTTGTTTTATAAATTAGCCATAAGCCTGTGAATATTCTCTATTGTCCAGGTCATCGTTATCCCCAAAGCAATTTCAGTCAAAAGCAACTAGACTTGGTTGGACTGGTCCAACTAACTGGTGTGGAGATCCAGGTATTTAACCTCTCACAAGGCCGATGATGTCACTGGAACCCTTTGTGCTCCAAGTGCCAAGGACCTTCTTTATAGTGACAGTCGTTGGTGGGAAATTGGTTTCAACTTCGTTAGTGCTCTATTGAGTCTTAACGACAGTCGTTGGAGTCACAGGAGGCCATTTGTGAACAGTTGTTTTTTGAGGTTAGATTGTTGAATCTCCTGGGAAGGGATGAAAGGGCAGCATTGTAAATTGGAGATAAGTGGTGTCTCAGACCTCCTCCTCTGTTTAACGATGGTTTCTCTACTTTTACATAGATGGCTTCTTTTACTCCTCTTTTAAACCATCTGTCCTCTCTGTCCAGTATGTGGACATTGTTGTCATCAAATAAGTGGGCTTTCACCTTGAGATGTAAGTGGACAGCAGAGTCCAGGCCTGAGGAGTTAGATGGACAGATCACCACAGAGTTTGAGTGTAATTCCCAGTTTGAGATTTAATGTAAGGGTTTACGTATTGTTCCTTTCCAGTAATATACATTACCATTGATCATTGACCAGACCATTGTTGGAGCCTCGCAAAGAGACCAAGACTGTTGTTTGCAACAGACTCATATTAAAGACAATATAGTAATTAAAAGCATGAACTAGTTGAGAATTTATGGTATGAAAAAAAAAATCTAGTAGTAGATGCAGTACATCTGCTAACTACATCAACAGCCTTTTCTATCCAACTACGAGGTTTACAGAATCAAGATTTATCAGAATAATTGCTGTGAGGCCTGTTTCTGGCAGATGTCCTGGTGTACAACTGGGATGGACTAATAGCTGGATTAGACCTTTTCCATCTGATGAGAGAGAAACATCTGCATTCAGCAAGGGTGGTTTGAGGATTACATAACCACGGAGGTGGTGGGGGTCCGTACAGCTAATGACACTGCAGATTTGTCGATCAGCTGCAAACAGTCGCATAAACACGTGTGACTGTTGACTGCATATCTGCTCCAACAGACACTGTATTCACTGTGCTGCTGCTGACTTGTTCTCTGACTGACAGACAGACAGACAGACAGACAGACAGACAGACAGACAGACAGACAGACACACACACACACACACACACACACACACACACACACACACACACACACACAGGATAGCCTTGCTAAAACCCTTGTTTGTCATAGTTGCTGCTTCTCTGATTGGTTCCTCTTGCCAGAATCCAAACATTTCCCTGAACTGTGACGTTTACAGACAGCTGCATAATCCTGACAGTCTGAGTTCAGTTAGGAAGATATGACACATTTCTTCACACAAAAATGTTAATTTCTGGAGAGTGTTTGAAGAGAAAAGAGAGTAGATAGAGATAGCATAGACATAGCATGATTCTGCTTGATATGTACTGCTGAAATACATTTATGTTTAGACACCCTGAAACCTGGCTCCTATTATGTTTATATAATTTGCAAAAGGAAATATATTCTGAGGAAAATGTATGCCGGCCAGATTATTTTTTAATTAATATAATGAGGAAATGTTTTTGATTTGTTTTTTTGTCAAAGTATCAAATCTTCCAATATAATATCCACTTGTGGCAGCTACAGCATTAGACAGCATTTAGACTGTGTCAGCACTTGGTCGAGGTTAGGAAAAGATTGTGGTCGGGTTTAACAGAGAGATATTGTCTTAATGTTAATGTTGTCTTAATATTTAGCTGAAACCAAGATCTGGATGCAAACCCTTCTGTCAGCATTTACATTTGTCACCACACTAATTGTTCATAGTTAGTTACAGTTAGTACTATATACATGTGGTTAACATTAACAATTTAAACAAAAACTACATGGTTAGGTTCAGGCAACAAACACAGTGTTGTCGTCTGGATGGCGAAACCGTATACTTTGTTAAACGATGCCGTCATCGCCCCACCTCGGACCTAAGAAGGTCTGAAAATTAGCTAAATCTAGCAAAAAAAAGGCCTTTGGTGGGTTTTCATTCAGACCAACAAGAGTGCCTTGTGCATCGGTATCGAACGCAGAGGACGTAAGGTGTAAAAAATGGGCATAGACGTTCTGGGAATGTGAACGGTCTGCACAATTACAGGCGATTACAGGATGCTAATACATCACCATTCATTCAAAAAGTAGTGCATCCTTTATGTAGTGAAGTGAAGGGGAGTGGTGCGGAGGTTGGATGGAGGAAGAAGGAACAGCGCGCCTGACATACATTCTGGAGATTTGCAGAATCTTGACAGACATGCAGTTATGTTTGGTCCTTAACAATGGCAATGTTATGTGTGAATACTGAAATAATAATTAATGAGAAAACATTGGCATTGACATTGGCTCGACCCTGCTCTCTCTCTCTCTCTCTCTCTCTCTTTTTCTTCCTCCTGCTGCTCCCTCTCTCGTCTCCTCAGGGACTTGCTAATGGTCCTTGTTTCTTTGTGTGATTCCTACCAGTGTCAGTAATGGCCTTCTGCCACAGCTGAACACCTCCTGCACTCACATCTGTTCGACACACTCAGTGTCTTTCATAATCTAGTAGGAAAATAACTGATTATTTAAAGATGAACATATTGTAACTTTTCTGTAAGTACAGTACACAGTATTCTAATTATGAGTGTGTTTGATCCTTTGATTTAATTGATTCATAAATCTAGATGTCAAGGCATTGCTCTCTCTCTCTGAGTGAATGGAGGACTGAGTGCTGAAATTGTGGTGAGTGATGAACTTTTCAGCGGTTTTGAGTTTTCGAACATTATTCTTTCTTTTTTTTGGTCTGTTTATGTGTTTACAGTTTGTCTTTAATTAGAGGAGTTTTTTGTTGTGTTTGTTGTTTTGGTGGTGGTGAAAGCAGCGTTTGCCTGGCACCATGCCGGTGGAGGCGGCTGCTGCCGCTGAGTTTGAGAGGCTGAGTCGGCGTCATGCCATCAAACTGATCCCGGCTATGCAGTGCTCTGTGGAGGAGGCAGGGTTAGCAGTGGGAGAGGTGGTGGGTTATGGCAGCGTTAAGTCTGCCTCCCGCATGAATGGAGTGATTTGTATGTGGTGGAGAGCGGTGTAGTGTTACACAACACCTTCACTCCTGTTCTCCCCCTGGTGTGTCCGGCCACAAAGGTAACAATCTCCGATGCTCCGCCGTTCATTAAGAATGAAGTACTGGCTAAAGAGTTGTCTCGATATGGCCAGCTGGTCTCACCGATAAATGGTGTCTTTGGGCTGCACGTCCCGCCACTTCGGCTCCAGAAAAATATTGTTTTTAACTTAGTTTATTGATTCCATATTTGGAATTACTCGTGGCCAGCTTTTGTTGTATTCATTTCTTCAAACGATCGACCGAAGCATTTTACCATCGGGCCTGTGGTTGCCTCTGATCACACCGGAGAAGTAAAACACGGAAGTCGTGACGCCGAATCGCACTAGCGAGGCGCCAATTTTAAAACATTTCTTCAACTCAGCGGGATCTAAAAACAACTGGTGAAGTGGGCTGCCTGCCCAGGAGTGAAGAAGCATCTCCCGGGACATTCGGCTCCAGGTCCGGAATTTAATGTAACTCACCTCCCTGTGACGGTTTTGTGTCCCGGGGTGACAGATCCCCAGCACAGGCTGCGATATGATGGCTGCGTGCGAGTCCTGTCTCCCCACACTCTCAAAACTGAGGGAGAACATCTCTGGCCTGAAGGCTGACCTCAAGGAGAAGAACAAAATCCTCCTGGAATTTTCCACCGTCGCCTCAACCCAGGCGAAGTTCCTCGCCCATCTTAAGGCTACCGATGCTGGTGACCATACCATGACGGCCGCCGACAACACCACCCCGCCATGGACTGGCTCCATCACCACTGGATCTCCGGCACCAGCATTCACCGATTACCAATGGCACCACTAGGGTGCCAAGCTCAAGTCATCGGCACCCTCCACCTCCTGCCTTCTCCCCGCGGAGTGGCAGTGCTTTACCAGGGAGGCCGGAGCGGTGGCTCCAGGTCTGGTGAGCTCAACTCCACTCAAGCCGAGTGAACCTTTGTCAGTGGTGAACAGGGGCACTGGGGCTCGCCCATCTCTCCCTCCGGATCTACCACTGGATAACAGGTTTGACCCCATCTCGGTGCATGCTCCAGCTCGTCCCTGGGATCCGTCCATACAGCCGGTCGTGGCTCTCGCCGACCCAGGAGCTGGGGTCCGCACGCCCAAACCGCATTACCTGTGTGCTGGTTGTCGGAACCTCGATGGTCAGGCCCATGAGGGTGCGCTGCGGCCAGACTTTCTGCCACCCTGGAGCCCGCGTCAGGGATGTTGAGTGCTCCGCTCTCCAGCTGTGTTCACAACACAGGTTGGCCTCCACGCTGGTCCTGCAATCCGGCATCAACGATTTCAGGTCCATGGTGGACCGCCTGCTAAACACAGGGAAGCGTCTGATTATCTCCGGCTCCCTTCCCCCACCGCGTTTTGGTGACGTCATGTACAGCCGCCTCCGCCAGCTGCAACTGTGGCTTAAAAAATTCTGCCTGGGGAAGAGTATTCCATTTGTGGACAACTTCACAGCTTTTTTTAACAGCCCAAGGCTTTTTAAACACGATGGCCTGCACCCTAACCAGGAGAGGTCAAGACTCTTATCTGCAAACATTGACCTGACTGTCGATTCCTGCACCACCACCACCTCCTGACAAAAACCCAGTGTTGGGATCAGGAAGCAGAGTCACAGTTTAATACACCTCTCTGCGCTGCCCTTACCAGAGAGAGAGAGCAAGCATAGCTGCAGTGTTACACACCTCTCCGCGCGCTCTGTGGATCACTTTACAGCTCAGTATCCTATACAAACGCTGTGTGCCTCACGATCATCTACATTAATTAAATAAAAAATGAACAGAAGAGGAGCTACACAGGAAAACTTGATACAAATCAACACCAAATTTGCAATAATGCAACAAGATCATAAAATAAAATGTGGACTTTTAAACATCAGATCTCTGTAATCTAAAGCTGTATTAATAAATGATTTGATATCAGATAACCCTATTGATTTACTCTGTCTGACTGAAACCTGGTTGTGTCATGAAGAATATGTTAGCCTAAATGAATCCACTCCTCCCAGTCATATTAATACTCATATTCCTCGAGGCAGTGGCCGAGGAGGAGGCGTTGCAGCTTTTTATGACTCAGGCCTATTAATAAAACCTAAACCTAAACTAAATTATAATTAATTTGAAAGTCTTGTTCTTTATCTTTCACATTCAACCTGTAAAACTGTGCAGCCAATTATACTTGTTATAGTGTACCATGCTTCTAGTCCGTACTCTGAATTTCTATCTGAATTCTCAGAGTTTCTGTCAAATTTAGTCCTTAAATTTGATAAAGTAATCATTGTAGGAGATTTTAATACTCACACGGACGTTGATAATAAAAGCCTTAGTACTGCGTTTATCTCTCTATTAGATTCGATTGGTTTTAGTCAGAGTGTACATAAACCTACTCACTGTTTTAATCACACCCTCAACCTTGTTTTGGCTTATGGTGTGGAAATCATTGACTTAATAGTCTTTCCACAGAATACTATCTTATCAGACCATTATTTAATAACTTTTGAATTCATATTACAGGACTACTCACCTCTAGGCAAAAGTTTCTACACTAGATGTTTATCTGATAGTGCTATAACTAAATTTAAGGAAGCGATTCCATCTGCATTTCATTTAAAGCCTTATCCTAATATTCAAGATTTCTGTACGAACGTTAGTTTCTCTGAAATTGATCACCTTGTTGACAGTGTTGCAGGCTCACTACGAACAACACTTGACTCTGTTGCTCCAAAAAGAAGATAATGAAACACAGGAAGTTAGCTCCGTGGTATAACTCACAAACCCTAGAACTAAAACAAATATCGCGAAAAATTGGAAATCAAATGGCGTTCTACTAAATTGGAGGAATCTCGCTTAGTTTAGCATGAAAGTCTAAAAACATATATGAAGGCCCTCCATAATGCCAGAGCAGCCTATTACTCATCTTTAATAGAGGAGAATAAGAACAATCCTAGATTTCTTTTCAGCAATGTAGCCAGGCTGACAGAGAGCCACAGCTCTATTGAGCCATGTATTCCTATAACCCTCAGTAGAAATGACTTCATGACCTTCTTTAATGACAAAATTATAACGATTAGAGACAAAATCCACTCGCTTGGCACCAATTTTTCTTCAAACCCAGGAACCTTAGAAACAACTGTACGACCTGCTTTTCTACAGTTGACCTTAACAAATTAACCTCTACTATTTACACATCAAAGCCCTCTACTTGTCTCCTAGACTCTATTCCAACTAGGTTACTTACATAAGTGTTACCTTTAGTTAGCACTCCTGTATTAGATATGATTAACATGTCTTTATCAGTAGGTTATTTACCACAGTCGTTTAAAATAGCTGTAATTAAACCTCTTCTTAAAAAGTTCAGTCTTGATCCTGAGGTACTAGCCAACTATAGACCTATATCTAACCTTCCTTTTCTCTCTAAGATCCTCAAGAAATTGGTCGCCAAACAGCTTTGTGACTTTTTACATAATAATGAGTTATTTGAGGACTTCCAGTCAGGATTTAGAGCGAATCATAGCATTGAGACAGCACTGGTAAAAATTACTAACGACCTTCTAATAGCTTCAGACAAAGGTCTTGTCTCTGTACTTGTTCTACTACTAATAATAATTATTAGTAGATTATTAGTATCTTTTTCCTAATACTCTGACCTTCTCTCCTCTCTGTCTGTGTCATTCATGTCTCATCGATGCATGTTACTAATTTAACTTCTTCCCCGGAGTTGTTTGTGCTGTGTCGTCTCGCAGGTCTCTGCTGATTGTGGTGGTGCCTGCTGCTGTGGTCCTGCATGACCATTCCTGCTACTTCTATAACTTCTGCTGGAGCAGAAAAGCGGACAAAGGAAGACCATTCATGTTTTACGCACGGGTGGCAGCTTTGAAGTCTCAAACTTTTCTGAAATCAGGAAGTTTGCTCCCGTTTTCTACAGAGACCTCTTTAAGAGTGAGTGGACAAATAATCCAGATGTGCACAGCAGCTTCCTCAGTGGTCTCCCTCAGGTCAGTATTGACCAAAACCCTCAGCTGTCAGCAGAGATTACTCTGCCAGAGCTTCTTACTTCACTGACCAGCATGCACAATTGCTTTTTGGTCCATTATAGAACAGGACCTGCTGGAGGTGCTGAACCAAAGCCTCCTGACTGGAAGACTCCCTATGAGCTTCAGGAGGGCCGTCATCACCCTGCTGCCGAAGAAGGGAGACCTGCAAGGCCTGAAGAACTGGAGGCCGGTCTTGCTGCTGTACATGAATTATTAAATCCTGTCCAAAGTTCTAGCCCTGAGACTGAGGAAGGTGATGGCGTACGTCATCCACACTGACCAGACTTACTGTGTGCCCAGCAGGCTCATAAGTGATAATGTCACTTTAATTCAAGATGTTTTGGACCTCTCCAGTTCATTGGCTGTAGAAACCGGTCTTATTCCCATAGACCAGGAAAAGGCTTTTGACCGGGTTTAACACCAGTATTTATGGCAGACTCTGGCTGCCTTTGGGTTCAACCAAGGCTTTAAAGCCATGATCCGGGTTCTCTATAGTGACATTGCGAGTGTCCTGAAGATAAATGGCGGGTTGAGTGCTCCATTTGGCGTCCAGAGAGGGGTGAGGCAGGGCTGCTTTCTCTATGGGAGGTTGTACTCTCTGGCCATCGAGCCTCTGCTCCACAAACTTAGGAACAATTTAAACGGTGTGTGTTTCCCCCAGTGTGACTTGTCTTTTAAGCTGTCTGTGTATGCTGATGACCTTATTGTGTTGGTCAATACAGACAGAGATATAGATGTTTTAACTGATACTTTGAAGGACATTGGTTTTTAATTTCTTCGGCAAAGGTGAACTGGGGGAAGAGTGAGGCTCTGATGGTTGCCAAGGAATTGGGGGATCGGCTCAGGCTGTCCGGTGGCCTACATTGGAAAAAAAGGAGGACTTGAATATCTTGGGGTCTTACTGGGGGACAAAACCTATGAAAAGAAAATTGGGAGAATGTTGTCGTGAAGGTGAAGGGGCATCTCAACAAGTGGAAAAAAGTTGTACAGAGGTCGCACCCTGATCCTGAACAACCTGGTCTCGTCCGCCCTGTGGCACCGGCTGTCCTGTGTTGATCCCCCAGTTTCTCTCCTGGCAGAGGTACAACAGGTTTTAGTTGATTTATTTTGGGATAGGATGCACTGGGTCCCACGGAGTGTCCTCTTCCTACCTAATAAGAAGGGTGGCCAGGGCCTGGTCCATCTGGCCAGCAGGGGCGCTGCCTTCAGGCTGCAGTTCATTCAAAGGTTACTGACTGACTGATTTTATAAAAGTGTTTTTATTGTTTGGAACCTGCTTAAAAAAGTGAGGCAGCAGCAGGGGGACTCCCTTCACTGGCTGCTACAGGAGCCCGTCCTGTACGGGTCTGAGCTGGGCGGGATCCTTCCTGACCAGTCTGCTGCAGACTGCAGGCGTCTCCACGCTGGGCCAGGTGGTAGAGCTGGCCGGGCCCCAGCTGGAAGACCCTACTGGGCTGGCTGATAAGCTGGGCCTGAGATCCAACAGGGTAATTAAAAAAGTGCTTGACCACTGGAGAAATTAACTGACAGGTCAAGACACCCTGCCTTTAAAAACATTCACATACAGATCTTCTTCCCCCAACATGGAGGACCCTTTTCCTGCCACTTTTCTGGCTGTGGATTTTAAAGAGTGCTCCATGCCTGTTGGAGGCAACACACCTGGTCTCCCTGGAGGGGGCCTCAGGGAAAACTCTTTACAAAATGTTGGTAAAAACACTGAACAGGAAAGAACTGAATGGTACAAGCCTCCCCTGTGCAAGAGACACGGGGACTTACGGTGGCTACTCCACGGCATCATGGCAGTGAACTCTTTCGTGGCCATGATAAATAATTCTGTGGCGGACAAATGCCCGTTCTGTGGACTAAGAGAGACAATTTTCCACTGTTTTTCTACTGAGTGTCACTATCTGTCAGCACTGTTTCTGTTTTTACAAGTTGTTTTTTTACCAGTTTTAAAGAGAGTTTTAGTAAGCAGGTTTTTATTTGTGGTTTTAGATACACTTGCCAGCACAAACACGAGAGCCAGCTTTTAAACTTTGTTTTAGGGCAGGCTAAGATGGCGGTGTATGTGAGCAGGAAGAAAAGGCCAGACTGTTGGTAGATTTTAGTTTTTATGAAACTGCAGGTGACCTGGACTCTTTTAAAGATCTATGGTGTTTCCAAAATGCTTTGTGTTCTGTCACAGCTGGAGAACTGTTTTATGCAAATTACTTAATGTAAATGTTTTATTTATTTATTTATCAAGACTGCGTTTAAAAAAAAATGATTAGGAAATTAACTGGTGTACATTGTGTACGGGTGAAAAATTACTGCCAGATAAAGTAGATTTTAAAAATAAAAAATATCTCTCTCTCTATATATATATATATATATACTGTATATACACATATATATAGGGAAAGCATGTGATACACACTTTAAATAATTGTTAAGTAGGTGTTTATTAATATTAATTTCATTTTTTGAAAATGAAATGATGACGCAATGACATCGCAAAGCAATGAAATCGCACATATCACAAAACTATTCCCTTGGTATTTGTGTATTGGCTGCTCTTATTGCTGCATTATGTATGTAATGTATGTAAAGTATTATGAAGGTATACCAATGCATTGTACAGTAGTTATTGATACATTTTGTTACTTTGTACCTATGTATGTAGTTTTCTCTCTGTACTGAGAGTCTGCTCTGAGCTGGAGTTTTTTTTTGCACCAACTCTCCTTAAGAGGCCACAAAAGGAAAATCACATTTTACTTTAAGGAACATCTTCTCTGAAGTCAACCAACTTGATTCCAAAAACTTGCCTGCTGTTCTCATGAACATGCACTGACTGGTTTTATAACACATCACCATTATGTCTGCACACACGTAACAGCACTAGATTCAATCTGTGTGCATAGCAATGCAAAAACATTGCACTGGGGGCTTTGCTTTAACTTTGGCCTGCAAACCATTGAGAGCTGAAGCCATGAAGGCAGCCCCATCATAGGTTTGTGCCACAAGTTTGTCCCTGAAATTATAGCCCTGCATGTTCTCATTCAAGACTTAAAAAACAGACTGAGCACCTCTTCCCCCAGAAACATAAAAAAAATCCAGTAAAGCCCTCCTGAATTTCACCTGCACTATCCACTGCACTATCTACTATCCTGACGGCCAAGCAAGGAAGGCACATCAATTAGGCAATTTAGGAAAGTCCTGGGTTTTTTTTACTGTTTCATTAGGTTTTGCTGCTTGAATGTGAGCACCTTCATTTATCTGCCCAGGCAACTTAACCTTGCACATGCACTCACATGTTCATTGCTTTTTTCATGCCTTTGTATGCCCTGTCAAATTAGATAGATCCCTAAAACTCACTTTTGACCAGACAACACATCCTTGAGATGATTTCACTAAGAGTCATGGCCAACAGTACATTTCATTTGTCACAGCACTTCCAGTCAGCCAGCTCACCTTGTCGTACCAGGACAACTGAAAAGACCTACTTTTGCCCACCTTTTGCACTCAATCAATCTTACGAGTTGACCTGCCCTGCTGTTTCACTAAAATCCGGTCGACAACATTCATATTATCTGCCATGATGTGCAGCTTGCTAGTGCTAGCAGCTGGAGCTGCTGCGCCAGGCTACTGTGAAGTGTGACCGTCTGTGAGTTTGAGTGATCAGGACGAGGGGAGAAGCTCCGCAGCTGCTGCTGCTCGTTGGGCGAGATCGCTAATTCGCTCATTTAGCTGTAAATCAAAAAAGAATTCCGCCTCAGACAGGTCATCCAATCATCATGCAGAAGTCGAGTGTCCCATAGACCCCCAGGGGCGCTGAGCGTCCGATGGGTGGGACAAAGCCTAGCATTTATCCAATGAGCGTCCAATGTACACACAGCAGTACATATTTCACCACTTTTTTTTTTTTTTTGGTGACATTTTAGGGGAAGCTGAGCTTCCCTTGCAGTCTCAGAGCAATCAACACTGGTCTGTGTATGTGTGTGTGTGTGTGTGTGTGTGTGTGTGTGTGTGTGTGTGTGTGTGTGTGTGTGTGTGTGTGTGTGTACGTTTGTGTGTGGTGTGTGTATGTGTGTGTGTGTGTGTGCTGTCAATATCTTGATCAAGCAAGGGGCATGTAGAGCAAACACACACAAACTAACATATATCTAGGTCCATACTCAAGCTCTATCAAGTTGGGTCATCCTTTCTCTACTCCTATTCAAACGAACACACACACACACACACACACACACAGACACAATGCATGTCTACAGAGACACACACTGATGACAGAGTGGGGTTGAAGGCATCAAAGCCTCCTCATCCTGCTTTACAGCTCTACTGGGAGGATTGGAGTGGAATTGGCTGGGATTATCTCAACGCTGCCATGTGGCTTTCAGCACAGCAACCTGCCAAATGACATGCGGACAAACACACAGGAGAATCACAGTCTGTTTTCATCTATGTGTGTTTCTGGACCTAAACCCACTCATGCGCAGCATGTTTAAGTGTAACTTATAAATAAAGAAGCTGCAATACCCATGCAAAAGAGCTCCTGTTAATTAAATGGAAATTAAAAAACTGCAGATGATTAACAAGGGGTTAACAGAAGTGGAGAATCCCTCTGTCTGTTTAAAGAGCAGTGTGTAACAGAGGCTGCCAAGCTCTCCCCCTGCTTGCCTTCGATTGGTCACTGTGGCTTCCTTGTCAAATGCAGACAATCTGTAAATTCCCGTTATTCACAATTTAATTTGATATGTAGCCTATTATATAACCAAATTCCAAGCAATATTCAGTTACCCTTTAATATATTTTTTTCAAATATTTTTTATTAAATTTTGCAGACAGGCTTTAAAGTCAAAAGAACAAAGACAAAAACAAAAAAAACAAACCACAATAACCAACCAAACAGCATATAACATAAGTAGATAAGTAATGTTAAAACAAAATTAGGTGAGACCTTATGGGCAGTTATGGGGATTATTAAATAACTGAAATATAAAGTATTTCATGTAAAAGAAGTTATGATGTTCCTTATTTTATTTTTATTTTCATGGGGGGGGGGGGGGGGGTCACCAAAGTTTACAATGGTAAAAATATGGGTCCCTTAAGAAAAAGGTTGGGAACCACTGGATTAGATGGTATGTAGATGTCCACTGCCATCTGTGTGAATGGATGAATGTAAAGTAGTGCCTTAAGTAGTCAGAAGACTAGAAAGGCTCTATATGTGTATACCAGTTACATACAGAAGCTTAGCCCAAGAAATAAAATTAGAATCAAAATGAAAAATAGAAAAGGACCACTCCACCTGGTCGAAGGCTTTCTCTGCATCCAGATGACCTCAGGAGTGTCTGACCCAAGTGAGAATATGATGTTGAGCAGCCTCCTGGTCTAGTGAAATTATTGATGACATCACACTTTGGAGGCGGAGGGTGAGGACCAAGGATCCTACAATCTAAAAGATCAGTCTGTAGCTGCCACATGGGGTTGGATCGCTGTCTTTCTTCAGGAGCAATGAAATAGATGCCTCATACAAGGCTGCTGGCAGTCTGCCTTTAGTAAAGGAGTCATTGTACATTCTCACAAGGATGGAGGATAATAGCATTGAGTATGCCTTAAAGAACTCAACTGTAAAACCATCAGGACCAGGATATTTCCTGTTTTTGCATAGACTTGATTCCGTCATGCACCTCCAACAGAGAGATGGGGCTACTGAGTTCCCTAGCGATATTTATATCAATCTGAGGGTCTATAAACGGTCTATAGAATTAGGTGTCACTGCAGTCATTGTGTTGACTTCAGAAGTATATAGTGCGCTTTAAAAATCAGAAAAAGACTTATTGATAATCGCTGGATCCGAATCCCCAAGCAATTTCAGTCAAAACCAGCTGGATCAGAAGTGTGGCTACCGTCCGGTCGTTGAATTTTAGAGATCAGTCTAGAAGCATTAGCTGCGTGGGCCTGCTGCACCAGCAGTCTCCCTGCCTTATCGCCCTGCTCAAAAAAGCTTTGTTTTGATTGTCGCAGATGTCTCTCCACTTCACGTGTCATCAAGAGGCCGTTATTCCTGATGTAATAGTAGCCGTTTCTTATAAAGGGAGGGGGATGTAGGGGTGGAGTAGGTTCCATCAAGTTTCACCAGTTCCTCCACAATTTCCACAAGCCTAGCCTGTGCTCGTACATGTTCGCACGCTCGTGCTCGTACATGTGTAAACACGCTTTACAAAAGCCCACCTCTCTCAAACGGGCCGTGGACGGCCAGCTGGCCGCAGCTAGGCGCAGAGCGATTGCACTCACACTGGTCAAACGAGCTAGGCTTTACCCGTAAAACCTATTTTGGCCCGGTGCGGAAGGACAGTGTGACTGCGCCCTAAACCTCCAAGGATCTGAAATTCCCAACTGTGATGCATATGTTTTTACTGTGTGTGCTGATTTGGAAAGGGTCACATCCTGCACCAGGTTGAAGTCCCCACCCATGATAATGCGGTGACTGTGGGCATTTTGTCAAATAGCCTTGTTAAAAACTGTTCATCGTCCCAGGTGGGTGTATAAACCGAAATTAAGACCACTGGTGTGTTCTGGAGTGTGCCCGAAACTATGACATAGCGGCCTTCAGTATCTAGGATTACATTTACTGGCTCAAACAGGACCCTTTTATGAACGATGATGGCGGCCCCTCTAACTCTATCTGTAAATTTGGAATGGAATAAGTGGCTCATCCACACTCTCTTAATACATAAGGTGTCAGCTGATTTGAGATGTGTTTCATGCAGGAACATCACATCCCCCTTAAGGTGCTGTAACTGTTTCAAGACCTTACCGATTTTGATTGCGTTGTTCATGCCCTTAGTATTCCAAGAAATCAGATGCACTCCAGTACCTGTCTTTACAGCATTAGCCATAGGAACAATAATAATAAGTTAGAATGACACTACGTGACCCAAATGACCTGAAGTATTCTGTAGTGTAGTGGAGGAAGAGAGTGGGGAGGAAAAATAAAACGGAAAGGAAATAAAACAATTACATCATGACCAATCTGAGGGGGACTCTCTTAGCAAACAACATCATCTGAGCTCTCCAGCTCGTAGCTAACAGCTAAATTGAGCTCCGGGGTCTTTTCCCAAACAATAACAGTATTTGACCCTTTAAGTCACAGAGGAAAAAGAACAAACAGCAAAAACTATTTAAAGTAAATTAGCCAGCAGAGGGCACCAAGATGTCTTAAGGCAGGCCGGCCATGAAAGCATTCTTCTACATCGAATAAGATTAACTCTGTGGCGTTGGCTGATTAAAATTTAAAATAAAATAAAGCTGTGAAGAAAATATATAATATACTTGTATGTTGAGTACCAGCTCCCCACAGGGCTGAGTGCTCAGCCCCCTCCTATACTGTCTCTACACCCACGTCTGTAGTCTAGCCTACAACAACAATCTCATCGTCAAGTTTGCCGAAGACACTACAGTAGTCGGACTATTCTCAAGGGGAGATGAGGCAGACTACAGAGAGGAAGTCCTGAAGTTGACAGCCTGGTGCTCAGAAAACAACCTGGCTCTGAACCCCAAGAAAACCCAAGAGATCATTGTCGACTTCAGGAGGCACAGCACCAACTGAGCCCCCCTTCACATCAACGATGAATGTGTGGAGAGGGTCCACACCTTCCGATTTCTCTGAGTCCTCATCTCCGCTGACATCTCCTGGACGGACAACACCACAGTGGTCATCAAGAAGGCTCAGCAGCGGTTGCACTTCCTGAGGGTCCTCAGGAAACACAACCCTGACTCCAACCTGCTGCTGACCTTCTACTGCTCATCCATTGAGAGCCTGCTGACCTACTGCATTACAGCATGGTATGGCAGCTGCACCGTAGCAGACAGAGATAGGCTTCAGAGGGTAGTTAACGCAGAAAAGAAGATCATCGGCTACCCTCTCCGTTCCCTGATGGACATATACTCCTCCTGCTGCCTCAGCAGGGCGAAAAACAGTAAGGACAGCTCCCATCCTGCATCTGTCCTGGAGGTGCTACAGATGCATCAGCACAAAGACAAACAGACACAACAACAGTTTCTTTCCCAAAGCCATAACCACCCTGAACTCACACATGCACTGACTTCATACAGACTTATAACCCCTGTTCCTCCGGACTTCCATCTATCCACCTACTGTGAAATTTGTTTTCAATATATGTAATATTCAGTATTGTTTTTCATATTTTTCAATCTTCAATATGTGCAATATATTGTATATAGGAATTCTTTATTCTTTTAATATATATTTATACAGCACCACGGAACTCTGCACCTTTGTTTTGTCTTTTGCACTATTTTTTTATTATTATTTTTTTACCTACATACATGTCTGCACTGAGTAGGAGCTGCTTTTAATCTCATTGACCTGTATATAGGGACAATAAAAGGCATTCAGATTCTGAATAATGAACTGAAATCCGCATGTAATCGCACTTCCAGTACTTGGCACAAGAGCCGATTGAAGAACGTCTGAATTCACATAATAGCGTAAGCAGGCACAAAAAAAGGATGAAAAAATACCAGAAAACACCGGATCTCGAGTCAACATGTCTGTATTTCTGATCAAAACTCTTGACAGTCAGAATATCAGCAATCTGTCAGGACTGTAACTACTAACGTCATGGTCCAAAAATAAACTCTGGCCCGTCCGGGGTTGGTTAAAGCACGGCTATACAGCTGACATCACATCAATTCATGGTTATCCAGATAGCGTACCAGCCCCCCGCGGTCATCCAGTCTCTTCCGTGCGGATGGATGTTATGAAACCTTTAGCCTCAGAGACCGAAGAGAGCCTCTTCTTACCTCTGTCCTTCATCATGATGACGAGTCTGGCAGGGAATAACAATGCAGGTTTGAAGCCCAGTTTGTAAAGCTCCGACATCACCTCTGGGTAGAGCCTATGCACTGTAGCTTGCCTCTCCTGGCTCGGGCTTTGCATTTGATCTTCTCCTTCTCTCTGCAGCCTGATAATAACTGGCTGTGCTCTCTGACCTGGCTTCCGCTTCTCGGATAGTATGCAGCGAGCCATGTCACATTCTGGCGGTAATTCCAGGACGCCTTCGCCGAAAATTTCCATGAGCAGTTCCGCAAATTCAGGTCACATACTTACTGCATATTTCGGTGGTGTGTCCGTCAAACAAGACTAATATTACTATTGTAGTGACTTTCAGGGTCCTGAAACATGAAATTAGAGACTCGGCACACGTCTACTCCGTCTCAGCCAAACCGGAAGTCAAATTCCCTCTTGTTTTAAAGGAAAACACTGTAAGTGAATTGTCCCTTTCTCACAGGAAGCAGTGTAAATTAACTTTCCCTATTTTTTTAAGGAAAATAATACTGTAACTGAAATAACCATTTTTTCAGGTAAATACAGTGCAGTTTTAGAAAAAGGCTTTACCACAAATATATGAAAACATCAAAAACATACAATTTGTGGGCCCACACACCTTATCTACTAAAACAGGCACTCTTATTAATTTATTGAAAATAAAATGGGGTTCCCTTTTAGAGAATTGTGCAGACCTGGGTGTAGCTTGGGTTTGTTGAAGCCTCAAACACAATGGCTGCTTCACCCTGACCGGGCCACAGAAAATTACCTTAGTGACCACTGTTGTATCCCCTCACACGGGCTGATGACAGGAGAAAAGGTCGGTTGAAGAGAAGAGGTGAGATCTGTCCGCAGGCAACGAAGAACGGTCACTGCCGATGTAGCGGTGCTTGCTCACCCCTACGAACTTGGTCACAAACATCTGCTCCCCAGTCTCTTGTGGTAACTGTTTACTACACGCTTCCATGGACGCTTTTGCATCTATATATATATATTTTTTTTTAAACTGCTTTTAACATTTTTATAAAATTTGAATACATTTTAAACCTTTTTAATAACACTATTTATATGCTTGGATGAAATGATATTGCTTAATGTTTTTAACCGGGTTACAACTAATTCAAGCCTACATAGTAATGTGTGATGCAGATACTTGACGCAGGTTACTAAAATGTTATGGCTTTATACTCTTTGAGGTGTATCTGTTAACCCACAGGCTCAGTGCATGGTTGTCGACACAAAGAGGACACCAAGCCAGCAAGACCATGCAGCCAGCGAAGTGAGCTAGTCCAGCTCCCTGGGGTTCAGGTAAGGCAAGCATCCTGGTACAGCTCTAAGGCTTAGTGGTAATTAAATCCCCTAGACATGTTACCCAAAACATTTACCAGTAGGCCTACAGAGTGTGCTGTGATATAACATAGCTGCTATTTATTGGCCCCTATTGAATAGTTGGATTTTGAAGCACATTCATGTCTATGTTTTAGCCAAACCAGGGGGCGTCTGTATGGATGACAATATCGGTTTGTCAGTCAGTGCATAACTTTGGTCCAGACTGTGATGGACAGTGACACTGAGCGACGAGCTGCCAGTGACCAGCTGAGATGGCAGCAGTTGTTGGTCCTTAGTGGCTGCTGTGCAAACCATCCTGCCTGTCTTCGCTGCTGTTGTTGTTGTGTTTATGAGCTGAGGATATGAGTCTGATCTGTGTCCTGATTCTCACTGTATTCTGACCAATGAAGCAGAAATGCACAACATACAAAAAATATGGGAAAATACAAACTAAATACAGTCAAAAGGCATTCACCCCTACATGCCCAATCCACCTGATACAAATCAGGTTTGCTACATGCAAATCCACAATCAATACACCCATTTGAGCCATCACACTGATTATCAATTTAATCAATAACTGATAAAGTATTTGCGAAATCAACGTCAAAGCAGACTGAATGGCCGGATGGCTGTTCAATTAGAGACTAGGGTGTAGCTGTGAACGGATTAACTAATTCCTGATGCACACACTCTCACACTGGACTAACAACTATATTTTAGAATACACTGCATAGTTATCAGTTGAAAGGTTCAGACACAATACAAACACCTTTAGTGTTGATTATAACGACAGCCCTGGTTATTACATAAGCTTGACAAAACCACAAACACAAACACTGACGGCAAGCATGTCACTTACCAGCCATATGTACAAATGCTGCCACGTCCCTGCTGTCGTCTCTTAAAAGTACATATGTATTCCAACGTGTGTGTATTGATGAGTGTGTGACAGGACAGTGTTCTAACACATTATCCGGCTGTCAGTCAGAGCCATGCTAAATGTCACCATCAGCTAACAATAGATCCTCCAGGACGGAGAGCTAAGCAAGGGATGGATGCAGGACAATAATAGGCAATCTTTCCTGAGATAGGAATGGATGGAGGGAGGAAGGGAGTCTACAGAGCATGTCTGGCAGAAAATCCCTTGGTATTATAAGATCACATGACCATCCATGCACCGTCAGTCAGAGAGCAAGCAGATCGGATGAAAGCAAGGAGAGAAAGAGGCAGAGAGAGGGCAGGACTGAATGGGTGGAGGGGGGAGACGTCACAGCACTGCTCAATCCCCCCTCCTTTTCATTACAGTGACAGAGACGGAGAGAGGAGGCACGAGCCAATAAGACTTGAGGACTGTCTGCTGTTTGGAACCCCTCCCTGAGCAGAAAAGCCAACACCAACAGAGGCAAACATGGAGAGGGGTAAACAAAAGAAAAGCTCAGAGAGAGAAACATGAGATCCAGCCTGCTAGGAAGAGAAAAGTTAACAATAAAAACTGTGAAAATGAAAATGGAAAGAATATAAAAAGGAGGAAACTCTCATGAAGCTACATGTCTAATCTTTTATGACTTCAGTAAGATTCAGAGCACACCTGCCATGTTGAGCATTGATGAGGGTCAAATGTATTTTCCACACAGCAAAAACAAAAGCAAATCTTAATATCTAGCCACCACAACAACAGTTTGATTAGAGAGAGCTGTCACTCCAGTGTGTTATACTGACAGTTGTTTCCATTATTTTGTCTACACTTGTTCATATCAATGACTAGGCTATTGCTGTTTTCACACCGCTTCCTGTCGGCAGCCTACCTTCAAGAGCGTTTCCCAAAAAAAGTTTTGTGAAAAAAGAGTTAATAAAAGAATTCCCTCTATGTATCACTCCGCACAGTCCAACAGCACCACACACTGAAACCAAGCCCGCCAAAATGATCTGAACACCTTTCCTAAAACAGTTTAAACACAAACTGAACATTTTAACCTGTATAAAGGAGTATGTATTGCAGGGATGTGCTAGTTTTATCATTGTGTAACAAATTGAGTTTGTATAACAACTGTAATTAAATGTTGTTCATGCAGAACACAGAGTATGTGGGCCTTCTAGTGGCTCCCCACCTTTACAACTAGCTTTTGAGTGATTAGTAGGGGGTTCAAGTATTATTTGTGGAACATTGTATTTGAATCCAGTTCACCTCACAGTCTATCCTGCTGGCTTGGTATCCATACAGTCCTTGGTTTCATTTGAATATGGACATGAGAAGCTGGGTCAGCAACACAGAAAATGTGGAGGATGAGGATATGAGGGTGGTAATGCAGAAGGTGTAGCAGCACTTCAGATTGATTTAATTAATTGATTAACCTATTAACAATGCCAAAAAATGTGTCCCTTGGAAACTAAACATCAATTGATTGTCAAAATAATCAATTCTGCTGAGAAATTGGCTATTTTACACAAATGAAAAAGACATGTTACAACTAAGCACATATGATGAAATTGTCATTGATGGAATCAGTCAGGTAGATTCAAGAGCAACAATTGGGTAGAATTTACATATAAATAAACAAACACATTTATGATGTAGGCCGGAAAAATGAGCTTCCCCTCCTTGAAAGACCAGCAGCTGCCACTGATTCATAGGCATATCACAGACCGCATAAGTATGACCCTGAAAGGTGTCCATGAGACAGGGACAGTTGAAATAACTGAAAAAT
Organism: Echiichthys vipera; assembly: GCF_963691815.1. Classification (NCBI taxonomy): domain Eukaryota; kingdom Metazoa; phylum Chordata; class Actinopteri; order Perciformes; family Trachinidae; genus Echiichthys; species Echiichthys vipera. The sequence continues at coordinate 8,184,793 of NC_139825.1, read as the reverse complement.
ATCTGAGATCAGCCATAAATTGAGGAGTTGTGTGAGAAGTGAACAGCTGGGCAACTCTCTGCCAGTGACCCAAGTCAACTGACGATTGCAAACATCAACAGCTTACGGCCATGTCACAACACTGTAAAGTTACATCAAGCTTTAACTAAACTAGTATTGGTAATAATAATATAGCACAGGCACGAGTATTAATACTTACCACTAACATTAACAAATGAGCATGTTATCAGTCATCTGGAATTACATTATACAACCTCCCACTACGTTTAAGTGCTGTAAGGAACCACAGGAGAGCGAGTGCGGACCCAGAGAGAGAGAGAGGCTGACTGAGAGAAGTCATTTGTTACTCTATTTACTTTCTTTAGTTACCACATGTTCTAGGCCAAGTTTAATGTGTCCAGCAGTTTTTAATACCCAGAACTCATTGTATTTTGTACCATACACCTGATGTTTTATATGTAAGGTTGACTTCTCTCTTTGAACTTGCAAATACTACAGCTTAATAGATAAATTGTAACATTTAAAAAATGGTATCCTATAAATAAAATTGTAATTTGGAAACTATATTAAAACTGAATCAGGCTTATTTTCTGTACTTTTTTTTTTATATTAATAAATAAAAATAATAATTTATATTAGTATTACATCATCACTACCTATTTCTACTTTTGATGTTAATATCATTATCTGTAGATACTGTGTCCCTGTCAAAGCGCTTACCTTCACGAATGTCCATCCCCAGGAGATAGTTTGCAGAAAGCGGAGGAATTTAGATTACGACATGTCTCATTTCGATGACAATCTACAAAATTAATCACAAAGGGTCTTACTGTATAAAAACAGTTGATGCAGTTAAGATCAGTTACTGCATTTATGGTTAGGCTTGCATACAAAACTTACAAGACTATTAATCAACAACCCTAAATATACAAACTATTATTGTATTCTTATGTTCAGGAAAAAAGTTAAAAACATAAGAAACATTCTGCAATACAAATGTAAACTAAGAGTGAACTGCACCAGCAAAACTCAAAACTCTTCTTTTTAAAATATGAATGTGGATGTGCCAAATGTTCAAAAGGAAAAAAAGATCAATTTAAAACTAGAAAGCACTCACTAAAACTATCCTACATTAGCTATTTTATTATTAGAAAAATGTTTTAATTGACTTCCAGTTTAAGATCAAAATGCACACATTGACAAACATGAGATATATGCAACATTTATTTGCTCTACGTAATAAAATATGCAAAAGTGAATAGTGATAAAGGTAAAAACAAAGATCATGCAATTTTCAGAAAACATTTATTTATTCCTTTGATTCATATGAATTGTAGACTTTGACTTTTTCTTGACGAATAATAATCTTAAGCAGTAAACTTTCACACTGATGTCCTGTGTTAAACTGTGAATGCTGTGTGAGAGACAGGCTGTCCAGTGATGTTTAGGCAGGTGTGAAAGGGAGGCAGGTGCAGGGCTAGGCAGCACGGCTCTCTGGTAGACTGATGAGATGATGTCGTCTTCTCTCTGTGAATCTGTTAGGTTCAATGCAAATGCTGAGGAAGCAAACACATGCTTTTAGATCACATTCAGTGATTCAGCTTCTTGTTGACGGAGTGATCAGACGTCAGCATCACTGGTCCAACGTCTCAGCTGCCATTATGGTTAAAAAGCAGGACTGCCAGATTATGCAGCTCACAATATGATTATTTCCTCATGCTCTGTATTGCATTGAATTGTATTGTATTGTACTGTACTATCTACGCCATCTACGCATACGCAGCGTCGCTAAATTTCAATGGATTTCCCGCCACTTCGGCTCCGGATAATATTGTTTTTAACATAGTTTACTGGTGTATTTGGAATCACTCGTGCCCAGCTTTTATTGTATTTAGCCTAAATGAATCCACTCCTCCCAATCATATTAATACTCATATTCCTCGAGGCAGTGGCCGAAGAGGAGGCGTTGCAGCTATTACTGACTCAGACCTATTAATCAACCCTAAACTTAAACTAAATTATAATTCATTTGAAAGTGTTGTTCTTTGTCTTTCACATTCAACCTGGAAAACTGTGCAGCCAATTATACTTGTTATAGTGTACCGTGCTCCTGGTCCGTACTCTGAATTTCTGTTTGAATTCTCAGATTTTCTGTCAAATTTAGTCCTTAAATCTGTTAAAGTAATCATTGTAGGAGATTTTAATATTCATGTGGATGTTGTTAATAATAGCCTTAGTATTGCGTTTATCTTTCTATTAGATTCCATTGGTTTTAGTCAGAGTGTACATAAACCTACTCACTGTTTTAATCACACACTCAACTTTGTTTTGGCTTATGGTGTGGAAATTAATGACTTAATAGTCTTTCCACAGAATACTATTTTATCAGACCATTATTTAATAACTTTTGAATTCGTATTACAGGACTACTCACCTCTAGACAAAGGTTTCTACACTAGATGTTTATCTGATAGTGCTATAACTAAATTTAAGGAAGCGATTCCATCTGCATTTACTTTAATGCTTATTCTAATATTCAAGATTCCTGTACGAACGTTAGTTTCTCTGAAATTGATCAGCTTGTTGACAGTGTTGCAGGCTGTCAACAAGACTTGACTCTGTTGCTCCTTTAAAAAAGAAGATACTGAAACAGAGGAAGTTAGCTCTGTGGTATAACTCACAAACCCGTGAATTAAAACAAGTTTCACGAAAATTCTAAAGTAATAGGCGTTCCACTAAATTGGAGGAATCTCGCTTAGTTTGGCAAGAAAGTCTAAAAACATATAGGAAGGCCCTCCGTATTGCCAGAGCAGCCTATTACTCATCTTTAATAAAGGAGAATAAGAACAATCCTAGATTTCTTTTCAGCACTGTAGACAGGCTGACAGAGAGCCACAGCTCTACTGAGCCATGTATTCCTATAACCCTCAGTAGTAACGACTTCATGACCTTCTTTAAAGTAAAGTAATTCTTCTTCTTCTTCTTCTTAATGACAATATTACAACTATTAGAGACAAAATCAACTCGCTAGGCATCGATTTTTCTTGGAACCCAGGAACCTTAGAGATTTTCTACAGTTGATTTTAACAAATTGACCCCTATTATTTTGGCCATTCAAAGCCTTCTACTTGTCCCCTAGACTCTATTCCAACTAGGTTACTTAAAGAAGTGTTACCTTTAATTAGCACTCCTGTATTAGATATGATTAACATGTCCTTATCAGCAGGTTATGCACCACAGTCTTTTAAAGTAGCTGTAATTAAACCTCTTCTCAAAAAGCCCAGTCTTGATCCAGAGGTTCTAGCCAACTATAGACCTATATCTAACCTTCCTTTTCTCTTCAAGATCCTCAAAAAATGAGTCGCCAATCAACTGTGTGACTTTTTACATAATAATGAGTTATTTGAGGACTTCCAGTCAGGATTTAGAATGAATCATAGCACTGAGACAGCACTGGTAAAATTACTAACAACCTTCTAATAGCTTCAGACAAAGGACTTCTCTCTGTACTTATTTTACTAGATCTTAGTGCGGCCTTCGACACTATTGACCATCACATCTTGCGACAGAGACTGGAGCATCTAATTGGCATTAAGGTAACCGCATTAAGCTGGTTTAAGTCATATTTATCAGATAGATCTCAGTTTGTACATGTTAATGACAAATCCTCCATGCACACTAAAGTTAGTCACAGAGTCCCACAGGGTTCTCTCCTTGGACCAATTCTATCAACCTTATATATGCTTCCCTTAGGAAATATTATAAGGAAGCACTCCATACATTTTCATTGTTATGCTGATGATACACAATTATATTTGTCGATCAAACCAGAAGCAACCGATCAGTTAGATAAACTTTGAATGTGCATTAAGGAAATAAAAAGCTTGATCACCTGCAATCTGATGTTAAACCCAGAAATGAAGTTATTGTACTTGGCCCCGAAGGCCTCCGAAACTCATTAGCTAAAGATATTGTTACTCTGGATGATGTTGTGTTGTCCTCCAGCACCACAGTAAGGAATCTGGGTTTTATTTTTGATCAGGATATGTCCTTCAATTCTCACATAAAACTAACGACAAGGACTGCATATTTTCACCTTCGTAATATTGTGAAAATTAGGAACATTGTGTCTGAGAAAGATGCAGAAAAACTAGTCCATGCATTTGTTACTTCTAGGCTGGACTTTTGCAACTCCTTATTATCAGGCTGCTCCAATAAGTCTCCAGTTGGTCCAAAATGCTGAAGCTCATGTACTTACTAAAACAAATCGAAGAGAACATTTCTCATGTATTAGCTTCTTTGCACTGGCTACCTGTAAAATCTAGAATATAATTTAAAATCCTTCTTCTTACCTACAAAGCTCTTATTGGTCAGGCTCCGTCGTATCTTAAAGAGCTCATAGTACTGTATTACCAGACTAGATCGCTGCACTCTGAGAATGCAGAGCTACTTGTCGTTCCTAGAGTCTCCAAATGTAGAATGGGAGGCAGAGCTTTCAGCTACCAAGCTCCTCTCCCGTGGAACCGACTCTCAAGTGTTATTCGGGAGGCAGACACTGTCCCCATATTTAAGAGTAAACTTAAAACTTTCCTTTTGATAAAGCTTACAGCTAGGGCTTACGAGCCCTTAGCTATGTTGTTATTTTTTATCTGATTTTGTCATGTTTAAAGATGCTGCTATACGCCTAGTCTGCCGGGGGATAATCCTGTTGCTGATACTCTTTCAATTCAATTCAATTCAATTCAATTCAAAAAACTTTATTTGTCCCCGGGGGGCAATTCAGGGCACACAGAGCAGCAAATAACACAAGAATAAAGTGTAAAAGAAGAGTTAGTGTCAGGATGTCAGGTTAGATACAGAGAACGTCGGCGTGAGATGTAGAAACACATGTGTGTATCAGATGTAAGCAGACATGTGAGCGGGTGTATATGATGTAAACAGTGTAAACATGCAGTAGACTGTTGAAACAGGTATAAACAGAACTGTAGTGCAGAAAAGATATAAGTGGACAGTGATCGGATTCAGATGAGGTCAGACATGATACATGTGTGTAATGAGCAGACGTAACAGAACTATAGTGCAGTAATAGAGTATAAATATAATATATGACTATAAGCTAAATAATAAAGTGATAGTGGTGCATGGCAGGAAAACAGCAGTCTGAGTATATATTAGCTCTGTGTAACAGATGAATACTTAAAAATAAAGTGACCATAGTGCTGTGATGGATACAATATAAGACCTGATAGACAGAATAAAGTGGAGCAGTGCATTAATACCATAAATTAACATAACTAACAGAATCAAGTGGACCAGTAAGAACAGAGTAACAGAATAAGTCCGGTGTGAACATAATAACAGAATAAATAAGTAAGAGTAAATAAGTGGCGTAGTGCAACAGACCGGAGTAACATTATAAACAGAGTAAATAAGTGGCGTAGTGCAACAGTCCAGTAACATTATAAACCGAGTGAACAGAATAAGTGGAATTGTGAATCAACCAGAAGTTCACAGCTTTGAGGACAGGAGTGGAGGTAGATAGCCAGTTCACGTGTCCGGTGAGTGTCCGGGGGGGGGGGGGGTGTCCAGGGGGTGAAGGTGTCCAGGAGAGGTGTCAGGGGTGGGGAGGGGGGGTGATGGTGATGGTGTCCAGGGAGGATGTCTGGAGAGGGGAGGAGGAGAGGTGAAGGGAGGGGTGTCCGGGGGGGAGAGGGGGGTGAGGTGTCCATGGAGGGTGTCTGGAGTGGGGGGGGGGTGGTGGAGTGTCCAGGGGAGAGTGTCAAGAGTCGGGAGGGGGATGGTCAGAGGGGTCAGGAGTTGAGGAGCTGGACAGCCCTGGGGATGAAGGTTGCTCTTCTCCTCTGTGTCCTGCAGCAGGGACAGCGAAGACGGCGTCCTGAGGGGAGCCACTCAAACGCTGAGAAGAGAGCGTGAGAGGGGTCCTGCATGATCCGACCAGCTAACCTGAGTGTCTGCTGCTCGTGGATGGTCGACAAAGTTCTAACAGGAAGTCCAATGATCTTAGAACAGACCGTGGCTACGCTCTGCAGGCGGTTTCTGTTCTGGAGGCTGGTGGAGTAGAACCAGCATGTGATGGAGAACGTGATGATGCTCTCGATGAAGGAGTAGTAAAAGGTCAGGAGGATGTTCTTGCTGACTCCAAAGTAATTGAGCTTCCTAAGGAGGTATTTCCGCTGCTGACATTTCCTGAGAATCTCCTCTGTGTTGGAGGAGAATTTCAGCAGGCTGTCGAAGATGGTGCCCAGGTACCTGTACTCCTCAACTGCTTCAACAGGCTTCCCGTGGATCACGGTGTTTGCTGATGCAGCCAGTTCCCTCTGCTTGTTGGAGAAGGTCACCACCATGTCTTTGGTTTTGTTGACATTCAGTTCCAGGCAGGAGCTGTCACACCACTCCACAAACTCCTGAAGAGCTGGTCCGTGGTGCAGAGATGGGCCTGACAGCAGAGACAGGAGGACGGTGTCGTCAGCGTACTTCACCAGATGACAGTTAGGCTGTGTGGTTCTGCAGTCATCGGTGTAGAGGATGAAGAGCAGAGGTGAGAGCACACAGCCCTGAGGGGAGCCGGTTGAGGTGTGTTGGAGGTCGGAGAAGGTGCTGTTGACCAGGACTCTCTGTGAACGGTTGGTCAGGAAGTCCAGTATCCACAGGATTAGCAGTTGGTCCAGATGAAAGAGGGCTGAGAGTTTGTCAGCCAGGATGTGGGGCTGCATGGTGTTAAACGCAGAGGAGAAGTCTGCAAACAGGAGTCTGGCTGCGGTGTTGGGGCGCTCCAGGTGTTTGTAAACAGTGTCTATTATGAATGTTTTTGCATCATCGACGCCCCTGCCAGCTCGATAAGCGAATTGGAGCGGGTCCATCTGGGAGTGGGTTTCCCTGATGATGCGTTGTTTTATGATCCTCTCCATGGCCTTCATCACAAGAGAGGTGAGGGCCACCGGCCGGAGGTCATTCAGACATTTAACAGCGCTTTTCTTGGGGATGGGGATAACTGTTGTTTGATAACTGAGTGTTTCCATTGCTGGGGGACTATGCTGCTGTCCATGGATCTTTGGAACAGGGTCTGAAACACGCCCCCTAGCTGCTCAGCACAGTGCTTCAGGACGCGGCCGCTGATGTTGTCTGGGCCAGGTGAGCTGTTCTCCCTTGTCTTCCTGAGGGCTTTCACCACGTCCTCTTCACTGAAGGTGAAGGCTGCTGAGTCACTGGGCTTGAGCTTGGACATCACTTCTTCCAGCTGGGTGGTGTTGTCCTGCTCGAACCTTGTGTAGAAAGAGTTGAGGTCATTGGGGAGAGATGAAGAGCTGCTGCCTGAAACCTGGATGGTTTTTGTGTTGCTGGCAGCAGTGTTCACAGCAGCCATGTTCTTAAGTCCCTGCCAGGCTGAGCGGAGGTTACCCTGCGTGAAGCACTCCTCCACTTTGTTCTTGTACTCCAGCTTGGCAGTTTTTATGGCATGCTTGACCTCTCTGTTGACCTCCTTTTTCTCCATTTCAGAGCCGGTGAAGAAGACCCTTTTCTTCTTGTTGAGGATCTCCTTGAGCTCTTTGGTGATCCAGGGTTTGTTGTTGGGGTAGATAGTGACCGTTTTGGAGGGGATGATGTTGTCCACACAGAAGGAAATGTACGATGACACAGTGTCCACATGTTCATTAATGTCATCAGAGGGGGCCAGGAGGTTGTCCCAGTCAGTGGATTCAAAGCATCCTTGGAGTGTGATGATGCTTTCGTTGGTCCACTGCTTGATGTTCTTGACAACTTTCTTCACCCTTCTCATGACAGAGATGTAAGCCGGAGCAAGCAGGATGGCATGGTGATCAGCAGAGCCCAGAGGGCGACAGAACTGTATGCGTCGGGTACTGAACCATAGCACTTGTCCAGTGTCTTCTCCTGGCGTGTGTGGCATGTGATATACTGTTGATAACCTTTTAATGATTTGTCCAGGGAGCAGTGGTTGAAATCACCCAAGATGAATTTGGGAGAGTCCGGTGAAATGTGGTCCAGTTTGTTTAAGGAGTCTGTGATGTGTTCAGTGGCTGTGACTGCGTTGGCTCTGGGGTGGATGTAAACCAGGATGACAAAGAGCTGAGGAAACTCTCTGGGTAGGTAGAAAGGACGAAGGGAGACAGCCAGAAGCTCAATGTCCGGGGTGCACAGTTTCTCCCTCACAACGATCGTTGAGCACCAGCGTGTGTTTACATACAGACACACGCCACCGCCATGTTGTTTACCGGTGAGCTCACTGTCTCGATCAAGTCTTAGAGGGGGGCCGAAGCCATCAACGTGCAGGGCATTGTCATCGTCGTTCTTATTTAACCACGTCTCAGTGAAAGCAAGAACCGAGGCAGTCCTGTACTCATGCATGTGGTTAACGTTAGCTTGTAGCTCATCCGTTTTGTTCCGGAGGGATCTAACATTAGCTAGGACGATAGATGGAAGCGGCCGTTGTTTACAAGTCTCCCGTTTGAGCCTGGCCCTGATTCCGCTCTTTCTCTTCCCCCTTCTGGTTACCTTATTGTTCTTGTGTGTGGACTTGTCGTGGCTGGTTGAGTTACTCCGCAGTAATTCCTTCGGTAGAGAGTCTACGGCGAAGGCGTGTAGAGGATGGAGTCCGAGCTGTAGTAGGGTCTCTCTGGAGTACGTGTTCCGCTGGTCGTTGTTTCTGCTCGCCGTCACAAACTCCAGGAGAAACCACACGTGAAGAATGGCCATGAAAAACACGGGTATATCCATGCCGAACGGAGAATTAAGTCCCGGGTGAAAAGGAAAGAAAAACAGGAGAATAACTTCCGCGTTGTCCGGCAGTCACGGGGTTAACAGGAAGGTAAACAAAGAGAGCGTCACGAGGGGACGGGCAGGAAGAAAAAGTCCGCTACGTCTATGTACGTAGTTAAAAAGTTAGAAAACACACTCGGCGTGTTTGGCATGCAGAGGGTAAACTAAAAAGTGACAGTATGTATAAATAAAATAAGTAGAAAAACGTAATAAATGCTAAATAACGCTAAAAGTTGCTCTGTGCTCCGTCCGGTCGACCACACGAGCAGCGACCCGGAACCTTTTATCCTGTCTGTCCGTATCATTCATGTCTCATCAATGCATGTTACTAATTCAGCTCCATGTTTGCCAACTTGTAAGTCATATTGACATTGCTTTAGCTATCACTATAGTCACTGTTACTTTTGTGGTTGCTGGCATCTCTGGAAGTCTGTTTGTCTGTCTGTCTGTCTGTCTGTCTGTCTGTGTCTCTGTCCATCTGTACATCTCTTCCCTCTTTTTCTCTTCTTTTCTTCTCCCCAGCCGGTCAAGACAGATGGCCGTCCTCCATAGAGCTGGGTCTGTCTGACGTTCCTGCCTGTTATAGGGAAGGTTTTTGTCACCACTGTACGCTATGGAGGAATTGTGGGGTCTATGTAAATCATAAAAGAAATAATAAAAATTAAAAATTAAATTGAATTGAAAAATAAAATCTAGTATGTAGAAAACTTAAACACCTTTTCTTGTTTTATGTAGATTAGAGGATCACTGCCACTCTGATAAAACTGTTGCATTAATCACTGCCAATAAATAAAAAAAATGATGTAGTCTGACACAAGAGCCCTGCAATTCATTTTCACTCATTACCCTTTACTTAACCAGGAATATTCCCATTGAGATTTAAAATCACTTTTCCAAGGGAGTCCTGGCCAAGACAGCAGCATAAACATACAAGTTTCACATTTAGAGCAAATTAAAAAACAACACACAACTAAATATGACACACAACTTAACATGATACATAAACAAAATAAAACAGCATTAGACAGTACATGTGCAAATTCTATGAAATATATATATAAATGAAATTTATTTTGTTTGTTGAGACTGTTTTAGAGATGATTTAACTTATATTGTTTTTATGAGTCGTATTTGATGTGTTTATAAATCCAGATTTAGCTGAGATGAGTTCATAACATAATATGTCATTGAGATTATTATACTATATTATATTATCACTGAGGTCAGAGGGACTAGCAGAGTTGTATCTGACTGCATTATACTCAGTGCTGTTATTTTACACTAACGTTACATCATGTTAGTGGAGTGGATATATCTGTTTATTTCAGAACATGTACAGTTAACAGTTCATGCTACATATCAGAGTAAATGTATATGTTTTTGCTCTGAATCTACAACACTCACAGCTGTCTAACTTTAGGTGCATTATCCCTATATGAATGTTAACACACCAACATTGCTGTTAACGTTATTTGCCTGATCCGTTTGTTTGTCTGTTACAACCGTAAATTATAAATACATAAGCTGTTCAAACATATAACTACACTTCAGGATAATAACATTGAAGTACTGTCTCTTCACCCGCAAACACACTCAGGTACAAAGCTAGCTCTGGTCCTTTTCTTGTAAACTACAGTCTTCAAGTCTTGACAGGCCGAAGTTTGTGCTTCCTTTACACATCAAAGAAATCACCATGATGACAAAGGGTTAAATTTAATGTTAAACTACAAAAAAAAAACGATTCAGGAAAACTAAAACCGTTCAAACCTACTATCGCCTATAATCGTACAGTGGACAGCTAGGATGACTCCCTTCTCCTACGTAATATGACGTGTTTGACGTATGATGTTGAAAAAAGAGATTTTTTAGAAGCAATGCTCAAAACGGCCACTTTCACCTCCAATTTCTGCCCATATGTTTTGTCAAACATAAAAAATCCTGCATTAACTTTTCAAATGGTCATCTAAGAGAGGTTAAATGTAAATTTAGTAATAAAAAAAATGAACCTGCAAGTTTCACTTTAAGTTACTTGACCCTGTCCCTGACACCTGTGGTCTGTGGTAATAACCACACAATTGTGGTAAATGTCTGCGTGCAGGAGTGATTGAGGAGAGTAGATACGCGGGGGAAGCATTTACTTGAGTTCAGGATATTCAAATGGTTGATGTAAAAGTAGTGATTGCAAATGAGGCTTCAGGAAGCTACAGTATGCAAAACATTTTCTTTATTCCACTAGATGGGTCTCTATGTTCAACAAAGGGTTGAACACAAATTACCATTCAGTAAGCCCTTTTCTTTAAACCGAAAGCTCCATCTCGCAGATCAGTCTGGTAACTTGCGGCAGAGAAAATTTGGAGAAGTTAGCCAAGCGACTGAACCAATCAGCGTTGGCTTTGAGGCGAGTCGAAGTTTGAAGTGTGTGTCTGCTTGCTAACCCATTTTGACAGCAGTTCTTTGGATAAATGCTGTTTTGTAGTGACTCTGCATCTGTTCTTCAGTTAGTTTAGAGCTTGGTACATCTAAAAAACATCAAAGTATATGTAAATAAAAAAGGCACCTTTACATTCATTTGGATCCCTGCACACATGCGCATCAGGGGGAATGAGAGTTGACAAACTAGCAAAGCAGGCTTTTAAAAAAGTAAACACTGATGCAGAAATTAAACTATTGGAAAAAGTTTGGTATTGGAAAAAGTTTGGTATGGAAGAACATAAATAAAGAATGGAAGCTTGTCTGGGACCAGGAGAGGAGAGGAAGGCAACTACATACAATCCCCAATATAGTAGGCATTGGGAAAAAACGGAAGGAAACAGGAGAGAGGAGGTGGTGATGACAAGGCTGAGAACTGGACACAGTTACTTGAACAGGACTTTGCAAACGATAGGGAACATCTAACTTGACAGTGTGAGGGCCAGGACCAAGAGACAGCAGAGCATGTCATTGTAAGGAGCAGGAAATAAACAGCAGTGAGAAGGGAGCTGATGGAGGGGATGAGAAGAGCAGGGTAGACAGAAGATGGGTTAGAAGACATACTGGACTGTGGTTGGCATGTGGACAAGGCAGGAAGTGTTTGATCGCATTCTAAAGAAAACTACATTATTGGAAAGAACTTGAAAACTGGACACTGTAGGTGTTTAATAATTCCAGAAGGTGGGTGAAGTGCAACATTATGGATGCAAGCTGCTGTAAAGTACCAAAGAAGAAGAGAAGGTGGCGGTATGCACCGAAAGTTGGTATTGCGAAAGAGAGTTGAGCAGGTTTCGGTGGATTATCGGTGTGAGAGAAAGTGGTTGCAAACAAATTGTATCGTGAGTGTAACGATGGCAGATATGTCAGATGGTGAGGGGTGGACAGGTATGGAAACTACTCAAACAAAGATGGCAAGGGAAAAGAATCATGGTCTGAAGGAAGTAGTGAAGGAGAAAGCAATCTGAGACAAAATATCAAGTGTTGAGGAAAAGGAGGAATGGAAAGTAGCTATCATGCTTAGTAATGATAAGGAACACTTCCATCCATTAATTTTTTCAATTGCTTTGTTTACCAAAGATATTGAAAAAATTAAATTTGCAAAACTGTTGTCCAACCGAACAATTCTTATCTCAGCAGTAAGTAAGAAACAGCAGGAAATATCCTTAAAATGTCTTATCTTGATGGTGGAAGGATTAAGGCCCATGTAACAGGAATGGCAGCAGAGCTAAGTGGGGTTATCACAAATGTGCCACTAGAAATGTCAATGAAGTAAAGAAAGAGATCAAGGGTGGGAAAGTGATCAAATCCAAAAGAGTGCAAACTAATAAAAGTGATGTCAAACCGGATAGTTTCTCAGTGCTGCTTGTTGCTGATAAAACAATGCCCTCTGAAATTCACATTGGTTTGTTAAACTACAAAGTCAGGGTGGACATTCCTCAACCTTTGAGATCTTTCAAATGTCAGAGAATGGGACACACAGTACATCAATGCAAATGGAGGCAGAGGTGTGTAAAATGTGGAGGGAAACACAAGTATGGAAAATGTAACAAAGGTGCTAAGATTAAATGCTGTAATTGTGGAGGGGAGCATAGTGCAGCTTTTGCTGGATGTGTGGAACAAAGACAGGCAAAAGAAGTGCAGAGAATTCAAATCATTAACAAAGTTGTATATGCTGAGGCCCTAAGAACTCTTAAGGCAAGTGAAAACAAGCTTTGTAGCCTTCATATGCAAAGTTGTTAATGTGGCAGTATGGCAAGGAAAGAGTAGTGATAGAATCAAAATAGTGGTAGAAGCTGCAAAAGAGTTTCTAGGCATTAATGAACTGAAAGCTGAAGATATTCATGGTATGCTAAGGGAAAATAATGATGGAGGGTCTCCAAATGATAGTTAATATAATAATAGTTTTCCTTCTATGGTGTGGTGATTTTAATGCTCATAATAACCTTTGGGGAAGTAAACATACTGATAAAAATAGTAGAAGATTTGATGGATATAAGACAGCTAGTTTGCCTAAATAATGGAAATGGTACACAGATTAATATTCATACTAACATAATGTCCTGTTTAGATTTAATGTTAGCATCTACCAATATTGCAACATCAGCTGAATGGAATGGAAGTACTAGAAGTGATCATTTCCTAATAATATGTGCGTTAGATATGGAGTTAGATATACGAAAAATACCAAGTCATAAAAAATGGTGAAAAGCTGATTGGAAAAAATTCAAAGGAGCATGTTGTAAAATATCAGAATCAATTTCAATGGAGGGAAATATTGAGGAAAATACATGTCATAAACATAATAATTGATGCAGCAACAAATAGCATACCATTCAAGTTAGTGGTGGTGGTGGTCCTTCAATTAAAGAAGGAAATAGTGCACTGGGAATATTACGTAATAATCTAAATCAAGATAATATAATCAATTATCAGAGGAAAAAAGTTATAGCGCATATAGTAAACGGGGTGCATGGAGGAATTGCTGTTCTAAGTTAAAATGGGAGATGTTTGGAAAATGTTGAAAAAATGAGTGGTAAAAAAGTTTTTACTAAAATATCTGTGTTGGAGGATGGCGGAACACTTGCAATAACTGATAAAGAAAAAGAAGATTTGTTAGGAAAGGCATTTGCTAGTGTACATAGTGGCGATCATTTAGATGATAAACACAAACAAAGACAAAATTAAATCTTAAAAGAAAATAGGGATGTGTATATAAAGAACGATAGTGAGGAAAGTATAATGGATGCTGAGATTAGCATGAGTGAATTGGTTACAGTACTAGATGGAGCTGGGAATACTGCTACTGGAGAGGAGCTATGTGATGTTCAAAAGACTGCCAGGAAAAGTATTACAATTAATCTATTTAATAAAATATGGAAAGAAGGGAAAAGGCCAAAAAAGTTGAAACAGTGCATTAATCTTGCCCTTTAATAAACCTGGAAAAGACACAAACAAAGTAGGTAATTATAGACCTATAGCCCTACCTTCCGGTCTTTGTACATGGATGGAGAAAATCCTAGTTAGAAGACTTAATTTTTTTCTTGAACTTAGAGGACTTTTTGCTAATTATCAAAATAGTTTTAGGAAGGGACAGACAACTATGGATGCTGTAGTTAAAGTCAGTAATCCTGTTATGTTCCAATTTGTTTTTCCCTAGGGTAGAAGTGGATTTAAATGTAACAGAAATGAAGAGAGAATGGGAAGAGGGTGAGATATCGTACAAGTCGAGTAACTATATTAAAACAATCACTGCAGGTAATTAGACATATATACAGATGGATCCAAAGATGAAAATGATAAAGTAGGAATAGGTGAAGATATTCCATCAATGCACATCCATATTGGGAAAAGGTTACCCGATCAAATCTCAGTTTATTCAGCAGAGATGATGGCAATCCTTATTGGTTTTGTGGAAGATATAGATCTCGTGCTCACTCACACTCACCTCGTGATGACCCTAAAGAACAGGGGAATGCTCACTTCCTCATTTTATGACACACACACACACACACACTCATTACTGACAATTTCCTGTGGTGCAAACACAGACACATCTGTTCTCTCTAGATAGCCATATAGGGACATGCACTAGTCTCCCCCACACAGCTTTTAGTGTTATAATGTGTTACCAGTCAGATTAAAGCCCCGGGGCTCGTCCGGGATCGGAAGGAGGAGAAGGCAAATTCGACCCAAAAGGTTTCTTCACGGGGAACAGCGTGAGACACAAGCCGGCACATCAGTAAAGGTAAGCAGAACCTGTTTAATCGAAACTCTGCACATTGGGCATTCTAAAACATTGTGTCTTGCCTGCGCCACAGTGAGTAAACTATTTAAATTGAGATAATGGCAAAACTGAGAATGGTAAACTGAGAATGGTCCTGGGTCGTGGTTGACCCCACCGTTATTCTGACGAGGATACGGACAAAACCTAGGAGGTTACTGGGTTAGAGGCCCATTGAACTGAGGATACCCCGAATTCTATAAGTGAGTTTTTAGCTCACAGAGGCATCGCAATTTTGCTATAAGCCGAGTCTGGGACTCATATGTGTGTTTAAAGAAGTGTGGGAGGTTCGTGTGTATATCCACTTTGACATCAGACTCAGGTTCTGAGGAATACACATTTCTGTGGGACAACAGAGGGCGGTATAGTTCTGTCGCTGTTTTTATCTGAAACGGGAAAAGTGGTGCACGTTCTGGGGTAACCCCGAGAGTGAAGGTGCACAGACGTGAGTCTGTGTAGAAGCTTCCATTACTAGAACGGCATTACCGGCATTGACCCCCGTTGACGAGAACAGCGAAGTGTTATAACTTCATTCATGGTTGCATCATATACGTCACCGGAGTATTTAGCATGGATTGTGAAAGTGAATAAAGAACAGAAAAGGCAGAGCAGATACTTAGGCGCCATTTTTAGGAGTATTCGTGTTAGAGGTGGTATTGGTTGTCGGATATCTTATTCACGCATACACGGATAGTTAAAAGTTAAATTATGAATTTCTATCTGTAATAATTACATATCGGGCTTGCTGTTTTCTGACTCACAATAAGAGCGAAGTGAACGAATAACACGGTGTCCTGGCTGTTCCAATCAGAGGTGATCTGTCACGAACAAAGTCAGCAGGATCAGCAAGAGCTGATTGGCCGTGGATGAGTCACCGTCTCAGAATAAGGCTCAGAAGACAGTAATCATATAAGAAAATAATGAACGGAGAATTTGATCCCGAGCAGGACGATGGAGGCTGGGGTCCGGTTAACCCCAACTCCAGATGGACGTCATTTGCAGTCCAGTTAGACAATATGATAAAAGTAGCGGATACCACCCTCGGACCTAAAGGGAAAGAAAATAAATTGTCGGAAATACGAGTTAAAGTGAAAGGGTTGGTGAAGAGAAAAGGGACAGAAATGAATGAGAAAGGATCATTGGGCAAGTGGTTATGGGAGAAGGAGTGTGAAAGTCGTGTGACAAGGGATGAAATGGACAAGGGTAAGAATGCAGGAATAATGAAACGTTCCGGATATAAGAAAGCGGAACTCGGGTTTTACTGGCAAAGTACAAAAAAACCACACCCACTAAAAAACAACTTGCCACTTCTGCCACAGCTCCGTCATGTCCACCTCCGTATTCCCCTTCAGCCATGACTCAAACTTCAGAAACCCCTGGCATGTATCCAACATTGTATATTACTGACGGCACCCTCACGGTCAGCGAAGAGGACGAGGTGTACACACAGGATATTGTTAGTAACACCTCAAGCCTACAAACGGGCCCCATCTCACAGGCAACAGGAGGGGCCTCGTGGCCACCTCCACCCCCGCCACCGACGGTTAACACCAGCTCAGGCGGAATGGACACTACTCCATTTGATCTGTGCAAACAACGTGAAAAACAAGTCGAAGAATGGGCTAGGTTAGAAAGTGAAGTACAAAAGTACCACTCGACACTGAAGCAACAGACCCAACCCCGACCTCCACCACTTACCACTGCCCCCACTCCGACAGCACAGCCACCGTCGCAGCCTACAGGCTTCCCCACACCGAGCTCCAGTACTCCTTTACCAGCACTCGATTTAACGGGTCGAGGGCGGGCCACCTTTAGGGGGACAGGGGAAGAAGAACAGACTCGGAATTTCGTTCGTGTCACTATGGATCTGTTAGGATCCTGGGACGATAACGATCCGGCACCTGCCTGTCAGTATCCTTCTGTGACAGACATACTAGAACGCGAGAGGTCTGCTTTACAGGAGAGAATTTGGGAATCAACAGCCACTGTTAAAGCCATGGAAAATACTATTAGTAGCAGGGTTGCGGCCAGAAATCGCACAAGCCGTCAGGAAAATCTTTTTGGAGGGGCATATGGCAATTATCCACTGGTGACGTCAAATAACAATAGAGGACGATATAAACCTTATAGTCAGGGAGACCTTGGCGCCATCGTTGAAAAACTACCACAGATGTCCGAAGGGGGTAACTTGTGGTTAGCCAAATTAGATGCGTTGACTGCGGGACAGAAACTAGGACTGGGTGACTTCCGAGCGGTAGCTGCACGTTGCATGACAGGAGGAGACTGAGCGTCTCTTGAACAACAGGCAGGGACCGTTGGCCTAAGTGATGATACTCCATTTTTGGCGCTGAGCACTCTGATTGGTCAGTTTTTAAGGGAAAAATACCCATTGCCCAGCGCAGCCGCCATGCCAAAACTGAGGTGGGATCCTAAGCAAAATCCGCAAGAATACATTGACAACGGCAAAGATATATGGTTAAAATATACAGGCATGCACCCTGGCAGAGAAGGTACACAACGTGAAGGTTTAGACAGGCGGTACTGGAGGGAGTTCCGGAGGAAGTCAGAGTGGCTATGGTCAATAACCTGGATATGTTAGGGGCGGAGTCGACTAATTGGAAAAACATCTCATACATCATTTGACTCGTGCACAAGACCAAACTGAAAAAGAGACAGAGGATCTTAAAGAATTACAGTCACAACTACTGAAATTACAATTATCTGATGCGAGACAAAAAGTAAATGACAAAAAGAAGTCTAATAAGGACTCTGGGAAGGTGATGGTTGCCGTAGAATACACGCCCGACTCATTCCACTCTGATCACATTCCATGGGTGCCACCACACCCACAACAAACGAGGGGCAGTGGGCGTGGCAGGGGATTCGGATTTGTGAGGGGGGGCAGCAGGTTCTGAGAAGGCGTGGAAAGGGCAGCACAGGGCGTGGTCAGTCGAGGGAGGGTTGCTTTGTATGCGGTGACCAAGGACACTGGGCCAGAGGACAGGGCAGTCCGTCACGTTTCCAGGCCAGAGGCCGTGCATCTGGAGAACGACGACCTCCATGTCCTCCTAGGCGTGCCACTGACGAGGCCCCACCAGAGGGCAGCAATGAAGATCCCGGCCAGTTTCCACAGTGGGAGGGTGGCTGGGAGGAGTCCAGCCAATATTGACACACCCCCGAGAACCACACGGACAACAATCCCACGGCAGAACCAATGTTGTCTGTACAGGTAAGAACGGCCGAATTGCCATTTTTGGTTGACACGGGGGCCACGTGCTCAACGATAAAATCATTACCTCCCGGTTCTCTATCTTCAAACACCACCACACTTGTGGGCTTCTCTGGGGAAAAACAAACTCTGCCGATTACCAAACCCCTGTTAACAAAAATTGGCCCACAGACTTTTGCGCATCCCTTTGTGCATTCTCCCATGGTCCCTATGAATCTCCTGGGGAGGGATTTGCTCATTAAAATGGGAGCATCCATCCTGTGTTGTGCTGATGGACTGGTTGTCACTACCGGACGGTACTCGACTGCCATGCTGGAACGGCCCAGCCTCAGCTGGACAATATCTGCTGCAACCTGTAACCGAACAATGCGTCAACATATACTGGGGAACTATACAACCACAGACGCCGGGGCAGGGTAGCGTTCTTTCGGCTTACTCTCTCTGGAAACCCTGGATAGCTCAGATCGAGCCCTACGTCTCTCCTCCGGATCCACCACATGTCACACTGTTCTATGATAGAGCACAAACTGATTGGTAACAGGATAAATATCAAAGCTGCCTTGAAGGGCAGACTTGGGAAATTGACACACAATACATTTATGTTGCACCAGAGGGTGTGGCTGCTGCGGTCAACTTAACACCTGAACAGACTTCCTGGTACATGATGGATGACGAGGCGTCGCCACACGTTTCTCTGGCGCTGCATCCTCAACATCAGGCCAAGGAACTTGGGAGCATTGTTAAAAGGGCAATACAGCAAACGGATTGGGTAGACACACCACTGCCACAAGTCCAATATTCGCATACGACTAACACTTCTCGTATTTTAGTTTCAGGAACTGATCGGGTAATCTTAGAACATGCACAGTTGTCCAGACATCACGGTCGTGAGCAGACAGATCACCCAGAGGCCGCCAACATACTTGCCGGACTTTATGGGCAAATGGCCCGACGGACGTCGGCATGGTACAATGCTCGCCGTTCACTTTCCAGATACAGGACGGCAGTCCTATCTGGATCAGGCAGTATCCGCATAAGCCTCAAGCTGAGGAGGGGATAGCTGACACAATCCTGGGCCTTCTCCACTCAGGGGTCCTAGAGCAATCACCTTCCGAATGGAACACGCCCATGTTACCGGTTGAAAAGAACAGCATTCACATTAACGGCCTTACGACAACGAAGACTGAGTCATATACTCGAAGCCCCGAATTTGACATTCACACATGAAGGAATAAATATGGCCGATCAAATGGGAACAGGAGAACCTCACACGTGCGCGGACATAATATATAGGGATGAAAAAGTGCGACCTGACTTGCAGGCACAAGCAATCGATGGCGCCAGAGACTTGTACACAGACGGCTGTTGCTTTAGAGACGAGAAGGAGGGGTTAAAAGCTGCCTTCGCGGTGTTAGAGGATCTACAAGGACAGTTTGTCACACGAAGCGCGGAACGAATACAGGGACAGCAATCAGCCCAAAGAGCGGAGGTTCTGGCCCTTATAGCGGCCCTAAAAATAGGTGAAGGACAGAGAGTAAACATTTATTCAGACTCCGCGTATGCAACGTATGTAGAATTAAAACAATGGTTAAGGACAGGCTTTCTGACGACCAACAAAAACCCATCAAACATGAAACTGAAATGAGAGAACTGGCGAATGCATTATTACTCCCAAACGAGGTAGCAGTAATAAAATGCAAAGGACATGACAAAGTCAACACACGAGTAAGACAAGGCAATGGCGCAGCTGATCAAGCCGCAAAGAAGGCGGCAGGATACGTAACATAAGCAATAGTGGTGTGTTCAGAGGCAGAAGAGCTATCTGATCTGAGTGCACTCAAAAATGGACAAGCAGCAGCGTCTCCACAGTAGAAAACCATGTGGAAAGCTAGAGGGGCCACACAAACGGATGGTTTGTGGAGAGGCCCGGATGGGCGTCTCGTTTTGCCACCGGACGGTAGGCAGACCGCTTTAGCTGAAGCACACGGTGTGGGACATGTGGGTGTGGCTCAGATGATGAGAAATCTGGAACATTGGTGGCATCCTTATCTGAAAGACATGGCCAAACACTTTGTGACCACATGCAAAATATGTACACAGTACAATGCCAGACCCACGGTGAAACCACATCCTGGACGATATCCTCTAGAACCCAGAGTCGGAAGAGAAATCATAATCGATTATACAGATATGGTTACCATGGTAAGAGGGTATAGGTATGTGTTGATGTGTGTGGATGCATATACAGGATGGCCAGAGGCATGGCCTGCGAAGAAGGAAGACAGTGAGATGGTAATTAAGTTTTTGATAAACCAGTACATCCCGAGACATGGGTTCCCGGAGAAAATCAGGTCAGATAACGGAACAGATTTCAAGAATCAGGATTTGCAGAAGGTTGAATCAATGTTGGGTTTGAAACACAAGTTTGGTACAGTTTACCATCCCCAGTCACAAGGGAAAGTGGAAAGAATGAATCAGACTATAAAAAACATATTGGCCAAAATCTGTGCACAGACCAAAATGAATTGGGTTGACGCCCTACCATTAGCCTTGATGTCTGTACAGCACAGGTTTCACGCCTTTTGAGTTGCAAACGGGAAGGGCTCTGCCAGGGCCACAGTCTAGGCTGCCTGGTATGAAAAATGATGACCAATCACTAACCAACAGAGAGTATTTCCGTGAATTGCAAAGTCTCGTTTCAGCATTCTCCAAACAGTTGACCGATCGACTCGGCAACGCAGAGGCCCAGCCAACGCCGGAGACAGACTGGGTGGTGCTGAAGGTCATCAAGCGGAAGTGGTCTGAACCTCGCTGGACAGGTCCATACCAGGTAGTGGAGCGAATGTCCCACACCGTCCGACTGAAGGGGAAAGGCGACACTTGGTACCACTGGAGCCAGTGTGCGGCAGCGGCAGAACCACAACGCTCCTTGAGTGAGGTGCATCAGGACCTGAAAGCATCGTGCACTGTACCGGCTGGTACAGAAGAAAAGACCACCGACCAACAAGGGGCAGAATAATCCCCTGGTGGCACTGGAGGGAAGGTAGTATACCTGAGCTCGTAAAAAACCAACACCCGAAGAAGATGACGTCGCCAGACCCACCATCTCCATGACAACGTGTCAACTGAACTTCTTAATTTTTCTATCTGTAATATTTGCTATTTCCTTTGCTTTAGGTTTGCTAAAACTAATACTCATAGGCACCACTAGGTTTTAGTGCTAAATCATGCTACTATTTGGTAATAGAGGAGTGTTATTATTGTGTGGTGCTCTAACATGTATAATTGTACCCCTGATTTTTTGGTTATGCGAAGGTCAGCATGAACAGAGTAAGGCAGTGACACCCCTTAGCCCGCTCTCTCGTAAGAAACGAGGAACGCAAAAAAAGGATATGTGCATACAGAAATATGGGGGAATTGAGTTAGATTACACCCTAAATTCAACCTCGGCGTTCCAATTTGACCTGTGTAGCGTAATTCCTTGTGGAGGCAAGCCAACTTCGCATAGAGGGTATGACGTATATCTCTGCCAGCTGGGGTGGCCAGGGAGCCAGGTTTGGTGTCCTAGCTGGAACCATGTCTGGCAGGCCACGCCGCGCTGTGTTCCCGATCACGCCCAACAAAAATGTCGATCGCATCAATTATGTGCATTACAATGTCCTGCGACTAACCAATTTAACCAGGGACGCAGTCGAAGGTCTTTCGGCTCAATTAGGCCAGACTTCACTTATGGCAGTTCAAAATAGGATGGCCTTGGACATGTGTGTGTGCAATGTTTGGGGACATGTGTTGCACGTTCATTCCCAACAATACTGCGCCGGACGGTTCAGTGACCCAGGCCTTAGAAGGATTGCGAACCCTCTCTAAAACTATGCACGAACATTCTGGATTGGATAACCCCTTGGATGAATGGTTCACCAGAGTATTTGGAAAATGGAAGACATTGATTCTGTCATTGTTTCTGTCTATCGCTGTTTTCCTGGCCATACTAGTAACTTGTGGATGCTGTTGTGTACCATGTATCAGATCCTTGATGGTTAGGCTAATCACCACCACCATTGAAGGTAAAGCTCCTGTCATGATGACCATGCCTCTACTGTTAGCTGAAGAACAGGAAAACCAGGAGACTGAAGATGGTGACTATGTACGGGATATTAGACTGGTCGATGTCTAGACCCACTACAGATGTGATTCCAACGCTTTTTCTTAAAACCCATGTACGGCCGAACTATAGCATATGGCCGAGCTATATCCATGCTTGCCATAAATGATTTTCTGCAATTGGGAACGCTTTATGTTGAGCTCTTTTGAGAGCTCAAAAGGGGGAATTGTAGAAGATATAGATCTCGTGCTCACTCACACTCACCTCGTGATGACCCGCAAGAACAGGGGAATGCTCACTTCCTCATTTTATGACACACACACTCATTCACTGACAATTTCCTGTGGTGCAAACACAGACACATCTGTTCTCTCTAGATAGATCGCCATATAGCAGGGGTGTCGAACTCAATTGCACAGGGGGCCAAAATTCAAAACACACTTTAGGTCGAGGGCCGAACAGAATAAACATTTATTGAACACACTAAAACTAAATGTTTTTTGAACACAAATATGAATAAAAACAGACAGGAATGTTATTCTGGAGTAAATAAACTTAAACTTTAAATAACTTAAAACATCTTGCTCTCCATAAAAAAATATCTAGTCAAAATTATACAAGTTAGACATATGAACATGCTGCAAAAAACGCCTGAAAAAATAAATAAAAATGGTGACAG
This sequence comes from Echiichthys vipera, assembly GCF_963691815.1. Classification (NCBI taxonomy): domain Eukaryota; kingdom Metazoa; phylum Chordata; class Actinopteri; order Perciformes; family Trachinidae; genus Echiichthys; species Echiichthys vipera. The sequence goes on along the minus strand of NC_139825.1, from coordinate 8,161,737 downwards.
TGCTTGTGCTTTAAGTAAACATTAAAATAACAAATCAAAACATTTGAATTTCTTTGCTTTTATATCATTTTATATAAAAAACTTAAATTTTAAATATCCCAAATGATTTTACTCTCCATAAAAATATCTCCTGTCAAAATTATACAATATAGAAATATGACATGCTGCAAAACAAAACCTGGAAATATAAATAAAACTTGTGCTTTTTTAGCAATAACAAATAACGAATCAAAACATTCAGTTCTTTTTGCTCTTATATCATTTTATCAGAGCTGGATGCTTGGCATCTTTTTTTGGCAACAAGTTTGTTTATGTTTGGCGTGAGGTCCCGTGCTGTGGAGACTGTCAGGATGGACTGCAGGTGCTCATCAGTGATACGACTCCTGTGTGTTGTTTTGTTTGTCTTCATCACTGAGAACAGCTTCTCACACAGATATGTGCTACCAAACATGCACAAGGTTCGAGCCGCAAGTAGACAGAGCTGGGGCATTGCTGCGGGAATTGAGTGAATAAACTCTGTGGGCCCTGCAGTGTCGTACTTTGCCTTTAGTGTCTCATTACACTGCAGCTCAATCAGCTCCATCTGAATCTGCACAGGTGCAGTTTCCACGTCGACGGCAAACTCCGTGCGCAGTGCGCTCAGTTTATCAGCAAAGTGCGTATTTGGGAACACCGTTGTGCCGACTTGGTTCAGCATTACTTGGCAACAGGGAAAGTGGGGCAAGTTGCACTGGTGCATTTGTGTCTCCCATAAAAGCAGCTTCACTTGAAATGCCTTCACTGCGTCATGCATGTCAGTGATCATGCGGTCACGTCCCTGGAGCTGGAGGTTTAAGGCATTGAGATGAGCTGTTATGTCAGCCAGAAACGCCAACTCAAATTTCCACTTTTCTTTTAGTCTTTTTTTTTACTGTCCATGAACTGACAGATTTCGTTGCTGAGCTCAAAAACTCTGTTGAGAACTTTTCCCCGACTTAGCCAACGCACCTCTGTATGATAAGGAATGTCGGCAAACTCTGAATCTATCTCTTGCATAAAGGACTGAAATTGCCGGTGATTTAAACCTTTACTTCGGATACAGTTTACGGTTTGCGTTACAGTGCTCATTACATGGTCCATCTTCAGGACTTTGCCACATAGTGCTTCCTGGTGTATGATGCAGTGATATGCTGTGTGGAAGTAAGAGAAATGAGCTGCTCTCTTCATGTGGCTCTAAACTGAAGTTTGTACACAGTACCCCTGGAATGAGACTATTCCTTGCTGATTGAGCAGATAATAAACTTGCAACACAGAGCCTAGAATGTGCAAGGTAAGATATCTCGGCCCATTCTCCCATCACCTCGTAAAGATTCTAACAAACAGAGGAAATGCTCATTTCCTCATTTTAGGCACACACACACATATTCCTTAACTAACAAGTTCGAGTGTTGCAAACACAGACACATCTGTCTCTCTAGATAGCCATATAGGGACATGCACTAAATTCCTTCTCTCAGCATTTAGTGTTATAAGATGTTGATAGGCAGATTAACATCTGTTGCCACCTTTTTTACCTTGGGGGTGTTACCATCAGCCCACCAGTGTATTTAAAGCCGCTACTCTTAGACCACAACAGACTCGTCTGATGTATGACCTGGTTGGTGTTGTATCAGAACTTGTCTCCGCTTTGCAAAGTGCTCCAATAAAGATATTGGTGTGATCTCAAGCCATTGTCTCAAGATCTCTTCTTCCATCCTCCGATCAACGAACCCGGGGAGGCAACTGCAGGTTGATCTCAACAGCTGTTAACTCACCAGTACAGTTCTCCTGCGTCTTTACTCGCATCCTCCCCACTAGTCCACTTTTTTCACCGCACATAGCCGGTGCTCCATCAGTTGTAAGTCCAAAAAGTTTGTCCCAGGGCAGTTTCATGTCGGTTACACTTTGACATACGTTTTCAAAAATGTCCTTTCCAGTCGTTGTCCCGTGCATCGATTTAATGTCCAATTTTTCCTCTGTAACGCGCAAATTGGAGTCCACCCCACGGATGAAGATGGCTAGCTCTGCAGTGTCAGTCACGTCAGTACTTTCATCCACAGCAAGAGAGTATGCAATAAAGTCTTTGCTTCTTTCACTCAACTGTGTTCTTAAATCAGTGGCCATCGCACAAACTCGATCAGCAACCATATTTCTACTCAGGCTTACATTTGCCAGAATCTGCTTTTTGTCTGGACATACGTCATCGCACACCTTCATCATGCAGCTCTTCAGAAATTCTCCCTCGGTGAATGGCCGGGCTGCTTTGGCGATCTCCTCCGCCACGATAAAACTTGCTTTCACAGCAGCTTCACTTTGTAATTTTGCACGGGTAAAAAACGTCTGCTGAAATGTCAGCTTCTTTTTTAACTCTTCTACTTTCTGTATCTTCTGCTCTGTATTCAGGTCTTTCATGTTATCCTGATGTTTTGTCTCATAGTGCCGTCTTAGATTAAATTATTTAAATACAGCCACATTAGCACCACAAATGAGACAAACAGGTCTACTGGCAATGTCAGTAAACATATACTCAGCCTCCCATCGGTTTTTAAAAGGCTTTGTTTTCAGAATCATTTTTTCTCTTCGGCATCATGAGGGGCTAGCTTCGCAATAACTTGCAGCAACAGGCACTTGACCTGATTGATGCGGGAAGCACTCAGCAAGGCAGCTGAAGCACTGCATTATGGGATCTGTAGTTTATTGTGTTACCAGCGCTTCATATCGCCGGGCCATTAGTAACAATAATATAAAAATGATCTTGCGGATATAATTGCAAGCCGGGCCGGATGTGGCCCGCGGGCCTTGAGTTTGACACCTATGCCATATAGGGACATGCACTAGTCTCCCCCACACAGCTTTCAGTGTTATAATGTGTTACCAGGCAGATTAACGCCCATTGCCGCCTTCTTTTCCTTTAAGGCGTTACCATCGAAAGAAGGGTATTTAAGCCTCTACCCCTAGACAATAACAGACTCTTCTGATGTATGACTTGGTTTGTGTTGTATCAGAACTTGTCTCCGCTTTGCTAAGTGCTCCAATAAAGATATTGGTGTGATCTCAAGCCATCGTCTCAAGATCTCTCCTTCTATCCCCCGATCAACGGACCCGGGGAGGTAACTGCAGGTTGATCTCAACAGTTTACAGTGGGTGGAGGATGTTTGACCAGTTAAGAGTGGTGTTCTGTGTTGATTCATTAGCCGTCATTCCTTGGCGCATGCGCACGCTGCGACTGGCAGGAAAAGTTTTTATTGTTTTACGTCTGTTGTGTCTGGGATAATAAGATCCCAAGTTACTTAGCTGTGTGCTGTGCTTTTGACTGAAGCGACATGGATCTTTTTTGCATTGTATCGCTATTTTTGCTACCTTTCCTGTTTTACCTGGATATCATCTCTGCCTGCCCGGCCAGGAGGCAATACGGTAGAAGTGAGTTGCTACTACTCGACCTTGTGAGTCCGGCTGGTGTGTCAGACATCACGCTACAGATCCCGGGTCTCATCCGAAGATATCCTGATAACATCTATGGAGAAACAGGGGGGAAGAGGAAAAGGAAAAGGGGAAAGCGAGGAGGCGCTCGGCTACGACTGAGGAAGATGCGGCTTAACCGGCTCCCGCTGCCCTCAATGATCTTGGGGAACATCTGATCCCTAAGAAATAAAATTGATGAATACAGGGGAATGCCCGCTTTCTTAAGGATTACAAAGACTGCTGTGTGATGGCGTTTACGGAGACCGGGTTAACCCGACGTGACCAGGACTCAGGCCTGATGATCAGTGGCTTTGGAGCACCGCACCGCCTAGATCGGAACAGTGAAGTGATGAAAAAAGCTCAGGGAGGAGGGGTTTGTCTTAATATTAACCAAATATACTGTACCTCGGTTACAGTGAGAGAATGCATCTTTACCCCTGATGTGGATCAGTGTTGTTACGCCCCTTTTACCTACCGCGTGAGTTTCGTCAGCTCTTCATTACATTTGTGTGTATCCACCCCAGAGCACACGCCCCCTCTGCTTGTAAAACTGTTTACGAAGTGGTACAAAAACTGCAATCCATCTCTCCTGACGTCCCGGCTTTTATACTCTGTGACTTCAACCACGTTTCCCTTAAAAAGTCGGTCCCCAATTTTCACCAGTATGTAACCTGTCCTACAAGACGGGATAAGACTCTTGATCTCTGCTATGGGTCAGTAAAGGAGGCATATAAATCACGTCCGCTGCCTCCTGTGGGCCATGGAGACCACAATTGTGTGTATCCCATGCCCACATACAGAACTGTTTTGAAGAGGGAAAAGGTCTCTACGAAGGACATCAAAAATTGGACAGAAGAGTCTGTGCAGTGTCTACAGGCCTGTTTCGACTGCACTAATTGGGATATGTTTATAGAGGCATGTGGGGGGGATTTGGATCAGTTAGCCGATGTAACATGTTCCTATGCCGCATTCTGTAGAGACATGATTATACCAAGCAAAAGGGTAAAAATGTACTATAATAACAAGCCATGGGTAACCAAATCTGTTAAATCCTGCATTCAGGCTAAGAAACTTGCCTTCAAACATGGGATTCCCTCTGAATTGTATACAGCCACAAAATACATGAAAATTGAAATTCTAAGGGCTAAACAGAACTATAAAACAATCCTGGAAAATAAAATGGCTGCAAACAACTTAGGCTCTGCCTGGTCAAGTATGAAAGCCATTGCAGGCATTAGTAGCTCAAAAAATATAAGCACTGTCACTTTAGAAGATTTTGATGCAGATCCTGAACTTGCAAATGGTTTTAATCATTTATTTTCTCGATTTGATACTTGTGATTTTAGTGGAGAAATGCAGGAACTTAGCCATCAATTAGCTGACCAGAACCACTTCATAATTGAAGAGGGGAATGTGGAAAAAGTATTCTCTTCCATAAACCCAAATAAAAGCTATGGACCTAACAATATCTATGGTAGACTGCTAAAGTTGTGTTCCAAAGAACTCTGCTCAATTTTTAGTCCTTACAGAATCAGCATGTTCATAATGTTGGAAGGATGCAGTAGTTGTTCCAATCCCCAAGACAAGCTTCCCCAAAGCACTGAATGATTTTAGGCCTATTGCACTGACATCTATTGTCATGAAAACTTTTGAGAAAATAGTAAGAAATGAAATCTTAAAGAAGACTGAGTCAGATATTGACCAATATCAGTTTGCCTATAGGCCACACAGAGGGGTTGAGGGTGCCACAGCCACTCTGATGAACATGCTTTTTAAAGGGGAAAGGGAACACATGCTCAGCTTTTATTTATAGATTTCTCCTCTGCTCTTGGTGGCTGGGTTTTAGATTTTTTAACTGGCAGGACACAAAGAGTGTGAGTCAATGGAATACTGTCTGATCAGATATGTTCCTCCACTGGCTCCCCTCAGGGCTGTGTTCTGTCCCCTCTCTTGTTCATCCTCTACACCAACATGTGTCACAGCAACAGAGAAGACAGATTTATTTTAAAGTATGCAGATGACTCTGTCATTGTGAGCCTGCTACAAGGGAATGAAACAGGTCATGGTCCAGTTGTCCAGGATTTTGTAGTCTGGTGTGACGGGTCCTTTCAACAAATGAACATTTCCAAAACAAAAAACATGTGCATTGATTTTAGGAAACTCACCATGGCTAAGGAAATCATCAGCATAAAGGGTCAAGCAGTGGAGTGTGTCAACAAATATAAATACCTGGGGGACCATTATTGACAATAATTTAAACTTTGAGGCAAACTGTGAGGCTGCATACAAAAAAGGGAACCAGCGGCTTTACTGTCTGAGGAAATTGTCCTCCCTCCACATCGACAGAAAGTTGCTCACTATGTTTTACTGCTGCTTCACTGAATCTGTAATCTCTTTTAACCTGGTCTCTTGGTTCAGCAACCTACCCCTGAAAAATAAAAATTCCCTAAACCAAATTGTGAGGTGGGCTAGTAGGGTGTTTGGAGAGCCATAGCTGAACCTGGAATCCCTACACAGCAGGCAGCTACAGAGGCTAGTTGGGTCAATCTTAGAGGATAGATCCCACCCACTACACAGCAAATTTCAGCCTCTCCCATCAGGCCATAGGTACAAAATGCCCGCCTGCAAAACTAAAAGATACAGAGGCAGTTTTGTTCCCTCAGCTGTCATAATATTAAAAAACACTTAGGCTATTAGACTACACACTAAGTTATCTAACTTATTAACTGCACAGCCTTCTTAATGTATTTATATATTTATTACTTATTCTGGCTTAGCTGCGAGAATCTGATTAGGATTACTTTTAATTCTGTATTTTATCCCCTGAAATATATAAATATATATATATTTCAGAGATTTAACCATGTCTCTATGTCTGGAGCGCTGTTTCCACTGTTATGTCAATGTCTTCTTGTTTTTTGTCAATGTCATTCATGTCGTCTATGTGTGTGTAAGCAGCCTACTCTTTTTACCTGCAACCAAATCTACCCTTGGGTACAATAAAAATTACCTTACCATTTTAAGTATACAGAAGTGTAACTCTGACAGACAAGACCTTCTCTTAGAAATACTACAAAGTTTAGATAGGTTACACAGAACAGGCTTATCTGTAATGTTTTACTGGGTTACTGCCCATGTAGGAGTCGAAGGGAATGAGGGAGCAGACAGAACTGCCAAGAGAGCAACAAAAATAAATAGTGTAATAGATATGCCTTTTGTAAAGGCAGAAGTTAAAGCAATATGTGACGCCAGCCAATGTAATAATATCAGCAAACGTAATTAACCACAGACACCCACTAATAATACTGACCATGCATGCTAAATCCAGCTGCTGACCCTCCGCTCCCCTTGCCACAACAACAATATTGCAATATTGCCCGAAGAAAAGAGCATAGTACCGTTATACTCGCTGTGTGTTTATTTTTGTGAAACAATGATAATAATAACTAATAACAACTCAGTAATAACTCAGTCTGCGATGTAAATAAATAAAATGCTAACAATAAAGGCATCTAACCATTTTTCTAAAAGTGTCTCTATTTTATTTGAGAATCGTTTTTATATAAATTACACAAAAGGAAAAGAAAATAACAGATGTTTTACATATTTCGTCCATAAGCGGTCAAACTGACCGCACATCACTTTACTTCGGTTTCATTGTTACATTTTTCATGCGGTTTGCTGCTTTCATTGTCTCTCTTGTCTCTAACTTTATTAGCGGTCTCCAGCTTTGTGCATTTACTTGTAAGTCAATTATTATATAGCTGTATTGTATATGGAACTTCCTGTTTCTTCGCTCGCTCGCTCTGTGTTTGGTGCTCGGTTTTTGACTATTTTTTTTCTACTTTTGCTAACTGATCCTGGATTACAGACATTGGCCTTACTATTGATACCTCTGGCTTTGGACACTGCTTGGTTACGTCGCTGATTTTGGAACACAGACTGAAGCGCAACGCCAGTTGCAAAGTTCGCAAATCACCTAGCCGGTGGCTAGGCTAACAGCTGATTTTTGGCGTTACCTAGCAGCAGCATGCCGCCGAAGAAGGCAATGACAGCTGAGGAGGGAGGCCAACCTAAAAACACAATGGAGTTTTTGGCTGAAGAGATTTCTGCTGTTAAACAGCAGCAGAAAGGCCTCCTGGGGCTTGTTGAGATCAACCTGCAGTTACCTCCCCGGGTCCGTTGATCAGAGGATAGAAGGAGAGATCTTGAGACGATGGCTTGAGATCACACCAATATCTTTATTGGAGCACTTTGCAAAGCGGAGACAAGTTCTGATACAACTCAAACCAGGTCATACATCAGACGAGTCTGTTGTGGTCAAGGGGTAGCGGCTTTAAATACCCTTCTGTAGATGGTAACGCCTTAAAGGTAAAAAAGGCGGCAATGGGCGTTAATCTGCCTGGCAACACATTATAACACTAAAAGCTGAGAGAAGGAAATTAGTGCATGTCCCTATATGGCTATCTAGAGAGAACAGATGTGTCTGTGTTTACACCACATGAAATTGTTAGTTAATGAGTAGGTGTGTGTGTGCCTAAAATGAGGAAATGCGCATTCCTCTGTTCTTTTAGGATCATAACGAGGTGATGTGTGAGAGAGCACAATATCTCTATCTTGCACACTCTACAGATCTGAACTCTCTTTTCTGTGAGGCTCTGTGATGCAAGTTATTATCTGCTCAACCAGCCAGGACTAGTCTCATTCCAGGGGTTTATGTACCATGGCCCCACTGTGCACCAACTTCAGTTTAGCCATTTCAAAAGCCACATGACCGAGCAGCTCATTTCTCTATCTTCCACAGGCTGTTGGAAGAGGTGAAGGCTCTCAGGATCCAGAACGTCGAGAAGGACCGGCGTCTGGTGGAGCTGAAGAACAGAGTGGCTGACCTGGAGCAATACTCCAGGATCAATAATGTAATTGGGACCGGGCTCCGCATCAAACCCCGGTCATAAGCCCGGTCGGTGACCACTGACAACGGGGGGGAGCCCGGTGAGCAGGATGACAGATCGGCAGAGCAACAGGTGGCTGCCTTTTTCCACTCAAAGGGGATTGAAGTGGATTCAAACAACATAGAGGCTTGCCACCCTCTGCCCCGGAAAAGTGATGGATATGCATCAATCATTATCATGAGATTTGCAAACAGAAAACACAAGTTGGCACTGTTGAAGCAGGGAAGGAAATTGAAAGGAACGAATGTATTCATTAACGAGCACCTCACTAAACGCAACTCCGACATCGCAAGAAAAGCACGCATTCTGAGAAAACAAGGGGAAATTCAAAGCACATGGACAAGCAATTGTAAAGTACTGATCAAGCTGAACGGAACGCCAGAACAAGCAAAAATTGTCGTCATCAGGAACATGGAGGAGCTGGACAGGTACCAGTGAGCATCGTGAACTGGACTGTAAGGTATGATCCATTCCACACACGATCATGACACCGTTGGAAATATATCATACACATCTGGGAACTATGACGACACAACTCAAAGGACTTTTGATCTCCACAATATGGAACTGAAAACTGTTCAGTATACAGATCATAATGTACTGGACATAGAAAACGATATAGATCCAGACAATAATTTTTTTACTGATAATTGCTGTTACTACACGGATGAACAGTACAATCAGACCATTAAAACGGATAACAAATTATACATAATCCATTTCAACAGCAGAAGCATGTACGCAAATTTTAGTAACATTAAGGACTACGTGAATAAATTTACAAAACCATTCAAGATTATTGCCATATCAGAAACATGGATTAAAGCTGATAAAGGAGTGGATTTTGAGCTGGATGGATATGAACTCAACCACATTAACAGAAAGAACAAAAGCGGAAGAGGTGTGGCTGTATATGTGGAAAAAGACTTGAAATATAGGGTAGTGGAAAATATGTCAACTGCTGTGGACAATCTGTTTGAATGTATAACAATTGAAATCTGCAGAGAAAAAAACAAAAATGTAATAATCAGCTGTATATATAGGGCACCAAGTTCTAGCATAGAATCATTTAATAACTGGATGGAGGCATCTTTTTCAAAGGTTAATCAAAAAGTCATTTTCATCTGTGGCGACCTCAATATTGATCTTTTGAATCCAAAAAAAAGCATCATTGACATCAGTAACCACTTGCCAGTCTTCACAGTTTACGATGGTGAATTTAAAGGAAATCGGACGGATGAAAAGTCAACATATAGGAGGACAGAAGGAACTATGGAGGCACTGAGAAATGACCTATGTGAACAAAAGTGGGATGCTGTGTATAAGGAAAGTGACATTGATAAGGCATACAACACATTTTTAAGCATATTTAAATCATTTTATAATAAAAATTGTCCTATTAAACAGCATAGTAGGAAACATAAATACTCAGATTGACCATGGATCACTAAGGGGTTACAGAATGCCTGTAAAAAGAAAAATACACTCTATAGAGAATTTATAAAAGAAGGAACTAAGGAGGCTGAAAATAAATACAAAAAATATAAAAATTAATTAATCAGTATTTTAAGGAAAAGTAAAAAGGAATACTATCATGAGATATTAAATAAAAATAAAATGAATATTAAAGGGATATGGGATATACTAAACAGCATTATCAAAAATGGCTCTAGGCAATGTTACCCTCAGTATTTCATAGTTAATGATATCAAAAAGGAAAACATGGAGGATATAGACCCCTTCAGACTCTACGTCACGATTACGTCACGTGTTTAGCTGGAGGCAAAACAAACCGATTTTGGAGGCAACTGCTAACGTTAGTAGCTCCCGGACTTCGCCATCTGTGCTACCATGGTGTCATCTTGTTGTGTTGTCGGGTGCCAGAACCGAAAGAGTAATGGCTTAAATCTAAAATATTACCGTATACCACCTGCCAGCCAACAAAACCGAAGACAACTATGGCTGAATGCAATCAGAAGAACGGACTGGACAGAGGCAATCATTAAAAATGCTCGTGTTCGCAGCGCGCACTTCATATCAGGTAATTACTACTAACGTTACTAGCTAGATAACTAGCTAAATACATAATTTTCTTGTGTATCTTGCCATTCCTAACATTTGGTAGCTAACTAACTTAGTAGCTAAATTTAACATGTCCAACCAACCAGTATGCTAACGTTAGCTTAGACTGCCTGACACTGATAAAGCTTCATCTTATTTTGTAGGCAAGGCTTCTACAGATGAAAACAGTCCAGACTTTGTTCCCTCTGTTTTATTCCTATGGACGGCAGAGTAGCAGGCCTATGGAAAAGATTGCAAGGTTTGTCAAATTGAGGTTTATAAACTGTGTGACTAACCCTACCTTCTTGTATGCAGGCTATTAACTCTGTATCATTCTCTCTAAGACTGGAAAGAAAAAGGAAAAGGGATACTCGGACAGATGAGCAGGAGGAGGCGTCTTGCCATGGTGAGAACATAAATTCTGTAGTTGACATCCAGTAGGCCTTCCCTGTACTTATATGGAGACTTGATTTCCACCACCCGCTCCCCACATCAGTCACATACTACTTTAGCATCAGGAGATGCGCCAAGGTGGGGTTCATCAGGCCGTATCGCAAAACCAGAGAGGCTAACCTTTGCAATCTTGTGAATTTCGTTGACCTCTTTGGCGTAGCACTCCCTAGCCATTTCCTCCTGTTCTCTTCCCCACACAACAGCTGGAACCTGTATGTTGGTGTCATCGTAGTGCATGATTTTCTTCAGGGTGGTTTCAGATAAATGGTCAACATTACCTGTACACACACTATAAAATGTTGTGCTGGTAATCCTGCCTTCCCTGTGAGTGTGCCAGTCTTGGGACTTTGCCTGCTGTTTTGTTTTCGCTTCTAGTCTCTCACACTGGTCAGGGTGGATGTTGCGCTTCATGTTGAGGTGAGCCTCTTCACATTTCTCAGCTATGCCAACTTGGTTCTGCTGTTGGAGTGTGGGGTCGTACATAGCAGAGAGTGGCTCTGGCAACTCCTCCAGCAGATCCTCTTCTAGCTCACACTCTGATGCTTTAAACCTGCTTCACACTAACACAGACCCTGATGCAGACTACTACACTGCAAACCTGCATCAGACTACCTTTATTTTTTGTTTATTTTTTCTGTATGTAAAGTTGTACCGAGTCAGAGGTGAAAAGTTTGACTTGACTTGAAAGTAAACTTAAACCTCAAGTAATGACAATCATTATTTACTTAGAACTCTGTGTGTATGTTTCTCTCTCTCTCCCTCTCAATAATTCCTCCCTTCCACTTTCTCTCTCCATCCCATCCCTTTCTCCCTCTCTCATTCTATTTCCCTTCCATTTCACTCTCTCCGTGTACCTTGCCTTTCCCTCTCTCTCCTTCTGTCTCTCTTTCATTCAATTTCCCCTTGCTCTCCCTCCATTTCCCCTCCCCTTCACTCACTCTCTTTCTCTGTCTCCCTCTCTTCCCCCATATCCCATCTCTTTTACTCTCTCTCTCTCTCTCTCTCACTCTGTCTTCTCTCTTTTCACTCCCTCCCTATCTCTCCTACCCTTTCACTCCCTTTCCTGCTCTCCCTCTGTGTCTCTACCTTTCTCCCACCTTTCATCCTTTCCTGTCACTTCCCTTCCTTTTCCCATCTCCCTTCGTCCCTCCCACACACTCTGACAATGCTCATGACTGACCAGACCCTAATACTGGTACCTCCTGCACTGCTACTGAACTTTCTGACTTTGGCTGGGGCTGCTGTCAACTTTCCTGTCGAAGGCCTCTGGAATTTGACGTCACTAAGCCTGGCTGGTTTGACCTCTCTCTTTGTCCCTTTCCAGAGGCATTCTCCTGATGTGACTGCTGGACATTGCCTGTGGCATCCCCCAGGGGTCAGTGCTGGGTCCCAAACTGTTAATTCTATATATAAATTATATATGTAACATCTCAAATATGTTAAAATTGATACTTTTTGCTGATGACACAAACTTGTTTTGCTCAGGGAAATTTACAGGAGCTTCTGGGATGTATCAATGAAGAAATGTGTAAATTAAAAAGGTGGTTTGATGGAAATAAATTATCTTTAAATTTGAACAAAACCAAATTCATGTTATTTGGGAACTGTAAAATGAACACTCAAGCAATAATACAGATAGATGGGGTGGACATTGCAAGGGTACATGAAAATAAACTTCTGGGTGTAATTATAGATGAAAAAAATAACATGGAAACCTCACATAAAGCATGTTCGAAGTAAACTGTCACAGAGCATCTCAGTACTAGGTAAGGCTAAACACTTTCTGGACCACAAATCACTCCACATTCTTTACAACTCACTGATATTACCATATTTGAGTTACTGTGCAGAGATTTGGGGCAATACTTATAAATCTACACTTCAACCACTGTCGATTCTGCAAAAAAGAGCAATCAGAATAATTCATCACACTGGGTACAGAGAAAACACCCCTTATTCTCAAAATCAAAAATACTGAAACTCACTGATCTGGTCAGTTTCCAAACAGCACAAATCATGTATAGAGCAACAAACAACTCGTTACCAGTAAATATTCAAGCATGTTTTTTTCTGAGAGAAGGGGGTTATAATCTGAGGGGGGAACTGAATCTAAAACATCTGCATGCACGCTCAACTTTAAAAACCTTTTGCATTTCAATATTTGGAGTGAAACTGTGGAACAGACTAGCGGAGGAGCTCAGACAATGTCCAGCCATGAGCAAATTCAAACAACAGTACAAACGGATGGTGTTCACAAGGTACAGGGAAGAAGACAAACACTAGGGTTCTCACTTTTTGCCATACTTGTCATTTATTTATTTTTACACAAGCGGTTATTGTGTTGTTTGTTGGTTATTGTTTGTTTTGTTGAGTGTATTGAAAAAAAAACAAAAAAAAACAGGATACACAGGAAGTAAGAAAACCTATAGTACTAGGTACTAAGTGGAGAAGGGGTAGGAATTAAAGAGCTAATGCTTCTTCCTGCTCCTTTTCAAACATTTTAACAACAACATTTTAATGACTCGTGCTTCAAGTGTAATTTCTTTTTTTCATATGTTTGAAATAAAGCATTCATTCATTCATTCATTCATTATATCGCCTGATTGGCACCATGGGCAAACAAAAACGGGAGTTCCCCTCCGTGAAACAGCGAGCGGAACAATTCGGTGCTGAAATAATGCGACTCTGTGTAGCAGGGAAAGCAGAGGAAGACTGTCTACATCCTGAGCACCTTGCACGCTGGTGTGGGCACCTTTAGTGGGGCAAAGGCAACACCAGAAACTGTGATGTGTTATAACAACACCAAGTACGACGAGGACATCCCGGACAAGATGCGAAGGCGTAGGCTACTCTGTCAAAGGCGGTACGGAAGACGGCCGGCCAGTGGCGGTCTTTAATAACATCCTCCTCGACCTGGCAGGGATAAATGCCCGCATATTATTCAAGGAGCACCAGCAGGTCATCCCCGTGATTTGTAGTAGTACCATCATCTTGCCTCACTTTTCTGCTGAAAAATGTCGAGATGCATGGAATTTGCTGCACCAAAGCAGCATCTCTGGCTTTTTTTTCTTTCCTTTGTTTTCTTTTAGCTGATCCACTGAGTTCCCGCCTCTCCATTTTAAAATCGCACTGTATGTTTGACGTCATTGAGTCATCACACATTACTGATTTAATCTTATAATTTCTAAAACGTTCAAATTATTTTATTATCATAGTACATTTTCAAAACAACATCCATTCTAATATATATATTTTTTTTAATTGTGCCAAAAAAAACCTCTGAATGCCCTTTTTTTAAAAACTTTTTTGGCTCTGGGGCCCTGGGCACATGCCCACTTTGCCCATGCGGTAATCCGTCTATGACTTTCTTGCTGTGCACTCAAACCAGGAAGTAGGGAAAGGATGATATGTATTATGTTCCTTTTACAATGGAATGCAAGGAGCTTTTGGCAAATGGTCAAGATTTTAAAAAGTTTATAGATAGGAGTATAAAACCAGAAATAATGTGTGTTCAAGAAACATGGTTAAAACCTAGATTTGATTTGGTTTTATCTGACTATACTGTCATCAGACAAGACAGAGAACAAGGAAGTGGTGGGGGATGTGCTACCTTTGTAAGGAAGGGTGTTCCCTATAGGGTGTTGGGTACAGGGAAGAAACAAGAATATGTGGTAGTGGTAGTATGGGCAGATAGAAAGATAGAAAGAAAAAAGTAGTGATTAATTATTATAACCCTTGTAAACAGCTAGCATTAAATTAATTAGAGGAAATAGAAGGTATGGATAGAGATAATGTTGTATGGTGTGGAGATTTTAATGCCCATAATACACTGTGGGGAGGGGGGAAGACAGACAACAATGGGCAGGTAATTGAAGAATTAATGAATGATAGGAACTTAGTTTGTTTGCATATGTTAGGAATTGGAGGAAATATGTTCAACTGGGTGATGGACTTTTTAAATAATAGAAGTATTCAGGTGAAAATAGGGAAAGAAAAATTTAGAAGGTGCTTGGTTGAAAATGCGACGCCACAAGGAAGTGTGATTAGTCCATTACTGTTCAACATCATGATTAATGATATTTTTGCTAATGTTCAGCCAGGTATTGGAAAATCACTATTTGCAGACGGGGAAGGATTCTATATTGAGAAGACTAAGGTTGAGTTCTTTACTCGAAAGAAAATAGATGAAAGTATAAAGCTGGAGCTGTATGGTAGGAATTTGGAGAGGGTTAAAAGTTTTAAATTTCCTGGTTTTTTTTTAATACAAGACTTGGAGGGATCATGTTTCAAAATGAGTAGATAAATGTAAAAATGTAATGAATTTAATGAGATGTCTTGCTGGAACAGTATGGGGAGCAGATATATCTTCTTTGAAGCAAATGTATGTATCAGAGCAAGAATTGAATATGGGTGTTTGGTTTAGGGATCTGCAACCAAATCAGTTTTAGCTGGATTAGATAAAGTACAAGCTATGGCACTTAGAATATGTACTTGAGCTGTGCGATCCTCTCCAGTATGCTCTTTGCAGTTAGAAACAGGAGAAATGCCACTCTGTCTAAGAAGAAAGCAGCTTCCGGCTAACTATTGGGTCAGCTTGATGGGTCAAAGGGATGACCAACAAGTTAAAATAACAATACAGGAAAGCTGGGAGAGAGAGGTGGCAAGACTCCCAAGTTTTGGATGGACAGGGAAGGCAGTGGCACAGGAAATGTCAATATATGATAAGAACTTTTGTACAGGAGTACTGTGGCCATCAGTTCCTTTATGGGAACTGGAGGTACCAAAGATCGATTAAGAGGTACTTGAGATTAAATCAGATAATCCTGAATCAAATTTGGTGCATCACTTCCAGTGTAATGTAATAGAACAATATCAAGATCACATATTAATTTTCACTGATGATTTTAAACCTTCTCCATTGCCTTGATTTTAATCAACATGTCACGCAGCCGACCCACAGCAGGGGGCGCACCTTGGACCTCGTCATAACCTATGGCCTGTCCATTGGTGCGCCCTCTGTTGTGGACCTTGCTGTGTCTGACCATTTTTGTGTGTTTTTTACAATCACCAGTTTTAAACAACAGGAGGCCCCAGTGAGAACAGTGAGGAAACGCTACCTAACTTCTGAAGTGGCTGCAAATTTTATCCAGATTTTACAGAGCACTCCTGCAGAAATTTTACCAGCACCATGTGATTTTATTGTTGACAATTTTAACCATAAAATAAAATCAACGCTGGACTTGGTGGCTCCACTCTCAATAAAAAGAAATATGACAAGATCGACACCCCGTGGAGAAATGCAGAAACTAAAAAACTAAAGAGAGACTGCAGGAGTGCTGAGAGGAGATGGAGAAAAACAAAACTGACAGTTCACTATGAAATTTTACGTGGACATCTCACAACATACAATAACGCAATCAAACAGTCAAGAATCTCCCATTTCCATAAACTAATCAACGAACATAAAAACAACCACAAATTCCTCTTCTCTACAATTGACCTTTTAACAAACAAAAATTTGAATAGATCCTACAAAACACCAACTGACGCCCTTTGTGAGGACTTTGCAGACCACTTCAGAAATAAAATCAATGACATCAGATTGAGTCTTTTACCCCAACAGATTTCCAATGTTGACACGTGTTGATGTAGGGACACTTGGTCGCGTCCTCTCCCAAGTAAAGTCCACAACCTGCCTATTAGATCCAATTCCCACACCATTTTTTTAAAACACTTTGTGGATTTTTTGAGGATCAGCTTTTATACATGGTGAATTGCTCTCTTCAGACGGGGGTCTTCCCCGCCTCCTTTAAAACGGCGGTGGTGAAGCCCCTTCTGAAGAAGAGCAATTTAGATCCCAACATCTTTAATAATTATCGGCCTGTATACAACTTACCATTTTTAAGTAAAATTTTGGAAAAACATGTTTTCAATCAAGTAAATGACTTTTTAATTGCAAACAACATTTTTGAGAGGTGTCAGTCTGGTTTCAGGGTGAACCACAGTACAGAGACAGCCCTTTTAAAGATTTTAAACGACATCAGGTGCAACTTGGATGAAAATTAACTCACAGTCTTGGTACTACAGGATCTAACCGCCGCCTTCGATACAGTAGACCATCACATTTTATTCGATAGATCGAAGAACCTGGTCGGCCTCTCTGGTACTGTTCTTAACTGGTTCGTTGTCGTATAGACTACTGTAATGCCCTGCTCTCTGGCCTTCCCAAAAAGAGCATTTCGAATCTACAATTATTGCAAAACTCAGCTGCACGAGTGCTGACAAGGACCAGAGGGCAGGAGCAGATAACACCAGTTTTAAAGTCGCTGCATTGGCTCCCTATGCATTTCAGGATTGATTTTAAAGTTCTTCTACTAGTTTTTAAGTGTCTTAAAGGGCCTTGGGCCTTCTTACCTATCTGATTTGCTTTTACCTTATCGGCCGCCGCGGACCCTGAGGTCCTCCAGCACCGGCCTTTTAACCATACCACAGGTAAGTTAAAAAAAGCACTGGGAGACGGCTTTCAGTTGTTATGGGCCCCGACTGTGGAACAGCCTGCCGGAGAGCCTCAGGGTCGCGGCGACTGCTGAGGTTTTTAAAAAGAGGCTTAAGACCCATCTTTTTAAACCAGGCTTTTAATTGATTTCTTTTAGGCAGTGCTAATCAGAGCACTTTTTATCCTTTTTTACTGTTTTAATCTCTGTTTTTTAGCCTTCATGCTTTTATTTATTTTTATGACCTCATGTTTTATGCTCTTATGCTTTTATTTTCTAGTTCATGTTTTTAGCCTCTATGCTTTTATGTTTTAGTCCCTCGTGTTTTTAGCCTCCATATTTTAACCCTTTATTGTTTTAGGCAACTGTTTTTAATCTCCAGTGTTTCCTCAGGGGGCCTGCCAGTTTGGGAGTTGTCTCTGGTCTGGCTGCGGGGGGTGCTGTCCCGTGGACAGTTCCGGCCCGGCGACTAGAGGGCTCTGCACCTTGGTGCGGAGGCTCCTGTCTGCCCGGGCTGGGGTGGTCTCTGTGGCGGTGCTCCCTGTGACCTTGGACTGGGATCTCTCCCGGTGTGGTTGGCCCCCCAAAGGTAGCTTCCCCTAGCCTCCTCTGTACCTCAGATCTAGCTGCCCGGCCATGTCTCTGCAGTGACAGCTATTGTTTGTGTAGGTGTGAGTGTGTGTGTGTGTCAGCGTGGCTGTGTGTTTGTGTGAATGTGTGAATGAACGTATATATATTTGTGTATGTCTCCGTGCATGATTGTGGGAGGGTTGGGTTCTTTTAACTTTCTTCTCCTGATTTTATTTGATGTTTCTCTTTTTCTGTACATCTCTGTAAGGCACTTTGCGATACTTTTCTGTATGAAAAGCGCCATATAAAAACTACCCCCTCAACTATGAAAGAACAGAGAATTCAATTTTAACACTAACACGAAATGAGTGGGGGACGAAAACAGACAAGCATACGGGAAAAAATGACATCCAAAGACCAAGAAGACGATTTTGAAGACGAGTTAGCCGACGACGGAAACAGCGACCCTAAACAACAACTCGGCTCAGTGCTAGACGGCCTCGCGAGTTTAACGAAGGAAATACGAAACCTCAGGAGGGAAATGAAAGAGGACCACTCAAAATTCAAAGAAGAATTTAAAGAGGAGGTGAGGAGAGAGTTCGCTGGCTTCACAGAGGAAACAAACCGCAAAATGGCAGAAAACATCGCGGAAATACAGCAGCGAAAAGATATCAGTGAGACACAGGAGCGTATTTCAGAGCTGGAGGAGTGGAACACAGACGCTAAAGAGGCCATAATTACGCTACTAAAACAACAAACAAAACTACAAGAAAAGTTGACCGAGGTTGAAGGACACGGAAGACGATGCAACCTAAGAATTTATAATGTAGCCGAACAGGATAATGAATCAGTGCCAGAGCTAGTGGACGGGCTCCTCCGCCGGGAGCTCGGGATACCGGAGGGAACTGAACTACACATACAGCGGGCAGACAGAAGCCTGGGGAAGAAACCACCACCGGGAGCAACCCTGAGGTCCATAGTGGTCAACTTCTTGAAATACGAGACCAAGGAAAATATCCTGACCGGAGCCTGGAAAGAGAAAATACAAATCGATGGGAGACAGATATTTTTTGACCACGACTACCCCACAGACGTGATGAAAAAACGTAAATCCTACTCGAAGATTAAAAAGACTCTAAAAAACAAAAAGATCCGCTTCCAAACTCCGCTGAGCAGGATTAGGATTCACTGGCCGGAGGGTCCCAAGATCTACAACAGCGCGGAAGAAGCAGCGAAGGACATGAAGAACAGAGGGCTGGAGGTGCTGGAGGGCCGCGGCAGCGACCCCCCGCTGGAGGAACGCATCCTGATGTCCTCCACATGGCAACGCGCTGGAAGGAACCCGGGGATAAACGGGGGAGACACCGCCACGGAGGAACGCCGAGAAGCTGGGAGCCGAGCGAGGGAAAGGCTACAAATATTTAGGAAATAAACAACGGATAATAATAAAAAAAAAAAAAAAAAAAAAAAACAGACAGAAACAGAAGACCGATGAATGCAAACTCAGTTGAATTTGTGCGGGAGGGGGAGAGAACCCACAGGAAACCCAGGACAATAAAATGTCTCCTATTTTTGAGTTAAGGCCTCTACAGCAGCTGGTGAGTAAATAGACCCACTATAACGAAACAGATAACCAGTTTACTTTGATATTACACTAAGGGCTATAGCGGGACCACTTGAGTTATAGATAACTTTTGTGTTATGATTCTGACTGGGACCTCTATCTTTATTTTGCATTTTACTACACTCAATTCAATAGGAAGGGTTACACTGAAACAGACTCTAAATGGGGAGTTTCACCAACCCCCCCTACCCCCCCCCCCCCCCCCCCCCTCTACCAGAAATACAAGACTTCTCTAATGTAACAAAAGAATCGACAAGAAGACCCATTGAACTGTTGGACTCATCTAGTAAGATAGGAAGAGCCTTTCCAGGTAGACTCCAACTCACTAGGGGGGGCCCTTTGGACACCAAAGGCTATCCCTCACTCCCGCCAACAGGGAGACAGGGCCTATGGGGAATATGGTCCTTTTTTGTTTGGAAGTTCAGCTCCAGGTTCTGTGTTTGTTCTTATTATGTTCGTAAGAAAATGAAGGTTAATAATATTACAGTGGAAGGGTCGCGTATCACCGCAAGAGACAAAAACAATGCAACACAATGATATTAAGGTGGTGTTTAAATATTAATGGCCTGAACAATAAAAGAAAAAGAGGTAAAGCTTTAACTAAGTTTAGAAAAGAAAAGATGCAGATTATTTTCCTACAGGAGACACACCTGACACGAGAGGAGCAAGAAAAGTTTAAAAAATTAGGATACAGAAATTCATTTGCCAGCTCTTTTGGCCAAAACCATAAGAGAGGTGTGGCAATACTGATTGTTAACACGATAAAGTTTGAATTGATCAAGGAAGTTGTTGATAAGGAGGGAAGGTATATCATGATTAAAGGGAAATTAGAAAACCAACTGGTGACACTATTCAGCGTGTACGCCCCTCCGGAAAGCGGGAAAGCTTTCTTTCAGAAAATATTTGACCTCATAAATTTGGAAACGGAAGGGACATTGATATGCGGCGGGGACTTCAACGTGGTGTTAAACTACAGGCTGGACACAACAAGTCTAAAGAGAAATAAAAAACAAGTTAATAGATTTATGAAGGCGGTGTTGCCAGAAATGAACATGTTAGATGTATGGAGAGTACTCCACCCAGTTGAACGGGATTATACTCACTACTCGGCCCCCCACGCAAGGTACTCTAGAATTGATTATTTTCTAATGAACAAAGGAGATATATATAAAGTGAAAGAATGCAGGATTGGAGTAACTGATATATCAGACCACAGTGCAGTTTACCTAGAAATCAACCTGAATAGCAAGAGGAGAAATACAGTATGGAGACTTAACGAAGGTATACTGAACAACAAGGGATTAGTTGAAGAATTAAAAGGGGAAATAATTAGATATAGGGAGGAAAACGATAATGGGGAAGTAGATCCAACAATCTTGTGGGATGCCCTTAAAGCTGTAATAAGAGGGAGGCTGATTTCACACACAGCCTATGCCAAAAAAGCCAGACTGGAAACGTACCAGAAACAAATTGAAGAACTAAGTGAATTGGAACGCCATCACAAGCAGACAAAAGACTCGAAAACACTTAATCGGATAAAAGAAGTCAGGAAAAAAATAGACGACATCCTGTTGGAAGAGGTGGAAAGGAAAGCTAGGTATACAAAACAAACTTACTATGAGGGAGGTTCTAAAGCCACAAAAAATACTGCGAGACAGATAAGGAAACAACAAACACTAAACCATATATATAAAATAAGAGATCCTAAGACCAATAAAAACCTATATGAACCAGAAGAATTAGAACAAATATTTGTGGATTATTATAGTACATTATATGCACAGCCAACCTCAGTGGGTGAAGAAGACTTAGGAAAGTTCTTAGATCAGTTAGATCTGCCAACAATAGATACAAAGCAGAATGAGATGTTGACCTCCAAAATAACAGCAGAAGAGATTGAAAAGGCAATTAGTCGGGCAAAATCAGGGAAATCACCAGGAGCTGATGGACTGGGTGCCTCCTTTTATAAAACATTTAACCCCACTATTATGCAACTCATTTAACTATAGTCTCGAGAAAGGCAAAATCCCTCCCTCATGGAAAGAAGCTATTATCACTGTTATCCCAAAGGAAGGTAAAGATAAAGAGTATTGCTGTAATTACAGACCAATATCATTACTAAATATAGATTATAAACTCTACACCTCCATCATAGCCAAGAGATTAGAGACATTTATGCAGGACCTGATTGATGAGGATCAGACTGGCTTCATTAAAGAGAGGCAAACACACAAGTATAGATGCGGAAAAGGCATTTGACAGTGTGAATTGGGCATTTTTATATAAGGTCTTTGAAAAATTTGGATTTAATGAGGATTCTGTAAACTGCATTAAGTCAATATATCAGGAACCAATGGCAAGGATCAGAATAAATGGTAGTTTGACGAAGCGATTCATACTGGAAAGGGGAACGAGGCAGGGCTGTTGCCTCTCACCAAGTCTCTTTGCGCTGTTTGTCGAACCATTAGCTCAGATGATTAGGCAGGAGGGAGAAATTAAAGGGGTGACAATAGGACAGGAAGAGCACAAGATAGGGCTTTTTGCGGATGATATATTAATTTTCCTAAAACAACCCAATGAAAGTTTCCCAAAAACTATGGAACTATTAGAGAACTATGGAATCTACTCAGGATACAAAATTAACGTCACAAAAACACAAATTCTGTCAATAAACTATTCTCCATCCCAAGAGTTAAAGGACACATATAAGCTCAAGTGGAATGACAAGTCAATAAAGTACCTAGGGGTAAATATCACAAAAGGACTGGACAAACTGTACGATGCAAACTACACAAAAATAAGTCAAGAAATTAGGAGGGACTTGGAGAGATGGTCAATGACCAACTTTGATTTTGGCTCAAGGATAGAGATAATTAAGATGAATATCCTACCAAGGCTTCTGTATCTGTTTCAGTCACTACCAGTGATTATCCCACAAAAACAGTTTATTGAATGGGATAGGTGGATATCGAGATTTATATGGGGAGGAAAGCCCAGGATCAGATACCCAGGATCAGATACAAAACTCTGCAGCTGCCAAAGGGCAAAGGAGGACTGGCCTTACCCAGCCTTAGGGAATATTACTACGCCGCACAAATAAGACCTCTGATACACTGGTGTAATGACGAGTTCGTCGCAAGATGGAAAAGTATAGAATTAGGACAAATGGACATCGAAACATCTCATCTCATCTCATCTTCATCCGCTTATCCGGGGTCGGGTCGCGGGGGCAGCAGTTTTAGCAGGGGACCCCAAACTTCCCTTTCCCGGGCCACATTAACCAGCTCTAACTGGGGGATCCCGAGGCGTTCCCAGGCCAGTGTGGAGATATAATCTCTCCACCTAGTCCTGGGTCTTCCCCGAGGCCTCCTCCCAGCTGGACGTGCCTGGAACACCTCCCTAGGGAGGCGCCCAGGGGGCATCCTTACTAGATGCCCGAACCACCTCAACTGGCTCCTTTCAACGCTAAGGAGCAGCGGCTCTACTCCGAGTTCCTCCTCCTCATGGATGGCTGAACTTCTCACCCTAGGACATCGAAACACGACACTTAATAGCCCATAAGGAATTATTGCACAAGTTAGGTAACCAATTAGATACTATAACCAAGACTACAGTAGAAATATGGAACAAGGTTGTTGAAAGATATAAATGGGAAAAAGAGGTAAAGATTCTGAGTTGGTTTGCGTCTGACCCAAGGTTTGTACCTGGTGTGATTGATAAAGGGTTTAAACAATGGGGAAAAAAAGGCATCACAGCATTTTGCACCATGGTTGAGCGGGGGAAGCTGCAGAGCTTTGAAAAGCTAAGGGATAAATTTGGTTTAGATGAGCATGATACATTTCGATACCGACAGATAAAGGACTATTATGAGAAGGAGATAAAAACTGACACGACAATGAAGTTATTAATGTTTTTTTGAAAGCCTATGAAGGGAAAAAGTGTAAAGTAATCTCAACTTTATACAAAGGTTTGCTGTCTTACAGAAAGACCTCCCCCCTTTATATCAAAGAAAAATGGGAAAAAGAGTTGAAGGAACGAATTACAGAAGAGGAATGGTTTGTTATCTGTAAAACACAGTGCTCGTCCACTAGCTCCAGTAGCTGGAGAGAATTCAATTGGAAAAATACGGTCAGGTTTTTTATAACCCCGAACATTAGGAAGGAAACTACAGGTAACCATCAACCATGCTGGAGACTATGTGGAGACATGAATGTTGCCCATACGCATATTTTTTGGTCCTGCCAAGGGATAATAGGATATTGGGATAAAATATGGCGGGGTCTAAGAAAAATAATAGGATACGAGATACCGAAGTCATGTAAGATACTCTATTTGGGAAA
This sequence comes from Echiichthys vipera, assembly GCF_963691815.1. NCBI lineage: Eukaryota > Metazoa > Chordata > Actinopteri > Perciformes > Trachinidae > Echiichthys > Echiichthys vipera. The sequence continues at coordinate 8,137,763 of NC_139825.1, read as the reverse complement.
TCTAACACAAGACATAATACAAAAAGAAGATGAGTATCTTGTTAAAGTTCTGCTATCTGCTAGTAAAAAAGCCATTACAAGGTTATGGTATAAAACGGAACCACCGACTGAGAAGCAGTGGGTGAGCACTGTGGAAGAAATATATGTAATGGAAAAAATTACACATAAACTACGACTTCAAGAGACACAATTTCAGGATAAATGGGAAAAATGAACGGATTATAGAACACAGGAAGACACCACCAATACCACTGGACAATAATGACACAGATACGTGATTTGCCGCCTTATGGAGTGTGTGAAACCTGACATTGTTACTGATGAAAAGAAACTCAAATAATAAGCCTTTAAAAAAAAAAAAAAAAAAACACGCACGAAGAGGACACCACCACCACCACCATTGGACATGAGGGCCACTGATACGAATGTGATTGTTTGGAGAAGTATGTGAACCCTGACACTGTAATTATTGTTTGAAAATTTCAATAAAAAATAAGTTTTAAAAAAAAAGAAAAGCGCCATATAAATAAAGGTTGATTTGATTTGATTTGTTTTGATGGTTCAAAGGATCCAGAAACAGGCATTACAGGAGCAGCTTTCATTGTGCAGGGATGGAATGCCCAAGCTTTTAAGAGAAGCTCAAATTTCCTAAGCGTGTTCACAGTGGAATTATATGCAATCCTGATGGCAGTGCAATGGACAGAGCAGATCCAGAAGCATAAAGTTGTGTTATGTAGTGACTGTGTCAGCTATCAATAGTGTTGGGAAAGGATCATTAAGAGTTGACAAGACCTAGTATATGACATTCTTCTGGCAATAAGAGATGTGAAAAGGAGAGGGGTAGAAATATAATTTCTATGGGTTCCAGCTCATGTCGGTATTGCAACAAATGAAAAGGTTGATAAATTGGCCAAGGAAGCTGCTCTAAAGGAAACTGTAGATGCCAACATAAATCTATCAAAGGCAGAGGGTAAAAGTATAGTGTGGCAGGAAACCAATAAAAAATGGCAGCAGCTCTGGGAGCAAAGAAAACAAAGGAAGGCACCTATTCACATTATCTAGTAGGGTAACTGACTCAGTTAACATCTGTTTAGCCGTAAGGAAGAGGTTATTATTTCTAGAATGAGATCATATCTGAAGAGCACTTTGTTTATTCTAGGAAAACACCAGAGTGGCTTGTGTTCCTGTCTGGAACCTGAGACAGTACAACATGTTTTGATGTCTTGCAGAAAATATGACCGCCAAAGACAAGACCTTCTTAGAGAATTGCGAAAAATTAGATTAAAATAAGTATCTCTTAAAAGTATTTTGGAAGTGGGGTCAAGCAGGAGGGTAAAAAACTGTTTTTTTCAGATTCTTAAAAAACACTGGGCTGTATGGTAGAGTATAGAGCACTAAGGTGCTAGTCCCATAGGTGGCAGCAATGCAACTTTTGGATGCCGGCTGCCATAAAACCGCAAAGAAGAAGAAGATCTGATTTCTTTGCTCTGCTCCGGTTAACTGCCACCTCAAAATGTCTACAATCCAGTTGGTGAGAGCGTTTGTGAGTCAGCGACTGACTGTGGCTGTTGAAGAAATAATCAAGATGTATGAAAGCACAATAACCGACTATGAAGTGGAAATCAACCGGCAGCAGAAGCTGCTGGGAGCCGAGGGGCTTCCTGGTGTCAACGCCGCATTTAACAGCCAAACGGGTTTGTGTCATTAAAGTCAGCGGTCCCCTTTTATTTGATAAGCTCTCGCCTTTGAACTAAGTTTGTGTAAAAATGTTGATGTTAACGTGATAATTGGCTTCCAGAAACACGCTTAAAGGGGAGGTTCTGTATTTTTCATCCTATTCCCCCATGTATTCCTGTGTAAGTGACTAATGGAAACAACTTCTTTTGTTTTTTAAATGTGTCCAGTATTGAGTGGGGCACTGCATCCTGGCCGCTGTGAACCGAACTCACTCTGAAAGGCTCAGATTGCTATCAGAAGTGCCTGACTGTATTATGGAAAGATGGAGATGTCTCCTGCCATGCTTTGGTGTGTAGCTGGCGATGCAGATCAACACAGTAACTTTAGCTAATAGCATTAGCCTACCTTCACGCTGTCTGCAGCTTGTGTCTCCACTCTTGGAACAGCATATGTCTTGATGAAAATGTGCTTTGGTAGGATGTCTTCCCCTCTTTTTCTGGCAGTAGTGTCCCAGTCAAACTGCAGACCTAATGGTCTGTGAGGAGCAGTGTATCCGGAGTTATTAGTATCCATCTGTCTATCTTCATCCAAAGGGAACGTTAGTCTGTGAAAGCTGTGTGGAGTGGAGCGCTTCATATTCTTGGCACAATTCTGAAATGTACGGAAGCCCTAAAGCAAGGGTGTCAAACTGATCCAGTAAAGGGCAGTGTGGCTGCAGGTTTTCATTCCAACCAATCAAAAACACACCTGGTCCAACAAATCAACTGTGTGAAGACAGTTCAGGTGATTGAGTAAGTCGAGTCAGGTGTGTTCTTGCTTGGTTGGAATGAAAATCTGAAGCCACACGGCCCTTTACTGGATCAGTTTGACACCCCTGCCCTAAAGGGTGATTCATTACACACATTTTATTTCCTCTGTTTTCCTGTGATAACGAGATAATCAATTTGAGAGATAATGAATGAAACATGATAGGCCTGAGATATCTATCACACCTGACATGTTATGCCTTGAAAAGACTTCTCATATCTTGAAGAACACTACTGACAACACTGACAGATGATTTCAGTTGGTTATTTATTGTTATGAACTGAAACTGTAATCTGTTTATTTATGTGCACATTGTAAAACTCCTTCTTTTACTAATATTTATGTTGTTGTTATATAATAATGTTTACAATAAATTTTGTTTAAAAAAACAAAAAAAAAGTAGTTAATGAGGAAATCAGACTCACTCACGCATCTGATAAAGCTGAAACCTTAGTTACCGTGTTCTTGATGACGCACACTAATTTGAACATTATCTGTAATAGAAAGGCATAAAGCTGTTTCAGCCTGTGTCAGGCCTCCATTGAAAATAAGTGATTGATATTCTCCTGCTCCTCTGACATTGCTACAATGAGGTTTCCTGCAATGACATTGCTACACTAAATTATGTTTCCTGCAATGATTTAGTAGACTACACTATCGTTTTGTTTTCTCCAGCAAATGAATTATCTCGGAGAAAAAATGATTTTGTTAACACGGGAAAACATATAAATATTATCTCGTTACCACGGGAAAACAGGAAATAAAATGTATGTAATGTATTACCCATTAGGGCTTCTGTAGAAATGCACAAAAACAGAACATTTTTTTTCTTATTATTAAAAAAGGTTTCGAGAACACAAAGTACAGTTCACAAAACTCTCCCTCTCTGAAGATCATTCCGGTGTCTTCCAGCAACATCCTGTGAGATTTAAGAACAAGACTTTTCCATCTTTCCATAATAGTGAGACAAAAACAAACATCCAAACAACAAAAAAACATCACAGTAAGTTATATTGAACACTTTTAGTTGCAGTTGTCACCAGAAATTCATATTAGATAAATTAGCTTTTAATCATAAAATGAATTAGTCTATACATATTCCAATCTTGGAAGTCGTCGGCTATCAGTCTGACAAAACTTGAGCCTCTAATGCAGGGGTGTCAAACTCCAGTGGGCCAAATTTAAAAACTAGGACAAAGTTGCAGGCCAAACTCAATATTTAGTCAAAAAAATTCTCTCCAGATATGTAATGTTGAACCTTTTCAGTGCAGGTCCTTGTACTTGTCGTGTTGTTTCTTATGTTTTATTCTTTTGTTACAGCCATGGTGGCTCTGCAGAAAAGACCAACAGGTCTTTACACTCATAAACAGATAATCTGCCTCCCACCGGTGCTGAAAGCTCCTGTTTTACATCTTTCTTTTGGCTATTTTTGGGGAGGGGTGGATTAAGAGACTGGTAGCATGGATGCTCATATTTGTCAACAGAAAAGTAGCGGTGTACCCACGGGCCAGCTCTCATAGAACCTTGATATGATCTTGCGGGCCAAATAAAATTACACCGGGCCAGATTTGGCCCACGGGCCTGAGTTTGACACCCCTGCTCTAGGGTCAATGGCTTGTATTTCAGACTTTCCAGTGAAGCACTGAATCAGATATCCTGGCCAAGACTTCCCTCGTCAGAGTGGCAGTCAGTGTTTACGGTCCGGTTAGCAACTGGATATGCAAAAATTGAGTTGAGAGACTGCATCTCTATGAACAGATATATGCATATGAATGCAGATAAATAATAATAATAGCCAATGAAAAGCTAAATCTTCATCAGTAAATAGTAGATTGGCTACTTAGGTGTTCTAATTTTTGGTAGAAAGCATACCTCTATTAGTATCTAGGTACATGTAAAGTAATGTTTTAGGAAACTTTGATCAACAACCTGGTAATAACATTATCCGTGATATTTTTGTCTATAACCATACAGTGACAATCTGAAGGCAGCACACCCCTAATCACTGTATTTCATCGACTGAACATTAAGTTTTTACATGATGTCCTGTATGTTTGTAACTCAGGTGTGTCTCAGGAAATCTGTCCGCTGATGGTCAATGCAGAGAATTCACCTGCACAAAAAGAACAGAGACCCAGTCAGGACCCAGAGCCCTGACGCATTAAAGAGGAATCAGAGGAGGTCTGGATCAGACAGAGGCTTCAAGGGATAGAGGGGGCTGATATCCCAGAGTTCCAGTTCCCCCTGTCTCTGTGAAGAGTGAAGATGATGAAGGAAAATCTCAGTCCTCAGTGCTTCATCAAAGACAGCACAGAGAGGCAGATCCTCCAGCCAGCAGTCCAGCGCGGCACACAGAAATCCGAGGTGTTGGAGAGATGTGTGGATGCTCAGAAGAACCGGCCTTTGACTTGGATGTAGCTGGGTTTTTAAAAACAACTAGCGATGGTCAGCTTTTCCTTTCAGTGTTTTAAAACTGGGACTAAATACTTGGATAATAACTGGAAACAAATGATTGAAACTGAGCCATTTTCAGACGCACTGAAAGACAATGAAGCTGTGTCTCATAAAATATCTTGGAGTCAGAAAAAACTCTACAAATGTCCAGCATGTAGCAGAACATTTAAGCATAACACGGATCTGCAGAGACACGTAACCTGCCACACAGGGGAGAGGCTGTTTGACTGTACCGAGTGTGGGAAGACTTTTAGGCAAAAGGGAACTTTGCACATGAGAAAACACACAGGAGAGAAGCCTTTTCATTGCTTAGTTTGTGGTAAAACCTTCACCTAGAGTGGAACATTAGTAGCACATATGAGAATCCATACCGGAGAGAAGCCTTTCAGCCGCACCGTGTGTAAGAAAAGGTACAACGAAAGAGGCACACTAGTCCAACACACTCAAAAAAGTGTGACTGGGCTTAATTAATATTTACAAAATAAATATTAGCAACCTTTACATGAAAAAAATTACTATGTGCAGTTTGGTATATTATTATGTGGATTTAATCAAATTGGAATTAGATATCAATTACATCTTACTCATTTATGTTTGAATAATATCAGCTTTAAATGAATGAGTATAATTGAATCATATTTTATCAGTAAATTCAACAATGTCGAAAAATTAATACATTTTACTCAACGTGAAGTCTTTGGTTTTAATCGCCGTACACTTCTGCCCAATTCGCGCCACATTGATGTTGATGTCTGCACCTTGATGTCTGCCACAGCCGTCGTCCACTGCCATTTTCTCAAGGTAAGAGGCTTGATTAACAACACTTTAACATTGTTTTGAGTTATCGTGAGTTACCTAACAAGTTTACTGACAAGTTTAATATATACCGTGTAATATTCAAAGTCACAGGAGTTTCACCCTTAACAAGCTAACTTAGCTAACGTGAGCTAGAGGCAAACAAACGTTGTTCTGAGTATAATTACACACAGCGTGTTATCGGTTATACTGTACTCGAGTAACCGTCAAAAGCGGCACATTCACCGGCTTTACTACTGTTCCGAGTTATTAAGTTGTGGTGTCGGTGTTTGCTGGTGGGAGTGGGGGGTAGCGGTGGGGGTGGCGGTGAGTGCGGGCAGCGGTGGTGGGAATTGGTTAAACACTGGCATTTTCGCGTTCCTTACTTTTTTTTAAAGCTTTGTCTTGCGTTACGTTGACCGAGCGCCATGCTCTGGTTTGCTTGAAAGAGGCTGGTGTTTTACATCGTTACTCAGGTCAACATGGCAAGAATCTAACCCCCTCCTTTTATTCTTCTATCCTTATATTCGCCAGTCGCGTTTTCAAATTTCTGTTTGTGGGTCGTGTTGAAAACACAACGCCGTTTGTGAACGCTGATTAGAGGTCAGTAAATAAGAGCATTGTGCTAACCCTGAGGTGACACACAACTTTTTTTTTTTAATGTATAGCTTTATGTATATCTTGCTGGTCACTATTTCTATTGCTTTTGCCTTGGGTGAATGTGAAGTATGAAACTCCTGTTGAGTTATTTATTAAGTTTTTTGGCATAGATATTTGTTGGCATGGGAAATGATATGCTGGGAAATATGTAAAAAATGATCATGTTATGCATATGAATAGGTGATGACTGTGTGACAGACTATCACAGGCGTACAAATACATATTTTTTTAAATCCCTTTCCAGTGCCTGAGGAACAAGAAAAACCAAATGTTATGATTACCATCAAAATAATTATGGACCTCACTGAACAAAAGCAAGTGTAAACTATTTAGTTGATTTTCATATATCACCTCTTCTGAGTTTGTGCTTAAAATATTAATTCATCCAAATTACTTAAAACTATGCATTTCTTTCTAGGTGCATAGGGAATCGATCAATCGTTCAAGACCACAGGTATATATTGCACTTAATATACAATGTATGCTTATACATTTCACATACTGCACTGTATATTATATGAAGGTTTGTTCACTGTTTTGCAAAACTGTTGTTGACTACTTTCTGGTTAAGCAAATTTGATACAGTTTAACTTAAAGCTCCAAACTGAATTTGAAATGAAAGCATGCATAAGATATGGAAAATGTTTTTCACAGATTACAGTTATGTTGCATTTGGTTTGTATTGTGAACATTCTTTAGATGACAGACACAATATATTTAAATTTACAAGACTGAAAAAGTACAAACTTTCAAATCAAGGGTCCTCAATTTTTACATGTCACTGCAAATATGTAATTATTAGCACATTCATCCCAGTAAGTTATTATTTATACAGTTATATGCCAGTTACTAGGACCTTTTTTCTCATTACTTTGGGTTTTTACCTGATGGGATGGCAGTGTAAGATCTACAAGTCTTTGTCTGCTACAAAAGGCAACCTACCAACCTAAATAATAATGGTTAATTATTTAATGTCAAAATGGAATGCAAAAACTTTTTATGAAGACATTTTTTTTGTACTTTTAATTAATAAAACTTAAATTGGTCTAACATGTATGATAGCCTCAACAATTTAGATTAGACATATAACATTGACATGACATTATGGCAATACACAAAACTTCCATTGATTTGTAAGTTTGTCAGTGATTTATCATGTGATGACAGAATTAGGAAATATATATATATATATATTTATTTTTTTTGAAAATTCAAGTGAGAGAGTTTTTGTTTCTTTTTTCTGGTGGCACAGCCAAGGCTCTTCATTGTATCCACTGTATGTGTGTTCTAAGCATCTGCTTATCTCTGCTGATATTCTCATCACCAGGATGGCAGAGATGGAGGAAAAACTGCGAGTAATCATTGACGACCGAATTGAGAAGTTGGTCCTTCCATCAGGAATCCCACTGACTGTAGAGGAGCTGCAAACTACTGTGAAAGAGAACTTAGGAATTTCAGAGGAGTTTAGTCTTCAGTATTTGGACTCAGAATTTGAAGATTACATCTCTCTGCGTAAAACTGACCAAATTAAACACAAAGACACGATAAAGGTTGTCTATGCTGCCCCGGTTATTCTTAACTTGCAGCAAGTTGATGAAAGTTTTGACATTTCAGACTATGACTCAGTATCTCATGCAGAGTCATCAGCATCAAATGAAGAGTCCTCTGCTGGAACATGATCTTCACAGGACACCATTATCCTGCCGAGACGGAGAAGCACCACTGGACGATGTCAGCCATGGCCAAAGCAGTTTCCCATTCCACAGTTTGCATGAGACTGAGATGTACCTTGAAAGAGCAGATTAAGACTACAGAAAGAATGGAACATTTCTGACTGCCTCAAAGGTCAAGGCAGACATACTGGAGAAGCTGGCCCAAAAAAATATATATATGTATACAGCTTATCCATAAAGTGCACAGATTTGTGATGTTGCTGAGGCACTAGTCAACAAGTACCCTGGTCTGAAGGAACCTGGCTCCTTTTCAGGTTACTATGGCTGGTAACCACGCCTCAAATACAATATGGCGAATCATCGCACCAAACTCAGAGGCTACTGTGTTCCTGGGGTGATGTGCAATGCCTTGAAGCACAAGAGGCCTGCAGACCAGAAATCTGCAAAGAATGTGAAAAGGCCTCGAAAGGCAGAAGTAAACTACCTCCCACCTTACCCAGCAGGAGAGGATGAGGAAAGTCAGGAACAGAAAAGGATTCAGTTGCTTACCGAAGTAAGGAAAAGAGACAACAACAAATTGATCAAAGAAAAGATGGCCAAAACCTTTGCACACCGAAGAAATGAAATTGTTAACCAATCACCCAGCATAGAGGACATAAAAGCCAGATGGCCAGCCCTGTTTGAGACATCTAATGTGAGTTATGTGTATGGTAATCAGAATAATTCCTTTGCAATTGTGAGGGGTCAACTGTTTGATACAAGATATGCTTAGTTACTTTCATCTCATAAATCATGTTTTCAGGTATTTTCAAGATCAAATATGGTTTAAATGTTTTGGTTTGGCAGGTATGGTTTATATGTTTACACGCATCATTTGTTTTTTAGATCCAGGATGCAGTGCACCTGGAATCAAAGTTCATGTCCAAGCTGGATGAATACTCTCCCAGGCTTCTGAACATCTTCCGCTAAAAAAGGCGGGACCATGGGATTGAGGTTGCAGACTATCCTACTGAGGGTATCCTAAGTTTGGCCATATTATTGTTTTTTTATATTTAAATCTATATTAAATCTCCAGGAGAAAGGGTTAACCTGCCTATAAAAATGGTTATTAAATTAGTGCATATCTTTTTATTACAGCTGTTTGCATACACTTGGGGACCGAATTAGACATTGTCTATCACACTATCAAAAATGTGACCATTCAGATAGCTTGTGCAAAATGTTTTTTGATCGTCATATAGTGATTATAAACAATATGCTCTTTATGTGTTCTACATCACTCTGCCCTTAGCAGTGTATTTTCTGTAATGTAAACGTCTATCTCCACTCGCCCCTATATTTTAGCTGCTGTAACTTCAACAGGGAAGCAGCTGATTCCTCCATTAGTGACAAAAATCACCTACCAGCTCAGCATCACTACAATGATAAACATAATATTAAAGTGTTTGGATTTTATGGAAGTTTCTTTTCTTTTCCAGGTCCAGTGGTTTTCTGAAAACCTCAGTTAAGAAAGGAAGTGTTTCATAAAACTGGTCTCTCAGACAGCAGAAGCCTTTCAGAAACTCTTCCTGGAGCTTGACATATTGCTGGCTTAAGAAAAGGACCATAAATAAACTGGAGTGCTCAGTTATTCTGTGTTGCAGTTAAGTTTTCAAGTCTTGTTCAGAAAAAACATGTTATCCATAACATCTTTTAAAGGATGTGATGTTATATTTTGGACTTGCAACTAATAACTGGTTGTAGCTTGGTATTCCAGAAGTAATGAGCAAATGATAATGCTGCATCATAACAGGGACAGTGTGAAAAAAAATGTTTTATCTAATGGAGTTGTCGATGTTTCACAGATTGTGGGTGTTCTGTAGGAATTGTTAAGTCGCATTTATATGGTTTACTTCGAGGCTTTGTCTGAATTTAAGTGCTGCACTCTTCAGGTCTGTTCAGAAACATTTGTGGGACTCATTTAAGGGACTTGCTGCTGTGATTCTGTGTACACCAGGGATACATATGTATGTTGGATTTAGAATTTTCACAAATTCATGATTTGAGTGCCACCTTTTTGCAGTCTGAAAACATTGCTATAAGGACTAAGACTAAATTTTGAATCATAATTAAAAGTCTTCTGTCCCTCAATGCTATAAGGGATGGGCAGAGGTCATAGGTCATTCTGCATTTCGGAAGAATTTGTATATCTGTCATCTTTCATTATGAACTTGATATCACTTAATAATTAGCCTTGATCATATAGATAATAAACAGATTGTCAGCATACATATCCCTATTGTACACATACACAATGTGTACACATACACATTTCTTTTGGAACCTCCCTCTTTATTTCTTTGTATTTTGGCATTTTTACACAAAAATATTTTGTTTGAAAAATTATGATGTCTGTGTAAACAAAGTTGCACAAATAAATGTTTACCTGCTGTTTTCCTACATATAGTAGTTTGTTGACTGCATGGACTAAAATAAATTCTTGCAACATTAAAGCATGGTATTGAGTAAATTTGACATAAAAAAATGATGGCAACAAAGTGACCAATAACATTAAATACATTTTAAGGCATGTGGTACCCATTATAAGTTAATGCTACTTATTTTAATTATTGAATCCAAATCATTCTTATCCAAATATATAGAAAGATAGCCTCAATTTCACCCATAAAATTAGTGAACATAACTCAATACCATCCAGATATTTAGTGAATAGAAATCAATTTAATCCTGATACTTGGTAAATATAAATTAATTCCACCCACTAAATTAGTTGTCCTCAATCACTTTTTTGCAGATATTTGTTAAATATGACTTACTATTTTACAGATACCTAGTAAATATTAATCAGTTTTACCTGTAAAATTGATTTGGATTTAATCAACATTTGGCATATTTTAATTAAATCCAAAATATCTTAACCAATGATTTCAATTTAATAATTTTGTTTAAATGTAATTAATTAAATCAATAGTTTTTAATAAATTTGAAGTAATTAAAATCTATTCAATTATATTAATTGTCACTTTGTTGCCTTAATTTTTTTAAGTAGACAATGGTCAAACTTTTCTAAGTGCACATGAGAGTCCACACCGGAGAGAAACCTTTCACTTGCTCACTTTTCGGTAAAAGATTTAGCGAAAAAGGAAATCCGAATAAACACAAGAGAATCCACACAGGGGAGAAACCATTCAGTTGCACCGTATGTGAGAAAAAACGTAATTTGCCGTCACCTCAAAAACCACAGGTGTCCTTGTAAGAGGAGCAGCGAACATGTAGAGCAGAACTTAACCAGAGAGGAGGAAAGAGCAAGGAAATAATCAGCAGATCAATGATCATTCAAATAATCATTAGTTGCAGCTTTAAAATTTTTCAACTTTATGCATTTTGGTATCCATGCTCAAGCTATTGTTGCTGTGTGGTTTATAATATTCAGCAGTTCACATGCATTCAGTGTAAGAACATCAAGTTGTTTAATTCATTGTAGTTCACACGCTGTATGTAAAGCTTTGTGCTCAATATGTATTTATTTATTTATTTATCCATATATCAACAATATATTTTCAGATTATTACAGTTCATTTAAAATGTTGGTCCAAGCCTTTGTGGACAAAGTCTTCAGTCACAGTTTGACTTTGGGAAACAGGCTGATATGTGTTTAGAAGTTCAATAAAAAAAGATCCATATATACTGCCAGCAGCTGCTGTACCAGTCACTTCCTGAGGTCTCTGCTGGTTGCTTGGCAAACTCACAGCAACGACTCCAAGAAGTTATAACGCCCAGCAAATAGGTCCTGCACATAAACATCTATGTAACCACAATGTGTGTTTTTGAACCTGAAAGTTTTGGTTTGAAATAGAAAAGTTCACAGGTGCTGCACCCTAAATGTCAATGATTCCAATCATCAGTTAAGAAGCCGACAAGTCAAAATTAAATGTATTCGGTAAAATACTTTTACTTTGAAACAAACAATGTACACAGAGCAAGGCAGATAACATATCAGGCTATCAACTTTTGTAGGTCTAGTCTTGTCTAAAACTCCCTACACTGTACTGTGATGGCCAAAGGACGCAGAGCAGCGTGGCTTGGATATGTTTGCTGCTGTTCTCTGCTTTGACCAGGACACGCTCTTAATTTATTTGACTGTGTGGAAATATCAGAATTGACATGTTGGTTATATGAGTGTTGTGTGGGGCAGGTGCTGTGGACTGTAGGCTAAAGCTGTGCATACACTGTAAACAGAGGTGGATTAATGCACAGGCAGGCCTAGGCTGCAGCCTACGGGGCCCCAAGTGGCCCCACATTGGCCACTGTTTTAAAAAAAAATGTATTAACTACAATGGAAAGAAAACTTGCCTCCTATTGGGGCCCTTAGAAACATTAAAAAAATAAGGCACTAATTGGATATATACAGGACACATTTACTCAATCAGCTGCATCATGTGGCTGGGTTCCTATGGTCAGTTTTGTTGTCAAATGATACCCCACTCACTGTTACTACAGAGTATAGCAGCAAAATGTCAAAAAGGTAATGTGATAGCCAGCACGAAAAAGAGAAGAACAGCGCCTGAAAGAACAAAGGGACCAAGATCTACTGAAGAAAATTCCTGAATTAACAGGATTTTTTTAGGTTGCAGACTCGTCTTCTGATTTTTTCTGATGAAGCATGATTAATAAATGCCCCTGACCACCTTAATCCTCCACTGACTGTAGATTGTTGAATTCCACCTCATACTGTATTAAAAAAAAATGGTCTGTGATGTAAAGCCAAAGCTCATGATTTATGTTCTCACACTGTACGATCTGATCATCAAGCAAACCACCTGAGTGCTAACACTGTATGTGTCAAATAGAAAATAAAACCGCCTATCGGCCCCCGTGGACCAATCTTTCAATTGATATTTGTCAATGAAGATTAGTTTAAGGGCTCTGAAGTTGCAGAGGTCAGCAACATTATACCAGCGGTTCACAGTAATCAGCACCTCTGTAGTGCCTCCCAATGCAGTGACTGTGGGGAATTGACTCGTAGCTCTGCTTTAACTGTCGGAGAGCCTGAAGACGGGCAAACAAAATTTCTGACGTCAGAAATTCATCCAAGCCTCATCGCCGGCCATGATCACTCCCGTTCCTCAATGCAAATGAGGCCTGATGAGGCTGAAATTCCTTCCGACTCCAGAATGAGTCTTTCAGCACAAAAATCAGGTCAGAAACAGGCTCAATCACACAGAGCACGCCCAGCTTAACTGATGAATAACTCGTTCAAAATATTGCGATTTACAATTTAATTATTTTTAGATTTTTGCCACACAGCGATGCTCTTGTGCTTAAGCCATGCTGTTAACATTGATATATTGACACCTCTCTATCATCATCCTGCATCAGAAAACAAGAAATATGCTCTCATATGAGCTGGAGAAGAAAACCCCCAACCAATAGCTGTAAAGTCCATTTATCTGCAGTACTTTTCCCCTATCGACCTTTGCGGACCCTGAGGTCCTCCGGTGCTGGCCTTTTAACCATAACACAAGTAAGAACCAAAACACATGGGGAGGCAGCATTCAGTTATTATGGCCCCAGATTGCGGAACAGCCTGCCGGAGAACCTCAGAGCCGCAGAGAATGTTGATGTTTTTAAAAAGAGGTTCAAGACCCACCTTTTTAATCAGGCTTTTAACTGACCGGTTTAATTCTTTCTATTTCATTTTATGCTTCTTATATATATATATTTTTTTTTTTTAATCATTTTTAGCTTCTATTCCTTTTATTTTATTTTACTGCTTAGACTGTTTTTCACCCTCTCAGTTTTTAGCCCCCTCGGTTTTTGATGGGGGTGCTGTCCCGCGGACGGCCCTGGCCCGGCTGGCTTGGGAGCCCTTCATCGTAGTGTGGACCCTCCTGTCTGCCTGGGCTGGGGTGGTCCCTGTGGCTGCGCCCCCTGCAGCCATGGACTGTGATTCCTCTCGTTGTGCAAGGCCCTCAAAGGTAGATTGTTTTTCACCTCAGACCTCGTGAGGGTGTGTCTCTGTGTGTATATTTTCGGGGATGGGAGGTTTGGGTTTTCATGGTGTTTTCTTTTTTGTTGTTCATGTTTTGTTTCGGGGTTTTTTCATTTTGCTTTCTTTTTCTGTAAGGCACTTTGTGTAAAAAGTATGAAAAGTGAAAAGATTGATAAAGATAAAGATTGATTGATTGATTGAGTTTTGTTTCCTAAACCTAACTATGTAGTTTTGTTGTCTAAACCTAACCAAGTAGTTTTGTTACCTAACCCTAACCAATTAGAGTGAAATAAGCTCCACGTTTTAGAAAGATACACTGCACAGCTGCCAGCTGTCCCTAGGCCCTGAACATGGCCTGTATGGAGTAGGATCATCAGCCAGGTTAACCAACCGGTTACCAACCCAACTGAGCAGAACAAAGAGCAATCTGATTCCTCTTTTGTCTAAGAGCAAACTCTGGTTTAACTAGAGTAATTTTGATTATTATCTTTGATAATTTTTGGTGATAGCTAAAATTTACTTGATTAACGATAAGTTTATTGAGGATACTCAATCTGAACGTGAGTCAAGTCCCTACATTTAATTGGTTCTCTGTGTGATGTTTAATTTTCTTTTTTAAATATTTCATTTGATAATCCCACCTTTGATCCAATTAACCTAGAGTACCTACATTGTCTAAATCTAACCAAGACATTTTGTTGACTAAACCTAGCAAAGTAGTTCTGTTGACTAAACCTAACAAAGAAGTATTGTTCTCTATACCTACAGTGCCTATTTGAAATAGTCACTTTTTTTGTTTTACAGCCTGAAATGATAATACATATATATATATATATATATATATATATTTATTTATTTATTTTATTTTTTTACAGCGTGAATTACACATTTTGCCCTACAACATTTAAGTGAAATTTAATTTCTGAAAATTATAGTAATATATAATATTATAATAATAATATAATAACCATTATAATTATTTTCAGGTATAACCAGCCACGGGGCTACCAAGGGGCCCATGGTGACTTTGAAGGGGTTACACATTTTAATGGCAGAGCTTGGTCGATCTGCTCATGTGATCTCACAAGTTCTACATGTATGGCAGGGTGGCAAGAAAGAAGCCTCTTCTGAAAAAATGTCACACTGAGTCTTGTTTACAATATACTAAAAAACATATTGAAGACTGATGCCATGTGCTTAAGGGTTATATGGTCGGAAGAGATGAAAATTTAACTTTTTGGGCTGAACTCTAAACGCTATGTTTGGTAGAAACCAAACACAGCACACCACAGAAAACACACCATCCCTACAGTGAAGCATGGTGGTGGCAGCATTATGTTGTGGGCTTGTTAATGTTCAGCAGGGACTGGGCAATTGGTCAGGATTGAACGGAAAATGGATGCTGCCAAGTACACCCAAATTCTTGAGGAAAACCTACAGCCCTCTGTTAGACACTTGAAAATGGGCAGGTGGTTCAACTTCCAGCATGATAAATGACCCAAAACACATCTCCATAAAAACAACACAGTGGCTTAAGGACAGGAAGGTGAATGTCCTAGACTGCTGTAATTCCACCATTTGTCCACTATTTTAAATAGGTCTCATAGCCCGACACACTTCCAGGGGGAAGTGAAGTAGTCTGTTGGGCCAGCGAAAGTCTCTATTGCGCCTCCTCTATGGGCCCCATAATGAGGAAGTAATGTTGATCATCTGGGTATTTTTACATGTGACGGTTCAACTTTTTTGGCTTAATGCGCCGCTGAGCCACTTTCACAGGAACAGGGGCTCTGCCTTAAACGCTGCTATGGCTGTGACAAAGTTAACCAGTTCCCATTGCACTTAGGACACATTATACCAATTGATCCTTGACAGGGGCCAGGGCATGCTGAAGCTGAAACGCATGTGATAGAAAGAGACGGATTAATGTATTATTTGTTAATCTGGCAGCAGTGATGCAGTGAGAAAATATTAGCAGATTAATGCACTACAAAAACAATT
This sequence comes from Echiichthys vipera, assembly GCF_963691815.1. NCBI lineage: Eukaryota > Metazoa > Chordata > Actinopteri > Perciformes > Trachinidae > Echiichthys > Echiichthys vipera. The sequence goes on along the minus strand of NC_139825.1, from coordinate 8,121,707 downwards.
CTCTTGCCAGGGTGTCATGCTTAACCCGCGGAAGAGAGACACTGTATATCATCATTCCAACATTGCCGTTATGTATTCATATTACTTCATATTATTTAATGCTGATAGCAACATCAAAGAGAGATAGCTGCAGATTGGTTTTATTAGACCGCATTATAGGAAGTCTTGGGTTATTAAGATGGTAAGTGCTGATATGATACAAGAAATCTGTCAGGACGTGTCATTACGTGTGTTTGTGTGTGTGTGTGTGTGTGTGTGTTTGTTTCGATGTCCTGCCGGATTTTGCACCTCACCAGACTTGAAGATTTAGGCTCTCTATTGCATTCTGTCCAGAGGATATGCAACATCTGGTTGTCTAAACTCCTTTGCATGGACACAAGACACTTTTGTTCATAACATCCAAACAGTCTATTACACAGATGGGTAGTGTGACACATATTGAACATGTCAGCAAAATTAAACTTATTCCTTATGAGGCACCATGCAAACCATGTGTTATTCTAGGCCGCTCACATATATTCCTTTCATTTGTGACGAGGTCTGTTTTTAGTGTGCATATTTTATTTGTTTGCTGTCATTTTATCGTTATTTATCATTACATGTTGTGTTTTTATTGTTTTACAGTGTGTTTTATGTTGATGTGTATGCAGTGCTTACTTTTACTGAAATTACCCTGAAGAGGTGGTTGCAAAAAAAAACAGGTATAAGACTCTTTTGAACCAGGAAAAAGAGGGACGGCAAGCGGGCGGTGGAGAGAGCAGGTCAGGTGGACACATGGCCGCTGGGCCACAGCACCCAGTCATGAAAGCGTTGAGGAAGCGGGGTTGTGGAGAGAGCGTGTCAGGCGGACCCAAGCACAAGCCGCAGGGCCGCCAGGAGCACCCACAGCACCCTCAGCACCCACGATCGGAAAATCGGTGAGGAAACGGGGGTGGATGCCAGGACCTGAGATGGCCGGGGGACCTTCGCTGCAGAGAGGAAGCACTGAGAAACAGAGCCAGCCAGCGGCCTGCATCTGGCCGGTGAGACTTACGCCTGGTGGACAACAGCAGGTCGTTCACCAGGCGGAACAAGTGTGTCTATGACGTGGAGCGGCAGACGCGGGAGGCTGGTTGCGGGGCCAGGCGAAAGGGGAAGGCAACTGTTACAGTATGTGGACTGGTACGTTGGCGGAGGACTGGTTGGTCACTTCAGCGGGGGAGCAAGTGCTGGGGAGCAGCGAGTGAATCGCAAAGAAGAAGAGTGTCCTCCTGCCTCCTTGAGAGTTGGAGGTCAGACCTGAGAGACATTGGAAGAGACGTGGGGCTGGGTTACCTAGTTTTAAATTGATCTTTTTTAATAAAGTTTCTGAAACTTTTATTATAACCCCGTCACACATTCTCCTTTCCCATACATATATTTTTAACTTCAAATCAATGTATTTTATTTTGCTTATTTTGATACTATTACTACTTATAATGAAAATACTATTTATGTATCCATAGAGCCTTTTCAAAACCTAAGTTATAAAGTGCTTCACAGCAAATTCAAATAAGCACTTATTTTTACGGAGCCCTTGAGGTGACATGGACAGTTAGGGCTACACTTAAGCAAAGTGTGCGTAGGAGATACTTTTTAAGGCTTAATTGGGCTGTTTTGAGAACAAGAAAGCAGTGCTGAAGGAAGTACTTGGTGCACGATACAAAGGGAATTGAAAAATCAGCCAAATGCAGCATAAACAAAATGTTTTACATTCTAAGTAACCAACAACTGTCTTAGTACATAATGGAATTGTGCATAGGCGCCGACTTGTCACATACAGTGTGTTATATACAGCAATGTCACATCCAGTGCAGTTGTCTGGTTTAGGTTCTGAATGTAACAACAATATTTAAATATCACTAAAGCAATTTATTTTGGCGTGCATGTTTTGCTGTTTGCCATCTCTGTTATACTATAGAAGTTTCATTGAGTGTTTTCTCCCTCTGTATTGTTGCATGGTAACCTATTGAATTAGATTTGTGCTAAAAGAAAACTAACAAAAATAGTAATTTGTTAGTAGTATTGGGGGTGATTCTGCCTTGAAAAGTATGAGAAACTTTGGCAGTAAGAACGCAAAAGTTCTTTGTTTTCCTAAGGACATGGTATCTGACATGAATGAAGAAAACATAGATAACGTGAAGGAGCACCAAACAGTGAAACGACTTATATTGCACATAGGGTCAAATGATGATTTGAAACAGCCGTCTGAGGCACTGAATCAAGAGTTTATTGATCTGCTAGACACATTCAGCTGTCTGAACATTGAAGTTTCCATCGGTGGGCCTCTGCCGCCCGTTGGAAAAGGAGTTGAGAAATTATCAAGACTTCTGAGTTTTAACACATGGCTTTCAAATGCATGTGCCTTTTACTCAGTTCTTTTACTGACAATTTCAACTTTTTTTGGGACTGCAGACCAAAGGCTCAGCATGAAGAGAGTTTTGAGCATTATCAGCGAGGAGAAAAAGTCCAACCCCCACAACTCCTTAAGGACAAACCCGCTAATGCCCCCACCCCAAACACCATCCAGCTCCCCCTTCTCTACACCCACTCTGTCCCCCTCCTCCCCTCTCTTGGAGTTCACTGACCACATGAAACAGCTGGTTACTGCTGGGACCAAATACACACCCGGCCTGATTCCTAGATTGCATCCCTTAAATAACCCACTGCATCTTCCCCCACTGACCCCTCTCCCATCACTCTAAGTCCAGTTCTGGCCAAATCACCATAGACACATCATGCACCACCCCCACCTCGACGACAGAATCATCCTTTGTCTCAACAACCTGATAACAACAGTACAGCACGTTCACTGACTTGTGTACAAAATACAGAAAGCTCCAACTGATATGTGCTGGGCTCAGACTACAGGACGGACTGTATTCATGGCCAGAAGAAGTCAGGGCCCAAGTCGATCTTCCTCAGTTCAAGTCTTGATAAGTAATCGAAAAAGGCTAAGCAAAAAAAAAACAAACTCATTCTACAAATTTATCAAATCTAGCATCCTTCCCTCGTCAGTCACAGCCAATCCTAAAACATGGGGCAGACAATAATGATGCTACCACACTAAATCTAGCCTTATTAAGTATCAGGTCTTTGGCAGGAAAAACATTTTTAACCTATGCTTTTTATCAAGCATAATCTTGATTGTTTATTTTGAACTGAAACCTGGTTAAATCAGGATAACAATGGTGCTGTTCTTATTGAATCAGCTTCTCCCAAGTTCAGTTTTAAAAGTGAAGTCAGATTTCATAAGAAAGGAGGAGGAGTGGCTGTCCTGTTTATTGATTCCCTCCAATGCAAGCAGATTATGGAAACTTTGCCTCCTTTGAATATGTAGCTCTTAAGTTGAATTCTTACTCCCGAGTTATGTTTCTAAATGTCTACAGGCCACAAAATATTGTGCAACCTTTTTTGAAGAATTTTCTGAACTGCTGCCTATGATCTGTATTAACTTTGACTATGTAGTTATTGTTGGTGATTTTAACATTCATGTTGACAAACTTCATGACAAAGGGACTAAATAACTTCATTATGTCATTGATAACTATGGATTTATGACAAAGAAATGCCGACTTGGACCGACAGATTAGGAGGGAAGACCTAGAAATTGAAATACTAGAGCACAAGTTAGAGGTAGGTGCATGGTCACAGGTGAATGATGTTAATTATGTTAACTATTGGAACATTAACTAAACTGGCTCTTGTATTTGCAGGAAATAAAGAAGACCTAATGAAATGTGTATTATGTCTGTATTTGACTGCTGTGGTGCTGATGATGGTGGTGACTCAATCACTAAAGTGATGATGGTATATGGTGTCTCTGACTGCTCTGCCGTCCAGTATAGCTGACAGGTGGATGGGGTCATCATCAGGGTCTTCAATTTGTAGGGCAGGGTGTTGCTCTCCTCTAATAGTGGCAATATTATGAAGAACAACACATGCCACAATAATATCACTGGTAACGTGCTCTCAGCAAGTCTATGGTCATCTCAACCCGGTTGAAGTTCTGTTGGGGGCCTGGTTCAGTGTCAGGGAAGGGGCCAGCAGCCTAGGTTGGCATGGGTAACCCTTGTCACCAAGCAGATGGCTATCAGACTCTCCTGTAATGTATAGTTGATACATTAGGGTATATTTAAAGGAGGGAGACAAGTGAATTATACAGTTTAGTGCAAATATTTAGGCTGCTTACCACGTTGCAGTCTGTTGCTCAGGTTAGACTCCCGATAAATCCTTGAGTCATGAACAGACCCAGACCACTTGGCCTCCACACTGGAAATCATGTATGCAGCATCACATACGATCTTGACAGTGAAGAGATTGACAGATGTTGAACTATGATGTAGTCTTTAATATTTTGAAACAGTAGTCAATACACATGTACCTGCACATATTTGCTGTGAATGGACTTCCTATTCACATAAGCTGCTTCATTATGTAATGGAGTTGTAATGGGGATGTGTTTGCCATCTATGCAGCCAATCACACTGGGAAATCCTGAAAGAAATTAAAATGAATAATCCCAGTCTGAGGTTGCAGCACAATGCCAATGACAGAATATTATTTAATATTAATTCAGGAGGATTAGCTGTCCTCCTGGATGCCTCTATGTTTAGTTTTTCATTACGGTGTCAAACATAACGTTACCTATCTGATCAGTCTTTATAGTTTTGTTTGAGTAAATGTGTCAGTCGCGTTCTGTTTGTTGCTTGTTGTTACGGTAACAGGAAGAGAGAGAGTAACCGCTGAACATTTAAACATCAACTAGTTCTACTCAAGCACTCACAGCTCTCCTTCTTTCAGCCGCTTTCTTGCTAATTAAACATTACACGCTGTTAGCCACTTTAACTTAGAAGTTAGCTTCTCGGCTGGTGATGGCTTGGCTGTCTTATGTTTAGCTACTCCTCTGCCTCCTTTAGTGATAATGGTAGATGTAATAAGTGTAGTGTATTTGTAGCGCTGGAGGCGCCATTCTGAGCAATGTGAACTTAGCGACACCAGAGACCATAGTAAAATGCATCCCAGGGGCCAGAGCGGGCGACATTGAGTCCTATTTGAAACTGCTGGCTAAGGATAAACGTAAATATGATAAGATTGTTATTCACGTCGGCGGTAATGACACTGTCTGACAATGTCACTGAAATTAATGTGGAGTCGGTGTGTGTATATGCAAAAAATATGTCGGACTCCGTAATTTTCTCTGGTCCCCTGCCCAACTTGACTTGCGATGACGTGTATAGCCGCATGTCATCATTCCGTCACTGGCTGTCTAGATGGTGCCTGATAAATAATGTGGGCTTCGTAGATAATTGGCAGTCTTTCTGGGGAAAACCTGGTCTTATTAGGAAAGATGGTATTCATCCTACTTTGGAGGGTGCTGCTCTCATATCTAAGAACCTGGACGCAGTCGTTAGCGGTCTAAAACCATGCCAACCCAGTGTTGGGATCAGGAAGCAGAGTCACAGTTTAATACACCACTCTGCGCTGCCCTTATCTCAGGTGCCCAGGAAGTAGAGTGGCAGTCTAACACACCTCTCTGCGCTCCCTGTGGAGCATTTTCCAGCTCACTATAGTATACAAACAGAAGAGGCGCTATACAGGAAAACTTGATACAAATCAACACCGAATCTGCGATAATGCAACAAAATCAGATAATAAAATGTGGACTTTTAAACATCAGATCTCTGTCGTCTAAAGCTGTATTAGTAAATGATTTGATATCAGATAACCATATTGAATTACTCTGTCTGACTGAAACATGGCTGTGTCCTGAAGAATATGTTAGCCTAAATGAATCCACTCCTCCCAGTCATATTAATACTCATATTCCTCGAGGCAGTGGCCGAGGAGGAGGCGTTGCAGCTATTTATGAGTCAGGCCTATTAATAAACCCTAAACCTAAACTAAATTATAACTCATTTGAAAGTCTGGAAAACTGTGCAGCCAATTATACTTTTTATAGTGTACCGTGCTCCTGGTCCGTACTCTGAATTTCTGTCTTAATTCTTAGAGTTTCTGTCAAATTTAGTCCTTAAATCTGATAGAGTAATCATTGTAGGAGATTATTCATGTGGACGTTGTTACTAATAGCCTTAGTACTGCATTTATCTCTCTATTAGATTCGATTGGTTTTAGTCAGAGTGTACATAAACCTACTCACTGTTTTAATCACACCCTCAACCTTGTTTTGGCTTATGGTGTGGAAATCATTGACTTAATAGTCTTTCCACAGAATACTATTTTATCAGACCATTAATTAATAACTTTTGAATTCATATGACAGGACTACTCACCTCTAGGCAAAAGTTTCTACACTAGATGTTTATCGGCTAGTGCTATAACTAAATTTAAGGAATCGATTCCATCTGCATTTAATTAAATGCCTTATCCTAATATTCAAGATCCCTGCATTAACGTTGGAAAGAAATGGCGCTCTACTAAATTTAAGGAATCTCGCTTAGCTTGGCATGAAAGTCTAAAAACATATAGGAAGGCCCTCCGTAATGCCAGAGCAGCCTATTACTCATCTTTAATAGAGGAGAAGAATAACAATCCTAGATTTCTTTTCAGCACTGTAGCCAGGCTGACAGAGAGCCACAGCTCTATTGAGCCATGTATTCCTATAACCCTCAGTGGTAACGACTTCATGACCTTCTTTAATGACAAAATTATAACTACAGATTTTTCTTCAAACCCAGGAACCAACTGTACGACCTGATATGTTCTTGGACTGCTTTTCTACAGTCGACCTTAACAAATTAACATGCACTATTTCAGCATCAAAGGCCTTTACTTGTCTCCTAGACTCTATCCCAACTAGGTTACTTAAAGAAGTGTTACCTTTAGTTAGCCCTCCTGTATTAGATATGATTAACATGTCTTTATTAGCAGGTAATGTACCACAGTCTTTGAAAGTAGCTGTAATTAAACCTCTCCTTAAAAAGCCCAGTCTTGATCCTGATGTACTCGCCAACTATAGACCTATATCTAACCTTCCTATTCTCTCTAAGATCCTCGAGAAATTAGTTGCCAATCAACTGTGCGACGTTTTACATAATAATGAGTTATTTGAGGACTTCCAGTCCGGATTTAGAATGAATCAGAGCACTGAGACAGCACTGGTAAAAATTACTAACGACCTTCTAATAGCTTCAGACAAAGGACTTCTCTCTGTACTTGTCTTACTAGATCTTAATGCTGCCTTTGACACTATTGACCATCACATCCTGCTACAGAGACTGGAGCATCTAATTGGCATTACAGGAACCCCACTGAGCTGGTTTAAGTTATATTTATCAGATAGATCTCAGTTTGTACATGTTAATGACAAATCTTCCATTCACACTAAAGTTAGTCACGAATTCCCACGCCCAACGGGGTTCTGTCCATGGACCGATTCTATTCACCTTATATATGCTTCCCTTAGGAAATATTATAAGAAAGCACTCCATAAACTTTCATTGTTAGCTGATGATACACAATTATATTTGTCAATCAAACCAGATGAAACCTATCAGTTTGATAAACTTCAAATGTGCATTAAGGAAATAAAAAGCTGGATGACCTGCAATTTTCTGATGTTAAACTCAGATAAAACTGTCATTGTACTTGGCCCCAAAGGCCTCCGAAACTCAATAGCTAAAGACATTGTTACTCTGGATGATGTTGTGTTGTCCTCCAGCACCACAGTAAGGAATCTGGGTGTTATTTTTGATCAGGACATGTCCTTTGATTCTCACATGAAATTTACGACAAGGACTTTCACCTGCGTAATATTGCGAAAATTAGGAACATTGTGTCTAAGAAAGATGCAAAAAAACTAGTCCGTGCATTTGTTACTTCTAGGCTGGACTACTGCAACTCCTTATTATCAGGCTGCTCCAATAAGTCTGTTAAGAGTCTCCAGTTGGTCCAAAATGCTGCAGCTCGTGTACCAACAAATCAAAGAGAACATATTTCTCCTGTATTAGCTTCTTGGCACCGGCTTCCTGTAAAATCTAGAATATAATTTAAAAATCCTTCTCCTTACCTACAAAGCTCTTATTGATCAGGCTCCGTCGTATCTTAAAGAGCTCATAGTACCGTATTATCCGACTAGATTGCTGCGCTCTCAGAATGCAGGGCTACTTGTCGTTTCTAGAGTCTCCAAAAGTAGAATGGGAGGCAGAGGCTTCAGCTACCAAGCTCCTATCCTGTGGAACCAACTACCAAGTGTTATTCAGGAGGCAGACACTGTCCCCTTATTTAAGAGTAAACCTAAAACTTTCCTTTTTGATAAAGCTTACAGCTAGGGCTTACGAGCCCTTAGCAATGTTGTTATTTTTAAGCTGATTTTGTTCTGCTTAATGATGCTCTATAGGCCTAGTCTGCCGGGGGATAATACTTTTCCTGATACTCTGAGCTCCTCTACTCTCTGTCTGTATCATTCATGTCTCATCAATGCATGTTACTAATTCAACTTCTTCCCCGGAGTTGTTTGTGCTTTGTCGTCTCACAGGTCTCTGCTGATCGTGGTGGTGCCTGCTGCCGTGGTCCTGCATGACGTTTCCTGCTACTATTATAATCTATAACCTTAGCTGTGCTTGTTTCTACTATTTGGCTGTATTAACTGCCATAACATATAAGTCATATTCACATTACTATAGATATTATTATAGTTACTGGAAGTGTGTCTGTCTCTGTCTTTGTGTGTGTCTTTGTCTCTCTTTGTCCATCTGTCCGTCTTTTCTCTTTCTCTCTCCTTTTCTTCCTCCCCAACCGGTCAACACAGATGGCCGTCCTCCACAGAGCTGGGAGGACGGCCATCTGCCTGTAATAGGGAAGGTTTTCGTTGCCACCATACTCTACGGGGGAATTGTTGGGTCTATGTTTATCAGAGTGTGGTCTTTACCTAGTTTGTAAAGTGTCCTGAGATAACTTTTGTTATGATTTGGCACTATAAATAAAATTGAATTGAATTGAATTAATTTAATGGATCTCTACATCATTCACCTGTAATCCTGTGGAAGTCCTCCTTGATGGCTCTGACAGGTTTATGTCCAGGGAAAATGATAAAGGTGGGTAGTAGCAATTTCAGGGCAAGGCACACTTTTCTGACCGCTCTGCAAACAGTTGCCTGACCCAATTGCTCTGCATCTCTGACATTGTATAAAAAACTCCCATTTTCAAAAATACGCATCACAACACACAATATCTGCTGGGATGTGAGAGCATGACTTCGGTTGTTAATGTTGGAAATGGAAGGACGGATGGGGTTGTGTATGTAAATGATGGACTGTGACGTGAAACGGTACCGCTCAAAAAGATAATTGTCTGGAAATGCAAGAACATTTTATATATTTAATTCTCTGTGCAGTAATGCTGCACCTTCATCCACAGGATCATTATCAAAAGCACATGCCATGGTAGTGAAAATAGTCGCCACCTAATATAACTCCTAATGTAGGCCTACTGATTGATTTTTGCAATGATTTTCTCAGAAAACAGACGGAACTATAGCAGAACTATACTACGCCAAAACCTGCCTGCTGACTGAATGAATGAGGAAATGTGTGTAGCTGAAAGAGGGCGGAGACAGAGAGATACTCAAGGTTGGTTGAGAAAAACCTGGTCCGACCAGGTTAGGTTTATAGATGATGTTACCATGGTAACTGACCCTGAAGTTTAAAATTACCTCTCTCTGTGAAACAGGCCTGAGTTAGCCCTTTTTCTCTGGTTTGAGTTAACTCCCTTTGTGAAATGGAAAACTCAGAGTTTCCCTCATTTCAGGGTTAACTGACTTCGAGTTTTCACTAAACCTGTTTTGTGAAATGGACCCCAGGCGACTATAGTCCAATACAAGCACTGAGCAGATGCATCGAACAAATCAATGATTGGATGGAGCAGAATGTTCTCCAATTAAAAAAAAGAAAAAACTGAAATTATTGTTTTTCAAAAGTCAGCCCCCAACTTCAAACAGTAATGCTAAAAACCACAAACCAAACCAGAAACTTAGGTGTAGTCATGGACTCAGACCTAACCTTCAACAGCCACATTAAAACAGTTACAAAGTCACCCTTCTTTCACCTAAATAATATATCAAGATTAAAGGACTTATGTCTCAGCAGGACTTAGAAAAACTTGTCCATGCATTTATCTTCAGCAGGCTCAACTACTGTAGAAGTGTGTAACTGTCTTTACAGGTCTCCCTAAAAAGTCCATCAGATAGCTGCAGTTAATACAGAACGCTGCTGCTCGAGACCTCACTAAGACCAGAAAAGTTGATCTTTTCACTCCAGTCCTCACATCTTTACACTGGCTTCCTGTCCGTCAAAGAATTGATTTCAAAATACTTCTGTTGGTTTATAAAGCACTGAATGGTTTAGAACCAAAATACATTTCAGATCTTCTGCTCAGCTACGAACCATCCAGACCTCTCTGATCATCTGGAACAGGTCTGCTCTGTGTCCCCAGAGTTAGGACTAAACATGGGACAGGTCTGCTCAGTGTCCCCTGAGTCAGGACTAAACATGGGACAGATCTGCTCTGTGTCCCCAGAGTCAGAACTAAATATGGGACAGGTCTGCTCTGTGTCCCCAAAGTCAGGACTAAACATGGAGAGGCAGCGTTCCGTTTTTTATGCACCACAAATCTGGAACAAACTTTCAGAAAACGGCAGGTCTGCTGCAACTCTTAGTTCTTTTAAATCAAGACTGAAGACTTAAGTAAAGTTAGTAACATCTGTAACTGTAATCATCTTTTATGTTTTAGAACTTTGAAATGTTATTTCTCCCAATGCTTTTAATGTTTTATGTGAAGCACTTTGAATTACCTTGTTGTTGAATTGTGCTATACAAATAAACTATCGTTTATTTTTGCTATTAAAGTTTGTTTTGTTTTTTTACTTATTTTGCTTTGATTTTCTTTATTCATTTTTTCTTTACCTAGCTACTTATGTTATATGTTATTCAGTTACTCAGTTGGTGTGACCAAGTCTGACATGGGTTGTTGGGAGGGATAGCGAGATTCATGTTGGGCTTTTTGGTTTCTATCACTGTTTTTTCACTTTAAAGCAGACACGTTGACGCTGTTATACTTTTTCTTGTGTACTTGTCTGCAAAACTTAATAGAAAGATTTTGGGGGAAAAAAACAGAGAGAGAGCACTAGAGAGGCCGCAAAGCTGAGAGATGCGCAATGGTCTGAGCTTAGAGAGAGAAGCAGAGGAAATCGTAAACAAAATAATGTCAATATTTTACACTACTTGACAAATTATTTGATTGCAATTCATACATTTTATTTTATTTTTTTAATTTCTCTCAAATTTCTATTTTTGTTTGTTTTCTTTTGGCACAAATCTGATTCCATAAAATTCCCACTAGTGGGATAACAAAAGTTTGACTTGAAAACAGTATGAGGTGAATATATTTCTATGCACTGACTATGTTTTCGTGCAAGCACACAAATGTCATGATGCAAAAAGAACACCACAAACTTCAAATGATATTGAATGATATGAAATTTGAGTCAGTATGTGGTTTTTATTATCAATTTAGAGGACACCATTGTGTATCTCGATATCACGATACAATTCCATTGAAAAGACGATAAATGATCAGATTGAATTATCAAGCGATCCCTAAGTTGCATGGACGGGAAGAGCTATCTGTCGAGGTAATCCTGGCCAAGGGGGCCTGGGGGGACTGGGCTTTTAGACAAACTCATTTCATATAGAAAGGGGACATAGGGATGAGCTGTGCATTTTATTGGCTCTTCTGTGTCCGACTCCATCTACACATTAAAGGAAAGTTACTTCTCACACTTATTTTCTTTGTGGAATAACATTTGTCTGAACTACCCGGGCATAAAATGTGTTTGACACAGACGGCATACTCAGAGGCTATGCTGTATGCTTTCTAATGTCTACCTGACTGAGATATATTCCACCTTTTGTGTCTAGGCTTGTTCATGCACTGTAACTATATCTGGCAAAATGCCATGATGTCTGATTGCACCAAAAATATGAAACATTCAATTTTAATCTCCTTGACCCTCAGTTTACTTTCTTCAAAACTTCGATTCCATTTAATTTTGTTCCAGCAAAACTTTGAACTCATTTTAAACCTAATTGAGGTATGATAACTACTGTTACATTAAAATTAATATTTTAAACATCATAAAGCATTAGATTTGTGTGATGCACCACCTGAAGTCTGGATGTCACCCTGTTCGTCAAGTTCTAAACTACAGTTGTGTCACACCCTTTTAAGATTAAAGCTTTAGTCAAGTATTCTTTCACACTTTTAAAGGCCCAGTATACCTTCTCATTTAATTAAATTCATGAGTCACAGCTGGTAGTTTGAGAACAAAACTATTTAGAAGTGACTCGGCTGCTGAATGGCAGTGACTTTAATGAAGAGAATTTATTTTATACACACGTAAAAAAAAAAGAGGCTATACTTAAACACTGCATTTGAAAACAGCACATTAACAAATTATGCCCAGTAGTAATATTCTGGCAACTAATGATGATTCTGGCAACAGTGTGATGAACTTACATTTGAAATAGAAAGATAGTTATATGGTACTTAGAATTAAAAAGACAGATAATGGGAAAGTGGTTAAAAACCTACTTGACCTTCATTTAACAAATGGAAGTCAAATGTAAAGAACATTTTACAAATGTAAATAAAAACATACAGAATCAGAGATCAAGAACAAGAAAATTTGTGGGATACAATAATTCATCATGAGGATCTTAATTAAACAATATTGAAAGACTCAAGAGTTTGAAGAGTCAACATGTTTGTGTATATGTAGAGATGTATGTGTATGTACAGTATATATATGTATGTGTTAATGTGTATGGATATGTGTCAATATGTGTAAATAGGCACTATATCATAGTAGCCTACTCAATTTTCTTTTTTCTCAATATTTTTCTTTTTCTTTTATTTTCTTTAGTTTTTTTTTTCTCTACTTTAATATTAGTAATATTTTTTTCTTTACTATAAAATATATAAACATTGTAGGAATGCTATAAGTATGAACAACATCAGATGTATGCAAATGTAAATGTTTATATTTCACTCCTGCAATAAACCATATAACATATTAGTCATGTTTACCAATATTGTAGACATATTAAATTTAAACATAATCATGGGGACATATTTGCTCCTGCAAAAACATAATAGCCTTCTGTATGTACAGTTAACACCTGCAAATTGCATGTAGTAGTATAGTAGGCTATATAAATATATAAACACTCATTGAATCACTTTTTGCATGCACTGTTACTACATATTAGGTATGACCTATTAAATATCTGAAACAAAAAAAGTCTGTTATCACTTTGTAAACCAAATTGTAGTACATTGTAGTTTCTGATGAGAAGACATTGTCCATGATAATCCTAAATCAAAGTGATTTTTTCCCCAAGTGTTTGTGATTATGTTTGACCAGAGGGGGGCAGTGTTGCTCCATGGAACATAGCCACCCTGAGCAACAGAAGGAGGCCCAACATGCCTGCAAAAGGGCATGCTGTCTACTTATTCGTACTTTGGGATCTGACCAAAATGGTCAAATATGGTTTATGTGCAATGCTGAAAAGTTATTGCTTGGATGTTTTCGTCATCGTCCACTGCAGTGATTTCAGAGGCTAGGGGCCAAATGAATACCAATGTGTTTGTCTCTGCGTGTGCATTTTTGAGTGTATGTGTGACTGGATTCAGATTTATTTTCAATTAACTGTTGTCTAAAATATACTCTCTGGAACTGATTTATTCCATATACATATGTCTAAATTGAGTTAAAAAAAATGTCTGACATATGTGAAATTAACATGTGCTGAAGTAATTTACAAAATAATCCATACTAACTACACTTACCATCAAACATCTGGCTACTTGAAGTTAAAAGCAGGGCAGGAAGTGACAACATTTCCATTTCTGTACTTAGTAGGGAGCTCCAGGTGATGGCAACATTGTGGAAAAGCCAAATAATGTTCATCTACACACACTTCAGTTTCATAACACATAATTGAAATGAAATAAATGAAGACACATACTGGTCCTCATGCTGTTTTTTAAGCAATTTTACCCTATTTTAACCTCTTTCTTTCTACTTTTTTTACTCTTATTGTGAAGAGTTTGTGTGTTTTATGTATATGCTATGGATATTTCTAACTTTAAAATGCAACCAAGAGCCAGTTTTCTCAATAACTCAAGAGAGGAACTGCTGGCTCTGCGCACAAAGGGACGAGCTGGGAAACGACACCCTGTCCCGGCGGAGCTGAGGAGGACACCCAGGGGCGGCAATGCCGGGGCGAAGCAAAAGGCAGAGCGAGCGGAGAATTGGAGTCGCTACAAGCCATTGATTCCCTCCGTAATCATGGGGAATGGGAACTTGCTGCCGAACAAGATCGACGAGCTGTCCGCGCTGAACAACCAGTGGATCTACTGTGAGAGCAGCTTGTTCATCATTACGGAGACATGGCTAAACCACCTCATGCCAGATGCTAATGTGGACCTGCTGGGATTCACTGCCGTGAGAGCCAACAGAGACACAAAAGCGAGTGGAAAAAGCAAAGGTGGAGACTCATTATGTATGTGAACAACTGCTGGTGAAACCCCAGGACATATCTCAGTAAAGACAGTCTCATGTTGCCGGGACCTCGGGCTGCTAGCTGTTAGCCTAAAGCCATATTATCTACCAAGGGAGTTAAGTCAAGTGATCACGTCTGTGTTTACATCCGTCCCAGAGGGGACGCAGCCACTGCCTGTGACAAGATCCACATTGTCACTGCAAGGCTGCAGACACCGCATCCTGAGGCATTTATGATCATCTCTGGGGACTTTAATCATGCAACTTTGGACTCTACTTTGGCTGTTTTTCACCAGGTTGTAGACTGTCCCACGATAAACCACAGGACAATTAATCTCTTGTATGCTAATGTAAGGGATGCATACAGAGCAACTCCCCTCCCCCCACTGGGGGGAGGGGAGTTGCTCTGTCTGATCACAAGCTGATCACAAGCTGGTTCACCTACAGCCACTGGATAAACCCCTGGTCCAAAAACAGCCGGTGACAACTCGCACCATCAGGAGGTGGTTCCCCTGAGATGGAAAGTGCCCTGAGAGACTGTTACAATACCACAGTCTGGGATGTGCTGATCGACCTGCACGGTGAGGACATAGAGGGGATGACACATTGTCTGACAGAGTACTTGAACTTATGCACAGAAGTGGTCTCCCCTGTCAAGACTGTCCACTGTTATACTAATAACAAGCCATGGGTAATGCGGGAAGTTAAGGCTCTCCTCAACAACAAGAAGGCTGCCTTCAGGAGCAGGGACAGGGGGGCCATGAAGGCAGCACAGCAGGAGGTGAAACACTGTGTGAGGGAAGCTAAGGACAGCTACAGGAGAAAGGTGGAGCAGAAGCTAAAGGGAGAACTACATGAGGGAGGTCTGGGAAGGTGTGAGGACCGTCACAGGTCACAACACAAAGGCCAGAGCTACAGAGGGGACAATGGAGAGGGCTAACGAGGTGAATGACTTCTTCAACAGGTTTAACCAGCCCTTGTCCCCCCCACCCTCACTGCAGCTCTGCTTCTTCCCTCTACACACCTCCCCCCTCCTCCTCCTCCTCCACCTCAACACAATCCCTGCCTCACATCACCAGAGACCGGGTCAGAGGACAGCTGAGGAAGCTCCAACCCAGGAAAGCAGTAGGCCCGGACAAAGTGTGTCCGAGACTACTGAAGTGCTTCGCTGCAGAACTGGGGGAACCACTACAACAGATCTTCAACCTTAGCCTGCAGGTAGGGAGAGTGCCTACCCTCTGGAAGACATCCTGCATCGTTACGGTTCCCAAGAAGAACAGGCCCAGCGAGCTGAATGACTTCCGACCGGAGGCCCTCACTTCACACCTGATGAAGACATTGGAGCGGCTCTTCCTCAGCCTCCTCAGACCCCAGGTACAACACGCCCAGGACCTGCAGTTTACATACCAACCAGATGTTGGTGTGGAGGATGCCATCCTCTACATGCTGCAACGAGTCCACTCCCATCTGGACAAGGGAAGTGGCACAGCGAGGGTTGGCTTCTTGGACTTCTCCAGTGCCTTTAATACCATCCAGCCCCCTATACTTCAGGACAAACTGAACAGGATGGGAGTGGACCCCTATCTGGTGGACTGGCTCAGAGACTACCTCACTGACAGGCGGGGCAGCATATCAAAGAAGGACACCTCCAGACTGGATAAACTGATCAGGTCAGCTCTGTGGTCGGCATGAAACTGGACTCACTGCAGACGGTGGCAGAGAGGAGGACATTGGACAAACTGCTGGACATCATGGACAATGCCAGCCACCCCCTGCACAACGTCATCAGCAACCAGAGGAGCCTGTTCAGTGGAAGGCTGCTCCTGCCCAAGTGTAGGACCAACAGGCTCAAGAAATCCTTTGTCTCAGGCCATCATCCTCACACGGGGGAGGACAAAATAAAGAGGACAGAAGGGAAGGTGTGGGAGCCACTCACTGTGCAATTATTTATCTACTCATACATACCTGGACACTTCTTTAACTTCTTTCACTTAATCTACTACTAATTGAATCTTACTGCTAATTTCTGTCATACATATTTTATCGTATACATTTTCTCAAGATTTAACTTATCTGATTTCATTTTCAGTGATGTTTATTTGGCCTGTATTCTTACATCCACCTCATATATATTTGACTAAGAGTTTATTGTTACTGTTTATTGTTTTTTTTACTTTCTGTATTTATTTAGTTAAGAGTATAATGGTTATCTTATACTGTATTTTTTATGCTTCCCTCATGTTTTTTGTAAGCTG
Organism: Echiichthys vipera; assembly: GCF_963691815.1. NCBI lineage: Eukaryota > Metazoa > Chordata > Actinopteri > Perciformes > Trachinidae > Echiichthys > Echiichthys vipera. The sequence continues at coordinate 8,104,853 of NC_139825.1, read as the reverse complement.
CTAGAAACTCAATTTCCTTATGGGAGTCATCCCAAAGGGATAATTGAAAACAATGTCACTTTAAAGGAATAATATGTAATATTTTACTAATAAACTATATATGAACTAATACTAAAGTAATCCTTCTCACTCTTATGACCAACTAGAAGTGTGTGGTGGTGTCTGACCCTGCTCTCTGCCTGGATTTTATCTTTTATTATTATTCTTAAGGTGTGCAGGGACATATCTGTATGTAGGCAAAGAGGCTTTGACCCCACATACAGTAGGTGTTTAACCCGCAGCCAATAACAGCATGTAGGCCGAGCAGCCCTCTGATTCCCAATTGCTAATTTGTGACGCACATCTCCCTTGCCGTCTGATACTGTCGTACAGGACTGTCTGTTACCAACACACACACAAACAGAGACAATGAAGCTCTGCATTTACTTGTAAACCAACAGTGCAGCACCTTCTAACAGGACTGTGTGTGTGTGTGTGTGTGTGTGTGTGTGTGTGTGTGTGTGTGTGTGTGTGTGTGTGTGTTTGTGCTACACACATAATAAAGTAAATTGTCTGGAAAATCAATAAAGAAAGTTAAGTTTGATTAGTTTGCGTTATGGTGTGACTTTGGGGATTTTATTGTTATAATCAACAATTCATTGTTCTGTGAGGTAATATTAATTTTGTCAATAGAGTCTAATGGCTTTCAAGAGAGCAAAGAACAGATTTAACACATTAAACAGAGCTGTCAATGGCTCCAGACTAACTTTTTTCACTAGGAGCTGTTACGGTCTCCTCCAGTATCTGTGTATCTGTGTTGTGCATCTATGCCAAGCAGGATGTGGGATCCCTTGCTGAGGATTGGCTGGCACGAGACCTGCCTACTTCCTGGTTCTGCTGGGGATTTGATTGGTGCGGCATCTGGCAATCTCCTCCAACCACCTACCCTCCTACTTCCTGGTTCTGCTGTTGATTTGATTGGGGCGGCGTCTGGCAATCTCCACCAACCACCTACCAGCTTCCAGACCGTCCCTCTGTTTAAATAGTTGCCTTCACTGTGGTTTTGGCCCTTTGTCTTTGACCAACTGGCCTGGTGTGTGTTTGTGTGTGTGTAGTGCTCTTTGAGTTTCTTTGTTATTTCCAAAAGTGCGGGGTTTACTGATACCAACATGACATCTGTAGCACTTCTTTGTTAGATACACTAGGTTTGAGAGGGTGCTGCTTATTTTGTGTTTTCTGTTTATTGTTGAATTGGGTAATTCTTTTTGGAAGTGGCTAATGGTTATCTCTCAGTTTGGAGAGACCTCTTTAAGTTATATTTATTTCTGTGATTTGAGCAGCATCCAACATGCCCTTTTCCCTGTTCTTTTTTTGTTCTGCAAATAAATAAGTTGCTATTTTACCAAAAACATTCTGGTTTATGTTGCTTCCCTTTACCCATGAGCCGGGTCGTAACAGAGCTCTGTGACCCCTAAGCTAAAATTTTAGGGGCGCAACCAGAAATTTTAGGTGCACACATCGTAAATCAACATGCTTACCAAATATTCCCATTTCTACTAATTTTCATTGTATTACTAATAAATACTATGATAATATATACTGAAATTACAATGTACCCATCCACACACTCAACCTCTGTGACATACCGGAAGCTCATTACAGGCCCCCTGCTCGACCACCTGTAGTTTGCCTACCGGGGCAAACAGGTCGGTGGAGGATGCAGTTAACATTGGACTACACTTTATCCCCCATCACCTCGACAACCAAGGAAGTACGCCAGGATCCTGTTCATGGACTTCAGCTCTGCATTCAACACCGTCATTCCAGACACCCTCCACCAGAAACTCTCACAGCTCACAGTGTCTCTCACCTGTCAGTGGATCTACAACTTCCTCACTGACAGGAGGCAGCAAATGAGGCTGGGGAGAATCACCTCCAGCACCAGGTCCATCAGCACCGGTGCCCCCAGGGGTGTGTTCTTTGCCCACTGCTCTTCTCCCTTTACACAAATGACTGCTCCTCAGGGTACCCTGCTAAAGTTTTCGGACGACACAATGATGAGGTGGCCCACAGACGTGAGGATGACCAGCTGGTCCTCTGGTGTGGTCCGAAAAGTCTGGAGATAAACCCACTCAAGGCTGGAGAGAGAGAGAGAGAGAGAGAGAGAGAGAGAGAGAGAGAGAGAGAGAGAGAGAGAGAGAGAGAGAGAGAGAGAGAGAGAGAGAGAGAGAGAGAGAGAGAGAGAGAGAGAGAGAGAGAGAGAGAGAGAGAGAGAGAGAGAGAGAGAGAGAGAGAGAGCTCTCTCCTTCCAAGCACTAGGTAGTGCCCTCAGCATCATCAGGAGTAACAGTAAGAATATTAATAATGAAAGCCAGCAGTTCTGTGGAATGCTGTCAAAGATCCCTTCTGTGAGAACTGTAATATTTCACATATCAAACTATTGTGAGTCGATAGAGAAGCATGTTTCCATTTAAGGAGAATGTTAAGTCTGGTGAGAAGGGTGGTAAAGCCCGCAACACACGTTGTGTAGTAATGGGCCAACTTTCAGACGGAGGGAGCCCAAAAAGTGCAGTCAGGGGATTGGGTTCAAAATTTGTGTTAAGAGCCAGTTTGAAGTTTTAAAATATATCGGACCAAAATTCAGCAAGCTTCGGGCACGTCCAGAACATGTGTGCGTGGTCAGCTGGGGACTGCTTACAGCGGTTACAAGCATCACTGTGACTAGGGTATATCTTAGTCAATTTAGCGTTGGTGAAATTGGAAGCTCCTTCAACTGTAATAGGCCGTGCCTGGCACAAATCGAGGATGAGTGGACCAATTTTGAAATGGCCCTGCACTGGACTTCAGGAATGTCTAGGTGAGACAGTGTGGACTGGGCTCAGAAGAGCAATCTTATTATTAATGACAAATATCAGTCGTTTGTGTTATATGTTGAGAGATTGGAATTGGTCCATCTCAGTTTCAGGGGGCGGTTCAGAAAATGGGAATTGCTTTTGGATAAAAGGTCTCATTTGAAGGTACCAAAAAAGGGCATATAAGGCAGGATGTATTTCTCCGACATAGATGCAAAGGACGCAAAAACACCTTCGTCATACAGGTCATTAAGAGTTTTGATGCCCTTATCTGACCATATGCGGAATGTAGGATGGTGCAGTAAGGGAGAAACGCATAGTTATTCAAAACTTGGGCAAGGGTCGAAGCCCTGTGCAAGCCGTGCTGCTTCCTGAACTGGATCCAAATTTTTATGGTACTGGCGACAACCGGATTAGGTGAGAACTTTATGTACAGTTATGGGAAGCTGTGAGCAAATTGTAGAACGTAAAGAGCAGGAGGAAGATGTTATCTCAGTATGAGTCCAGGGCGGACAGACGTCTGTAACTCCATTGCGGAGCCAATGTAAAAGTTTATTAATGTTGCAGGCCCAAAAGTAGTGGCGGAAATTAAGGCGTGTTTGTCCCCCTTCAGGTTTAGGGAGTTGAAGAATATTTTTTTTTTTGATACAGGCTGGTTTATTCTGCCAAATAAAAGTATTAAGTTGTTGGTCTAGATAAGCAAAAAAACTATTTATTAAGAAAAATTGTGAGGTGTTGAAAAAAGATAAAGAAACTTTGTTAAAATTATCATCTTAATAAGATTAAACCGACCTGCAAAGGACAGGGGGAGTGCCGTCCATCTAGACAAGTCTGACTTGCATTTATCTATTAGCGGCTGGAAGTTCTTTTGAAAAAGGTTCCTGAAGGAGCTGGTGATAAACACCCACAAATACATGAACCCCTTGTCAGCTGTTTTAAAGGGGTATATGGATTGTGGGTGTTATCTCAACCAAGTTGTTGACAATAAATAACTCACTTTTGGAGGGGGGGGGGGGTATGTGGGGTTTGAAATAGATAAGAGAAGGTCATCAGCATATTAGGAAAGCTTCTGGACTAGACTGAAATGAGTGATGCCTTCAAACTCATATTGGTTTCTAAGCCAGATGGCTAATGGATCGATGGCTATGTTGAAAAACAAGGGTGAGAGCGGACAGCTCTGCCGGATCCCATGTTTGAGAGCGAAATATGCTGAACGGACACGTTAGTGTTTACAGATGTGTATATATATATATATATATATATATATATATATATATATACTGTATATATATGTGTGTATTAATATTCCATACATTCAGAATTAGGGGTGTGACAAGGCCCTCAGCTCACGAGACAATACATGATATTGAGTCCACGAGAACGAGACAAGATTTAAACACTGTTTTAAAATTTCAGTATTTTCTTTATGGGGCTGTTGATTTTAGCAGAGAGCTTTTGGGGTGCTGAGGTGTCTTTGCATAGTTCTTGTGTTAGCAGCGGTGTAGCCTATGGTACTCAAAGAGGTAAAGCTTGGGAGCTGCCGACACACGGCAGAGACCGGCCTGGCCATCATATACGGAGGCTTCAGATCCGTCAGTTTCGACACTGTGATTATAACCTGTAGCCCATTGTTTAAGAAGCTGCGGGAGCGCACGTTACGTGTTTGTGTTACGATGCTGACGGCAATATCTTCTTACAGTGTTTACATATTGTTCCTGTTTTATATGTCACTCTGTTGCTGCTTATCCACTTACATATTGATATGGAGAGACATCTGGTCGTTGACTGGAGCCCTGTGTGTGCTTCAAGATTCTGAAGATGAGAAGAAAGAGGCTAAGTCACCAATCAAGATGGTGGTAGCTTTCGGGGTATTATACAAGCCCAGTAAATTCTGGCCTGCTCTATAATAGAAAGAGAACAGCGCAGCTCCAGTTTCACTGAGCATGTGTCATACCCAAAAAGCACCGCCATCTTTGATTGGCGTCCTTGTCTTTTGGCGGCCTTGTCTTTCTTCAGGAGCAATTGAATAGATGCCTCATACAAAGTCTCTGGCAGTCTGCCTTCAGTGAAGGAGTCATTGAACATATTCACAAGGATGGGAACTAATAGCATTGAAAATGCCTTAAAGAATTGAATTCAAGTTTATTTATAGTGCCAAATCACAACAAAAGCTATCTCAGGACACTTTACAGAGTAGGTATAAACCACACTCTATGACTTATTTATGATTTACATAGACACAACACCTCCTCCATAGAGTACGGTGACAATGAAAACCTTCCCTATAACAGGCAGGAACGTCGGACAGACCCAGCTCTTTGGAGGACGACTATCTGTCTTGACTGGTTGGGGAGGAAGAAAAGGAGAGAGAAAAAGAGAGAAAAGACAGACACAAAGACAGAGAGACAGACAGACACACTTCCAGAGATGCAAGCAACCACAAAAGTAACAGTAACTATAGTAATAGCTAAAGCAATGTGAATATGATTTACAAGTTATGGCAGTTAATACAGAAGAACAGCAAGAAACAGGCACAGCTAGAGTGATAGAACAGGGCAATGATAATAATTATGGTGGCAAACATGGAGTTGAATAAGTTACATGCATTGATGAGACATGAATGATATAGACAGACAGGATAAAAGCTCAGAGTATCAGCAATAGGATTATCCCCCAGCAGACTAGGCCTATAGCAGCATCATTAAGCATGACAAAATCCTCTTGAATATAACAACATAGCTAAGGGCTCATAAGCCCTAGCTGTAAGCTTTGCCAAAGAGGAAAGTTATAAGTTTACTCTTAAATATGGGCATGGTGTCTGCCTCCCGAATAACACTTAGTAGTCGGTTCCTTAGGAGAGGAGCTTAGTAGCTGAAGGCTCTGCCCCCCATTCTACTTTTGAAAACTCTAGGAACGACAAGTAGCCCTGCATTCTCAGAGCGCAGTGATCGAGTCTGGTAATACGGTACTATGAGCTCTTTAAGATACGACAGAGCCTGACCAATAAGAGCTTTGTAGGTAAGGAGAAGGATTTTAAATTCTATTCTAGATTTTTGAATTGAATTGAATTGAATTGAATTTACAGGTAGCCAGTGCAAAGAGGCTAATACAGGAGAAATATGTTCTCTTCGATTTGTTTTAGTTAGTACACGAGCTGCAGCATTTTGGACCAACTGGAGACTCTTAACCTATTGGAGCAACCTGATAATAAGGAGTTGCAATAGTCCAGCCTAAAAGTAACAAATGCATGGACTAGTTTGTCTGCATCTTTCACAATGAAACACAATGTTCCTAATTTTTGCAATATAACATAGGTGAAATATGCAGTCCTTTTCGTTAGTTTTATGTGAGAATCGAAGGACATATTCTGATCAAAACTAACACCCAGATTCCTTACTATGGTGCTGGAGGACAACACAACATCATCCAGGGTAAAAATATCTTTAGATAATGACTTTCGGAGTCCTTCGGGGCCAAGTACAATAACTTTGGTTTTATCTGAGATTAACATCAGAAAATTGCAGAAAACAAACATTTGAAGTTCAGCTAACTGATCACTTTCTTCTTGTTTGATCGACAAATATAATTGTGTATCATCAGCATACCAAATTAAATTGATGGAGTGCCTTCCTTATAATATCTCCTAAGGGAAGAATATATATGGTGAGTAGAATTGGTCCAAGGACAGAACCCTGTGGGACTCTGTGACTGACTTTGGTGTGTATGGAGGATCAATCTGATAAATATGACTTAAACCAGCTTAATGTAATTCCTTTAATGCCAATTCGATGCTCCAGTCTCTGTAGCAGGATGCGATGGTCAATAGTGTCAAAGACCTGCTGATAAAGACATATTAATCATTTCTAATACAGGAGTGCAAACTAAAGGTAACACTTCTTTAAGTAACCTAGTTGGAATAGAGTCTAGGGGACAAGTAGAGGGCTTTGATGCCAAAATAGTAGAGGTTAATTTGTTAAGGTCAACTGTAGAAAAGCAGTCTTAGAATATATCAGGTCGTACAGTTGTTTCTAAGGTTCCTTGGTTTGAAGAAAAATATGTGCCAAGCGAGTGGATTTTGTCTCTAATAGTTATCAATTTGTCATTAAAAAACGTCATGAAGTCGTTACTACTGAGGGTTATAGGAATACATGGCTCAATAGAGCTGTGGCTCTCTGTCAGCCTGGCTACAGTGCTGAAAAGAAATCTAGGATTGTTCTTATTCTCCTCTATTAAAGATGAGTAATAAGCTACTCTGGCATTATATATTTTTAGACTTTCTTGCCAAACTAAGCGAGATTCCTCCAATTTAGTGGAACGCTACTTACTTTCCAATTTTCGCGATATTTGTTTTAATTCACGGGCTTGTGAATTATACCATGGAGCTTTCATTATCTTCTTTTTTAAAGGAGCAACAGAGTCGAGTGTTTATTCATAGTGAGATGGACACACTGTCAACAAAGTGATCAATTTCAGTGAAATTAACGTTAATACAGGAATCTTGAATATTAGGATAATGCATTAAATTAAATGCAGATGGAGTTGATTCCTTAAATTTAGTTACAGCACTATCAGATAAACATCTAGTGTAGAAACTTTTGCCCAGATGTGAGAAGTCCTGTAATACGAATTCAAAAGTTATTAAATAATGGTCTGATAAAATAGGATGATGTGGAAAGACTATTAAGTTATTAATTTCCACGCCATAAGCCAAAACAAGGTCGAGGGTGTGATTAAAACAGTGAGTAGGTTTATGTACACTCCATCTAAAACCAATCGAATCTAATAGAGAGATAAACGCAATAACAAGGCTATTATTATCAACATCCTTGTGAATATTAAAATCTCCTACAATGATTACTTTATCAGATTTAAGGACTAAATTTGACAGAAACTCTGACTGACTCTAACTGAGAATTCAGATAGAAATTTAGAGTACGGACCAGAAGCACAGTACCCTATAACAAGTATAATTTGCTGCACTGTTTTCCAGGTTGAATGTGAAAGACAAAGAACAAGACTTTCAAATTAATTATAATTTAGATTAGGTTTAGGGTTGATTAATAGGCCTGAGTCATAAATAGCTGCAACGCCTCCTCCTCGGCCACTGCCTCGAGGAATATGAGTATTAATATGACTGGGAGGAGTGGATTCATTTAGGCTAACATATTCTTCATGACACAATCAGGTTTCAGTCAGACAGAGTAAATCAATATGGTTATCTGATATCAAATCATGTATTAACACAGCTTTAGATGGCAGAGATCTTATGTTTAAAAGTCCACATTTTATTTTATAATTTTGTTGCATTATCGCAGACCGTATCAAGGTTTTCTGTATAGCTCCTCTTCTGTAAATGTTTGATTCAATTAATTTACATGATCGCGAGGCACACATCGTTTGTATAGGATACTGAGCTGGAAAGTGATCCACAGGGGGCGCGGAGAGATGTGTAAGACTGCAACCCTGCTTTCTGTGCGTCTGTGGTAAGGGCAGCGCAGGGAGGTTTATTAAACTGTGACTCTGCATCCTGATCCCAACACTGGCTTGTTGTCAGGAGGTGGTGGTGTTGCAGGACTTGACGGTCAGGTCAATGTTGACTGATAAAAGTCTTGACCCCTCCTGGTTAGGGTGCAGGCCGTCGTGTTTAAAAAGCCTAGGTCTGTTTAAGAAAGCCGTAAAGTTGTCTACAAATGGAATACTTTTCCCCAGGCAGTATCCTTTAAGCCACAGGTGTAGCTGGTGGAGGCGGCTGTATATGACGTCACCAAAACGTGGCGGGGGAAGTTGGCCAGAACTCAACCTCACTGATGCGGGCTCAAGGGCGGCAGAAGGTCTAGCTGCCACGTACCCTCACATGCCTGACCATCGAGGTCCCGACAACCAGCACGGAGGGAATGCGCTGTTCCATGGGCTGCCTGGAGGTGCGCCGGCCTGCGGCATCTCCTAACCGAGACGGAGGGGAGGGGTCAGGTTGGACGAGCGGACCCCGGCTCCTGGGTCAGCGAGAGCCTCAACCGGCTGGATGGATGCATTTTGGACCAACTGGAGACTCTTAACAGACTTATTGGAGCAGCTTGATAATAAGGAGTTGCAATAGTCCAGCCTAGAAGTAACAAATGCATGCTAGTTTTTCTGTATCTTTCTGAGACACGTTCCTAATTTTCGCAATATTCCGCGGGTGAAAATATGCAGTCCTTGTCGTAAGTTTTATGAGAATTGAAGGACATTTTCTGATGAAAATTAACACCCAGATTCCTTACTGTGGTGCTTGAGGACAACACAACACCATCCAGAGTAACAATATCTTTAGATAGAGTTTAACATCAGAAAAGTTCAGGTCATCCAGCTTTATATTTCCTTAATGCACATTTGAAGTATATCTAACTGATCGGTTTCTTCTGGTTTGATCAATTGATATAATTGTGTATCATCAGTGTGTGAGTGCTTCTATATAATATTTCCTAAGGGAAGCATGTATAAGGTGAATAGAATCGGTCCAAGGACAGAACCCTGTTGGACTCTGTGACTAACTTTAGTGTGCATGGAGGATTTGTCATTGACATGTACAAACTGAGATCTAGCTGATAAATACTACTTAAACCAGCTTAATGCGGTTCCTTTCATACCAATTAGATGCTCCAGTTTTGTAACACGTACCCAAATGGTTAAATAAGCCATTTACTAACATCTAGAAAATCATACCATTCTATCTGAAATAAATACATTTTATCAAACCGTATAAATTAATGTTTAAAACAGTGTCAGAGATGAAAATAAAGTTTTTTGTTGATAAGCTTGGCAAATAGCCAATACATTTGCGGTTACTCTCATTTCAGCCGATCAAATGCTTAAACCAACTCCTGCCCATCCACTGATTAGTCATGATAGAGGAAGTGAAAGGGGCAGAGAGTCAGCCTTGGCTGAACCCTTGATGAAAGCAGAAAAAAACGTTCCAAAGTGTGTTGATAAAAGAGCAGAGATCGCTGCTTGTTTAAGCCTGTGCACAGTAGGCCGGATGCCATTCCTGGGCCTATGTGCTGCTGTATTGCACTGGTCAGGATTTTTTTTTAGTCCCCTTCACGAGCTGAGACTTTTCCAGTACTGGATGGTGAGCCAAGCCCACAAGACACAAAACCTGAAGCCACGGTAAGGGGGATGTGAACTGAGCACCTACGTCAAGTGTAAAGCTGTACACACATACAGATCTATGGACAGAGAACATACCTTTCTTCGTACCAGTCACACACTGGAGTTGGACTGTGAAATGTGATTCTGAAAGAGATAATACACAATAGACCCGGATCTTTCTTTATATTATTTTATGTGCACACAGTTTATATTTTTAGTTCGTAGGATTTTAAGTAACAAATAAGCGGCTAGGATCCACAGCAGCACCAAATAACCATCTACTGACCTAGGTGTGTCATTTTCCTGCCTACTACACATGCACCCTGAGGCATTTATGATCATCTCTGAGGACTTTAATCATGCAACTTTTGACTCTACTTTGGCTGTTTTTCACTAGGTTGTAGACTGTCGCACCAGAAAGAACAGGACAATTGATCTCCTGTATGCTAATGTAGGGATGCAAACAGAGCGACTTCCCGCCCTCCCCCCACTGGGAAAGTCTGATCACAACCTGGTTCACCTACAGCCACTGTATACCCCCCTGGTCCAAAAACAGCCGGTGACCACTCGCACAATCAGGAGGTGGTCCCCTGAGATGGAAAGTGCCCTGAGAGACTGTTACAAAACCACAGTATGGGATGTGCTGATCAACCCGCACGGTGAGAACATAGAGGGGATGAAACATTGTCTGATGTAGTACCTGAACTTCTGTGCAGACTTGGTCTCCCCTGTCAAGACTGTCCGCTGTTACCCTAATAACAAGCCGTGGGTAATGCGGGAAGTTAAGGCTGTCCTCAGCAAAAAGAAGGCGGCCTTCAGGAGCAGGGACAGGGAGGCCATGAAGGCAGCACAGCAGGAGGTGAAACACTGTGTGAGGGAAGCTAAGAACAGCTCTAGGAGAAAGGTGGAGCAGAAGCTAAAGGGAGAACAAACAACACAAAGACCTGAGCTACAGGGGGGACAATGGAGAGGGCCAACGAGCTGAATGACTTCTACAACAGATTTAACCAGCCCTTCCCCCCCCCCACCCCCACCCTCACTGCAGCCATCTCTCCTTCTTCCCTCTACACACCTCCCTCGACACCACAACAACATCCCCCTGCTCCTCAACCTCAACACAATCCCTGCATCACATCACCACAGAACGGGTCAGAGGACAGCTGAGGAAGTTTCAGCCCAGGAAAGCAGCAGGCCCGGATAAAGTGTGTCCAAGACTACTGAACGCCTGCGCTGCAGAACTGGGGGAACCACTACAACGGATCTTCAACCTTAGCCTGCAGCTAGGGAGAGTGCCTACCCTCTGGAATACATCCTGCATCGTTCAGGTTCCCAAAAAGAACAGGCCCAGCGAGCTGAATGACTTCCGACAGGTGGCACTCACTTCACACCTGATGATCACGTTGGAGCGGCTCTTCCTCAGCCTCATCAGACCCCAGGTACAACACGCACAGGACCGCCTGCAGTTTGCGTACTAGCCAGATGTTGGTGTGGAGTTTATTGGTTATCCTATACTGTATTTTTTTTATACCTCCCTTGTGTTTTTTCTAAGCTGCTGGAAACTCAATTTCCTTGTGGGAGTCATCCCAAAGGGATCAATAGAGAGAAGTCTAAGTCTAATACTAAGTCTATAGGCTACAGCAGGCTAAACACCGTAATGGCAATTAATTAACAACAGAGATAACCTGAGGAAAGAATAATGTTACACATCACTTTGTTTTGTGGTGGAAGGAGCGTTTTTCCTTGAATGTAGCCTCTGTGATGTAAAATGAAATAATTCTCCATTGACTCAACTATTGTATCAACTCAACTCCACCACTGATGAAAGTGAGGATGACCAGCCTGTTATGAACATTGAAATAAGAAATTAAATATGGAGAGGAAGAGACTGAGAGGAAAATAAGAGATGCCCATATTACATTTCATTTAGCAGATGCTTTTATCCAAAGGGACTTCCAATAAGTGCATTCAACAATAATGGTACAAACCAGCAGAGCTAGAATTAAGTAAGTGAGTTAGCTTCAAATAAGCTGATCTCCAATGTACTAAAAAAAGGTGCAAATTATTATTATAATTATTTTTAGTTGTTCAACTAAATCATCTTCTTAGCCAAGGGGAAGTCGAAAGAGATGTGATTACAGCCTGTGGCAGAAGATGTGTAGATTTTCTGCCTTCCATATGTCGATGGGGCGCTCGCTCCACCATTTGAGAGCCAGGATGGCATGTTCTAGTGGAGTGACTGGGTGTTCCCCTCAGTGAGGAAGCGGCTAGCCGATTTGCCGATGCAGAGCGGAGATGGCTGGCTGGGGTTTATGGTTTAATCTTGTTGAATATCCAGGTCCGATGTGTCCCTTTTGGAGGTCGTGACCGTCGTGACCGTGTAATTTTATTTTGTAGACTAGTTTAATAAAAATATATATATGCACTTAAAGGTAAATAAGTGATGTCTTAAAATAGACATAAATGAGTATAATGTGTTGTGAGAGGTTGGTGCACCCTAACAAATGAGAGAAGTGTTTTGAAAAATACATAAGCATTTAGGGAGAAAATGACTGATTTCTGAATCAATTATTTAAAGGAGTAGAAATTTTTAAAATGCAAATATAATTTGCATTAGTGTAGGGATTCCCAACTACAATAGAATGGGCGTATGAATGTGGTAAGAACAATAAACTTTGGGGTAACTAATTTCAGTGTCTAAATATCCAGTTTGGATATTAAAGGGCGCGTTGCTCAGAGCGAAGGTGGCTGAAAGATTGTCCAAAGTTAGTGTATATGTGATAAGATCTAACCATGTTCATATGGAAAGATCAGCATGAGTGAACGATGAGCCCATTGAAAGTAAAAGCACATCCCAGTGAGTCAATAGAAAAATGGGAAACAAAATGGGAAAGTTAAAATTTTTACAGATCCCGCTAAATTTATAGCAGATAAATGGGTTAATGTGGTTGAGAGCTTCCATTTTGGCATTACTAGACTAAGAGGTTTTTTTTGTTTTTTCATCTTTTATTAGGCACATATTTAGGTACATATATATCGAAGAGGGTAAAGTGATGAGAGAGAAAGGGACAGCGAGTAGGGAAAGATAGGAGGAAAGCAAATTCAGTTATAGAAAGACAAATAAGTAAAGAAATAAGTATGTGTGGCAGAAAGAGAAGTGAAAGAATGATGAGGAGCAGAGATTAGGGATAAAACACAGCGGCCTCCTCCTAATGTCTCCAAGCCATGCAGCCCCTCCATCAAGCCCATATGCATATTCCCAGAAGGACTCTGACAATGAGGGGGGGGGACTGAACCTGCATCTGATGTGTCAGTTGTCACAAAACCAGTGACTGAGGAATACAGACGGAAACAAAGAAAAAGCTAGCTTTGCTCCACAAAGAAAAAGCTAGCTTTGCTCCTCCAGAAAGACAGCAACTTCTTTTTTGACTACTGGCCTGAAGAAAAGGAAACGGATGTCCACCGCACCAGATGTTCAGTTGAATTGGACACTGGAGAGCTTGTGTTCAGGACATGGCAGCCAGAGGAACTAAAAGATTGCAAGGAGGTGGGAACTGGAGAGGTGTGAACTCCGATGGGCTAACATTCGACCGGCCATTTGGTTCACTATACCAGCAGAATGGGGCACAGAATCCTGGACAAAGATGGCCTCATCAAGACAACATCAGAAGGAGAGAAAGAAGGAGACTGGGACAAGATCCAGAGAAGTCCTGGTTGTGTGTTTCTGCTTGGGGTTTTTTCATGGTTCCCCCATGAACAGGCCATACAGACAGCGGAGGAAGGTCAGAGCATTTGAAAATCACAAATTAGAAATTAAAGATAAAAACAGCCACACTAGATGACACGTTAGTTGAACTTAGAATGAACAGGATGTTAATGTTCAACACATACATGCACTTGCACATACATATAGGAACATTTATTAAGAATAAGTATTGGTGTCAATAGGGAAAATTAGGGTTTTGCAGTGAGAGTTGATCATTAGACAAACAGAAAGTTAAGGTTTTGATTACTATGCTCAGACAAAATATGTTTTAGCTCACATAAGACAAAATTCAAGTTATTGAAAGCAACACTGATTATTTCTTATAAAACAAACATGCCATTTTGGAATATCTCAAATATACCTCCCATTTTACCTGAAGAGGCATCATAGATGTCACAGGTTTGAGTTTCTGGGGATTGATTTTAGAAAATGCAATATTGATGCATCACTGTAAATCTGACTCATTATTCTGTGTTTTTTGCTTTCACTCTCAATGGTATGTAGGTGCAACCGGCATCCAAAGATGATTGTTCATTTTGTGGATTAACTCAAACGGTCAGTTTGATTAAAAGTAGGCCCAAAGCCTGCCGAAACAAAGACCTCAAAGACTAGGTCCAAAAGCCTGGCTGCCATGCCTTCTCCCCCACAACAGGTCACCCCCAGGTGTGAATTCTCCAAGGGACCCAAACTGTTCATTGGCTGAATTGACCACTGACTATGACATCACCCGGGCCTATATAAAGTGAAGCACACAACCGCTTCTTTCTCTTGCTCCCGGCTCTTCCTCCTCTCTTTCTCCTGCTCTTCACTCAACTCGACGTGCTCCTGCGGATCCAGGAGACCAGCTGCCCGCTGTCCCCTCGGCCCTGGACCTGGCCTATGGCGTGGGATCACCACAAAGGTTAACCAACCGGTTATCCTCAACTGAGCACAGCACAGAGCGATCCAAGTCCTCTTTTGCCTAAGAACAACTAAGACAAGCTTCCAGCTTCCTTTCTTCAACCCAGCCGCTGGCATCAAGCAACGCAAAACATCTCCCATCTCATGGACTGGTAACTAATCACCAACTGGGCATTACTACATGTTATAGGACTTTATGAACGGCTAGAAACAATTGTAACTTTGTCATGAGAACCGAGAGATCAGGCTTTTGGTGCTTCATGTAACTTAATTGTTCACACCTTCTCTGCAGGGGTCCGAGCCCCCCACCTCTTCTCTTTGTCTCTCTCTCACACACACACACACACACACACGCACACACACACACATACACACAAACATAGTAGTGTACTACTAACAGTAGTTAGTTTACTGTGTTTTGTTTGTTGCATTTATTAATCTGTTAATAAATGTTTGTGTTTACCATATGTCTGTTGATTTAATATTACACAAAGATGAATGAGCCAGCTTCTACTAAGAAAATAACTTTTAAATCCTTCAACTAATTAAACTACTACATTTATCGGTGTTCAACCCTTAATTAGTAGTTTAATATATTACATGAGACTTTAATATTAGTTATCACTCCGTCTATGACGGTGGTGCCTCGAGGAACCCTGGTTTAACTAGAGTCATTTTTATTATTATCTTTGATAATTATTGGTGATAACTAATATTTCCTTGATTAACGATAATGATATGGTATAGTTTTCTGGGAAAACCTGGTTCAAAAAACTGCCATAGTGATGGAGAAGTTTTCAGAAACATACGTCTTGTTTTTGCAAATTGAAGCATTAGATATAACAATTATAATAAGGATAATATTATAAAATAATGATAATAAGTGGGTCCTGACTGCATCCATATGACTGGACGGGTTTTTAAACAAAAATAAATAAATAAATAGATTAAATTCTATTGCCCCTTATGGATTATTTTATGTTTTTGTGGAGATCTCCCCCTGTATAAAGAAACTTGGCCAATGACTGACTTTTTAGACTGTGACTGCTGAGGCAAACAGCCTGTACCGACTTAAAATGACCTACCCGATCGAGCTCTGATTGTTTCTTTTTAATTTTTGCATGATAGTTGTATGTCAGTAGTTTTATGTCAATTAACAAACACTAACAAATTAACAGCTGACACTATTGTATTTTCAAAGTACGCATGTTCTGCATGATACTCATTGTCACACTAATGTTTAATGTCAGCCTGAAACGCTGTACTGTCTTAATTTTTGAGCTTTTGATCCAACAGCTGAAGATGGAGAACCATTCTTGGATGGAAATGTTTAACAGTGGATCAAAACCATGGGATGCATTGTTTGATACATAGTGTCTAACGATTATTCTGTTTTTCTTTATAGATGGTTCTGCGAGGAATCCATCTAACTGCTCTTTCTGTGTTTGCCTTTGAACCAAACTGCCGAATAACGTCTAAGGCGACAGAGTTATTTGTATTAATCTGTGGTTTTCTTTCTAGGCGCAACAGATGATACAGTGTCAGAGTCACAATATGCTTTAATATTGTCCCTAACTTTCACACTCTGGGAAAAACTGTGGCATTCTCACTCCTACAGGAAAACCTTTTGTTCTTAACCTTTTGTCTCCAACACTTTTACCTGTTTACAGTTAAAAGAGTTCACACTGACTGTAACAACTCAGTTTTCACAGGAAAATAAATGAGACAGTGGTAAAGACTGGTTTCCGAAGGTGTGTTAAGTGCTGGTAACCTCTGACACCTGAAGGACATGGAAGAGAGAAGAAAATGGCATCCATGGCATCGAATGAGGCAAAATAAAGCAAGGAAACCTATATAGTGGCTCAGATGATGATATGGTGTGAATAGAATTGTTTTTGTTTTAATGTTTTTCGTTGTTTTTATTTTTTTTGTGATATTCAGAGAGTTAAAAGTGAACCTCTACTAATGTTTGCAGTGTGTAGTCAAAGAAAGAGTTAGTTGATGATATTGTGTTACTTCCAAAAAATTATTTGACACTTTGTGTCAAAAGGGGGGAATGTGAGAAATAACCAAAGATTGACCTACCTTATTTATCTATGATGTAAATCCTTGATTAACATAACAGTCAAGCTGAGAATGAGTGCTGGGGGGATTGTGGATAGGAGTCACAGGGGGTTTGCAAATGGTGACAAAAGGGGGGCCGTAAAACACTGATAACATCCACTGGGGTCATAAACATTGGGTAGTGTGTTTTTGTGACTTTGATGTCCTTGTGTTTGTAAGGTGCTTTGATGTGAGTGTATATCTGCTGAAGAAATTAGGAGACAGGCAGAGATCATTTGAGACATGGTTGGGTAGAGTCTCTCCTGTATGCATGCAGTATTTAGTAAAGACATGATTTGAGAAACACTGAGGACTCCAGAGAATTTCTTTCACAATGGCTAGTTCATTGTCTTTGTGACCTTGACTGACTGACTGTTCGTGTGCTTTTGGAGAAAGCAGAAAAGCTTGAGCCTGGTCAAATAATAGCAGAGGCACATACTATCACATTCTTAAATTAGTATACTTATTGCGTCTTATTATCACACTCTCATTAATCATTACTAATACAAACGCTAACACATGATTATGATACTTCACACATTGATTTTTAATTCTTCAAGGCATCTCTGGATTGAGGCCTTTTGTAATGTGGTGATGACTGCCTTTAAGGGTGGGTAGATATAGTGTATGTATATATGAAAGTGATTTGGGGTCTGGAAAATAACTGATAAAAACACCACCAGTGGTATGTCTCGCTGTATCGTAGCTGCTACTGCCACTACTCATCATTGATCATGTTTGCCACCATAATTGTTATATATTCTATCACCTTAGCTATGCTTGTTTCTACTATTCTGTTGTATTAACTGTCTTAACATATACGTCATATTCACATTACTATAGATATTATTATAGTGACACTCTGGACGTGTGTCTGTCTGTCTCTCTCTGTCCATCTCTGTGTCTTTTCTCTCTTTCTCTCTCCTTTACTTCCTCCCCAACCAGTCAAGAAAGATGGCCGTCCTCCACAAAGCTGGGTCTGTCCGACGTTCCTGCCTGTTAAAGGGAAGGTTTTCGTTGGCACCGTACTCTACAGAGGAATTGTTGGGTCTACGTAAATCATAAATAAGTCATTGAGTGTGGTCTTTACCTACTCTGTAAAGGGTCCTGAGATAACTTTTGTTATGACTTTGTTATGACTTTATTGATTTCAATTAAAGATGGTATGGTCCATGGGAGGGGCTATACCTTTAAATTGAGGCGTTTGACACTGCCTAGTCAGTCGGTGAAGGGCTGTGGACCCAAGTACTGTGAATATCTTTTTTTTTGGCTTTCTGGTTGAAGCTCTGCAGTCAAGGGACAATGTAAAAGACAATAAAATATTTCATTTTTTTCTTCGAGTGAACTCTGTCTTGTGACCTTTTTTTTCAACATTTTAAGGCTAAACCACCCCTTTTCCAGTCAGCCTTCCGGCAGACTACCCTCACTCTAGGCCAGAGTGTGACATTTGGTGGCAGCGGTGGGATGGCCACCCGAAAGGTCCCTAGGGGGGGCCCAAGGAAAATACAAACCAGGAGCAAGATAGCTAAACTTAAAGCAGAACCTGAACCAGCCACCCTCACTCTAGGTATGAGTGTGACAATTTTATTTTATTTTATTATTTATATGTGGAATACATACATATGCACATACATTATAATTTATTATCATGTTATTTATTACTATTTATCATTATATATATAATCATATTGATTTAATATATTTTTATTATTTCATTTTTATATTATTTATTATTATTTATTACATTTAATTTTACATTATAATTTATTTGTGGGATACATACAGTCGTTATATAGGCTAAACATACAGTAATAGGCTGAGCTCAAAATAGCAGGACCAGACAACCTTTTTGACAGTAGGGTTTTTTATTTAATTACATCCCAGTAGCACCACAATTTAATCTGATGACCTGCGGAATGACTCTGTCCAGGTGGTCGATGTAATTGTTGCAGGCCTCTGTGGTGAGTTTGGTACTCCAAAAGTATTGTATTGCCTGAATGAGCTCCTCTCTTTTTGTGGCTTGGCTTCACGTCGGAGGAAATCTTCAATGCATGGCACACCAGCTCAATGGCGTTCAGATCGGGTGACCTACAGTATTAAATCGAAGGGTCAAACATTTGTTCCTAGACACGGAATAAAATCAGAATGCATGCTTTTATTTGCTGGGATAATGAAATTTGTGGAAATGTTTTACTCACTTTGGAAAGGGTCGAACCCAGTTGATTCCCTCCTGCTCAATGCAGTCTCGGACACTACCTGCAGTGTTTTGGGATCATTATTTAAAAGAACAAAGAAAGGAGATGTTAAATATTGAATCATGTAATCATATAATTATCAAAATATTGTTGCCTTGATCTCGCATTTACAGTTCAGCACAATAAGATAGCTTGGAAGAAACGGTAAGTTGACACAAAATGCTCTCTGATCTCCTCCTGATATAAGTGGCGATCCATAATACCTACGGGTAAAAATAACAGCATGAATGATTAGGCTGCTCACACACTGTATTAGATAGCACTAGTATAGCCTAATGCTGCAATACACTTACCGTCAAATATCAACAGGGGGACCGGTCCTTGGCGTGAAATCCCCCCCCCACACACACACACACACACACACACACACACACGGAGCTTTACGGGATGCTTGACACAAGGTTTTTGGATGCTGGCGAATTCCTTCTTCCTGTAGCATTGAAGTGCAAACTGCTCCAATGCCACTGTCGACTCATCTGTGAAGAGCATGTCGTCAAACTTTTCACCAGCAGCTTGCCATTCCTGTGCTTGCGTCAGACGCAGCTCTCGGTTCTTAACACAGATCATTGTAACCAGAATATGACATTAATATGGTTTACAAAATGTTATACAGGCATAGGCCTATTGCTAAAATACAATAATCAGGGCCAGATAAAACAGTAAATACAAACCTACAAATACGTGTGTTTATATGTGATATTTACCTTTCTTCCACATGCTCCAGATGAGTTCACTGGTTTTCAGGTCGATCCTCGCCAACTATGCCGTAGCCGTCGTAGTAGAGCTCTTGTGTCGGGAGCGGTAAGATATCAATAGTTGTTTCTTGTTTCTATTTCTTATTTTTTAAATATAAGTAGATACTTTTCGTTTTGGACTTATGATTGACTGGTTCGCTAGGAGCGCAGAGCAATGGAGCTTGCAGCAGCGGAGAAGAACCAATTTGAGGCTGAGTTGTCCAAAATTTAAATCTAAGGTGACAGACTTGGAAGAGCAAGTTTCCAGACTGAACCAGAGACACCAGGAGGACACTCAGAGACTCAATGAAGAACACCAAGACACAAGAAAGAGGTCCACAGACTGACTGTCGAGATCCAAAGAAAGACTATGGAAGTCCAGAGACAGACTGCGGAGATCCAGCGACAGGATGCCATTATAAAGAGGCAGAGTGCGGAGACTGAGAGACTGCTGCAGTTGGGTCTGGTGCAAGACTTAAATACCAGCATGCCACATAGACTGGAAGTAACCCCGAGACGCTGCTCAACACCTTCCATGCCATCACCCGCAGCATCGACATACTCTCCATTTCGACGGACCCATCCGGACCTGAAATTACGGGAGGTGCAACTGGAGGACCATGCAGCTCTTAGCCGTTTGAGCCAGGGTCACTTGGATCAATGTGGGTGTTTGCTGTTTCGGTTTGTGACACCTGATGAGAAACATCAAGCTTGGTGTACCACCATAAACTGGGATGGATCGAGGGGGAAGTGGCAGCTCCCTCGAAATTTAATGGAGTTTGTCATGGACACAATTCAACAGAGATTTCCCTTGATCTCAAACGTGGACCGAAAGCAGGTGGTCGACCGGATCAACGAGGTGCTGAGGCCACCGCATCAGTTCGCCATCAGACTCCGCACAAAAATGTGCATGTTTTTTTTTTTTTAAAACCTTATTCTTTTTATTTGGAAATGTTGATTTTACAGCAATGTGCATGTTTACTGTTTTTTTTTAAATAAACACTTTTTCTGCCAAACACTGCATCCCTGTGTATTTCAAACCCGGTTCCACACTCAGACAGAGACTAGTACATCCCAAGGACAGAACACCACACACCCACAAAAGCAATCTGGTTTATGCTATCCAATGCAATGAGGAATGCAAAGATCTCTACATTGGAGAAACAAAACAACCACTGCATAAACGCTTGGCCCAACACAGGAGAGCTAACTCCTCAGACCTGGACTCCGCTGTCCACTTACACCTCAAGGTGAAAGCCCACTCCTTTGATGACAACAATGTCCAAATCTTGGACGGAGAGGACAGATGGTTTGAAAGAGGAGTAAAAGAAGCTATCTATGTAAAAGTAGAGAAACCATCGCTAAACAGAGGAGGAGGTCTGAGACACCACTTATCTCCAATTTACAATGCTGCCCTTTCATCCCTTCCCAGGAGATTCAACAATCTAACCTCAAAGAACAACTGTTCACAAAAGGCCTCCTGGGACTCCAACGGCTGTCATTTAGACTCAATAGAGCACTAACGAGGACGAAACCAACTTCCCACCAACGACTGCCACTCTAACAACGGTCGTTGGCACTTGGAGCACAAAGGGTCTCAGTGACATCACCGGCCTTGTGAGAGGTTAAATACCTGGATCTCACACCAGCTAGTTGGACCAGTCCCAGCCTGGTCAGATGCTTACATGAACTGATGAAGCCTCTTGGATGAGAGTTGAAACGTCTTCCTAGACAAATAACCCAGTTGCTTTTGACTGAAATTGCTTTGAGGATAACAATGACCTGAACAAACGAGAATATTCACAGGCTTATTGCACACCAATTTGGGTCGGCAACCCTTAAAATGGTGCGGGAACATGAAAGGTTGGCTTGGAAATTGCAGATTACAGAAACCACCTAGGGTTTAGTCTGAGATGTAAACAACAAAGGCTTACACCAACTAGCCTATGCTTGAATTCCACTATGAGAGGGCATAGAGTGGAGAAACTCCTCGGTGAGCGAATAAGGCAGGTCGACTTCACCATTGAAGGACTTAAAGAGAAAGCGGACTTTTCACTACCGAAACTGACATCATTCCTACCTGTTTCTATCATGGAAAAAGTTGTGGATTTCACCAAGAAAGCCCAACTATCTCAGCACAACAAGAGCAAAGAAAGACAAACAAAGAAATTTCCCAGGTTGCAATCCCGGGATGTTGGCAAAAACACATAAATCCTCACTTGGAGGCAAAAAACTGACACACCAGAACAGGAAGAAACACAAAACAGATGGGTAAAGAATTTGTCGGACAGAGATCTTACCCACCCAGAGAAGGAGGTCTTAGCCAAGGGCTTGAACTTTGCCATGACACCAAAAGAGGTACCCGTTGTGGAGTTGATTACGGCTACAGAATCGGCTATAAAGAAAAACAACCTTAATGGAACTGAGGCTGAACAGCTAAGGTTAAAAGTGTCAGCAGCGTTGTCCCAAGCTAAGGTCCCACCATCCAACCTCACCATTGAGGAGAGAAAAGCAGTAACAGCACTGAGCAAAGACCACAGCATCACAATCCTTCCAGCAGACAAGGGTAGATGCACAGTTGTTCTCAATATAACTGATTATCAGGCAAAGATCTCTGCACTACTCAGTGACTCTAACATTTATGAAACTCTGAAACAAGACCCTACCAGCAGTTACAAAAAGAAGGTTATAGAGTGTCTACAGCAACTGCAAAAAGAAGGAGTCATTAGCAAATCACAATATTACAGGCTTTACCCCCAGGACTCAACCCCCTGCTTATATGGACTCCCAAAAATCCATAAAGAAGGGGCCCCGCTCAGGCCCATTGTCAGCAGCATAAACTCGGTCATTTACAACATTGCCAAGCATGTTGCCAATATTCTGGCACCACTGGTGGGCAACACCCCACGCCACATCCAAAACTCCATAGACTTTGTGAACAAAGTCCGAGATCTAAAAATGGATCTAGATGAATCCATGGTGTCCTACGACGTGACTTCCTTGTTCACCAGTATTCCAACCATGGAGGCCTTGGCCACAGTAAGAGAGCGGCTCACGCAGCACAACTCCTTAAACAACCGAACAAATCTAAAACCTGACCACATTTGACAAATTCTGGAGCTGTGCCTGAATACTACATATTTCCAGGTAAATGGCATTTTTTACAGACAGAAACACGGCTGTGCCATGGGTTCACCAGTATCCCCTATTGTGGCAAATCTGTACATAGAGGAGGTAGAGGACAAGGCTTTGAACTCCTTCAAAGGAGTAACCCCCAGCCATTGGTTCAGATATGTGGACAACACATGGGTTAAAATCAAATCCAAAGAGGTGCAAACTTTTTCTGAACATATAAACTCTGTGGACAGAAACATCAAGTTCACCGGAGAAGACGTTTGCCTTTCATAGACGTGACGATATAACAGACATGTGACGTCCATATGGAGAATGACAGGAGCCTCCACATTGGGGTAGACTCACCACCCTTTGGAACAGAAGCTTGGAGTTATCAGAACACTGCAGCATAGAGCTGATAACGTACGCACTAGCTCACAGGCCCAGGTGGAAGATTGCAAGCGCCTGAGAGGCGCCCTCACAACTTGTGGCTACCCCAGCTGGACCTTTGTGAAAACGGCAGCTGCTTCCAGAAAGAAAACCAAAGTGGTTGAGAAAGAAAAAGATAACAAGAGAAACAACATAGTCATTCCGTATGTGGCTGGGGTATCATAGAAACTCAGGAGGATCTTCAACAAACACTGCATCCCTGTGTATTTCAAACCCGGTACCACACTCAGAAAGAGACTAGTACATCCCAAGGACAGAACACCACACACCCACAAAAGCAATCTGGTTTATGCTGTCCAATGCAACGGGGAATGCAAAGATCTCTACATTGGAGAAACAAAACAACCACTGCATAAACGCATGGCCCAACACAGGAGAGCTAACTCCTCAGGCCTGGACTCTGCTTTCCACTTACACCTCAAGGAGAAAGCCCACTCCTTTGATGACAACAATGTCCAAACCTTGGAAGGAGAGGACAGATGGTTTGAAAGAGGAGTAAAAGAAGCCATCTATGTAAAAGTAATGAAACCATTGCTAAACAGAGGAGGAGGTCTGAGACACCACTTATCTCCAATTTACAATGCTGCCCTTTCATCCCTTCCCAAGAGATCCAACAATCTAACCTCAAAGAACAACTGTTCACAAAAGGCCTCCTGTGACACCAACGACGGTCGTTTAGACTCAATAGAGCACTAACGAAGTCGAAACCAACTTCCTACCAACGACTGGTGTTGGCACTTGGAGCACAAAGGGTCTAGGTGACATCACCGGCCTTGTGAGAGGTTAAATACCTGGATCTCACACCAGCTTGTTGGACCAGTTCCAGCCTGGTCAGATGCATACATGAACTGATGAAGCCTCTTGGATGAGAGGTGAAACGTCTTCCTAGACAAATAACCAAGTCCAGTTGCTTTTGACTGAAATTGCTTTGAGAATAACCCCGAGACACTGCTCAACACCTTCCATGCCATCACCCGCAGCATCGTCATACTCTCCATTTCCAAGGACCCATCCGGACCTGAAATTACGGGAGGTGCGACTGGAGGACCATGCAGCTCTTAGCCGTTTGAGCCAGGGTCACTTGGATCAATGTGGGTGTTTGCTATTTCAGTTTGTGACACCTGATGAGAAACATCAAGCTTGGTGCACCACCACAAACTGGGATGGATCGAGGTGGAAGTGGCAGCTCCCTTGAAATTTAACAGAGTTTGTCATGGACACAATTCAACAGAGATTTCCCTTGATTATTCTTTTTATTTGGAAATGTTGACTTTTACAGCACTTTTTCTGCCAAGAACCTTACTCTATTTGCCTTCATTGCTGCAATAATATAAGCAAATATTTATTATTATAAATTTTTCACTTTCACTTTCTGGTGCTGTCTCAGGCTGCATCTTGTAGCCACAGCTTCTGTCGTGTTTTTTTTAACTTCGTTATTTGTTGGTTCAGTCTTTTCGTTTGTTTTGTTGAATTAAGCACATTCTGTGCATAAACATTAAAACAATGGCTGGCCTAGGTTTTGTTACTGTTCTCCTCTTTATTCTGTTACTTTTTTTACTTTTTGTAACAGAGAACCATGCCGGTAGTAGTGGGGGCATTGTTTACATCCGTGGACAGCTGATTGCTCTTTGTAAGCCTGTGCTGCTGCCCGGAGACAGACCTGTGGTCCCGCAGGAGCTATGGAGGAGACGCCGGGGTCGCAGGGCTGGAAACAAACGGAGGGAGAAAAGAAGAAGACATAAGCCAGCGGTCCCAGCGATTTTAATGGGAAACGTGAGGTCTTTGGGGAATAAGATGGACGAACTTTTAGCGCTGGTGAAGACCCAGAGGGAGTACCGCGAGTGTAGCTCATTTTGCTTCAGTGAAACTTGGCTGCACTCGCACATCCTGTACTGCAGCGTTGAGGTTCCCGGTTACTGTTTGGTACGTGAAGACAGAGATTGTTCCAAAAGTCGGAAGAAGAAGGGTGGTGGGCTTGCACTTTATGTTAGTTAGAGGTGGTGCATCCCCGGATATTGTCTGTGTGAAGGAACATCTCTGCACCCCGGACATTGAACTGCTGGCCGTGGGAATGCGTTTGTTTGGGAGTTCACGTTCATCATTGTTATCACCTTCTACATCCACTCGTCAGCTGATGGTGGCCTGTGAAGTCATCAGCTTTGCCACCACAAAACTGCGGACTGATTATCCGGATGCATTCATCGTTATTACAGGTGATTTTAATCATGCCTAATTAAACAACACGCTAAATAATTTCCATCAGTATGTTGACTGCCCCACCAGACACAATAAAACATTGGATTTATTATTTGCTAATGCCATGGACGCATATGATGCCACAGCCCTTCCCCCCCTCGGCAGGTCAGACCACAAGCTGGTCATGATGACCCCAAAGTATAGCCCTCTTGTGAGAAGGCAGTCTGTGCACACCAGGATAGTGAGGTGGTGGACACAGGAGATCACTGAGGCAATGCAGGACTGCTTCGAGTAAATAGACTGGGATGTACTCTGTGAGCCACATGGGGAGGACATTGATAAGATGATGACTGCATTACAGACTATATTAGATTCTGCGAGGACACCACCATGCCAGCCAGGACCGTCCATTGCTTCTCCAATAACAAGCCCTGGATTACCATTGACCTGAAGGCACTCCTGAACAAGAAGAAGAGGGCTTTCAGGTCAGGAGATATAGAGGAGCAAAGGAGAGTGCAGCACGAACTCTGTGAGTTGCTGAGGACGTGCAAGGACAACTACAGGAGGAAGCTGTAGCCCAAACTCCAACAGAACAGTGTAAGGGATGTGGGCAGGAATAAAGCACATCACAGGGATGAAGGGGAAAGACAGGCAGACATCTGGGAGCCTGGATACCACTAACCAGTATAACCAGTTTACAACAGGTTAAGCTCACCTCCTGCTGCCCCTTCGACCCCCCCCCCCCCCCCCCCCACCATCTGCCCTGGAGGGACGGGTCTTGCCCCAGCTGAGGCCACAGGTGTCACCTGCAGAAGTTTTCTGATGACTCAGCTGTTGTCGGTGTGTAAGGGGAGGGGATGAGGGTGAGTACAGGAAACTGGTAGACAACTTTGTAGAGTGGTCCGAACAGAATCACCTGAGGCTGAATGTCAACAAGACCAGAGAGATGTTGATTGACTTCGGCAGGAAGAAGAGGATACCTTCACAGCTACTACGGATCAGGGGGAGGTGATGGAGGACTACAAATACTTAGGAGTGGTGATCAACAACAGAGTGGACTGGAAATCTAACACCGAGGCTGTGTAAAAGAAGGGGATGAGCAGGCTCTATTTCCTGAGTAAGCTAAGATCCGTCAACGTGTGCAGTAAGATGTCGGAGATCTTCTACCAGTCACTTGTTGCCAGCGCCATTTTCGGTGCTGCTGTGTGTTGGGGCGGCAGCATAGAGCCAGTGACACCAACAGACTTGATAAAATCATCAAGAAGGCTGACTCTGTACTTGGTCTCAGGCTGGAGTCTTTTGAGTCCGTGATGGAGAGGAGAACACTGAATAAACTGTTAGCCATCATAGACGATGATCAGCACCCTCTCCATCACACAGTGGTCAGACAGCGGAGCTGAAGCAGTCTGTGTGAGTAGGTGCTCCGCTGTTGAAGGGACAGATACAGGAAATCTTTCCTGCCATATGCCATCACACTGTACAGTTAAACTTTAAACAATACATTCGCCTTTTGTTTTTATCATAATCTGTCCACTGCACTTTATATTATTATATGTTTTCATTTGCAATACAATTAGTCCGCTTATTTATACATTTTATTTTTACTTTTATATTGTATTTCTAAATTACTGTTTTGTGTCTGTGGGGCGACACGTTGTTGTGGTGGTCAGCACTGTTGCCTCACAGCGAGAGGGTCGCGGTTTGAATTCGGGCTGGGGCCCTTCTGTGTGGAGTTTGTATGTTCTCTCCGTGTCTGCGTGGGTTCTCTCTGGGTTCTCCGGCATCCTCCCACAGTCAAAAGACATGCACATGTTAGGTTATTTGATTTATTTGATCTAAATTGCCCGTAGGTGTGAATGTGAGTGGTTGTCTGTCTCTGTTTGTCTCTATGTGCCCTGTGATAGACTGGATGGCTGAACTTCTCACCCTATCTCTAAGGGAGACACCAGCCACCCTCCTAAGAAAACTCATTTCGGCCGCTGGTACCCGCGACCTTGTTCTTTCGGTCATGACCCAGCTTTCATGACCATAGTTGAGGGTAGGAACGAAGATTGACCAGTAGACCGAGAGCTTGGCCTTCCGGCTCAGCTCTCTTTTTGTCACGACAGTGCGGTAGAGCGACTGCAACACCACCCCCGCTGCTCCGATTCTTCGGCCAAACATACGCTCCATCGTCCCCTCACTCTTGAACATGATCCCGAGGTACTTGAACTCCTCACTTGGGTTAAGGACTCATTCCCTACCTGGAGTAAGCAATCCACCAGTTTCCTGCTGAGAGCCGTGGCCTCAGATTTAGAGGTGCTGATCCTCATCCCAGCCATTTCACACTTGGCTGAGAACCGATCCAGTGAGTGCTGAAACTCACTGACCGACGATGCCATCAGGTCCACATCATCTGCAAAAAGCAGAGACGAGATCCTCAGCCCACCGAACTGAAACCCCTCCCCACCACGACTACGCTTTGATATCCTGTCCATGAACTCAGCATTCTCACGCAAGGTAGCGGGTCTGTATGTGACTATGCCATCCGTTTCAGCATTTTGACGGTAGAGAGTGGATGGAATGCCACAGCTTTATACGACGTGTTTGTGAAAGGACTTGCAGCTCCCATTCAGGACCTCATTCAGCCAAGATTCCCCAGACGGTGAGTCCCGTTAAGTCTTCTCACCATACTCCCATACTCCCATACTCTAACCACCGTCCAAATTTTGCATCATGCCTTGTTCAATCTGAACGCCCTCATCGACTCTGGAGCTGATGAAAGCATAATGAGTTGGGGTTTAGCTAAAAAGCTAGGCATCCGCTCAGAGCTACTGGCCAAACGTATCCGGGCCAGGTCGCTCAACGGCCAAGGAATTGTTTCCATAACCCATGTCAGTGAACCAGTAAGAATGCGGATTGACAGTCACGAAGAACGCATTTGTTTTTATTTATTCATGTCTCCCATGCACTCATTGATCTTAGGATATCCATGGCTCATACAGCACAACCCACACTTAGACTGGAAGACTGGGAACATCATTAGGTGGAAAAAGTGGTGCGCCAAAGACTGTATTGTGTCCAGCCATGTGACTGATTTAACCTCTATTAACCTGTTTTCTGCAAACCCTGCCACAGACATTGAGAACCCGGACCTGACCTCGGTTCCGACCTTCTACCATCATCTACGAGAAGTTTTCCGCATGACCAAGGCCCTATCTCTCCACCCACATCGTCCGTACGACTGTCCCATTGACCTCATTCCTGGCTCACCCATCCCTAAGGGTTGCCTTTATTCGGTTTCTGGACCAGAGAAGGAGGCTATGAAAGAGTACATCTCGGCCTCTCTGGAAGCAGGGCTCATCCGTCCCTCCTCATCACCCGCGGGAGCGGGGTTTTTCTTTGTCAAGAAGAAGGACGGATCCCTCAGACCCTGCATAGACTATAGTCCACTTAATGACATCACGGTAAAGAACCTTTATCCTCTCCCCCTTATGTCCTCAGTTTTCGATCAGCTTCAGCAAGCTCGAGTTTTCACTAAACTTGATCGCCGCAACGCGTACCATCTGGTACGGATAAGGGAGGGGGACGAGTGGAAGAGGAAGTGGATTCAACACCCCTAGTGGACACTACGAGTATCACGCCATGCCTTTTGGTCTCACCAATGCGCCGACAGTATTTCAGGCCATGATTAATGACATGCTTAGGGACTTTCTTGACCACTTTGTCTATGTGTATCTCGACGACATCTTAATTTACTCCTCCGACCCAGACACCCACCAGAGCCATGTTACCCAAGTGCTCAAATGACTTCTAGATAACCATCTTTATGTCAAAGCAGAGGAGAGTGTTTTTCATGCCGACACCGTATCTTTTCTGGGCTTCATTGTAGCTCCTGGAAAGGTACAGATGGACCCGGCTAAAGTTAGCGCTGTGGCCGATTGGCCTATGCCTGACAGTCATAAGAAGGTTCAGCAATTCTTGGGGTTTGCTAACTTCTACAGGCGATTTGTCAGAGGCCTCAGCGCAATAGCTGCTCCTCTCCATGCTCTCACTTCTACCCAGGTGCAGTTCCGCTGGTCGCCGGAAGCAGAGAAGGCCTGGCAGACCCTCAGGAGGTGCCTCACCTCATCCCCAATCCTCACCATGCCTGACCTGCGCCGCCAATTCGTGGTGGAGGTGGACGCCTCCAACGAAGGGGTGGGAGCAGTCCTCCCGGAGCGTTCAGAGCAGGACGGCAAGATGCACCCTTGCGCCTTCCTGTCGAAACGGCTGTCCAAGGCAGAACAGAACTACGATGTCGGCAACCGAGAGTTGCCGGCAGTGAAAGTCGCCCTGGAAGAATGGAGGCATTGGCTGGAGGGGGCCGACCAACCATTCATAGTCTGAACTGATCATAAGAACCCTGAATACATCAAGAAAGCCAAAAGGCTAAAATTGTCAGATTCATTGCCTTGCCTACGTTACCCTCCGCCGAGGAAACGGCGGAGGTCATGATGACTAGCATTTTCAAGATCCATGGGTTCCCCAACGATATTGTTTCTGACCGGGGGCCCCAGTTTGTGTCCCAGTTCTGGAGGGAATTTGACTGACTTCTGATTACCACCCGGAAGCCAATGGCCAGACCGAACGCCTCAACCAACAACTGGAAACCGGCCTCCGGTGCCTGGTTTCACAGAATCCCTCCACATGGAGCAGGCAACTGGTCTGGGTGGAGTATGCACACAATGCCCTTCCCACATCTGCTACTGGTTTTTCTCCCTTTCACGTTGTCTTTGGTTATCAGCCACCTCTCTTCCCAAAGAATGAGCGGGAGGTGTCGGTTCCCTCAGCCCATGGCATGATCGGACGCTGTCACCGCATCTGGGCAGCCGCCCGTCAAGTACTGATTCGACAGGGGGATCGAGTCAAAAGAGCGGCAGACCGCAAGAGACGTCCTGCCCCTACCTATCAGCCTGGGCAGAAGGTTTGGTTGTCGGCCAAGGACTTACAGCTAAAGGTCCCCTCCAAGAAGCTGGCCCCACGATTCGTCGGGCCCTTCCCGGTCACCAGACTTGTCGGACCTGCCGCGGTTCGACTTCGCCTGCCCCGGTCTCTTCACATAAATTCCCAGTTTCTGGTGGACTGGGAAGGATATGGACCCGAGGAGAGACAGTGGGTTCCCTCTCGCCACATCATGGACCCTAGCTTGATCAAGGACTTCTTTCAAGCCCATCCTAAACTCCCTGGGCCGTCAGGTGTCGGCCCTAGAGGGAGGGGTACTGTCACGCCGCGGCGAGGTTTGTCCTGTCTTTGGGTTTTTGTCTTGTGAATTTCCTGTTTTATTTTGAAAGATAACTCTCTTCTCATTCCAGGTCACTTGCCCTTCCTCTTGTGTCTCCGGTCTGACGTCATTCCTGATTCCCGATTGTTTCCACCTGTGGCTCCCCTTCCCTCATGTGTATAAAGTCTGTGTCTTTCCCCTGTTCCGTGCCAGATTATTTCGTACCCTGCGTTGAATGTATCCAGCGTTTTGTTCCACAGTCTTGTTCATGCTCTTGAGATCTTTGTTTCATTGTTCAGGTTTTTGTACTCCTTGTTTTGGTCCAAGTAAGTTTTCCCTTTTTGAATTCTCTTGTGACTTTGTTTTTTCCTCCTGGTTGGAGAGTCTTTATTTAATTGATTATTTTGTTCACTTTGTATTTGTTTATTCCTCCTGTACGGAGCGTTCTTATTTTGAGATGTATTTGTTAACTTTGCCTTTTGTTTTTTCCTCCTGTGGGTAGCGCTTTTATTTGGTACTTTGGCTTATTACTGACGACTTTGGTTTTGTTCCTCCTGTGCGGAGTGATTTTTTGTTTGTGGCTTTTACCCTGTGCCACGTCCCAGTCGTCAAGTTAATAAATTCAGTGTTGATCCGCAAACCTCCACATCTGAGTCCTCTTTCCTGCCCGGTTCTGACAATACCTGCCTAAAATGGTGGGTATTCACATGAATTATGACATCATTGTTCAAGGTATTGACAATACCTTAACCATTCAGAGTTACATTAGTGGGAGGATTATACCAAGAAAATATGAAATTAATCCGATAATCTCTCTAGGAGGATTGAAAAAGTGTGCATAAAATACATAGAAACCGCACACAATTCAAGATGGCCGACTTCCTGATGAGAGGAGCTAATGAGAGCTAATGGTAAATGTGTTTGAAATGATTAAGTCTATGTGGGTACCAAATTTTGTGAATATCAGAGCAACATTGTTTCAACTAAGGCCTTCCAGGCTTTAGTGGTCGCCACGGAGCCAGCTAAACACATATGGACCAAATCGCTGTATATTTTCAAAATGTTTAAGGGTTCTTTTGGAGTTTTGTGCGCTTTCGAGTATAACAAGGGCACAAGGCACCGAACCCCCAACTGCTCGGGGCGCTGGTCACTGGCAGCCCCCTCGCTCTAACATCTCTCCTTAATTGCATGTATAGGTCCTGTTTGTGCATGTGTGTATTTCGGGCCTGTGTGTGTAACATGAATAATAATAAGAGTGAAAAAATTAAATTTCCCCGTGCGGGATAAATAAAGTAATTCTTCTTCTTCTTCTTCTTCTTAAAATACATTCAAGTGCTCAATAATTAGGGGGCGATATAGATCTGACGTGCCACATCTAAGACAAATTATGACATCAAATTCAAGAACATAATTGGTCCACAGTTTCTTGCATTTTTGTGCATCCTAAAGGCCTCAAACGTGTTCGTAAACTGAAAATTAATTCACAAAATCCAAGATGGCCGACTTTCTGTTAGGGAAAACAATTTCAATATGTTCTCCAAGATGAGAGCAATGATCACACCAAATTTCCTGAACATAAAAATAACTTTTTCCAACATGAATCTATGTTCCATGAATCCTCAAAAGGTTCGCAATTAAGCATCACAAAGGTCTTTAGATGCAACCTACCAGATTTGAAGTCACTCGGGTTAATTCTCTTGTAGTTTGTTAAAGTACAACACGTCCGACTGGCTTCACTTTGCGGAAAAAAATGCCACAGTAAATCTAAAATGGACGACTTCCTGTTGGACTTTTTTTAAGCCTCCATACTTTACATCTGCCTACCAAATTTCATAGGTCTACACCGCATTTAAAGGTAGGGGCAGTGACTTTGAAATATTCTAGGGGGCTCCCTCTTGCCAATTTAACACACACAAGCCCAAGATCCATGTCAGGTATTACGTTTAGACACTAATGACACCAATGACGCGCAACTTTTGTGCACTTAAGAGCACGATTAGCACCTCAAAAATGATAAAAGTAATTAGGGGGCGCTATAGAGCTGACGTGCCACGCCCAAGCCCAATTGTGGCACCAAATCAAAGTAATTACTAATTTGATTATGGGTGAAAAATTTTGTTAGTTTTTGTGCATCCTAAAGTCCTCAAACATCATATCATTTTCACAATTTAATCACCCTAACATCTTCTCGCACGCCACAGTCCCCATCAACTGTGTTCTCCACATACTCATTGTGGGAGCTTGGGTTGACTTGCCGGTGTTTTGGTTTAACGAGTGACCCTGTTAACTGGCAACTTTCAGCTGAGTGATTCTGCGGTTGCCGTAGTGGCTGCAAATGATGTAAACAGGATTATGTTTTTAAGAAAGATACTCACAGTAGACTGTATAAACTATATAAAAGAGATACTCTGAGATATGTTTTACTACACCAGAGTGACAGGTACGTGGCTGGTGGTTTATAAAATTCTATGCAAGTGTTTACATAAGCAGGTTTCAAAGACATATAGGTTATATTTTTATTTATAAAAATAGATATTATTAGGAAGGGCAACTCGCTCTCTTCCTCCATTGACACATTTTCTCAAACATAACTACAAAGACTGATCAGGTAGGTAACGTTATGTTTAACATCGGCATGAAAAAGTAAACATACAGACATTCATGAGGACAGCTACGCATTCTCTTCCTGTTTTTAACATCTGTCGTCACTATGACAACGGCATATGCACTTGCCAGGTAACAGGGGGCCTGTTTCACAAAGCAGGTTCAAAAAACTCTGAGTTTAACCCTGAACTCTGAGTTGATCTACTCTGAGATAGGAAACTCTGAGCTTTCGGTTCCAGAACAGCAGATTTGCGTTAGGTTGATCAACTCAGAGTAGTTTGACCTGGAGTTAAGCGCGTGCACCACAAGTAAAAAAAGAAAGCATCAATGGAACCCTGATTCGATGAGTCACCATGGCAACGGGGAAGCGAAGGGCTGCGCTACAACTGGAAATGGAAATATTAATGCACTCATACGGTGAGTTTGAGCAGGTTTACACCGCTGCAGCAGCAAAAGAGAGGGAGACG
The DNA here is from genome assembly GCF_963691815.1 of Echiichthys vipera. Classification (NCBI taxonomy): domain Eukaryota; kingdom Metazoa; phylum Chordata; class Actinopteri; order Perciformes; family Trachinidae; genus Echiichthys; species Echiichthys vipera. Next base: position 8,071,066 of record NC_139825.1, on the reverse strand, counting down.
GTGCAGGAGAACATTGCTGCTCGGGTCAGTGCATAAGTTTAAATTTTGCAATCACAATAATACCACAGGGGGAACTGGTTGAGTGGGAGCCTATTAGTTTATTTCATTTAAGTGCTTCACACGGGGGAGAAGCGCACTTGGCAGCAGCTTAAGATGAAACATAAAAACATACAGGTATTCAAACAGGTAAAACATTGGCAAAATATCATGGTGACGCCTCATTTTGAGCATGTTTTACATGGTAAAGTAAATATTACCGTAAGTGGCTGTTTTTTATACAACATATAAATGTTGTATAAAAAAAAACCCATTTGCAAAAAAACGCAGCGCGACACACAATATCTGCTGTGATATGAGAGCATTACTGGTTGTTAATGTTGGAAATGTAAGGAGGGGTGAGATGGACTGTGACATGAAACGGTGTTGTGCCGTATTCAGCCCCCTCGCACTATAGGTGATATTCTGGATCAGAAGGCTATATAGGAGTAGTTTATATACCGGTAACCCAACTAAAAGCACACACTTTTGAACCTATGAATTGCAAGAAAAGCTGGGATTATATTTAGAAAACGCTGAGTCAAATACATTCAACTTGCTCAAAAGATCCATTTCATTCATTTTGTAATTATCGCTGCAGTATATTAAGGACGTCAATGCGCGGTCTGATAATCATCTCCCGACGAATATTTAATTCTCTTTGCGGTAATGCGTCACCTTCATCCACGGGATCGTTATCAAAAGGACATGCCATGGTAGTGGATATAGTCACCACCTAATATAACTTCTAATGACTGATTTTTGCAATGATTTTCTGAAAAAACAGACGGAACTATACTTCGCCAAAACTCGCCTGCTGACTGAATGAATGAGGAAATCAAACACCGTGTGTGGCTGAAAGAGGGCGGAGACAGAGAGAAACTCAAGGTTTTCTGAGAAAAACCTGGTCTCGACCAGGTTAGTTTCAGAGAGCATGTTACCATGGTAACTGACCGAGAGGTTAAGTTACCTCTCTTTGTGAAACAGGCTAGAGTTACCCCTCTTTCTCTGGTTTGAGTTACCTCCCTTTGTGAAACAGAAAACTCAGAGCCCCCCCAAACTATGTCACAATTGCATGTTCATCAGCCCAATTTCAAAAATTTCTCGGGTGATAAACCCCCGAACGGCATTTGGGAAGGACTCTAACTTCTGGGCTACAGTCCCAAATGTTTTCATTAGCTATCGAAGCGCCTGGTGTGGGTGCACATGTCATGTTGGGATTCTGAATGCCTGTTATTAACAATGCAGTTCAAAGGACTTGGAAAAGAATAGTTTACAAACCAAAGAACGTTAATTCTCAATACACTCACTTAACGTGAGCCGTTCTTCAGTTATTAATTCAACAATATCCTGTGGTGTAAACTAGTTAAATTTCCATCTGCTGATATCCTGAGTCTTAAAGGAACAGCACGTCCTCAGTAGGTAATAATATATTACCATTATACTTCAATTATTCATGTTACTTACGGCCAAGTAACAACAGTGCTTAGGCAGTGTAACTTCAGCAACAATAAAAACACACAGTTAGGGGGGCGGCTGTGGTACAGAAGTAAAGCGGGTCGTCTTCCGCTCAAGAGATCGACCATTCAATCCCCGGCTCCTCATGTCAAATTGTCCTTGGGCAAGACACTGAACCCTGAATTGCTCCCCGTGCTGCGCATGGGTGTGTGAATGTGGTGTGAATGATCAGATTAGATAAGATGGTAGGTAGGATTCCAACTCTGAGTTATTCTCCTTAAGTCTATTTTTTCTATGTTAATATTTCATTAATTTTTATCACTACTTTTTAAAGTGGTAGGGGCGCCTCTATATTAAAACGTTTCTCCTTGATATTGCATATCATTATGACTGTTAGCCTGATGTTCCAGACATGAATATTCAAGTTGTTTAGGTTATGCTTTATGCTCTGCAGGCCTTCTCATACCTATATGATGCATATACTTAAAATGTCTTTGTAGGATAAATTGTGGAGAGTATTTTTTTGTGTGTATGTGTATATCAGTGGTGGCTGCTGGTCTTTCAAGGAGGGAAAGCTAATTTTTCATAAATATGTTTTATTATTTATATGTAAATTCTACCCTTCGTTCCTTTTCAAGAAAATGATCTGTAACCTTGTTGTACCAACTAGGTGTCTTTTTTCAGGGAGTTGACCAGTGTCCTCTTAATGGCGAGCAGAGCTAGGCTGCTTAAACGGCCTTGGCCCAGCTGGAGCTGCTGCACCAGGCTGTTTGTTGGGTAAAGAAACCGCAGAGTGACAGAACAGAGTCGGAACAACTCTAGACTTTAACTGTTCATTTTCTGGTCATACAAAATCAATTTGGATAATCCATTGCTCACATGCTGCCAGTTGAGGTGTTTCTCCAGTGCAGGGTTATGTCTTCTTCATGGCACAATAAAACAACCCCCGCCCAGCAGTTGTCAGAATCAATATTGGCATGTATGACAAAGACAGAGGGTCTCTAAAGTAATGCTCGATTGAAAATGGCGCTGGAAATGACAAGTGACAAGCGAGCTGCTGTCTGAGGCTGAAAGATGAGCTAACGACCAGAGACCTCCATGACAGATGCTCTCCAACACGTCAAGGAAAGAGCGGATGCTGGGGACAGAGATGACAGTACCCACAACCACATTAATTCCCCTAAAAAAGGACTGGCCTCTGAGGAGAGGGGACTCTCCATTCGCCCCCTCTGGCTCTACATTTAGAGAACAAGAGCCCTGCTGCTTTCACATAGATTGAACATCATTTTTTATATCATCTCGATGTCTACAGAACATTCAAAAGGGTCATAAATATAAAGTATGCACATTTGTTGAGACCATATTAATAAGATGTTGTTATGCTTACTATTTGTTATATGAAATACCTTTTTTTCTGCTACAGCACAAATATTTACTGTCCTCTTTCTTTTGAATGTTATGTGAAATAATTAAATCAATATGTAGTGTATCGTGTATACTGAGGGATTCTTTTCTTAAACTGATATGGGATTTAAGAGGGAAAAATGGAAGTCAATGTAGTGAATTTTTGAGCTTGGTTTTAAATTAACGTTTTATATTGTGCAACAGTGTTGAGAAGACTTTTTTTTCACTGTGCAACAGTGCTGAGAAGACTTTTTTTCTTGAATAATTTGATCAATGATGTCCCTGTGAACCTGAGGGCTGTGTTGTCTGGAGCCTAGTGCTCCTGGTAGGGTCTCCCATGGCAAAGTGGTCTCAGGTGAGGGGCCGGAATAAGAATGGTTCACAAAGACTCAATGGACAAACGAGGAAGAAAAAGAGGAAGAGAGACCCCTGCCCGGAGGAAGCCCGGGGCCCCTGTCTGGGGCCAGGCCGGCGGGCGCCTGGTGGCCGGGTTTGCCACGGAGCCCAGTAGCCCGAAAAAGTGATGTGGCACCTCAGGAGCCGGAGCTCGTGCGGGAGCGGAAGTGCTACCAGTTAGATCTGGTGGGGCTTACCTCCACATACAGTCTCGGTTCTGGAACCGTACTCCTGGATAGGGGTTGGACCCTATTCTTCTCTGGAGTTGCCCAGGGTGTGAGGCGCCCGGTGGGTGTGGGGATACTCACAAACCCCCAGCTGAGCGCTGCGGTGTTGGAGTTCACCCCGGTGGACGAGAGGGTCGCCTCCTTATGCCTGCGGGTGGTAGGGGGAAAAACTCTGACTGTTGTTTGTGCATATGCACCGAACAGCAGTTCGGCCCTCTTGGAGACCCTGAATGGAGTCCTGTATGGGGCTCCAGTAGGGGACTCCATTGTTCTGCTGGGAGACTTCAACGCCCGCATGGGCAATGATGGAGACACCTGGAGAGGCGTGAGAAGGGCACAGCTTCTGCTGTGTCAGAGGCAAAGCAGCGGGTTTGGGTGGAGTTTGGAGAAGTCATGGAGAAGGACTTTCTGGCGGCACCAAGGTGCCTCTGGAAAACCATTCGACATCTCAGGAGGGGAAAACGGGTAACCGTCCACGCTGTTTACAGTAAGGACGGGACGCTGATGACCTCAGCCGATGAGGTAATCGGGCGGTGGAAGAAGCACTTTGACAAACTCCTTAATCCGACTAACATGCCCTCTTTTGTAGAGAAAGAGCTGGAGGCTGATGGGGAATCATAGGGATTGATGAGATTCGTCCAGAATTCTGAAAGCTTTGGGTTTGGAGGGGCTGTCTTGGTTGACACGTCTCTTCAACATTGCGTGGAAGTCTGGGACAGTGCCAAGGGAGTGGCAGACTGGGGTGGTGGTTCCTCTTTTTAAAAAGGGGGACCAGAGGGTGTGTGCCAATTACAGGGGTATCACACTACTCAGCCTCCCTGGTAAAGTCTACTCAAAGGTGCTGGAAAGGAGGGTTCATCCTATAGTCGAACCTCAGATTGAAGAGGAACAATGCGGATTCCGTCCTGGAAGTGGAACAACTGACCAGCTATTCACTCTCGCAAGGATCCTGGAGGGGGCCTGGGAGTATGCCCATCCAGTCTACATGTGTTTTGTGGATCTGGAGAAGGCGTATGATCGGGTCCCTCGGGAGATACTCTGGGAGGTGCTGTGGGAGTATGGGGTGAGGGGGTCACTTCTGTGGGCCATCCAATCTCTGTACACCCAAAGCGAGAGCTGTGTCTAGATCCTCGGCAGGAAGTCGGATTTGTTCCCGGTGGGGGTTGGCCTCCGCCAGGAGTGCGCTTTGTCACCAATCGAGGCGTAGTCGTGGTGAGGAGGGGTTGCAGTTCGGTGGGCTGAGGATCTTGTCTCTGCTTTTTGCAGATAATGTGGTCCTGATGGCATCGTTGGTCAGTGACCTTCAGCACTCACTGGATCGGTTCGCAGCCGAGTGTGAAACAGCTGGGATGAGGATCAGCACCTCTAAATCTGAGGCCATGGCTCTCAGCAGGAAACCTGTGGGTTGCTTACTCCAGGAAGGGAATGAGTCCTTACCCCAAGTGAAGGAGTACCTCGGGATCATGTTCAAGAGTGAGGGGACGATGGAGCTTGGCCGGAGAATCGGAGCAGCGAGGGCAGTGTTGCAGTCGCTCTACCGCACCTTTGTGACAAAAAGAGAGCTGAGCCGGAAGGCAAAGCTCTCAATCTACCGGTAAATCTTCGTTCCTACCCTCACCTATGGTCATGAAAGCTGGGTCATGACTGAAAGAACGAGGTCGCGGGTACAAGCGGCCAAAATGGGTTTTCTCTGGAGGGTAGCTGGAGTCTCCCTTAGAGATAGGGTAAGAAGTTCAGCCATCCGTGAGGAATTAGGAGTAGAGCTGTTGCTCCCTTGCATTGAAAGGAGCCAGTTGAGGTGGTTTGGGCATCTAGTAAGGATGCCCCCTGGGCGCCTCCCTAGGGAGGTGTTCCAGGCACGTCCAGCTGGGAGGAGGCCTCAGGGATGACCCAGGACAAGGTGGAGAGATTGTATCTCCACACTGGCCTGGGAACGCCTCGGGATCCCCCAGTTAGAGCTGGTTAATGTGGCCCGGGAAAGGGAAGTTTGGGGTCCCCAGCTAAAGCTGTTGACCCCGCGACCCGACCCTGGATAAGCGGTTGGAGATGAGATGAGATGAATTTGATCAAAATATAAATATGTTTAACAATATATACATTACACAACAATTCTAGAAATGAACACAGGAAATAATTAATAATTTAAAATCAGTTGAATAGCTAAACAAACATGTTCAGTATCAGGCAATTGGCGGCTATTTAAATATTAATACAGTTGTATGCTCTACAAAAAATATAAATATACTCAGACATATCGGGAAAGTAGTGGTGGCCAAATGAAGGTTTAAGAAGCTGTAAATTCAATATTTTTTATTTTCTGAGCCCACTAGATGGCACTCTCATTTCAATAACAAAGTTTAAAGCACACTGAATAATCATTTCTTGAACCATGTTCCTTGCCAAGAGTGTAATCTAGGTGGCTCAGGAAATCAAAAGAAAGCTTCATAAAGCTTCATGATGCCTCATTTGGACATCACTACAGAAAACGTATATGCTGATACCAATACAGATGTGTCTGGGACAGGCCAATACCGGCCAACAGATATATTTGTCTTACGTTAGTTCTGTGAATGTTTTAGGGCGTTCCGATGTTAACCTGTGTTAGCTTATACTATCATCAATATATAGTAAATGTAAGTTAAAGTGTGATGTTGATGTAACTGGTTAGAACTGGAAGTGGCGATGAGGTCTTAAAATGTTTGGGAAGGGTCTTAAAAAAGTTTTTATTGTTGGTGCAATCTGCATTCAACAGATACTTGTTCATTTCTGGATTCATTTTAACTTCCAATTTGATTATGAGAAGGCCTCAGCCTGATCAAACAAAGGAAAAGACAAGGCCTGAAAGCCTGTCGCACAGCCCGTTATTCCTGAGCGCATGGTCACAGACAAAAAACTGCCATGTGACCCTGCAGGCTCCAACAGGTCACACCAAAGTGTGAAGAATTTTCCAAGGGACCCCAAACTTTCAGTCCATTGGTTGACCTGACCTCTGGCTGATGACATCTCTATGTCTATAAAACACCATTTTCTCTCGCTCTCTTCCTCGAATCTCTTAACTTCACTTCTTCTCTCTGATCTCTTCTGCTGGAATTCTTCTTCAGCCTCTCTTACTGGAACACCCCCCTGGACTGGCTGCCGACCTTCCTGAATCCCAGAGCCCTGTCTGGGCCCAGCCTGGAATCCTAGAGGACACAGCAGATCTGCCTGGATGCGAGTGCCTGCATTTTTCCCTATATCTGCTGGTGACACGGACCACCTGAGCAGAACAAAGAGTGACCTGATCATTGTTTTGTCTGAGAGCAAACAACAAGGACAAGAACCAACGTTCTTCAACCAGTGTCCTTCCCAAGGACCATACATTTGCATCAAAGCAACGTAACTTATCCTTCCCATCTCATTGAGTGGTAACTAATCACCAACTGGGCTTTAGCATGTTATGGAACTTTACCTGTTATGACTTTGATGATGATTATGTCTGACTGTGTTGACATATGTAAAGTGCCCTTAGATAACTTTTGTTACGAATTGGCACTGTAAATAAAATTGAATTGAATTGAGTTGATTTTAAACTGCGCTCCAGTCTGTTAAAACATGGATGCAGATGACTTCTCTCCTTTCAAAATTAAATGAGCAAATTGTACGGACGAAAATCCATGCCGGCCTTGTGAAACGGCTTTAAGTTTTGCATCACTTTTGAAGATATGTAACCAGAGAAATATGTAGTTTGGTTGATAACGGGTTAAAGTCCTAAATTATGTCTCAGTCTCAGGCCCTCACTTTGCCTCAGAGGCTAGTTGTCAGGATTAGCATGCTAACTCCAAATGGACTTGGGTCATTCTTTTGGTGGTGTTTCCATAAGTGACAAAATGGCTTGCGCTTCGATCAGCTGTACAAACAGATGGTTTAGGAACACACCGTTTTAATGTTAGCTCTGTTATGCTAATTAAATAGCCGCACTTGCACAATGACTTGCAATACAGCCTGCTATTGATGACACAGACACTAGATGCTAATCTGGAGCACCGGTTGGATTCAGGTCGTGAGGGTCGATGTTTTACAGTCTATGGGCATGGGACTGGGTTGAATATCAGTTTAAATCATAGATCATAAATACTGGCTGCCTGCACTTTACTCCTCAAGCTGTTGTGTTTTCCACTAGACTAACAAGGAAGTGCCTGCACTCTACTCTCTGAGCTGGTGTAAAAAAAAAATAACTCCCCCCCAGTCTCGGAAAATAATCTCAACATTGACTCCCACTCACATTTATCTAGCAGCCTGTTCTGTTAGCCTAGCTCCCGGGCTAATGTGGTTAATTCAGTAAACGTCAGGTATACGCCAGCCAGACGGACGTATCCAACCACAGCGACTTCCAGCTAACCGCTGGCCCTCACTAAGCCTCAGAGGTATACGTCAGCCAGATGAACATATCTCCCTCCACCCAACGTCACATCAATGCCCTTTTTTGGTAAGAGGAAATTAGGCGGAGTCAAAGTCTGACAAGGTGGCGACTCCGATAGGAGGCTACGATTCGATCAAGTTGACAGAACGGACAAAGACAGTCCAGTCCAACGTCCATTTTTTACTTGGAGTACTTGGAAATTCCAAATTTCAACCCGAGTGTCATTGCAGAACACAACAAGGCTTTTTTATTTTGTAATATTTATTTTATGTTGAAAATCAAGATCAATCAAAGTTAAAGTTTCATCTAGTCAGACAAGTTAGTTATACGGTGTAGGTGCAAACGGCACCCCAAAGATGATTGTTAATTTCTTGATTAACTCAAACTTTCAATTTGATAAAAGTAGGCCCAAAGCCTGCTGAAACAAAGGCCTGCCCTGCAACCTTCCCCCACAACAGATCACACCCAGGTGTGAATCCTTCAAGGGACCCCAAACTGTTCATTGGCTGATCTGAACTCTGGCGATGACATCACCAGTGTCTATAAAGCTGTAGGACATCCATTCCTTCTCCCTCTTGGCCTCTCTTCCTTTGAACTCAACGCGACGCACTCCTGCTGGATCCAGCGACCAGCTGCCCGCTGCCCCTAGGCCCTGGACCTGGCCTATGGCGTAGGATCCCCAGCAAATGTTAACCAACCGGTTATCCACTCAACTGAGCAAAACAAAGAGCGATCTGAGTCCTTTTGCCTAAGAGCAACAACCAAGACAAGAACCTTTCTGCAACCAGCTTCCTTTCTTCAACCAGCCACTGGCATCAGGCAACGCAACTTATCTCCCATCTCATGGACTGGTAACTAATCACCAACTGGGCATTACTACGTGTTATAGGACTGTATGAACGGCTAGATAGAACTGTAACTTTGTTGTAACTTGAATAAGAACTCTGATCTTCAGCCTGCAGGCCTTGGTGTAACTTAAATGTTCACACCTTCTCTGCAGGGGTCCAAGCCCCCACCTCTTATCTTTGTTTCACACACACACACACACACACACACACACACACACACACACACACACACACACACACACACACACACACACAGAGACACACACACACACACATTTGCTGTTAGCTTTGGTTAGTTTATTGTGTGTTTTGTTTGTTGCATTTAGTAATTTGTTAATAAATGTTTGTGTTTACCATATGTCTGTTTATTTAATATTACATAAAGATGAATGAGCCAGCCTCTACTAAGAAAATAACTTTTAAATCCTTCAACTAATTAAACTATTACATTTATCGGTGTTCAACCCTTAATTAGTAGTTTAATATATTTAATGAGACTTTAATATTAGTTGTCACTCCGTCTATGACGGTGAAGCCCAGAGGATCTCTGGTTTAACTAGAGTAAATTTTATTATTATCTTTGATAATCATTGGTGATAACTAATATTTACTTGATTAACGATAAGTTTATTGAGAATACTTAATCTCATAATCTGAACGTGAGTCTAGGCCCTACATTTAATTGGTTCTCCGTGTGAAGTTTTAATAAATTAAAGTTATTAATTTTTAATCAATTTTTTATCAATTTTCTTTATCAAATATTGAATTTGATAGTCACACTATTGATCCAATTAAACCTAAAGTACCTACAACGGTAACTTGTCTGACTAGAAGAAACTTTAACTTTCAAAATGGATAAAGAAGACATTAGGAATAGAATCGATCCAAGATCAGTGAAGTTACCACTTATAGTTCCTCACCTGTCTAGGGTAAAACATTTTCCATAAGGTGTATAAAAAAATATAAGAAAAACACAAACTTAAAGGAACATTTATTTTAAGCATGTTTTATGTAACATAAATTACATATATCTGCCACATCGTCATCTTCCTCGCCGGAGCTCTCTTCTTCATCTTCAGCTAGCACAGCAATCTCCCTCTTTTCATAAAAGACCCAAGCAGACAGCTGCTGAAGAAAAGAGTTAATATCGAGCCCACTTGAATTCTTTTGCATACTGGCGCTGTAGGAGACAGCTGCCTCTCCAGTAGCTTTCCAGTTTTTAGCTCTTTTACCCTATTTTAACCTCTTTCTTTCTACTTTTTTTACTCTTCTTGTAAAGAGATTGTGTGTTTTATATATATCCTATGGATATTTCTAACATTTAAATGCAACAAAGAGCCAGTTTTCTCAATTACTCAAGAGAGGAACTGCTGGCTCTACGCATAAAGGGACGAGCAGGGATACGACACCCCGTTGAACAACCAGTGGATCTACCGTGAGAGCAGCTTATTCATCTTTACGGAGACATGGCTAAATCACCTTGTACCGGATGCTAACTTGGACCTGCCGGGATTCACTGCTGTGAGAGCCAACAGAGACACAAAAGCGAGTGGAAAAAGCTAAGGTGGGGACTCATGTATGTGAACAACTGCTGGTGTAACCAAGTACATATCTCAGTAAAGAAATTCTCATGTTGCCGGGACCTTGAGCTGCTAGCTGTTAGCCTACAGCCATATTATCTGCAGAGGGAGTTCAGTCACCTTCTGTGTTTACATCCCTCTCAGAGTGGACGCAGCCACTGCCTGTGACAAGATCAACTCAGTCACTGGAAGGATGCAGACACAACACCCTGAGGCATTTATGATGATCTCTGGGGATTTTAATCATGCAACTTTAGATTCTACTTTGGCCTTTTTTCACCAGGTTGTAGACTGTACCACGATAAACCACAGGACAATTGATCTCCTGTATGCTAATGTAAGGGATGTATACAGAGTGACTCCCCTCCCCCAACTGGGAAAGTCTGATCACAACCTGGTTATCCTACAGCCACTGTATACAACCCTGGTCAAAAAACAGCCGGTGACAACTTGCACCATCAGGAGGTGGTCCCCGGAGCTGGAAAGTGCCCTGAGCGACTGTTACAACACCACAGTATGGGATGTGCTGATCGACCCGCACAGTGAGGACATAGAGGGGATGACACATTGTCTGACGGAGTACCTGAACTTCTGTGCAGATGTAGTCTCCCCTGTCAAGACTGTCCACTGTTATACTAATAACAAGCCATGGGTAACGCGGGAAGTTAAGGCTGTCCTCAACAAGAAGAAGGCTGCCTTCAGGAGCAGGGACAGGGGGGCCATGAAGGCAGCACAGCAGGAGATGAAACACTGTGTGAGGGAAGCTAAGAACAGCTATAGGAGAAAAGTGGAGCAGCAACTGAAGGAGAACAACATGAGGGAGGTCTGGGAAGGTGTGAGGACCGTCACAGGTCACAACACAAAGACCAGAGCTACAGGGGGGACAATGGAGAGGGAAAACAGGTTGAATGACTTCTTCAAAAGGTTCAACCAGCCCTTATCCCCCCCAACCCCACCCTCACTGCAGCCATCTCTCCTTCTCCCCTCTACATCCCCCCCCCCCCCCCGACACTACAACACCCCCCCCCCCCCTGATATACTCCTGGTATATCCAAGAAGGACACCTCCAGACTGGATAAACTGATCAGGCGGGCCAGCTCTGTGGTCGGCTTGAAACTGGACTGAGTGATGACGGTGGCAGAGAGAAGGACACTGGACAAACTGCTGGACATTATGGACAATGCCAGTCACCCCCTGCACACCGTCATCATCAACCAGAGGAGCCTGTTCAGTGGAAGGCTACTCCTGCCCAAGTGTAGGACCAACAGGCTCAAGATCTCCTTTGTCCCTTAGGCCATCCCAATCTACAACTCCTTACTTGGGAGGAGGAGGAAATAAAGAGGACAGACGGGAAGGAGTGGGAGCCACTCACTTAATAATCTACTCTCACATACCTGGACACTTATTTTCTTTTCTTTGTGCAATAACTTTATCCACCACTTAAGTGCAATAATTTAATCTTACTGCTCATTTCTGTCATATACAGTCATACATATTGTATCTTATACATTTGCTCTACATTTAACTTATCTGGTTTAACTTTCCTAAATGTCCTATTTTTTCCTGTATTCTTACATCTACCTCATATATATTTGACTAAGAGTTTATTGCTTACTGTTTATTGTTTTTTATACTTTCTGTATTTATTTAGCTAAGAGTTTAATACTATATATATCCTATACTGTATTTTTTTATACCTCCCTTGTGTTATTGTAAGCTGCTGAAAATTTCCTTGCTGGAGTCATCTCTAAGTCTAAGTCTAAGTCTAATCTGAACTTTTGACTTTACTCTACTAACATTGGCTAACTCCCAGTGACGTGCAGTCAGGGGAGGCAGGTGAGGCTATGCCTCCCCTGTCATCATGTGAGGAAAAAGAAAAAAGAAATAATAAAACAACACAGGTATTAATATTTGTCCTCTAGACTATGATTTTGGTGTGGTTCTTAATGTATTTTGACCATTTTAATAGTAAAAATCGCTGGAAATTCTGTATTTCCTGCTTAAATAAACGGAGTATCCTTCTGAGACGAGAGGTGAGGCATGGACAGCCGAGCCTCCCTCCAGATTGCGCAATCACTCACAAACTGGATTGAGCGCGTGCAAATGGCGCGTGCTTGTTCCCATTTTTGTGTATGTTTCCAATATGATGGTTGAGGACACTTTTACGTAATACAAGTATACGTCCTCTTTTCCATGGTGTTCAGTAATGTATTTTACGTATGTGTGTAATATTTACATCTTATTGATCAGACATAAATCCACAGGGAAAATGCTTGCCTTGAGGCAGGCAGTACCTCTGCCTCAAAGAAGGCGGCGATAGTGAGCAGCCTGATAGCCTGCCATTAGCCAGGTCACGGTGAACTCTAACCTGTGTGCAAAAAGTAAACACAAGAAGTGTGCTGTGCGACGCTGTAGAGCTTAGCGACAAGCTGTCATTTCTCGACCTGAAAATGGAGGATTTGATTTCTAAACTAAGACATTTTTCAAAGCTGGACTTTCAGTCAAAGCAAGAAGTCATTTACAATTAAAGGTAAGATATACTGCAACATACAGTGGCACTGGTGTTTTAAAATGGTTTTCAGCATCCTATTCGCTCCTATTCTCTCATCCTATCCTATGGGCATCCTACTGTATGTTTGTAAATCTGACTTGTGAGTCAGTGCCTCCCCAACCCCAAACCTCACTGCACGTCACTGCTAACTCCCTCCTCTTTAGTCATTTAGTTTAATCTGAAATTTTGACTTTAATAACATTAGCTAACTCCCTCCTCTTTAGTCATTTAGTTTCATCTAAACTTTTTACTTCACTTAACTAACATTAGTCAGCTCCCCCGCTTTAGTCATTTAGTTTAATCTGAAGTTTCAACTTTACAAACATTAGCTAACTCCCTACTCTTTAGTAATTTAGTTTAATCTGAACATTTGACTTTACGTTACCAACATTAGCTAACTCACTCCTCTTTCAGTCTATTTTCCTGCTTTGGCTCTATTCGCTTTTTCTTCTTCCTTGTATTTTCTGTTCGACGCGCTGTTAATTTCCATGGTTTCTTACACTGGTTTCACTGCATACTGCGCACAGCCAATGAGCTTATGAAACGTCATCACGTAGCATTACGTCACAACGTTCATGGGAAATGTGGGAAGTACCACAATAGGGATAAATGACTAAGAACAGAGGCTTGGATCATGCATGTAATGCCTCATATTCTACATCACTGGCCAAACTAGCTAGTAAGTTATTATTAGCACCTGCCAAAATTAATTACCCACATTTTCTAATTGCTATTAGGTAGTTAATTTAGAACCATGGATGCAGCACCAAATACTGTAGGTTACATTGGGAATTTGGAAAATGTACACACTTCACACCAGATTTAAAAAACAACATATCAACATGAAATTATTGATCATGTACATGTTGAAGACAATGATAATAGTAGCTTGGTTGTATATGGCAAAATTCAAGAAACCCAAGGATGCTTCACAATAGTACAGAACTCCCATTAACTGGGCTGGTTTATTCTACCAAATAAAGGCGTTAGATTAGTAAAAAAAAGATTTATTAACATGAATTGGGAGGTGTTGAAAAAGGTACAGAAACTTTGGTAAAATTACCATCTTAATGAGATTAACCCAGCCTGCAAGGACAGGGGAGGCCCGCCCGTCTAGACAAGTTTGACTTGCATTAATGTAATAGGGGCTGGATTATTTTGAAAAAGGTCCCTGAAGGAGCTGGTGATAAACACTAACACCTACTTGAACCCATTTTCAGCTGTTTTAAATGGGAATATGGATATTGGTTGGGTGATCTCGCAAAGTTGTTGACAAAAAAGAACTCACTTCTCTGGATATTAAACTTATTCCCCGAAAGGTGTGTGTGTGTGTGTGTGGGGGGGGGGGGGTTGAATAAGAAAAGGTCATCGGCATATAAGGAAAGTTTGTGGATTAGACCGAAACGAGTTATGCCTCCAAACTCATTCTGGTTTCTAAGAATGGCTTATGGCTAATGGCTCAATGGCTATGTTGAACAACAAGGGTGAGAGCTAGTGTTGCTTTCGTCAACGAAAATGATGACAAAATATTGTCGTCAATGAACCTTTATCACGTGACGAAAACTAGACGAGACGAAACGAAAATGCTGGGCATGTGACGATGACGAAGACTAAATATATAATGCAATCTCGTTGACGAATAAAAACGAGACGAAATAATGTTGTTTCGTCTCGTTTAGTCAGGTAATTATTATTATTGTGTTGTAGTTTTCTCCCAGTCTCGCATTTGGGCGACGTCACTTCCTCAATCCCCACTCGCGGCATTATTTAGATACAGAAGATGCCGCTGCTGTGGGTCAGCGTTAACGACAACTAAAGAAACATGAGGACAAAGTGTGACACCAGCCGGGGGTCATGTTTGGGAGAAAAAGAAGAAACACTTTCATAACACAGACGTGGAAAGGAAAACGGGATGTGTTGTGGAAAAAGAAATGGAGAAATGCGAACACAAAATCACAGGAAAAAACACCACTGATCTTAAGAGACACCTCAGGGCATCCCATAATGACATTTAGGTAAGTCAAGACATTAACGTAACGATACTTTCTGTTTTAGAAAGCTCATGCGACATGAGGCTACGGTTAATGTGTCAGGTTTTAAAGCTAGCTTTAGCGTTAGCCACTGGAGCTGAGAAAGTGTTTGTGTGTGTAAAGTGTGTTTTTAGTTCCTACCTGACTGACTCACTCTATAAGTGCACTAAACTTCTCCTTGTTGGCCAAATACTTTCACTAGTTTTGTATGTCACAGAGCAAATAACACTGAACTGAATTTAGCATCAACATGACTTTGAATAACTTATTCTAGACCTGTACATGCATGTAAACTAAAGATATCTCCATGGGTTTGGCTAAAAGAAAATGTTGGTTTCGTCAATAGGTACTTTTATTATATTGATATAATTGTATTACTAAAAAGAGACTAATATACAATTTTCTTTGACCAAAACTAGACTAAAATGTCATACGTTTTTGTTGACTAAAACTAGACTAAAATGCTCAGACTTTTAGTCGACTAAAACTAGACTAGAGTAAAAGTAAAACAGGCCGCCAAAAACAACACTAGTGAGAGCAGTGTGCGCTGTGCAGTTTTTTTTAGTAAAAAAAACTGTCAATATCACAACATTTTGATTTTCTTTTCAGTGTTCCATTCTTTTGCAATAGTCAAGATGTGAAGAGCTCTGGTTATCATTACGTAGTGGTATGAGGCACCACTGGCTTATTAGACTTAGTTTGACTGCACCAAGGCCCCTCTTGCTTGTTAGCCAATCACTGCTCTTCCCAAGGGGGTAAAAGTAGGCCGTGTTCCTGGGACCTCCTGACCTCTTTCTTCCTGCCTTTTCGGCCCGCCCACTTCCGGGTCGTCGTATGTGCAGCTAGCGCCCGAGCACAGGTAAGCTCACATTGCTGTGCTGTTTTGTATATGTTCGTCCGTGTTTCATTTAATTAAAACCGTCGTTCCCTAATAGACTTGGCGTCTTCACCGCGGCCGAGCCAACTGGTCAGGGGCTGTTTATTGCTGCAACCAGAGCATTGGTGAGTGATGACGTGCTTCTGCCATTTATTGCTGTAGCCAGATGCTAAGCCCCTCTTCCGCTCCTCTCGCTCTAACAGTCTGCTGGTTGTGTGCTGCATGGTGGCTGTCTTCCCTGCTACGTTTGGTTTCTTCACCCCTCTCCCTCTTTGGAAGGGATGCTAATGCACCCTGACTTATGACTGTAACTGTAACGCTAAAGCTAAAGTTACCGCTAACGTTAGCTGCGAGCACAGCTGATCAATCACACCTGCTACCGCTGCTTCGCCGCTGTCTGCCACTGTTCTACTGCTGCTCCGACGGCAGGGCTCTTGTTCGGTCAGCCGCCGGTGGTCAGCATGTTTCCTGCTGCTACGTGCGGTGCTGCTTCTTGTGTATGTTTGTGGCTATCACTCGTACTGGATGCAACGAGTTTGCCAGAACTCTCCGCCACTCACTAAAGTGTGTGTGTTTTAAGTGCAATCTGGCAAGGTTTGGTTTACTTGTTTATTTATTTATCCTCTGTTTAATGGTTGAATTTCTGTTAATTTGATTGTGAAAGAAATTCTCTGGAGTCCTCAGTGTTTCTCAAATCATGTCTTTACTAAATACTGCATGCATACAGGAGAGAGTCTACCCAACCAGGTCTCAAATGATCTCTGCCTGTCTCCAAATTTCTTCAGCAGATATACACTCACATCAAAGCTTCTTACAAACACAAGGACATCAAAGTAACAAAAACACACTACCCAATGTTTATGACCCCAGTGGATGTTATCAGTGTTTACGACCCCCCAAATGTCCCCTTTTGCAACCCATGTGACTCCTATCCACAATCCCCCCCAGCAGTCATTGTTATGTTAATCAACATACAGGGATTTACATCATAGATAAATAAGGTAGGTCAATCTTTGGTTATTTCTCACATGATCAATTTGAGTTAAAACTGGGTAATTGAGTTGATATCTCGGGCCAGAGACTCGTTTGTTTGTTTGTTTGTTTTTATTAATCTAATTTAACTCTTTTCAGTATCAATTGATAATTTACATTTGTGGGCACGCATTTTAAAAGATTGCTTGGTTCTTAAAATTTGAGCCCCTTTTAATCGTGTTTTTTCCTCTCCCCTTTAGTGGTGGTGGTGGTTCTCCTGGGTGGTGGTGATCCCAGGTGTGCTGTGTGATCACCTTTCAAGATTTTCTTTGTTTACATGTCACGTTTTGCTGTGTGCGTGGGGTGTTCTCCTTTTTCTTTTGCATGTCACTTCCCCTACCAAACCCCTCTTCCAGCCGGTAAGCCTCAGCCTATGTCCCCCTTTTTGGTTGGGCTTCCTTCTTCTTTCTGTTGCATTGCCAATCTTGTGCTTATCTTTTAACAATAAAGTATTGTATATGATCATTGAACGCCGTCTCTCTCCCTCTCTGAGTGAACGAACCTGAGTGTCCTTTTTGTTTTGAAGGTAATAATTGACCTTTAGTACAGGTCCTTAGGCCCTAACCCAAGGTGGCGTTGCTGGTATCTGGTGTATAACGTAGTAATAGCCCTCGTGTCACCACACTTACATTACACTCTAGGGCCATTTAGCTAATAAGTATAACACATATAAAGTCAGAAAAGATTTATCACACACAACAGTTATGTTTAGACTAATTAATACTATTGTATTTGTTATTTTCCCAGTTTGACAGTAAAGGATGTCACCTGGTTTCATTTGTGCAACGTCATTGCCTTGATATGTGACAGTAAGTGGTATTACAGTACCGATTAGCTCATCAGATCAAAATGATTGATCTCCTAGCTAGAACTGTGTAGTGTGTTGTAACATAATGCCTGCGAAACAGCTACCCTCTGTAAGCCTTATGGATTCAAACATGACAGGGTTTAATATTTTGTATGAAGCTGTTGTCTTTACTAAAACCAAGGGGAACATACTCTTACAAATCACAAGATTAGACACACACTTATTGCTGATGCTAAATCACCTTTAGCATACATGACATTCATTACAAATGTAATGTAAAGTCAAATTGGTGCATTTAAACTTTAGCAGGGGAAACTAACTTCACCTTCAGATGCTCGAGGGAAGCTCAGTTGCTCCACTCTTTCCACCACAGCAGACTCGCTGCCCCCCTGTTGATCCGCCCCTGATCTAGTGAGTGTCCGACCCAGGTGAGAATATGGGCTTGCGCGTCAGGGATTTGGTACACAAGTACAATGGAGTCAGTCTGTTTGAGTGGACATGAAAACTAGGAGGTTAATTTTACTAGACCATATCAGGTAGGATGATTTCTAACCATCTGCAGAAGTATAATTTACCAGTTACCAAGTGGCTTTGTGTGATCACAGCTGATCACCAGGCCTGGCTCCTGAGATTAACAGGCTCAGGGCGGCTGGACAAGCTGTACAGGTTGTGCAGACCATCCAGGCGGCAAGAGCAGGCTGAGATGAAGGGAGGCTTTTCATTTTTGCGGCTTTTGATGGATAGAGGTCTGTCTCATTTAAAGCAACTGGAAACATGACTTAAAAAAGAAAAAATATCTATATACGATATCAAAGTTGGGTGTCTCATTAAGCATTTACAAAAATCTTAATGAAAATAAACATTCATAACTATTAGAAAACATGTTTCAAAAAAGAGCTAATTTTGCTGTTTAGACTAATCTCAGGACTGTGTGGGCGTGGCCGATTGGATTTTGATTGACGTTCCCATGACAACCGTCAAATGCAACATGACTAATGAGCAGCAGCCTACATGTTTGAGCCGTCTGACCCCTGAAGTCCTGCCGGGTGAAAACAGTTCAGCGCTACCGCTCACTGAATTGTGAGTTACTAAATGCTTTACTTTCTATATTTCTCCTGAGTAACGTTAGAATAGTTAGCATACACATGCAACGTTAGCTTAACGCCAGATGAGAGGTCCGCTAGCTCGCTTAGGACAAACTATAAAATGCGGATGCAAGGTCATACGAGGGTTGACATACAACTGTAAAATGATCATTAACGAGTGCATATTGTGAAGTCAGTACTCACGTTTAACCATATATTATACTTGCAGGTGTTCCTGTGGAGAGAGCCAGATGATGCTGACAGTGGCTGAAAATGTCTGCTGTAAGGTGAACACACCAGTGTGTACACACAATACCAACAGTTTTGGCACTGACTCTCATCTCTTCCCCGGACAAATTTATTTATATACTTTGAATTTTATATGTTCTATTATTTATGTATTATATAGGATTTACAATTTTTTTCATACCATATATTATATGGTATATATATTATACCATATCATACATTTACTATATTCACTATACTGTTATTATTATATATCATATTATACTATATAATATACATACTATACTGTACCACACTGTCATGAACGGTTCATGGAATAACACAGTGATGCTGACAAGGATACAGAACGGTTTAAACAAATATTTAATAAACAAAGAAAACAAGGGAATCCAAAAACAGGGGAAAAGGGACAAAACAAAACGTGGTGGGGCGGTCGAGGGTAGGCAGGTACGGGATCTCGGGAAACTATAACAAAAGGGAACAAAGAAACAATAATTAACTAACAGAACTACTAGGAGCGGAAATACCATCAAACAAAGTATGGGAGCCAACCGACGAGAAGTTACCACATAAATGGTCTGGCGCCGAATGAGTCCCACATCTGGCTTCTTATATTCCAGGGGAGGTGAATAGTGGAAATGGATTCAGCTGGGCAGAACCACGCCTTCCAGCTCCAGACAGATAAACACAGAACGGGGAGACACATGCAGGGAAAAAACAGACAGAGGGAGACAGAAACACAAGCACAAAAGGAAGGAGGGGATGGAATCCTGGAACATATCGTATCATTGATATTCTGTGCTGCTGTTGAACTATTGTTACACTAGATCATAGTATTGTATGATGTATAAGATGCATTTTAATATTATAAAATACTATGTTGTTATACTCTTACCACATCATATACTATATTTTATTACCAGACTTTCTGCTATTAATCATACCGTGTCAGCTTCCCTAGAAGCAATGTCTTGGATTAATCTGTACTTATTTTTGTCTTTGTGCTGCTGCAACACTTGACTTTCCCTTCAGGGGATCAATATAGGGAAGGTTTTCATTGCCACCTTACTCAAAGGAGGAATTGTTGGGTCTATGTAAATCATAAATAAGTCATAGTTTGGTCTTTACCTACTCTGTAAAGTGTCCTGAGATAACTTTTGTTATGATTTGGCACTATAAATGAAATTGAATTGAATCAATAAAGGCTTATCTTAAAACAAATGCTATTATTTAAATCAAATCTTATATAGTAAATTCTCTGTGATGGCTAACTATTACTCAGTTGGGCAGGGACACATTAAACATTTCTTTGACTGAAATGGTCTGTAAAGATTTAGACCATTTAAATGTGTTCATATAACTATAAAAACAATATACCTTCTAATCGGTCTAATCTAACCATTCTATGAGGGTAGTAGTTCAACTTTGAGTGTGCATATTCTGACCATATCTAGTCTCCTTTTTGTGAAGAATATATTTTCTCAAACAGCGCCGTTGCTTGCCCCAAGGTTCATGACACTTCACCCAGGCCTGAAACTCGTGTGTTTCAACCCCTATGCCCTACAAAATGCCCTGATCATATATAAGTCTTATCATGGACCGCTACTTATTAGAGGAGAGATAAAGAGAGAAAGAAGCGTAAGTATCAGATAATTCAATGTATGGCATTCTACTTTAAATGACACCACATTCAACTGTTTCAAAACTCAATTGAGTAATTAAAAATAATGCACATACTCCTATTATCATGCAACACACACAAAGCATTCAATGAAGGAAGTGGGACTTCAATTATTCAGTTCAGTCAAATTCAATTTTATTTATGCTGCCAAATCATCCCTCCCTTTCGACCCCTGTCATCCCTCACCCCATCATTCCCGCATCCCTTGGTTATTCTGAATCGTAACGTTTCCGGTTGTCTCTACCTCCACGGATGACTGTCTTCGTCTCTCTGTCCAACTGTCTGTCGCTTCTCTCTTTTTTTTCTCCCTTTCTTCCTCCCCAATTGATCAAGTAAGATGGCCGTCCTCCATAGACCCGGGTCTGTCTGACATTCCTGCCCGTATAGGGGAATGTTTTCGTTGCCACTGTGTGCACTAGGTAGCCGCTCATGGGGAATTGTTGGGTCTGTGTAAACCATATTAAGTCGTAGAGTGCGGTCTTTACCTACTCCACAGGTAAAGTTTCCCGAGATAACTTTTGTTATGAATCAGCACTGTAACTTAAATCGAATCCATGCGACGATGCCGACGTTGGGTACATCTGCCCCCGTAACCCCTCCCAGCCCAGGCTCTTCTTCTTTACCTTCCTTCACCCATGATAGCCACGTATCTCGATCCGCTGACGTCGGACTCTGCACCTACGCAGCTCCCTGTCCCTCAGTGTCAGTCGTCACCTCGGAGGTAGACGGTCCGTCTCCGGAACTTCTCTCTCCTCCCCCTGCGCTTTCGAACCGTGCCTTATTGTTGTCGCTGCCATTCTCTGGGGGCACGAGTGGTAGTTCTCATAAATCCATCCAGGAAACCACATCATCGTCGACATCATAAACAAGGCAGCTCAACACCACGTGTCCATCCACAGCCTTAACTCAACCACCACGCCCACATTTCTGGCTACTAACTCCATCGCCAACCCCCTCTCATTCCTAAATCCAAATAATTGCATTTACTAACCCATACAGCTTGCCAGAGCACTAGCCCCTCTATTTTATATTTTTAACCTTGCATAAAGACTCTACGTGCAGGATGCATCTTCTCCCCCGTCAACACATCGCTACATGCAAGCCTCAACAACACTCCTATCCATTTCCCAAATACCCTCTGGTCATCCCAAACTACCTAAGCTATGCACAGCCATCCAAGGGATAGCCGAACAGTCCATTCTCGTCTCATCTCATCATGAAGTTTTGGGGGTTGATGAAGCATCACACAAGGTGTAACCCCACTCTGAGCCACACTCCCGGGCAGGTGTGACATCCATACAAACCTCAACCCGCTTCGCACCATTCATCCCCAACGATCGACCCTCACATCATTCCCTCAACCCCCTCTCTTCATCCCACCTAAATGCACCCTAACCCTACACTGTCACCTGTGATTAGTGCATCATAATGCATCTGTCTACCTTCTTGTCTAAGAAGAACTGATCCTCCTCAGAGTGTGTACTGCACAGACCTGACGTGGATGATGGGTCCAGTTGTCTCCTCATGTTCACCAACCACTACATCAGCCTGCCATTATCACCTGAAGAAAATCTGTTTGAAAAAAACATCTTTACTGTTGTGTTTTCAGACTCTACACCCCCCATAAATCCTCTGCTTTATCGTCTGTTTCACTCAAACTGGGACCGAATTTGAAAAAAATTGAGTGACCAGTGAGTATTGTAAAAGGCATCAAAGCAACGATAGAGACCATAAAAACCTCTGTAATCAGCTTATTGTAGCCACAGAGCAAGTTAGAAGTTGATCATTTTCACGTTGACTTGAATTCTGGCTAGAATACAGGTTTTACAGGCACTTGGTTTCCTTTTTCAGACCTGGTCGTTCCGTCCATTCATTTATGCAGTCTATGGCAGGAACATTGAACAGACCCAGTTCTGTGGAGGATGGCCATCTGTCTTGACCGTTGGGGGGGGGGGGGGGGGGGCAGAGAGAGACACACACACACAGACCACAGCAGAAGGCATCCCCACGATCAGAAGAGACCTGCAAGACGAGAAAGCACAATCGCTCAGGAGTAGAAGTGGCGTTAGTAACATGCCTTAGATAGGGCACAGAATAGCTGTCGCTGGGCTTCTCCCTGTAGCGGTGACTGCTGCTGCTACAGGTAGAGTTGAGAGGCAAGCTGCTCAGACCCTCTTGCCGTAGCATCCAGACGCTGAATCATGGCCTGCAGTATATATTATTTTACCAGTCAAATTAAACAGTTAAACACTGCCATCTTGTGATCAAAATATCAACGTCACATCCAGGACAGTACGTGATTGCAGTGTGACAGATGTTATGCGGGAAGGAACCATATTACAGGTTTTGGGGAAAAATGTTTGAATACGTTGAATTTTGAAATTTGATTTTTTTTTTTGTTAGGTTATGTTTTTTCACATTTGTTGTTTTACTTATACAAATGTTCAACTCATGACATGTCGGAGGAGTCTTTGTCGGCAAAATGGAGGGTCCCTCCTTGGCTTTGTAGATCTCTTTTGAATGCATTCTCTTTGAAGTGGAATGTGGTCAGGGAAAGACTCAGATAAAGGCATTTTAAACTGAAGACATAGAAAATACCAAAATCATGCAAAGAAATACATACAATACAAGCATGTGTGTATTTTTCATTACGGGCTACATTCAAGGCTGAATCGTGTGATCATACCTTCAGCAGTCCTTGTCTGTCAGCGTCCAGCATTCTCATTGAAGTGGAATGGGGTTGGGTAAAGCCTTGAATAAAGGAATTTTTTTGAGTAGCGCACACAGTTCTCTCTCAAAATATTTTGTTCTATGTCTCACTATGGGATGCACACCTTGCTGCAGCCCTCAGAAGCATTTATCTCCTTACGCCAATCCTGATTGGCTGGTGAAAGGTGTCCATCCGCCACAGGTAGACACACCTACCTTAAAGAGCTCATGCGGGCACCACCTCATTCAAACACCTCTTCTCACTCGGAGCATGTCTCGCACCCAGGGCTGGCTAGCTTAACTGTCCACAGACAGCTAGCTTTGGATATTTTTCTGCTTTGTTGGTCACACCAGATCGAAGTCGGTGCTTTCCTGCCCCTCCACGGCTTGGTCAGTACTGCTATCAACGCCTCACCATGGCTGTTCGATCGCCGAGCATTAGCAGACCAGCTAATCTCTCGGTTTTTCACAGTTAGCACACCAGCTAACTGCCTCGACTCCCTCCCTGCACACCAGCTCGCACTAAATGGAGGGTAAACCCCCTCACACCAGAGGGCACGGAGACTCCGGAGCTAGACTCTGTTGATGCGGGAATAAGATATCGAGCATGGATCCACACCAGGGGCCTCATGTACTAAGAATTGCGTGGCTTTCTTACTAAAACATGGCGTACGCTAGAATCCAGAAACTGGCGTAAGCCCAAAAAAATTCAGATGTATCAATGTGTGCGTACGCATGGATCCAAGCACTTTTCCTTTGTACATCCCAATCAACGTGGAATTGAGCGCACATGTAGAAGTGCTGAACTCCTCCCTGTCCACGCCCCCATTTAAATATGCAAATCAATGTAAATAGGGCCTGCACCGGGGATTCCCTCTCTGCAGCATCAGATTTAAACGATGAGTAAAGGTAAGAAGCGCAACTTCAACGAGTCTAAGCTCGAAATTGTATTAAATGAAGTGGAGACCGAAGAGCGGTTTCATTTGGTAGCCTCTTTTCAGGGATAAACACAAAGAAAAAGACATTTGAGGGGTCGGAGCAGCGCACTCCCACTGAAATAAAAAAAAAAAATGGTCCGACGTGAAGGTGGAGGTGAAGTGGAGGATTTCGGCCCACCGCCGCAGTATCGCCGCAACGGTCGGGGGGACAGGAGGGGAGGAACTGACCCCCTTTTGATCAGAGAGTGGCGGCTATTGTGGAGGGAACAGCTCTAAGCGGAGTTGTGGGGGGCCATGAAGGCGACACAGATCATCCTCAAGGTAAATGTGTTAAACTCAGAAATGTCATTATACTCGGCTGCTCACATTACACATGCTCGTGCGTTAAGTTGCCAGGATATAAACACATTGACTCATGTTTAATTACTTCATTTTTTTATTATTATTTCTCAATAGACGATGAGACAGGAGAGGGCTCCTCCCTCTGCACCGTGCGCCCTGGCGTCTCCACCGGCACCTCCAGCACCACGCGCCCCGGCGACTCCACGCCAGCTGACGTCCGCCCGACTGGCCGTGTCCTTTCACAAGCTGTGCTGGAATCACAGGAAGAAATAGTGAGAGCACTCCGTGGCGTCAGTGATCGTCTAGATCAAATTGTCAATGAACTGGGAGATATTTATCATGCAATGTGTCCTTGCCTCTTTACATCGTTGAAATCAGACGCTGCCGGGCCCGTATCGCTTCACGGAGTGGGTCGAGGTTGACGGGTCCGGCATCCGGTTCCTCTGGTGGGGGGGGGGGGGGTGTGTGCTCTGGCAGTGGTATGTCATGGCGGTGGGCCAAGTTGTGCAGGACACCATAGGCCAGCACGGTGCGGCACACCTTCTCAGGTGTGTACAGCACACCTGTCTAGACAGCGCCAGCGCCCATTCAATAGGTCAATTGCCCTCTCCACCACTGCCCGAGTTCGGGAATGGCGGTCGTCGTACCTCCCCTCTTGGTCGGTGCTGGGGTTAGTTAGAGGGGTCAACAGCCACGTTCTCAGGGGGTAACCATATATATATAAATGTATATAAAAAAATCATACTACTGTTCGCGGGAAAACAAACAGGACAAAACAACTTCATTACAAGGATTGACAAGACGGATCACACTTATATTAATGACTGCAGAGGTGCGCCGTGGCTACTGAAGTTTACTTTACGCACGCGTTTATTGAGACAAATACTGAACACAAGGAGACAAGATAGCTCTGCCATTCTTTTTTCACCAGGGAAAAAAACAAATACACATATTTGAATGCGCATGTCCAAACGGGCATTGTGCTGGTTTAAATTCGGGGCGCATTAAACGGATAAATGATTTACTCACCGAGAAGCCACCCATTGCGCACCGTGCCAGCCTCCAACCTGATACCAACCATGCTATTGTTTAGATTGAACGAGTCATGCGTTGCCAGAAACCCCAGAATGGTCAGCACCTGTGTGGGAACGGACAACCCCGGGCTCCAGGCTGTGTGTCGTTTTAGGGCTGGCCGCAGCTCCGCGCACAGCTCCAGTAACACTGGCCTCGGCAACCTGAAACGACTCATGAGCCAGTTGTCGTCATTTGCAAACAGATCTTCCCGCTCTCTAAACACCCTCTCACGGCTGATATAACCATTTGCGATGTCTTCTAACAATGCTAAGGCTGCCATGGTTAATGCCATTTTTCATTAAATTGCGCATGCTTTTATATCCTTATCCTTATTTTATATCCTTATGATTGCAAACACGTGTGTGTTAATCTTCCATTAATGTTTCTCTGATGTGCACACACACTGAGGATGAATTGTTTTCACATAACTAACAGTTTCCCAGCATCACCTCTAAGTGTCGCCAACGAAACAATAGCTGTAGAAACGTGCGTACGACAGCCATGAAGTTTGCCACGTTTTTGTGCGTACGCAACATTGATACATGAGGCCCCAGGTCTTCTCATTCTGCCAGGGGTGGAACACGCCCGGGCGGCTATCAATGTCCCTGGCTCGTGTCCACACTGTGCTGTGTTCACCAAGAAGAGTCTCCGCAGACGACTAGCCCGCCAGGCTAACATGTCTGGACATGACCCCTATCTCCCTTCCGACGGCAGCACCGGAGGCTAGCGCCAGCTGGGGCTTCCAGGGGGAAGATGACGATGGTGCCTTGGAACTCCTCATATCAGAGGATGAAGAAGAGGACGATGTCTTCATCACTCCGGCCCGGGCTGCAAAGCCCGTAGCCTCCGTCGCCTCTCGGGATGGAGAGCGCTCAACATCCTCTCACTGCTCACGGCTTACCAGGCTGAGTTATGCAAAGATGTTGTGCTAACTCAGGACCAAGTTGCGTGGGAGGAGATTCCGGTCATCACCGACCTGTGTCTCCGTGTCCAATGCTGCGTGGTCCAGGCCACCAGAAGTGCGATGGGGACCATGGTTCTGCAGGAAAGAGTGTGGTGGCTCAACCTCGCCAACCTGTCAGACAGGGAGAAAGACAACGTCCTGGACATGCCCATTGTCACGGGGGGAGTTTTGGCTCTACGTTGGCATCGATGCAACGACTGTGTGAAAATAATGAGAAGGAGGATGAAGCCCTCAAGCCCCTCTTTCGTGTCCACAAGCACACACACACACACACACACACACACACACACAGTTTTCAAATAAAATATGTCCTGCTGTCCCATCCAGTTCGAGATCCGAGGGTGCAGCTAATAAAAACCAAAGCTGTCAAAATAAACAGCGTGGTGGCGGCGAGGTCCCCGTCGCTGTGCTGTCCTCCTGGGTCAAGGTGCACAGCACAGGTTCATGTCAGTATTCCACCAGGAATGGGTGCCACCGCACTGCGGTTGGGATCTTGAAACACGTCCCTCAAGACGGTATTGTTACTGGCTCTGGCTTCGGCTAAACGGGTTAGTGACATCCATGCGCTTTCGGTACATCCGTCATGCACTCAGCTTTTCCCGGCGGATGTGAGGATAATTTTGAAGGTGTCGGTCAGTTAAAAGACAGCCACACTCAAAAAAATGATTCAAACCCTTCTTAGATGTGACAAATGAATATTCTATTTGTCTAATGAAATATATATCAATTCAAATAAAAACCAAAATAGTTTAACACATACAACTTAAAATGTATTCATCGTCTCCGCTGACCTATCTGTTCAACCCAAAAATATTGAGGTAAGCATGGTAAGCACAGAACCATGCGCACGTGAGGTGACCAAGCCCCTCTTTCCATGCCCTGAAGCAACGCGCCATTTTGTTCATCTTCTGCCTGCAACTCTACTACTCTCTGTAAGTTTTTTTTTTTTTTCAGTAACCCAAAAGTGTGAGATATTGTGCATGCTGTTTTATAAATTGGCATCTGTAAAGTTGCGGTGATAATGTAAAGAACAGACGAATTTCACAAGGTTTTTTAAAGGTTGAGTTAGCAGGCAGTGGCTGTGTGAGGCCTCATTTCAGTTTTGAGCTAGCTTATTATAGTAGTAAAGAAGCGTTCAATCAGGCGGGCACCGACATAAGCACACTGTCTTGTAATGTTGATTTTTTTTTGTGATAGATTGACCTAGTTTTTACGGGGCTCTTGTTGATTTAAAGCTTTAAAGGCCAATTATTGTATCCTGAATAATGGGCGCGAACGTCGCGGAGTCTACAGACATGCCGGACATACTCAGTGTCAGTCAGCACATGGCTCAGGGAAAATAAAACGAGTGACCTCTGCAGGAATAGAACGGTTTAACGTTTGGCCTACTTTCCGTTGCGTGTGCATGAAGGTGAGAATCTGCTCGTTTTTTCACTGTAGAGCAATTTTATTACAATTCCGGTATTTTGTTCATTGAGACCCATTTCTGGTTGGTCTCGGTTGACACCGAAGTTTCAGAAATGTGCAACTCACACCAAGTGGTTAGTGGTGTTTGTTGATGTTCCAAATCAAGTATCGTAGCGAAATACAGTTTCTACCAGGCAATGAGTGTTCCAACAGGAATCAATGGGATTTACAAAGTGCGATAGATGTGCAATAAAACACGACAGAAACTGTATTTCGCTAAGATACTTGATTTGGAACATCAACGAACACCACTAACAACAACGAGGCATTGATAACTTTGTACGTGTACAGATTGTTTATTAAAAATGACATTTATACACACAATACCATCAGTAGTTCACCCGTCAACGCCGTTTTGTATTTAAAACTCGATAAGTATCTTGGCGAACATATAGAGCTTGCGTGTTGTTCACGGATGTCACAGGCTCTGTGTTCGTCAATCTAGCGATACATGATGGCGTCGACGGGTGAACTACTAATGGTATTGTGTGTATAAAATGTCATTTTTAATAAACAATCTGTACACTTACAAAGTTATCAATGCCTCGTTTTATATTTTAAGATCCTTATTATATTACGGTAGCCAGTAAAAAGTTGCGCACCGACGCAAACTCCAGTCATTACGCCAGCCAGTGAAACTAACGTATGCAATGATCCAGTCATTGGAATTAAAAAGGCCTGAGTAGACAGGATTGTAATATTGTTGCTCCGCACAATGAATTCACAGCATTCACAATTTTTCTATAACTTTGAGAAGACCTCTTTTAAAGTCAGTTGTCTGCACTGTCGTTCTTCATGTGGCACCATCAAATGTGTTCTTGTTTTCTCCATAAAGCTTGTGAACTGAAAAAAAAAAAAATCATCAGCTAAATAATAAATAAGTTGAAGATGAGAATCTGTTTTGTTGTTTTTGTTTCATCTCTGGTTTTTACAGCTCTAATGTTAATTGCTGCAGACTGCTTTTACAGATTAAAATTAACATGTAATTGCCCCTGTTATTTATTTCATAATGATAACATTGGAATTTTGACCACCGTGCTGGAAATGTCCCCGATTTTCATTTCAGAAATCTGGTCACCTTAGTCTACGTGCGCTTTTTTGTTCCCAAACGAACATCCCATCTCGTTATCATATTAAACATATCCCAGCTCCATTTTAAACCGGTTTTCTCCTTTAAATTGAAGTCCTGAAGAAGGGCAATGTAAACAAATGAAACTGTTTTAATTTTCGGTTTTATAAGTTATAATTACCATAAAAAGTGGTTTACTTTTTAAAAGCTGTGGTATCACAAGTTATTTTTCATTTGTCTGGCCTAGTTGAACACGTGTTACACCGTATTTGATGAAATGTGACACTGACAATGGAACAGTATTTCCAGTATTGAGATTCATACCCCTGATACATTTATCTCATCATTTGCAGTTTTCCAGTCTTACCATTTTGGCAACCTCTTAGTGATAGTAAGTTATGAACTAATTGTTAATTGATGACACAAGCTTATTTTATTGTCATTTGTTCAATATCTAATGTTTTTCTTTTTCTTTACAGGATTATGAATATGGACGTGTAAGAGTGCAGTTTGGAGTTAGCTACCAGGTACTTATTGCTGCAGCATTTTAGGCAGGCACATGGGCATCTTCAAGGAAGTTATAGATATCCCTGTCAATACACAGATTGCCCATGTACATTTAATACGTGGAGTAAACTATTAAATCACACTTATAAAAATGATCCTAATCAGCAACCTTTGAATGCAGTAGAAGGACATGCATTTAAATGTCATGTGTGCTCATGTAAAGGACTCTCAACAGTGAGAGATTTTTTTCAACACATAAATGGACATCTCAGGCATTATGAAACCGTTCCATTTGTGTTTCAAGAATGCACATTTCAAACAAACATTTATAGTACATTCAACACACACAAAAACAGGAAACACAACCAGCATTCACTAAAAGACTTTCAAGCTAATGTCCTCGATACAAGCACTCAGTTAGATCATTTAGACAATTCAGAAGATGTGCCAACCGGTTCTGAGGACATAAATCCCGAATATGAAACTTTAACTTCTGGCGAGGCTGCAGAGTTACACCTGCCACATGTTATTGAGGACAAAACTGCTCGTATTTTGTTGAAGTTGGAAAATATTATTCATATTCCAAAGGCGGTTGTTGATGAGGTCCTTTCTGAGCTTCACTTCATATTAAGTAAACTAGCTGTACCTGTCACAAAAGCTACTGTTCTTGATGTATTTCAGAGTCATAAACTGCCAGTTGAAGAGTCAGTAGCTGACGAGCTTGCTGCGGTTTTATGCAAAACTAATCCGTTGGCCTTAGCGATTGCAAAGGATGGCCCTCTAGCAACTGCATATAAACGTACACAGTTTTATATCTCTCATTTTGGCGATCAAAGATGAGGTTTGTGAGGATGCAACGAAGACATTACTATTGTGCTGTGGGATTTATTTTAGGATCTTATTGTATATACAGTAGTTGCTAATTTAGACATACTTGATAAATATTAAGATAGTACTTCATTGCAATAATATTTAACAAGCATTCAACAAAATGTAATTGTAGTAGTGTGGGTAATTATTGATATGCGCCAACAGCCAACCACCTTGTAAAGCAAGTGTAAGTGCATTTGTGGGGTATTGGTATCATGCATAGTAGGCGCTTGACAAACAAGCCTTTGCTCTTCAATAACCTGCTCTACTTCTTGTTCCACCATTGCACCTGTATTTGGCTAAGTGTCCTCCTATTTTGTGGTTTGTGTTTTAGCGTGACGACATTGAGATCAGGAGGGAGTGTGTCCTTAAAAGCCTGATAATATACCTCAATGAAGATCCAGACTCTCTCTTCAAAGAATACCTGGTAGGTTTTGTTGAGATCAACCTGCAGTTACCTCCCCAGGTCCGTTGATCGGAGGATAGAAGGATAGATCTTGAGACGGAGACAAGTTCTGATACAACTCAAACCAGGTCATACATCAGACAAGTCTGTTGTGGTCTAGGGGTAGCGGCTTTATATACCCTGGTGGGCTGATGGTAACGCCTTAAAGGTAAAAAAAGGCGGCAATGGACGTTAATCTGCCTAGCAACACCTTATAACACCAAAGGCTGAGAGAAGGAAATTAGTGCATGTCCCTATATGGCTATCTAGAGAGACAGATATGTCTGTGTTTGCACGAACACGAAATTGTTAGTTAATGAGTATGTGTGTGTGTGCCTAAAATGAAGAAATGAGCATTCCTCTGTTTTTTAGAATCATAACGAGGTGATGGGTGAGTGGGCACGAGATCTCTATTGTGCACATTCTACAGATCTGAACTCTCTTTTCTGTGAGGCTCTGTGATGCAAGTTATTATCTGCTCAACCAGCAAGGACTAGTCTCATTCCAGGGGTTTATGTACCATGACCCCACTGTGCACCAACTTCAGTTTAGCAATCTCAAAAGCCACATGAAGAGAGCAGCTCATTTCTCTATCTTCCACAGTTTCCATTTCATGTGTACATAGCCGTGTTCCCTTCCCCACACTACTAAGGAATCAGATGAGTTGCAATACAAACATGTACTCGTACATGTTTACAAGTATTTCTAATGCACACATTATTTCTGCATTTAATGTAATAAAAATATATTCGTTAATAGTTGCATCATGGTTCGTTTCCACAAACATATAATAATAATAATCCAAATAATTCAAAATTTAAGTTTGAATTGATTCTTTGAGAGCCTGTCAAATGCGGCTCAGCTGAATGAATCTAGAATATATTCAGATTGAGGCTGGGATGCACCAGTATACAGCAAGTTAAAATGACGGTTAAACACAGCAGATACCTGAATGTGAAAAAAGCAACACAGAAGAGAAATTGCACTCAAAATCAGATTATCTTCAAAAAAACACTTAAAAAATGTCTCTCAGCTCTCCTGCACACAAGTCCACTCTCAGCACTCGCCCCTGCACCTACATTTGCCATTGTTCTTAATCTACAGCATAGACGATATGAACTGTATTCATTCATATTCCTGTTTGTTTGAGGTTTATGTTATTTTGAGCTTTATATAGAAAAGTGTTTTTATGTAAAAAAGAATGTTGTGTATTTTTGTTTTTCAGCCATCTGCTACTGAGGATGCAGAGAACAACATTGTCGACACAGTTATGGGCAATCACACAGTCCATCAGTTTGAGGAGCCAGAGGACATTGGAGTAGTCATTGAAGGCGTGAAAGTCCTTAACAATGTCAAAAGTGCTACAATGGCTTTCATCATGCTGTTTGGGCTTATCTATGCTCTGGATCTTAGTTTCCCAGACAACCTGAAATACTCTTTTGAGTTCGTCCAGAAAATCATCATGAATCTGGATGGACACAGGCTCAACACCAAAATACAGCAGTTGAAAATCAAGCTGTTCATGTGAAAAGAGGAACGGGTGACCAAGAACACTGGGACTGACACTTTTTTTTCTCGCTCTCTCTCTCTCGCTCTTTTTTTTAAATATATATATATATATATATATATATATATATATATATATATATATATATATATTAATTTTTTTGCGACTCATCTGAGCCTTGAGCCATAAATATAGAGCATTGGTCTTTAATTGCTCCTCCATGATGTTTTGCTGCCTGGAACAGTTGCTTTAAGCCTGAGGAATTTCGATCTGCATTTGTAAAATGGACAGTATTTTTCTAAAATGTTTATGCACTTTTATTATTTTAATTTAATAGTTGTTAATTCAAAGTGACAAATGTTTACCATTGTTTAAGGAGAACTCGGGTGATTTTTAACCCTATTGTTTTTGTGAGGGTCACCCCATGTTAAAAGTTCTCAGATAACTAATGAATCCTGGAGGAACAAAGTCTATAAACCGTAAGTGTTTTAAAAAAAATACATTTACTACTTTAGCTTTTATTGTAGTCCAATTGTTGTCCAAATGTTTAAGCACATAAGCACAGTTGTATTTTGAGCATATTGTATTCAGAGCTCTATTGACCTTTTGAGGACCTTATTGAGGAATTACTACTTCTACTACTTCTAGTAGTATCTGGTTCAAAGAAAGTAATCTTTTGGCTGCACTAATGATGCTGTTGGGTTTTAATAAAAGAACCTCAAACAGCTAATGTCTCATGTATGTTATTTTGGGGTAGGGGGTAGAATGGGGGGGGGGGGGGGGTTTGAATAATTAATTTCCAATTAATCATATATTTTTAGGTTGAACAAACACAATTCATTTTAACTACTTTAATATAATCACTTTTGTTTACCTCTCTTTGTTACAAATATGTAGTGGTAACTCAATCTAATTTCATTAAATAGATGAATTTAGTTTCAGCTGGACTAACTTCAAAAAAAATTGTTAGATGAACTCAAATACAATATATTGACTCGATGGACTTGTTTTAGGTTGGGGTAACATATATTTTTTGGGTGGAAATCCTGCCCACAATTTAATTGAGTTCATCCAATGAGTTGTTTTTTTGAGTGCATGTTAGTGACAAATTACCAGAGCTAAATGTTAGTACATTCAAGTTAGATACGCTAATAGCTCTGTAACATATGACACCTATATTATATAACAAGCTACAAGGCTTTGTGTTTCCTCTAATAACCAATATCAAAGATGGTAAGTATACTGTAAAAGTCTGGCAGATAACTTGATAGAGTGCTGTGATTCATTCCCAAAAGTTTTCATCTGTTTCTCTGTCTGTACCATTGACTGTATAACTCCTCTGAGCTGCTCACATGTGCCACCTGGTGGGCACTGCAGCCAGTAATATGAACAGGAAAACACCCCTTCATGCCATCACAGCATTCACACAGAGCTCAGGGGCCTGTTTCACAAAGCAGGTTTAGTGAAAACTCTGAGTCTGTTAACCCTGAAATGAGGGAAACTCTGAGTTTTCCGTTTCACAAAGGGAGGTAACTCAAACCAGAGACAGAGGGGTAACTCTAGCCTGTTTCACAAAGAGAGGTAACTTAACCTCTCGGTCAGTTACCATGGTAACATGCTCTCTGAAACTAACCTGGTCGGGACCAGGTTTTTCTCAGAAAACCTTGAGTTTCTCTCTGTCTCCGCCCTCTTTCAGCCACACACGGTGTTTGATTTCCTCATTCATTCAGTCAGCACGCAAGTTTTGGCGTAGTATAGTTCCGTCTGTTTTTTCAGAAAATCACTGCAAACATCAGTCATTAGAAGTTATATTAGGTCGCAACTATTTCACTACCATGGCATGTCCTTCTGATAACAATCCCGTGGATGAAGGTGACGCATTTCGCAAAGATAATTAAATATTCGTCGGGAGAGGATTATCAGACCGCGCATAGACGTCCTTAATATACTGCAGCCATAATTACAAAATGAATGAAATGGATCTTTTGAGCAAGTTGAATGTATTTGACTTAGCGTTTCTAAATATAATCCCAGCTTTTCTTGCAATTCATAGGTTCAAAAGTGTGTGCTTTTAATTGGGTTACCGGTATATAAACTACTCCTATATAGCCTTCTAATCCAGAATATCACCTATAATGCGAGGGGGCTGAATACGGCACAACACCCTTTCATGTCACAGTCCATCTCATCCCTCCTTACATTTCCAACATTAACAACCAGTAATGCTCTCATATCACAGCAGATATTGTGTGTTGCGCTGCGTTTTTTTTGCAAATGGGAGTTTTTTATACAACATTGATATGTTGTATAAAAAACAGCCACTTACGGTAATATTTACTTTACAATGTAAAACATGCTCAAAATGAGGCGTCACCATGAGACTGTGCTGAGGTTTTACCTGTTTGAAAAATGTTTTTATGTTTCATCTTAAGCTGCGCTTCTCCCCCGCGGGGTTGCACTTAAATGAAATAAATTAATAGGCTCCCACTCATGCAGTTCCCCCTGTGATATTACTGTGATTACAACAGGATTACATTTAAACTTATGCACTGACCCGAGCCGCAATGTAGCGGTGTAAACCTGCTCAAACTCACCGTATGAGCGCATTAATATTTCCAATTCCAGTTGTAGCGTAGCCCTTCGCTTCCCCGTTGCCATGGTGACTCGTCGAATCAGGGCTCCATTGATGCTGTCTTTTTTTACTTGTGGTGCACGCGCTTAACTCCAGGTCAAACTACTCTGAGTTGATCAACCTAACGCAAATCTGCTGTTCTGGAACCGAAAACTCAGAGTTTCCTATCTCAGAGTAGATCAACTCAGAGTTCCGGGTTAGAACCTGTTTTGAACCTGCTTTGTGAAACAGGCCCCAGGTCAAATGAAAGGAGGAACATCTGTAGTTGTCTAGCCATCTTTTTTTTTTCATTCGTTGTCAAGCTATCTTTCAAGCTATCGTTACCTATCTACCTAGCTGTCTTTTATGGCTATCTCTGGCCGCATTATGCCTGTGTGTGCTGTCACTGGGTGCACAAATACGGAAGATGACAATGTGTCCTTATTTTATTTCCCGTCTATGGTGGACTTGGATAAACAGTGGATCGAGTTGGTGGTAAACTCCTGTATATGCAGCGCTCATTTCCCCCAAGACCAGTTCCACAATTTCACCAAAGTGGCTATGGGCTTTGGCAAATAGCTTTGTCTTTCACCTAGAGCTGTACCCTCTCTCCCTCGACATCAGCTGGTCTCTCCAGACAGCACATAACCCGATGCCCTGAATGTAGAGGTTGATCATGTGAGTTGCTAACCATACCGTAGATCGATTGCACGTCAGCTGAAATTAGCTTAGTGGGCAACATTATGTATTTTGGCAACAGGCCATGCTTTGGCCACCCTTTGGTTCCTGCAAGGGTCCAGGAGGCAATGCCTTATAACTGGCTATATTTTGTATTGATATTGTACTGTCCAAAGGCAAAGAGATAGAACCTTTATTTTTGAATACAAAAACATAATTGATAGAGTACACTAACCAATAAGAAAGGGGGACTGAAGACCCATCCTACAATGAAAATGAAACACTGAGTGGTAAATTTGACCTCTCAAGGCCTCATTTACACTGGGTATTGAAATTGGGCTGATGAACATGCAATTGTGACGTAGTTTGAGAAGGAAAGGAAAGACCAATGGTCATATAAATCATAAATAAGTCATAGAGTGGGGTCTATACCTAGTTTGTAAAGTGTCCTGAGATAACTTTTGTTATGATTTGGCACTATAAATGAAATTGAATTGAATTGAATTGAATTAAATGTGTGACTAGGTTAATGTTTCTCTTAAGGATAGGAGAGGTCAGCACAGACACCAGCAGCAGAATGAGACATTAGAACAGCCTACAGCCTCAGAAACACTGACATGCACAGAACCGATGTCAAGTGGACCGGGTAGAATCCACTGCAGGTCATCTGAAACTGTCTAATTTAGAAGACATCACTGTTCCGACAGACATTTTCTCTCCTGGCCGGTGTTTGGGTTTAAAAAGTGACCTGGGGTCCGTTTCACAAAGCAGGTTCAACAAACTCTGAGTCTAACCCTGAACTCCGTGTTGATCTACTCTGGGATAGGAAACTCTGAGTTTTCGGTTCCAGAACAGCTGATTTGAGTTAGTTTGATCAACTCTGAGTAATTTGACCTGGAGTTAAGCGCGTGCACCACAACTATAAAAAGCTGCATCAATGGAGCCTTGATTCGACGAGTCACCATGGCAACGGGAAAGGGGAGGGCTACGTTTTTCACTCCACTGGAATTCGAAATATTTATGCGCTCATACGGGAGTTTGAGCTGGTTTTTCGCCAAAAGTGTAACACCGCTGCAGCAGCAAAAGAGAGGGAGACAGCGTGGGAGAACATTGCTGCTCGGGTCAATGCGTAAGTTTAAATGTAGTCATGTTGCAATCACAGTAATATCACAAAAAAACTGCTTGAGTGGTAGTCTATTCATTTATTTAATTTAAGTGAATCCCCGTGGGGGAGAAGTGGACTTGGCAGCAGCTTAAGATGAAACATAAAAACATTGTTCAAACAGGTAAAACCTCCCCGCAATCTCATGGTGACGCCTCATTTTGAGCATGTTTTACATTGTAAAGTAAATATTACTGTAAGTGGCTGTTTTATATGTTGTATAAAAAACTCCCATTTGCAAAAAACGCAGCGCAACACACAATATCTGCTGGGATGTGAGAGCATGACTTTGGTTGGTAATGTTGGAAATGTAAGAACGGATGAGGTTGTGTATGTAAATGATGGACTGTGGCATGAAACGGTGTTGTGCCGTGTTCAGCACCCCTGCCGTGAAATGCACCCCCTCGCATTATAGGTGATATTCTGGATCAGAAGGCTGTTGTTTCGACCTATAGGAGTAGCTAATATAAAGGTAACCCAATTAAAAGCACACACTTTTGAACCTATGAATTGCAAGAAAAACTGAGATTATATTTAGGAAACGCTAAGTCAAATACATTCAACTTGCTCAAAAGATCCAGTTATTTCATTTTGTAATTATGGCTGCAGTATATTTCCACAGAACATACAAAAAGGTGTTGTTTTGTGTTCGCTATTATCCAAGATTGTGACTTTAAACTCTTTAAAATAGTTTAGCATTTCATGGCAGGGGTGCTGAATACGGCACAACTACGGTACCGCTGGAAATGCAAGGACGTCTATGATAATCATCTCCCGACGAATATTTAATTCTCTGTGCAGTAATGCTGCAACTTCATCCACGGGGTCATTATCAAAAGGACATGCCATGGTAGTGGAAATAGTCGCCACCTAATATAACTTATAATGACTGATTTTTGCAATGAATTTCTGAAAAAGCAGACGACAGAACTATACTACGCCAAAACTCGCCTGCTGACTGAATGAATGAGGAAACAAATACTGTGTGTGGCTGAAAGAGGGCGGAGACAGAGAGAAACTCCAGGTTTGCTGAGAAAAACCTGGTCCCGACCAGGTTAGGTCAGAGACCATGTTACCATGGTAACTGACCGAGAGTTTAAGTCACCTCTCTTTGTGAAACAGGCTAGAGTTACCCCTCTTTCTCTGGTTTGAGTTACCTCCCTTTTTGAAACGGAAAACTCAGAGTTTCCCTCATTTCAGGGTTAACAGACTCAGAGTTTTCACTAAACCTGCTTTGTGAAACAGGCCCCTGGTGCACCACCAGCCACGTACCTGTCTCCCTGGTCTAGTAAAACATATCTCAGAGTATCTCCTTTTTATAGTCTATGAGTTTCTCTTTTAAAAACATAATCCTGTTTTCATCATCTGCAGTCACTATGGCAACCGCAGAGGCACTCAGCTGAAAGTCTCCAGTTAACAGGCTCACTCGTTAAACCGACACACCGGCGAGTCAGTCTGCTTTAAGTTTGATTCTGAAGACACTTCAGAATTTCACGATTTTTACTGTTACAATGTTGCTGGTAATGCAACTACATAAAAGTCCACTGTACTGGGCTAATTTCATCATGATTATTTTTTTTTTAAATTAGATGCCACAGAGGTCTGGAGGGAATAACCCCAAATGCTCAGGTCTAACAACGTGCCTTTCCCCCACTATCGTAATCACTCTCTCTCTCTCTTAACAGCATCCATAATGATCAGTAGCCATACAAACTGTACACACTCTGTTTCACCCTGTACACGCAAACATTAAAAGTAGTTTTCACAAATCTCCACTTTGGCCAGAGTTTTCAGAAATCACAGTTTACCGTGATAAAACCTCTGTTTGGTGTAAATGAAAGGCCAAACCGCAAGAAAATATATGTGCTGCAAATATATTGCTGTGCCATGCTGCCTCTGCTGGTTTCCCTGGCACAGCAGACCAGCGCCTTATTCCCTCCAACACATAATTTATTTTTGGCATTGCGATGGAGACAGGTGAGCTCTACTAATGAGACTGAATGCACGGTTTGCCACATTGAGAAATCACTGTGTGGACGGCATCATTACAACTCCAAGAACAATCTGGAAATATCCTGATGACAGCTTCATCCCTCTTAATTGTTGTTTTTGCTGATCTGTATACTCCAGTTCAACTCTGGGGATGAAGATCCTACTTCAGCTCTGTTCCTTGGGGTGGAATATTTCTGAATAATAAATATTAAAGCCTAATTACAATGTATGTAGAAGCAGCGAAGGCCCAGATCTAATAAGTGAAAAGCAGTGAAATTATTTGTCACCATTTGAGAATCGGCGGAAGGTATTTCAAACCACTTTTTGATGAAGATTCTCGGTAGAGCCGAGATGATCCTCTCAAATTGCTGGGTAAATTTGTTTAATTCGGAGAGTGTGCTTTACCCTAATTATGGACTGAAAAGCACCATTGACTATTGCAGTGTGTTCTTTTTAACATTCATCAGGGACTAGTGGTGCAGGACTTCTTGCAGGGGTCTGGGCTATACTCCAAATGCTGTCTAAGTCTAAGAGAAGTCTAAGTCTAGACTTGCAAATATTATTCACAGTTGACTTGGTGGCGTCACAGTGAAATCCTGTCTGTCACGCCAAAATGTCTCTCTCTGCCTCTCTTTATCACCCATTCGTCCCTTTCCTTCTTGGTCTGTGCATTTTTCATTGGTAGGGCCATCAAGTGTGGTTTGAAAGTGCATAAGAGTTGCCCTTCAGGTTTAATCTTCGTAATTATGGATTGTACTCAAAGCCCTTTTCCCCAAT
Organism: Echiichthys vipera; assembly: GCF_963691815.1. Lineage (NCBI taxonomy): Eukaryota > Metazoa > Chordata > Actinopteri > Perciformes > Trachinidae > Echiichthys > Echiichthys vipera. The sequence continues at coordinate 8,031,293 of NC_139825.1, read as the reverse complement.
GATTGGCATGGGGAGACAGGCTGGGAAGCAGAGAGAACACACTCCCTGCTGACGAGGAGCTGTGACCCGTACAACATCCAATGCAATGCGTTATTTCTCTACCGTTTAAGAGATATGTGCTGGAAGAGTAAAAGTGACAGATAATGTTTCCAGCCTGTTCTGGGATATGCAAGAGACCAATATGGAATGACGGGTACATTTCCGAATAGAGAGACCATAATGTTTTTCTATTTAGCTTGCCTTCATCATAACATAAGCTTAAGGGCTTCAGAAGCAGCGTGATTATTGCCGGCCCCCGGCGCCTCTCTGTCCAGGAATTGAATTCCTTTATGGGGGGATGAAAGCTGTTAAAGGCCTTGACTGAAAGGATGCAGACAAATCAGCATACTAAGTGATTTTTCATGTGCCATTTCTCTGACCTCCATCTTTGCATTGAAAGGGAACCCCCCCCCCCCCCCCCAGAAATTTATGAATTTGTAAAAGACATCCAGCATAATGTTTACCAAAGCATTACAGTCTGTCGCCACATTATGAAATATTTAGGTGCCCTGCAGGATATCATTATCCCTGTATTTTGCTGTGATGTACCCTCATCTTAACCCCATATTATTGCTGCACACTCAATATATTTTAAAGATGGATTGAGGATGCTTGAGAAAGTCATTCTAAGCGGTTTAAGATTAAATTGTTTAGAATGTCTCCAGTCAGATGGTGGAGGCCACATAGCTGATGGATGCAGTTAAAGGCCTCACCGAGTTGTTAATGTGTTGTGGTAACAATATAATAGAATAGAAAAACTTTATTGATCCCAAGCTTAGAAATTGCAATGGAGCAGCAGCATTACACATAGACACATCAAGACAGTAATATAAAAATACAATATAAAAGATACATCACTTTTTTTTTTATAAATAAGCGGTCTAATTGTTGTGCAAATGTAAACATAAATAATAATCTAAGCTGCAGTGGACAGATTATGAGAAAAACATAAGGTGCTTGCGATTGTATTGTATTGATGTGATGGTATATGGCAGGGAAGATTTCCTTTATCTGTCCCTTCGACAGCAGCGCTGGAGCAGTCTGTGTGAGAAGGTGCTTTGCTGCCTGACCACTGTGTGATGGAGAGGGTGCTGATCACATCAAACATTTAATACAATAAAATATATAATAATAAAATTAGGCTCCATTGCATGTTGATCATGTAGGCCCGAGTGTGTGTGTGTGTGTGTGTGTGTTTTCTCTCTCACGGTCACAGATTGACGGACCAATGCTACAGCCTTTTGTTAGCTGAAGTCAAAGCCAGACAGTGAGAGTTAGCACTGGCAAAAAAATGGCTGGAAGGCTGAGCAGCAGCACCATATCTTTCTAATAATACATCCATGGAGACCATGCATAGGAAGCAAGACAGTGCAACTCACAGTAATATCCTGTATCTGTGTTGTGTGTTTTATTACTGCTGCACCTCTTTAGGAGACTAGCAGCAGTATATCTATATCAATAGCCTATGTGGATTTTGTGGAGTTTTGTCACGGTCCTCAGCACTTGCTACCGACACACCCTTGAGCCTCTATATTTAATGCTCCGGACTTTCGACTCCATGGCATAATACATGTTCAGAGCAAGTGCTCTGCAAGTAAGAGTGACAGAGTCTGCATAAGGAGGAGGCCAGGCTGACACTGTGAAGAGTGTAACTTAGTGGACAGGTTTGTGGTTTGTGACTGTTTTCTTGTTTGTTGTTGTTTGTAGAGCTGTCAGCCATCAAAGATAATGAAACCGACCGGGGCCCAGAACGCAGGCCCAACAAACTCTGAGCCTGACCTCTGTGTTGATCCTGAGATGGAAACTCTGCCTTTTCTGAACAGCTGATCAGAGTTACTTCAATCAACTCAGAGTAGGTTGAACATGAAAATAAAAAACATCATCAATGGAGCTCTGATACTATGATTCACCATGGCATCAGGTAAATTTATTTATTTATTTTTATTTATAACATTTATTTAAACCCGGGAATATATTGAGGAGAAAATTGAAATAGAGCCTTGGAGCTACGGCCATTGGACTGCAGCTCGCTCACACTGTCTTCATCTCAGTAGGCCAGACCGGGTAAGGCTGTGCTGGGTATAAACTTGTCACAGCAGACACAATGCAAACATTAAGATATTTACATTCACCAACTTCATTAGATGCTCCAGAAGACACTGATCCAAAACAAAAGACATAAAGTCTTTGGAGGACAGAAAAAAAAGTAATTCTGAGTGTCTGTGACCTGATGCTATTTTCAGAGACAGACTGAGCTCATCCCACACTGAGGCTGTGACTTCTCTTTTGGTCGAAGACACTGGAATCTTTATATGTAAGTAACTTTAAGCTGAAAACATTTTCTGTTTTGGTGTTCTTTTTTTTAACTTGTTGTCTCTCCTCTTCAAGCGGCATGTAAGACCTTGCCAGACCTTGCGCCCCAAGCTTAAGCCATAAGAGGTTCAGCCCAGAGAAGAAAGAGGGTAATGGTGCACTCACACTGTCCATTCTTAGCGTGCTTCATAGCTAAAGTCTAGTTCGGTTGGAAGAGGTGGGCTTGTAATGCACGGAGGCACATGTACCAGCATGAAGACACACACACACACACACACACACACACACACACACACACACACACACACACACACACACACACACACACACACACACACACACACACACACACACACACACACACACACACACACACACACACACACACACACACACACATATATGTACAGTATATCATACAATATGATCCAGGAGCTGTCTTTGGTTTGGTGTTATTTGGAGCAGTGTTAGTGGTTATAAAAGCTGTTTGAATGCGTTTGACTCACTGCCTGAGCTGATTAATAATAACTATTAGTTAATAGTCCATAAACACAGAAATAATCTTGATGGCTTATTTGATGACCCAATTTGCCTAAAAAGAACCTGGGATGATTTTACACCAGAATTTCACTTTAATAATGTAGTTATTTAAAGGTTGTGAAAACACAATCGCAACAATTGTGTTTTCATGAAACTAACACACACACACAAACACACTCCCTCTCCCTGCCGGTCATCTGAGTTTTATAAAAAAAATTCTAAACCGTCAGCTATCAACACACACACACACAATGACCTGCGAAACCACTGCTCAGATGATGACCATAGCATCTCTGACCGCAGCTCAGAATCCGACAGTGACAGTGCCTCTGAGTGTCTTTCTGTACACGGCTACAGGCAGCGTTACAGCCCTGAGCCACAAGTTAAGAAGAACTTCAAACAACAGAGCTCCAGAGTCCGCTCCTCTCAGTTCTGTAGGTAACAGTCCATCTGTACTGATAGTAAGATTAATGCACGCTCAGCAGCCTTACTTTTCTTACAATTAAATTGGTAAACTTTGATTTGTTAGCAGCCGCAGCAAACTCAATAAGACCTAAATTGTATTTGGACTTAACACCTTGTACAAACTTTGCAAATACTTTTGGATCAACTCCTTGTATTTTGTAAGAAGCTCACTTGAAACACTAGTTTAGGACACATCTCATGATTGACACACCAATCATACAACTGTCCTCATGCAACTGACAGCTGCATATCATCTGTATCTCACCCTAAGTCATTTACATAACTAACACTTCTGTTCTCACTAACCTGAAGAGTAGCTGAGAAACAATGTTTATTATGTATTTCGTATAGTGCCATTGTCATGTTTAGATTTTGTAACTTTTGTTCTTGCCTAGTCGAGATATTAGTAGTGTTTAGCCAATTCCCAGTTGGTGAAATAACTGCCCAAAACGTTGCAAACACTAAATGAACTGACAAATGAACTCTGTACATCTATGGACTGTGAAAGATGCCCTTAAAACCGCACATCGGGTGCAGTCTGAAGGACATCGGGGGGATATGTAGGTGCAACCGGCATCCAAAGATGATTGTTCGTTTTCTGGATTAACTCGAACTGTCAGTTTGATTAAAAGTAGGCCCACAGCCTGCTGAGACAAAGACCTCAAATACTAGGCCGAAAAGCCTGGCTGCCATGCCTTCTCCCCCACAAAAGGTCACACCCAGGTGTGAATTCTCCAAGGCACCCAAACTGTTCATTGGCTGAATTGAGCCCCAGGTGATGACATCATCCGGGCCTATATAAAGTGAAGCACACAATCTCTCACTCTCTTGCTCCCGGATCTCCCTCCTGCTCTTCTCCAACTCTACGCGATCCTGATCCAGGAGACCAGCTGCCCGCTGTCCCCTCGGCCCTGGACCTGGCCTATGGCGTGGGATCACCACAAAGGTTAACCACCGGTTATCCGCAACTGAGCACAGCACAGAGCGATCCGAATCCTCTTTTGCCTAAGAGCCACAAATAAGACAAGAACCTCTTCACCACAAAGCTTTCTTTCTTTACCCAGCCACTGGCATCAAGCAACGCAAAACATCTTCCATCTCATGGACTGGTAACTAATCACCAACTGGGCATTACTACATGTTATAGGACTTTATGAACGGCTAGAAACAATTGTAACTTTGTCATAAGAACCGAGAGATCAGGCTTTTGGTGCTTCATGTAACTTGATTGTTCACACCTTCTCTGCAGGGGACCGAGCCCCCACCACTTCTCTTTGTCTCTCTCTCTCTCTCTCTCACACACACACACACACACACACACACACACAAACACACACATTTGCTGTTAGCTTTAGTTAGTTTATTGTGTCTTGTTTGTTGCATTTATTAATCTGTTAATAAATGTTTGTGTTTACCATATGTCTGATTATTTAATATTACACAAAGATGAATGAGCCAGCTTCTACTAAGAAAAGAACTTTTAAATCCTTCAACTAATTAAACTATTATATTTATCGGTGTTTAACCCTTAATTAGTAGTTTAATATATTTTATGAGACTTTAATATTAGTTATCACTCCGTCTATGACGGTGGTGCCCCGAGGAACCCTGGTTTAACTAGAGTCATTTTTATTATTATCTTTGATAATTATTGGTGATAACTAATATTTCCTTGATTAATGATAAGTTTATTGAGAATACCCAATCTCATAATCTGAACGTGAGTCAAGGCCCTATATTTGATTGGTTCTCCGTGTGACGTTTTTAATAAATTGAAGTTATTAATTTTTAGTAATTTTTCCTTATCAAATATTTAATTTGATAGTCACACTATTGATCCAATTAAACCCAAAGTACCTACAACACTTACCAAAACGTAACAATTAATTTGAAATTTGCTAATTTCTTTTCTACTCCGAGCATCAGCAGCTACAGTTGTCTGCTGAGTTCATCCTCCATCTCTCTTCACCGGCACACATACAGACTAGCCCAGGGGAAGAGTGGCCATAGGGACAACTGGGAGTTTTCCCGGTCGGCCGGTGGCCAATAAGCTCAAGTGACCCGGCCAGGAGACCGCCCTGCGCAGCCTTGTGATGTTCATGACCGGCCCATTGAGTTAAAACTCTTCAGAATCAAGCACATTCCTGTGAAAATCTCAGAAATCTCTATAAACCATAGATACAGAGAGTCCAACCGCTATATATAACACTTGTTATAGCCTCCTATCTTGATCTAATTATTTTTTATCAAAACATTACATAACTTTCATGACCACAAATAAAAAATGGCCAACGACTGAATTTGTTCTTTTTGTTCATAAATTAATGTAGAATGGTCAGAGAAAAGCCTCATGGGAAATGGGAACTGCATATCGCTCAAATAATCGTTTCGTGTTTATCCAATGAACGAATGGGGATGAATGAGCGGCTGTCAGACAGAGAGAAAGCGGGCAAGGTTGAAGTAGTGGATTTTCTTACAGTGGTAAAGGAATCGGATTTGCATGTTTGATTTGTTCAGTTACACCGGAAAAGGCCAGAATGAAGAAGAAGCAGATGCTGGAGGAGAGTGCATCAAAATGGTCAAAACTCACGGATTTATTCCGAAACAACCAGGCGTCAACTAGTGATGCAGGTGAGTTGACAGGAAAATGGTTAGCTCAAGCTTTGACATTGTTGGGAATTAGCAAAACATTTGAGCTGAGTCCTTCATAGTTCCTCCTCAGTGGGTCGGTGTCGTCATATCACGGTCTGCATTGGTGTTTTACACACACACAAACAGAGATACCCCCCGTCCTGGTTGAGGGGATGGGTGGGGCCCGCTGTGGGCCGGTGCAGTCAGAATTGTCCCGGTGGATTTTTGTGTCCCACTCGTAACGTACTGAGGCATTCCTGAAATGACCTACGTAACTTCCAAAAGACAAAAACTGAGTTAGAACCTCTGATAAAACAGACCGGAGCGACCTGCTAAAGCTGCGTCATCTTCAGAGACTGACGGAGAACGTCAACAAACAAAATCAAAAGTAGATAGTGGCATCTGATTCATTTTTCATCTCAACCAATTTGAATCGTCACATATTCTAATCAATTTTAACTGTCTCGAGATGCATCGTTACATCCCTAGCTCAGATTCAGTGTACGAGAATGACAGGGAGAAAGAGTAAGCTAAGCGGAGATGAATTAACAGAACAATATTTTAAAAGCGCGTTGAAAAAAAAAAGAAGTAATCCGGAATCAATTTGTGGCGCTCAATGTGATTGTGTGCGCAGCGCCACACATTGGCCTGTTTATGGGAAACACTGGGTTTTCAATATCTAAAGACTCACTAACGTATATTCATAGAATTGATTATATACAAGGTTTAAAATGAATTTTCCAGCACAGGAAATTCCAGTTTGAAACATTGTTTTGGGAAATTCTTGGTAACATCTGACCCGATAAGAGAACACACAAACACGCACATGCACACGCACGCACACACACACACACACACACACACACACACACACACACACAAGCCACCGCACCTTCACATCACAACATAACGCACGCAAGATGATACAAATATGCATTATAAGAAAATTCAGCTTTTTAGTGCTTAAGAGAAAGATTATGGCAATGAAAATTATTAAGTTTTTATTGTGAAAATATGAAATGTTTGAATAATGGTACAGCAGTGATAGATTCTGTTGTGCTCTTTTGTTTGTTTGTTTGTGTTTTTTATTACGTTATTGAGTGAGAAAGGTTTGGAAAGTCCTCTAGATTATACTTGTTTTTGTTGTTTTCCACATTATACTTGTTTTTAGCATAGCAAATTATTGATTATTAAGACATACAAGACACAGGAAAATACTACGTTTCTCTCTGAGCACCTGATGTTTTCAAATTTAAGGTAGTGGGAAACTCTCCCTCACCTCTGCTGTGATAAAGTAGAATGCACTCTTACTGACTACACAATAATATTAGTTGCAAGCATTTTACTTATGGGGAAAAAAAGGTTTTAAGAAAGAAAAGCGCTAATTATGAGTAACAAGTGAACCTATGAAAGTGGGTGTTTTCTGTGACATTTATTTTCCCCACCCAGGCAAGGTTTTTTATGTTTTTTTGTTTGTTATGCGCTACTCTTTACATCCAAACAGTTTACAACATTCGGCAGTTTTCCTTTCTCAACGAAAAGATGATAAAGCATTTATTCTGATTGACAAGATCTTTTTTGCATATCCCAATTTTGAAATATATTAATAGAGAAACTGATATTTTCTGAGTAAGCTTATTTGAAAGAAAAAATACATATACATTTAATTATTCAAGATAAATGATAAACAGATGGTTGATTTTTATTTTTGACATGCTTTCACTTTTATTTTAAGAATGTTTTTTCTTTTTTTTTAAAGACAACAACTGAAGGAGCTTATATTTGTTTTGGTTTTTTTTCTTTGTTTGTTTCTCCTGTCCAGATAAAAGTAAACTATTTTCATTTTTCTTTACTGAATGATGTAAAAGGTTAAAAAAAAAGAGAGAGAGAGAGAGAGAGAGAGAGAGAGAGAGAGAGAGAGAGAGAGAGAGAGAGAGAGAGAGAGAGAGAGAGAGAAGCTCTAGAGCAGGGGTCCCCAAACTTTTTTAGGTGGGGGCCACATCAACTTTCCTTTCTGTGATGGGGGGGCCGGGGTCAGTCTATAACAAGAAATGATATGGGCCAAAGTGACAGCCACTATTATTGTGGAGATAATAATAATTATTTGCAGCTGCCCTTCACTGGGCCACCTGTTTGTTTGCAAAAAAGTGATAGAAAGTCTTCACATGCTTATTTTAAGTACCACAGATACTCCTTTTATTTTACAGAAAATAAAAACACAAACTGATGCCAGATGATGTGATTTTGTAACAGGTATAGGTGAGTTAACAATTGGTAGGTATTTTGTCTTTAAAGGTTGTGAAATAATATTAATACAGAATAATAGTAACAATCAGGTGTAGGTAGTCCTGAATATGTATGTACAGAGTAAAGGGTAAGTAAGGATTTTTTTTCAGGTTTGTTTCTTAAGGCGACACAGTGAAATAATATTAATACAGGATAATGGTAAGAATCTGGTAGTGTTATCTTTTTTGGATTCTCAGATAAAGGTGAGTTAACAACAGTCAAGTATTTTGTCTAACAAGTGTTTATGTTTACATAGGCTACAGTGAAATAACATTAATACAGATTAATTGTAATAAACAGGTATATAAGGTAATCTGGTTTTGTATTTACACAACTCTGAGTTTAGGTTTTTGTGCTGTGGTGATGAGGATCCTGGCTCCAGGGTGGGAGCGGTCAACCACATTCTCTCCTCCTGACCTTGGGGTGGTCCTGGAAGCATGCAGGCTCTTTAGGAAGGGCAGAGAAAAAAAACACAAGCAGCCAATCAGCAGATGACATGCAATCTCATTTTGTCTGACATTACTGTTCAAGCAACATGCTGCCTATAAATAGTGCATTACTATACTGACATTTTTTCATATTCATAGTTATTGAATTTAGCACGCTTACCATATCAGTGTGAGCTGTGGGCTTGCTTCAGACTGGTGAGTAGATTGATGTCAGGTACCATTCCAGTTTCAGCCAGTCTCAGAAACTGGTGCAGGTGTTGATCTAAGAGTATCTCAGCACATTGCAGGTCTGCAACTCAGCCAGTTCAAACTGAAGAGAAGGCAGGATGTCATTAATGTTGGAACCAAAAGGGTTCTGGAATATGCAAATGTCTTTGACGTGGGCATGAAGCTCACGGAACCGCACACTGAACTCCGCTCTCAGTGTTTCCAGTGCGCCCTTTCACTTCTTGGTTGGAAACGGGACCGCTGTTTTCTCCGCTGAGAGGCTTCGAGCAACAGGGGGATGGGTGAAGTTTGGGTTTTGCACTTGTCCAGCAAGCAGCCCCAGTTTAACCTCAAATGCTCTGACGTGGGAATGCATGTCACATATTCATTTTCCCTGGCCTTGGAGCTGTAAATTGAGGCTGTTTAAAATGTCTGTCACATCTGTCAAAAAGGCGAGGTCCCATTTACATTCTGTGTCTATAAGCTCCAGGACAGTTTTTCAGGTAAAACTCTGCCCCGGCTCAACCACCTGACTTGAGCGTGGTCAAGCATGTCTCCATCGGCAGACTCCAGCTCGGATAGAAATGCTTGGAGCTGCCTGTGTTTTAGTCCGTTTGTTCTGATGAAGTTTATGCAAGACACAACCACATTCAAGACAGATTCCCATTTAAGAACTTTGCAGCACAGTGCTTGCTGGTGAATCAGGCAGTGGACTTGTAGTGGGGGGTGAGACCTCGGTCCTCCATTTGTTTTTTTATGCGCCCCACTAGCCCCCGCGACGCACCAACCATATTCAGCGCTTCTTCAGTTGTGATGCTAGCCAGCTTAGCCCAGTCTAAATCAAACTCTTCCATCGTTTGGCGTACTTTACAAAAAATATCCTCTCCTGTCATAGTATCTGTGAGACTTTGTAAAGCTGCCAGCTCCTCTGACACTTCAAAAGATAAATTAACTCCACGAATAAAAATCAGCAGTTGCACTGTGTCCTGCACATCATTGATCTCATCCATTGCCAATGCAAAACACACAAAAAATCTTTAGCTTTCTCTTTCAGCTGGGCATGTACATTATGATCCCCCTGGTAACTGTAGACGCGGACAGACTCACTTGGTTCAGCGCATCTCTCTTGTCCGGGCAAACCTCCTCCGCCACAGCGTCCAAACACTTCTTGAAAAACTCTCCATCACTGAATGACTTTCCACACCTTGCAATCAGTTTAGCTACCTTGAAGCCGGCCCGAACAGATGACAGGTTCAACTGTGTTTGGCGTAGCATTGTACTCTGCTGGGCAGCAAATCCACTTTTTAGCCTAGCCACCTTGTCTCTCCTGACTTGGCCTATCAAGCTAGCATACTGCCCTCCATGGCTGGTTTCATAGTGGCGGTGGATGTTAAATTCTTTAAACACCGCCGCTGTCTCCTTGCAGATTAGACAAACTGCCCTTTCCTTGCACTGGACAAAAAAATAGTCACGTTGCCAAGCTCTATGCATTTTTTAAAGATAGGCTATGTTTCGAGGGATTGTTTGAGTTCGTTGAGCCTGCCACTCCAGTTGTCGAGGATGGGGCCCAAAAAACTTGTGGAACACCCCCAAGTTTAATTTTACGACCATTCATTCCACATACACACTCACACATGTATTATCTTGCACACTCTTAAACACACTTCTCATTTGCTGAACAATGGTGCAGAGGCAAGCCCCCGCCTCTTCAGCGCACAATTTCTCCGATCCGCCGTGCATTTCCGTGAAGAAGAAATCCTCCCTCCTCTGGTTAACTATCTGACTCCCCATTCCTACTCTCACATTTTTGGAGTATCAGATTTCTTCACCCTACACTTCATTGTGTCATCTATGTTAGATTATTAATTATATAAAAGCATGCTAAATTAATTTTCAATCAATTCTATATGTGCACAATAAACAATAGTAAACTTTAATCATGTTGTGACTAGCATTAACACTTTATGTTTAAAAATCCCCACAGGTGTTTGCAGACACCAATAGGATGCAAGCACAGATTCTTTGTTTTGCAAAAATTTTGCCTTCTGTCACCTTCATGATGCAGCTGAATTACTACACACACGGATGTAAATGCATTTCCCTGGGGCATTCTTCTGGAGGGGAGGCAATCAACTAAGCTCACAAGACTGATGAAAATTGCTTTGGAACCTGACTAAACTCACTGCTTCTGAGTTTTGCTACATTAACACCAGTCATTCAGGGCCTTAGAAATGTGGCCTTGCAAACAGAATGACTATGGATCTTACACTGGCCTAGCAAAGGAGGAGCCTATACGTCATTAATAGTGTCTGTTGCTTTTCATTTAAAAGTAAATAATGACACGCCTGAAGCAGGAACTATGATACCCTTGGTCTGGACTGACCAGAGGGGGATGGAAAGTAAGTTTCTGCTTCTTGTGTCGATCACTGTGGTTTATGGGGAACTTGCTTCGTGTTCTCCTGGCTGTCGAGCCTTGAGTTCCTTCAACAATCAAATTTTTTCACAGGGAAGTGAAGGGAGTGACTGTCTGTTCCATGGAAAACCTATAGACAAAAAATAAAAATGATCATCTTTTGTGTAGGAACCTTGGAAAATGTATATGAACTTCTGTTTTATATGAGAAGGTTTTAAAGACCAGGTCATGACGAGATGACCTGTACACCTGAGTCTGGGTCTGAGAGAAAACAGGGTTTGAGTTTGGGTGATTTTTGTTTCTTTGTGTTATATTTTTTTCATCTATTTTTTCTTGTACATTTTTTGTGATTTTATTTAAACTATTCATAGATGTATGTTTGAAATCCTTTTTCAACAAAAGATAAATGCAGCAGAAACGTTTTTACCATCCTGACATGTTTTGACTGGAAGGCTGCAGCTGCAGCCAAAACATGTCAGCAAGGTAAAAACATTTTCCCTGCACTTATTTGTTGTTAAAAAGAACATACGTTAGTCAGAACAACAAAATGAACATAATCCAACTATTCATTGATATTTTCGTGATGACTATATACAAAAATGGCATCTCCAATAATGTGTGCATATGTATGCTCTTCCGTTTGAATGACCAAATGCTTTCAAAATTGTAATTACCTTTATATAAATGAGCATTTTATGCTCATATTGGGGAATTGTGACGGAAATTACAATTGGCATGTTTTGAGTTTCTCAAAACAAGCCTCTCCGGGAACCATCACCTTATCGTGGTGGAGAGGTTTGTGTGTCCCTGTGAACCTGAGGGCTGTGTTGTCTGGAGCTTAATGCTCCTGGTAGGGTCTCCCATGGCAAAGTGGTCTCAGGCGAGGGGCCGGACTAAGAATGGTTCACAAAGACTCAATGGACAAACAACAAAGAGGAAGAGAGACCCTGCCCGGAGGAAGCCCGGGGCCCCCGTCTGGAGCCAGGCCCAGACGGAGGGCTCGCCGGCGAGCGCCTGGTGGCCGGGTTTGCCACGGAGCCCGGCCGGGCACAGCCCGAAAAAGTGACGTGGCACCTCCCTCCTCTCCATCCTGTGGGCCCACTACTCGCAGGAGGAACCACTTGGGTCGGGTGCGCTGCTGCACGGGTGGCAGTGAAGGTGAGGGGCCTCGACGGACCAGACACGGGCAGCAAAAGCTGGCTCTTGGGACGTGGAATGTCACCTCTCTGTCGGGGAAGGAGCCGGAGCTTGTGCGGGAGGTGGAGCGCTACCAGTTAGATCTGGTGGGGCTTACCTCCACACACAGTCTCGGTTCTGGAACCGTTCTCCTGGATAGGGGTTGGACACTATTTTTCTCTGGAGTTGCCCAGGGTGTGAGGCGCCGGGCGGGTGTGGGGATACTCACAAACCCCCGGCTGAGCGCCGCGGTGTTGGAGTTTACCCCGGTGGACGAGAGGGTCGCCTCCTTACGCCTGCGGGTGGTAGGGGGGAAAACTCTGACTGTTGTTTGTGCATATGCACCAAACAGCAGTTCAGAGTATTCGGCCTTCTTGGAGACCCTGAATGGAGTCCTGCATGGGGGTCCAGTAGGGGACTCAATAGTTCTGCTGGGAGACTTCAACGCCCACGTGGGCAATGATGGAGACACCTGGAGAGGCGTGATTGGGTGGAACGGCCTCCCTGATCTAAATCCGAGTGGTCGTCAGTTATTAGACTTCTGTGCTAGTCACGGATTATCTATAACTTACACCATGTTCGAACATAAGGATGCTCATAAGTGTACGTGGTACCAGAGCACCCTAGGCCAAAGGTCGATGATCGATTTTGTGATCGTATCATTTGATCTGAGGCCGCATGTTTTGGACACTCGGGTGAAGAGAGGGGCAGAGCTGTCAACTGATCACCATCTGGTGATGAGTTGGATCAGAGGATGGGGGAAGATTCTGGACAGACCAGGTAAACCCAAACGAGTAGTGCGGGTGAACTGGGAACGTCTGGAGGAGGCCCCTGTCCGAGAGATCTTCAACTCACACCTCCGGCGGAGCTTTTCTGGCATCCCTGTGGAGGTTGGGGGCATTGAACCGGAGTGGGCAATGTTCAAAGCTTCCATTGCTGAAGCTGCAGCGGTGAGCTGTGGCCTCAAGGTCTTAGGTGCCTCAAGGGGCGGTAACCCTCGAACACCGTGGTGGACACCGGTGGTCAGGGAAGCTGTCCGACTGAAGAAGGAGGCCTTCCGGGATATGCTATCCCAGAAGACTCCGGAGGCAGTTGCAATGTACCGACAGGCCAAAAGGGCTGCAGCCTCTGCTGTGTCAGAGGCAAAGCAGCGGGTGTGGGAGGAGTTCGGAGAAGCCATGGAGAAGGACTTTCGGGCGGCACCAAGGTGCTTCTGGAAAACCATTCGACATCTCAGGAGGGGGAAACGGGGAACCGTCCAAGCTGTTTACAGTAAAGACGGGACGCTGGTGACCTCAGCCGATGAGGTGATCGGGCGGTGGAAGGAGCACTTTGAGGAACTCCGTAATCCGACTAACACGCCCTCTTTTGTAGAGGCAGAGCTGGAGGCTGATGGGGAATCATTGTCAATATCCCTGGCGGAAGTCACTGAGGTAGTCAAACAACTCCACAGTGGCAAAGCCCCAGGGGTTGATGAGATTCGTCCAGAAATGCTGAAAACTTTGGGTTGGGAGGGGCTGTCTTGGTTGACACGCCTCTTCAACATTGCGTGGAAGTCTGGGACAGTGCCAAGGGAGTGGCAGACCGGGGTGGTGGTTCCTCTTTTTAAAAAGGGGGACCAGAGGGTGTGTGCCAATTACAGGGGTATCACACTACTCAGCCTCCCTGGTAAAGTCTACTCCAAGGTGCTGGAAAGGAGGGTTCGTCCTATAGTCGAACCTCAGATTGAAGAGGAACAATGTGGATTCCGTCCTGGACGTGGAACAACGGACCAGCTCTTCATTCTCGCAAGGATCCTGGAGGGGGCCTGGGAGTATGCTCATCCAGTCTACATGTGTTTTGTGGATTTGGAGAAGGCATATGACCGGGTTCCTAGGGAGATACTGTGGGAGGTGCTGCGGGAGTATGGGGTGAGGGGGTCACTTCTGTGGGCCATCCAATCTCTGTACACCCAAAGTGAGAGCTGTGTCCGGATCCTCGGGAGTAAGTCGGATTCGTTTCCGGTGGGGGTTGGCCTCCGCCAGGGGTGCGCTTTGTCACCAATCCTGTTCGTGATTTTCATGGACAGGATTTCAAGGCGTAGTCGTGGTGGGGAGGGGTTGCAGTTCGGTGGGCTGAGGATCTCGTCTCTGCTTTTCGCAGATGATGTGGTCCTGATGGCATCGTCGGTCAGTGACCTTCAGCACTCACTGGATCGGTTCGCAGCCGAGTGTGAAACGGCTGGGATGAGGATCAGCATCTCTAAATCTGAGGCCATGGCTCTTAGCAGGAAACCGGTGGATTGCTTACTCCAGGTAGGGAATGAGTCCTTACCCCAAGTGAAGGAGTTCAAGTACCTCGGGATCATGTTCACGAGTGAGGGGACGATGGAGCGTGAGTTTGGCCGGAGAATCGGAGCAGCGGGGGCGGTGTTGCAGTCGCTCTACCGCACCGTTGTGACGAAAAGAGAGCTGAGCCGGAAGGCAAAGCTCTCGATCTACCGGTCAATCTTCGTTCCTACCCTCACCTATGGTCATGAAAGTTGGGTCATGACCGAAAGAACGAGGTCGCGAGTACAAGCGGCCGAAATGGGTTTTCTCAGGAGGGTGGCTGGAGTTTCCCTTAGAGATAGGGTGAGAAGTTCAGCCATCCGTGAGGAACTCGGAGTAGAGCCGCTGCTCCTTAGCGTTGAAAGGAGCCAGTTGAGGTGGTTCGGGCATCTAGTAAGGATGCCCCCTGGGCGCCTCCCTAGGGAGGTGTTCCAGGCACGTCCAGCTGGGAGGAGGCCTCGGGGAAGACCCAGGACTAGGTGGAGAGATTATATCTCCACACTGGCCTGGGAACACCTCGGGATCCCCCAGTTAGAGCTGGTTAATGTGGCCCGGGAAAGGGAAGTTTGGGGTCCCCTGCTAAAGCTGCTGCCCCCGCGACCCGACCCCGGATAAGCGGATGAAGATGAGATGAGATGAGATATGAGAGATGTTTTGAGTTTCAAAACATAGGACAAAGCAAATTCTTTATCCCCTCTTGAAGTGCTTTATCTGAGCATACAGTTCAGCTCTGTATATCTCGTCACCTTGGATAGAGTTCTGCTGACCTTCCAACAGTACGTGAGCTGTCCTACCAGAGAGGAGAGGACTCTGGACCTGAAATATGCTAACATTAAGGATTGTTGTGGGAATTTTGGATATTTGTAATTCATAATCAAAGTTTTGTCAGGTCAGACACAGTTCAGTGTCTCCTCTGTCTCACCTTCTTAATGGATAATGCAAATAACTAACTCATGATGGTATAATGGCATATTTGTGCATCTGCACCCTGTGTTAAAGACCTTGTGATGAGAGAGGTTCATAATGTTCAGAATTGTAATGTCTAAGGCATGTTTTTGTTTGGTCTAAAGACGTCACCCAACCAAGGCCCTTCCCCTAAAAGACTGTGCGAGATTTGGCTTATCGTCACTCCTACTAGACTCTAACTTTGTGAGGATGCAGGGGTAAACATTACTTTGTCTGCAGAGGAAAATGCTTTGGCAAAATAAACCACGGAGAAAAGCTGATCCTGTTTGTTGATCTTTATTGAAGAATCCATTTCCACAACAATTTGGCGTCCCTGGGTGGGCACCCGGAGTGAGAGGCACGAGCTGGACAGGACTGACGGTGAAACCTGTGCACAGTGGAGTGAAGCTCCTTCCTCAACCTCGCCACAAATTCAGCTGAGAAGTGGGGGCCTAATGTCCAACAGCAGGCGTGTCCTCTCACTGCTGGTGCCTACTGAACTCGGTGGAGGATCTCTTCAATAATCTCCGGTGAGTTTCTTTTTGTTGTTTCTAGAGGACGAGGGTGCAAGTCCCTCTTCCGCAAATGGTTCGAGTCCATTTGTTTGTTTGTTGACGTCTAGAGGATGAGGGTGCGAGTCCCTGTTCCGCAAATGGTTCGAGTCCATTTGTTTGTTTGTTGACGTCTGGAGGACGAGGGGGCCAGTCCCACTTCCGCAAATGGTTCGAGTCCATTTTTTTGTTTGTTGACGTCCACTAGGGCCCTAGAAGACGAGGGTGCGGGACCCTCCTCTGCAGGAAGTTCGAGTCTTTCTGTTTTTTGACGTACAGTGAGAGTCTGTGCGAGGGCCGGCCAGCAGTTTGATCAGCTGCTCTCTTTTCAGTTCGAGTCTGATTAGTAGTACTGGTTTGTGAAAACGTTGTCTAACAGTTCGAGTCTGTTTGAGGTGAATTACACCAACGTTTCTGGTTAGCTCATGAGCAAAGTAAGAGATGATTCCGGACAGTATGGTATATAGTTTGTTGTAAGTCTATATGTGCGTTGTTCCCATGTGCGTCTCTTTTTGTCTTTCCCTCTCTACCCCATCTGTGTGTGTGTGTGTGCGTGTGTGTTCGACAGCTGTGGAAACAGGAGAGTGTGTAAAGGCTTTGTTTTAGCTCAAGGTCCAATCAACAGTACTATCCTCCCTTTCCTATGCGCTGAGGGAAGAGGGAGCATAAGATAATATAGGGAGAGATTGTTTTTAAAAGCAATAAATAACTAGAAACAAAATAAAGTAATTCAGTCGGTAGGGTGAAAACTCCGCTTGTGAAAACTCCCACAGGAATATATATATATGTATACTCATATGACCACTGCATGTACGATATGTAAAGCACCAATTAATAAGGTAAAGTTACTGTCGAAAATAAATAAATATATAGATCTGTAAAAACCTATCTTAACTCATAAATATATATATGTAGATCCATAAACTGGATTCTAGAAAATCTTTGGACGGGTAAAAATGGGTTAATCAAGGACCAACCCACTTTTAACAAGGATGTTTGCATTGGAATGAATGTTGCAGGCCTGTGTGTGTGCGTATGTGTGTGTGTGCGTGTGAGACATGTTTTGACTGACCAGATGACCAATTGAGATACTGTATGTGCCTTGGCAAACTGCTATCAGCAGGTTGAGCAGCTGGCTTTCATGGTTCCGAGTAAAATATGTTAATATGACTCACCTGTGATCCAAATTGAGAGGGAAAAAAAGCAAAATAGAATTGTTACATACATGCTGTGAATCAAACAAATGAAGTTTTGTGGACATTATCATTTTGACAATTGAAATTCAAAAGTTGGGTGTGGCTACAAAGGCCAATCGCCATTTTGGAACAGTGGCGCAGAAGAAAATCGGAAATAGGTGTGGTTGTGCTATCAATCACCATTTTAAATTTGGAGGCCCGCCATTTCAAAACCTGGTCGCCATTTTGAATCAAACATTGTGCAGTTTAAATTCTTGGTACACGTCACTTTTGCAAGGAGTGGTTTGGCAGACCGCCAGACAGGAGGGGGGTGCAACAGATAGCACCAGCTGAGAGGAACTAGCAGTTAACTATAGGCCCTAGTAGCATAGCTACCAGAAAGGCTAAGCTAAGTGTTAGCATTTACGATTGATTGCAGCTATTACCATAGACTAGTTTAGCATAACTAGCATAGCTAATGCTAATCTAAATAGCATTGAGCTAAAAACTAGCATATCAATTTTGACTGTGGCTATTGCCATAGACTAGCTTAGCATAACTCACATAGCTAATGCTAAGCTCATTAGCATTGAGAAAAAATAGCATATAAAAATTAGACTGTGGGTATTGCCATAACCTAGCTTAGCATTACCAATATAGCTAAAGCTAAACTAGCTAGCACTAAAGCTAAAGAGTTAACGGTTCAATTGATTTCAATATCACTAAAGATGAACTTAGCATAACCAAGGTAAGCTAGGCCCAAACTTACTACCAGTAAAACATAGAAATAGCACCCTCAGAGGAACAATAACGCACATAATTGACACGCCAGTGCGACTCTAGACGGACCTTAACTAAGCGAGATGGGGCCAACTCAAAGCAAACGCGACGAAGGCGTAGCCCTAAGCCCAAATCTCCAGTACATGAACTAAACTACGGTGAATCTTGAGTTGACCAATTCAAATTTTGGGCCACTGAGTGCGGTTTTCCCAATGCAGGCAGTTTTAGTCTCAGACAATTGGATTCTGAAAAGGAACCTCAGGCAGAAGGAGAAAGATGACAGCAAAAAAGCAAAACGGTGAAACGGTCGAGATTTAAACTTCAAAACCCAGAGGTATACTCTACATCCCACTTCACTGCACCACACGGAAAGATAATGATTAATAATGTCACTGACATACCAGAACTGAATCGTGTGCCACCGCAACTGTGGGCACAACACCTGCACAATGTAGGTTTGCTAAATTAAAAAAAAAAGCCAAACCTGTTGTAATCACCCCAAAATCCTCTTATAGGCCCTAACAGCGACAATATCCATTACGTAAAGAGGCTGTGGCGGGCAGCAAACCGGTGGTTGAGGCCCTCCCCAGGGCAGGCATCATCGTCCCCTGTGAGAACTCACCCGTCCGCACGCCAATATGTCCGGTGAAAAAAAAAACCGGCCTCCATGTACGCCAGACGAGTGAAGGTTTGTCCAGACTTGCAGGTGGTAAATGCGGCAATCCATGCACGTGCCCCGCAGTAACAAATCCTCATACAATTCTTTCACAAGTTCCACCTGAAAGTAAGTGGCTTTCTTTAGCATCCCCATACACCCCGACAGCCAATATTGGTTTGCATTCACATTTTAAGGTAACGCATCAAGTTTAAATGACTGTGTCAGGGGCTGTCGGAGTCTCCAACCATCCTCAACGCTACTCAGCGTAAGAATTTATAGTCCTTAATCCTACCACAAAACAGCGCATTGCTGGCATATGCGGATGATTTAATGATTTGCTCTCCTACACAGGAGGCTTGCGTCGCTGACACGCTAGCCTTGCTAACACACATTATATCGCAAGAGGGGAAAATACTTAACCAAAAGTGCATCTCTGCCATCCAAGAAATCCCAAAACCAATCACAAAAAAACAGGTTATGAGTTTTCTTGGCATGTCATCATACTGTAGACAGTGGATCCCTGATTATGCAAGCATCGAGGCACCTTTGGCAGCCATTGTTCATGGTCATGGTCTAGCAGCACGGGACAAAGTCGCTCGGACACCCGATGCAGAAAAAACATTCCACGATCTAAAGCTAGCTCTACAGACACCACCCACTCTGGGCCTCCCAGATTGCACAAACCATTGATAAAAAGGGACACTACATGACCTCTGTCTTACTGCAGGATTAGGGGGGGCAAAAAAAAAACTAACAAAAAAACGGTTGGATACTTCTCATTCAAACTAGACCCTGTGGCAGCCGGTCTCCCAGCCTGCCTTAGAGCAGGCAGCTGCGGAGAGGCAGTCATAGCTTCCTGCGACATTGTCGGCTACTCTCCACTAATCTTGTTAGTCCCACATGCAGTCTCTATGATTCTGTTAGAGAAAAGACCTCACATCCGTCATCCGCAAGATGGTTAAAATACAACACCATTCTGCTCGAACTGCCCAATATCACTGTACGGCGCTGCACTGTACTCAATACTGCCACGTTGCTCCCTACTGCTGAGGATGGGAAGCCCCATGAATGTGTGGCTATTATTAATGAAATCTGTTCCCCCAGACCTGATCTTCGCGAAACACCACTCACCAACCCCGACATGGAGCTTTTTGTAGACGGCTCCGCATCAAGTGACAGGCCATAACCAATCAGGTTTTTCAGTCAGCATACACAAAACACTTTTGGCAGAACCTCTCCCGTCTAACTATTCAGCACAAGCCGCTGAGCTTGTGGCCATGGCTGAAGCATGCAAATTGGCTAGAGGTAAGACTGTCACTATTTTCACATATAGCAGATATGCATGGGGGGTTGGCCAATCGTTTGGACAAATTTGGGCAAATCAAGATTTTCTCACTGCATCTGGCAAACCCATCGCCCATCACAAATTGGTCACTTTCTTCCTTGATGCTTTGCTGTTGCCACATCACATCGCCATGTGTAATAGAAGGACATAGACATAAAACAGACTATGTCTCACTAGGAAATGCCCGTGCTGATGCTGCAACCAAGGTCGCAGCTAAACAACCGCTGATAACATAGCTTGCTATCACTTCCAGCCCGCTGTAACACCCTACGTAGACTTACAAGAGTTGCAGAACAGAGCCACACCAAAAGAGAAATGGGCGTGGAAGCAAGCTGGCAGTGTGATGAAACAAAACGTTTGGTATGGGCCTAATGACAAGCCCTGTTTGTCAGACTATTTGTTTCACCATTACGCTAAATTGACGCGTGGTCTCGAAAGGGGGGATGACACGTGATATCCAAAGACATTGGATCACACGTGATATTTAAAGAAATTGGTTCACAAAAGAGTTTCTCACTATACAAAATTAATGCGTGATCTCTGCAACAAACAATGCAGGCAGAGGCATTAGGGTCAGACAGAGCGCCCATCCCCCAGCAGCGAGACCTTTTGAACACTTACAAATGGACTTCATAGAACTAACACCATGTGAGGGAAAGGAATTTTGCCTCGTCATGGCCGACATGTTCTCAAAGTATGTAGAGGCTTTTCCCACTTCAAAGCAAGATGCGTCAACAGTGGCAAAAGCCTTACTAACACAGATACTTATAAGCAATTCCCTGAGACAGGGTGTTGTGAAGATGAGATGCTGCAATATTGTACACATCTAACCTCTTTTCTCTCTGATATTCACAAGCAGGTGAATAGCTGGATCCAGGTGAATGGGTAGCGGTCCAAGATCTGAGAAGGAAATATTGGCGATCAAGAAGGTGGAACGGGCCCTACCAGGTGCTGCTCGTCACAGAAACAGCAGTAAAGGTCGCAGAGAGGGCCATCTGGATCCAAGCCAGCCACTGCAAAAGAGTCATAGAGCCATCAGACGACGCCCTCGTACAGACAGATCCGAGGGAACCAGATGGCATTGATCTTCCAAGGCCAGCCACTCCAGGGGGGGTGAGACGCCACCTGGACCTGTTGCCGGCTCAACACCTCCTACTACTCCTGCTGCTGAAAGAGTCCTACTCCAGCCTTGCAGATCAAAACAGACAGGAACTACACATCCTGGACATCGCCCCGGCCACCCGACTGGAGCAGAATGCCTGGTAACGAGCTGTGGCTCTAACGGCCAGGCTGACGACGAATGACAGAATATTTGAAACTCTGGAGGTCATGATGGCTTTAACCAAGCCAGTGCAGTCGGCGGACCAAACCATCGCCGGCCTCGCTCCCTGGTTGGGGGTTCTGAACATCAGTGCAGTTAACTACGAGGGATCGACAGTCAGATTCAGAAATGTCACAACTACACTGAGTAAGATGCATCATTCAGTGATGACGACAAACCCCACGGCAACGAGGAGCTGAGTGCTTTGTAAGAGTGTGCCTTTTGCAACTAGAGAGTGAGCGCCACGTGCAACAGCGCATGGAATGCTGCCTACACTAACCCTGAGTGCAAGAACGTGGGCCCTTGCCTGGGCAGACTGAACCACACACACACCCACAAAAGCAGGCTGACTTGATAACTACAGACTCAAAATTAAAGCAGACTGACTGGATAACTTCTGAATCAAACTTAAAGCAGACTGACTTAATAACTTCAAAATCAAACTTAGCACACTGACTTGATAACTTCAGAATAAACTTAAAGCAGACTGACTTGATAACTTCTTAATCAAAATTAAAGCATACTGACTTGATAACTTCAAACTTAAAGCAGACTTACTTGATGACTTCAAAATCCAACTAAAAGCAGACGGACTTGATCATTTCAAAATCCAACTTGAAGCAGATTGACTTAATAACTTCAAAATCAAACTTAAAGCAGACTGACTTGATAACATAAAAATCAAACTAAAGCAGATGACTTGACGACTTCAGAATCAAACTTAAAGCAGACTGTCTTAGTAACTTCAAACTTAAAGCAGACTGACTTGATAACTACAAAATCAAACTTAAAGCAGACTGACTTGATGACTTTGAACTTAAAGCAGACTGACTTGACAACTTCAGAATCAAACTTAAAGCAGACTGACTTGATAACTTCAAACTTAAAGCAAACTTACTTGATAACCTCAAAATGACTGACTTGATAACTTCAAAATCAAACTTAAAGCAGACTTACTTGATAACTTCAAAATCAAACTTAAAGCAAACTTACTTGATAACCTCAAAATGACTGACTTGATAACTTCAAAATCAAACTTAAAGCAGATTGACTTGATAACTAAATAATCAAACTTAAAGCACACTTACTTGATAATCTCAAAATGACTGACTTGATAACTTCAAAACACAAACTTTAACCAGACTCACTTGATAACTTTAAAATCAAACTTAAAGCAGACTGACTTGATTATTTCGAAATCAAACTTAAAGCAGACTGACTTGATTCTTTCAAAATCACACTCAAAGCAGATTGACTTACTAACTTCAAAATCAAACTTAAATCAGATTGACTTAATAACTTCAAAATCAAACTTAAAGCAGACTGACTTGACAACTTCAGAATCAAACTTAAAGCAGACTGTCTTGATAACTTTAAACTTAAAGCAAACTGACTTGATAACTTCAAAATCAAACTTAAAGCAGACTGACTTGATGACTTCGAACTTAAAGCAGACTGACTTGACAACTTCAGAATCAAACTTAAAGCAGACTGACTTGATAACTTCAAACTTAAAACAGACTGACTTGACAACTTCACAATCAAACTTAAAGCAGACTCACTTGATAACTTCAAAATCAAACTTTAAGCAGACTTACTTGATAATCTCAAAATGACTGACTTGATGACTTCAAAACACAAACTTTAACAAGACGTACTTGATAATTTCAAAATCAAACTAAGGCAGACTGACCTGATAACTTCAGAATCAAACTTAAAGCAGACTTACTTGATAATTTCAAAATCAAACTAAGGCAGACTGACTTGATAATTTCAAAATCCAACTTAAAGCAGATTGACTTAATGACTTCAAAATCAAACTTAAAGCAGACTGACATGATAACGTAAAAATCAAATGAAGCAGATTGACTTGATGACATGAAAATCAAACTAAAGCAGACTGACTTGATAACTTCAGAATCAAACTTAAAGAAGACTGACTTGACAACTTCAAAATCAAACTTAAGCAGACTGACATGATAACTTCTGAATCAAACTTAAAGCAGACTGACTTGATAACTTCAAAATCAAGCTTAAAGCAGATTGACTCAATAACTTAAAAATCAAACTTAAAGTAGACTGACTTGATAACTTCGTTATCAAACTTAAAGCAGACTGACTTGATAACTTCAAAAAAGCCTCAATGCAGACTGACTTGATAACTTCAAACTTAAAGCAGACTGACTTGATAACTTCAAAAAACACAAACTTAAAGCAGACTTACTTGATAACTTTAAAATCAAACTTAAAGCAGACTGACTTGATAACTTCAAAATCAAACTAAAGCAGACTGACTTGATAACTTCAGAATCAAACTTAAAGAAGACTGACTTGATAACTTCGAACTTAAAGCAGACTGACTTGATAACTTCAAAATCAAACTTAAAGCAGACTGACATGAAAACGTCAAAATTAAAGTAGACTGACTTGATAACTTTAGAATCAAACTTAAAGCAGACTTACTGATAATCTCAAAATGACTGACTTGATAACTTCAAAATCAAACTTAAAGCAGACTGACATGATAACGTCAAAATCAAACTTAAAGCAGACTGACTTGATAATTTCAAAATCAAACTAAAGCAGACTGACTTGATAACTTCTGAATCAAACTTAAAGCAGACTGACTTGATAACTTCAAACTTATAGCGGACTGACTTTATAAATTCCTAATCAAACTTCAAGCAGACTGACTTGACAACTTCAGAATCAAACTCAAAGTAGACTTACTTGATAACTTCAAAATCAAAGTTAAAGCAGACTGACTTGATAGCTTCATTATCAAACTTAAAGTAGACTGACTTGATAACTTCAAAATAGCCTCAATGCAGACTGACTTGATAACTTCAAACTTAAAGCAGACTGACATGATAACGTAAAAATCAAATGAAGCAGATTGACTTGATGACATAAAAATCAAACTAAAGCAGACTGACTTGATAACTTCAGAATCAAACTTAAAGAAGACTGACTTGACAACTTCAAAATCAAACTTAAGCAGACTGACATGATAACTTCTGAATCAAACTTAAAGCAGACTGACTTGATAACTTCAAAATCAAGCTTAAAGCAGATTGACTCAATAACTTAAAAATCAAACTTAAAGTAGACTGACTTGATAACTTCGTTATCAAACTTAAAGCAGACTGACTTGATAACTTCAAAAAAGCCTCAATGCAGACTGACTTGATAACTTCAAACTTAAAGCAGACTGACTTGATAACTTCAAAAAACACAAACTTAAAGCAGACTTACTTGATAACTTTAAAATCAAACTTAAAGCAGACTGACTTGATAACTTCAAAATCAAACTAAAGCAGACTGACTTGATAACTTCAGAATCAAACTTAAAGAAGACTGACTTGATAACTTCGAACTTAAAGCAGACTGACTTGATAACTTCAAAATCAAACTTAAAGCAGACTGACATGAAAACGTCAAAATTAAAGTAGACTGACTTGATAACTTTAGAATCAAACTTAAAGCAGACTTACTGATAATCTCAAAATGACTGACTTGATAACTTCAAAATCAAACTTAAAGCAGACTGACATGATAACGTCAAAATCAAACTTAAAGCAGACTGACTTGATAATTTCAAAATCAAACTAAAGCAGACTGACTTGATAACTTCTGAATCAAACTTAAAGCAGACTGACTTGATAACTTCAAACTTATAGCGGACTGACTTTATAAATTCCTAATCAAACTTCAAGCAGACTGACTTGACAACTTCAGAATCAAACTCAAAGTAGACTTACTTGATAACTTCAAAATCAAAGTTAAAGCAGACTGACATGATAACTTCAAAATCAAACTTAAAGCAGATTGTCTTAATAACTTCAAAATCAAACTCAAAGCAGACTGACTTGATAACTTAAAAATCAAACTAAAGCAGACTGACTTGATAACTTCAGAATCAAACTTAAAGAAGACTGACTTGACAACTTCAAAATCAATCTTAAGCAGACTGACATGATAAATTCTGAATCAAACTTAAAGCAGACTGACTTGATAACTTCAAACTTAAAGCAGACTGACTTGATAACTTCAAACTTAAAGCAGACTGACTCAATAACTTAAAAATCAAACTTAAAGTGGACTGATTTGATAACTTAAAAATCAAACTTAAAGCAGACTGACATAATGACATCAAAATCAAACTTAAAGCAGACTGACTTGACGACTTAAAAATCAAACTAAAGCATACTGACTTGATAACTTCAATATCAAACTTAAAGCAGACTGAATTGATAACATAAAAATCAAACTAAAGCAGACTGACTTGATAACTTCAAAATCAAACTTAAAGCAGATTGTCTTAATAACTTCAAAATCAAACTCAAAGCAGACTGACTTGATAACTTAAAAATCAAACTTAAAGTAGACTGACTTGATAACTTCAAAATCAAACTTAAAGCAGACTGACATGATAACTTCAAAATCAAACTTAAAGCAGACTGACTTGATAGCTTCATTATCAAACTTAAAGTAGACTGACTTGATAACTTCAAAATAGCCTCAATGCAGACTGACTTGATAACTTCAAACTTAAAGCAGACTGACTTGATAACTTCAAAATCAAACTTAAAGCAGACTGACTTGATAACTTCAAAATCAAACTAAAGCAGACTGACTTGATAACTTCAGAATCAAACTTAAAGCAGACTGACTTGACAACTTCAGAATCAAACTTAAAGCAGACTGACATGATAACGTCAAAATCAAAATTAAAGTAGACTGACTGGATAACTTCTGAATCAAAATTAAAGCAGATTGACTTGATAACTATAAAATCAAACTCAAAGCAGACTTACTTGATAATCTCAAAATGACTGACTTGATAACTTCAAAATCAAACTTAAAGCAGACTGACATAATAACGTCAAAATCAAACTTAAAGCAGACTGACTTGATAACTTCAAAATCAAACTAAAGCAGACTGACTTGATAACTTCTGAATCAAACTTAAAGCAGACTGACTTGATAACTTCAAACTTATAGCGGACTGACTTTATAAATTCCTAATCAAACTTCAAGCAGACTGACTTGACAACTTCAGAATCAAACTCAAAGTAGACTTACTTGATAACTTCAAAATCAAAGTTAAAGCAGACTGACATGATAACTTCAAAATCAAACTTAAAGCAGATTGTCTTAATAACTTCAAAATCAAACTCAAAGCAGACTGACTTGATAACTTAAAAATCAAACTAAAGCAGACTGACTTGATAACTTCAGAATCAAACTTAAAGAAGACTGACTTGACAACTTCAAAATCAATCTTAAGCAGACTGACATGATAAATTCTGAATCAAACTTAAAGCAGACTGACTTGATAACTTCAAACTTAAAGCAGACTGACTCAATAACTTAAAAATCAAACTTAAAGTGGACTGATTTGATAACTTAAAAATCAAACTTAAAGCAGACTGACATAATGACATCAAAATCAAACTTAAAGCAGACTGACTTGACGACTTAAAAATCAAACTAAAGCATACTGACTTGATAACTTCAATATCAAACTTAAAGCAGACTGAATTGATAACATAAAAATCAAACTAAAGCAGACTGACTTGATAACTTCAAAATCAAGCTTAAAGCAGATTGACTCAATAACTTAAAAATCAAACTTAAAGTAGACTGACTTGATAACTTCAAAATCAAACTTAAAGCAGACTGACATGATAACTTCAAAATCAAACTTAAAGCAGACTGACTTGATAACTTCATTATCAAACTTAAAGTAGACTGACTTGATAACTTCAAAATAGCCTCAATGCAGACTGACTTGATAACTTCAAACTTAAAGCAGACTGACTTGATAACTTCAAAATCAAACTTAAAGCAGACTGACTTGATAACTTCAAAATCAAACTAAAGCAGACTGACTTGATAACTTCAGAATCAAACTTAAAGAAGACTGACTTGATAACTTCGAACTTAAAGCAGACTGACTTGACAACTTCAGAATCAAACTTAAAGAAGACTGACATGATAACGTCAAAATCAAAATTAAAGTAGACTGACTGGATAACTTCTGAATCAAAATTAAAGCAGATTGACTTGATAACTATAAAATCAAACTTAAAGCAGACTTACTTGATAATCTCAAAATGACTGACTTGATAACTTCAAAATCAAACTTAAAGCAGACTGACATGATAACGTCAAAATCAAACTTAAAGCAGACTGACTTGATAACTTCAAAATCAAACTAAAGCAGACTGACTTGATAACTTCTGAATCAAACTTAAAGCAGACTGACTTGATAACTTCAAACTTATAGCGGACTGACTTTATAAATTCCTAATCAAACTTCAAGCAGACTGACTTGACAACTTCAGAATCAAACTCAAAGTAGACTTACATGATAACTTCAAAATCAAAGTTAAAGCAGACTGACATGATAACTTCAAAATCAAACTTAAAGCAGATTGTCTTAATAACTTCAAAATCAAACTCAAAGCAGACTGACTTGATAACTTAAAAATCAAACTAAAGCAGACTGACTTGATAACTTCAGAATCAAACTTAAAGAAGACTGACTTGACAACTTCAAAATCAATCTTAAGCAGACTGACATGATAACTTCTGAATCAAACTTAAAGCAGACTGACTTGATAACTTCAAACTTAAAGCAGACTGACTTGATAACTTCAAAATCAAACTTAAAGCAGACTGACTTGATAACTTCAAAATCAAACTAAAGCAGACTGACTTGATAACTTCAGAATCAAACTTAAAGAAGACTGACTTGATAACTTCGAACTTAAAGCAGACTGACTTGACAACTTCAGAATCAAACTTAAAGCAGACTGACATGATAACGTCAAAATCAAAATTAAAGTAGACTGACTGGATAACTTCTGAATCAAAATTAAAGCAGATTGACTTGATAACTATAAAATCAAACTTAAAGCAGACTTACTTGATAATCTCAAAATGACTGACTTGATAACTTCAAAATCAAACTTAAAGCAGACTGACATGATAACATCAAAATCAAACTTAAAGCAGACTGACTTGATAACTTCAAAATCAAACTAAAGCAGACTGACTTGATAACTTCTGAATCAAACTTAAAGCAGACTGACTTGATAACTTCAAACTTATAGCGGACTGACTTTATAAATTCCTAATCAAACTTCAAGCAGACTGACTTGACAACTTCAGAATCAAACTCAAAGTAGACTTACTTGATAACTTCAAAATCAAAGTTAAAGCAGACTGACATGATAACTTCAAAATCAAACTTAAAGCAGATTGTCTTAATACCTTCAAAATCAAACTCAAAGCAGACTGACTTGATAACTTAAAAATCAAACTAAAGCAGACTGACTTGATAACTTCAGAATCAAACTTAAGGAAGACTGACTTGACAACTTCAAAATCAATCTTAACCAGACTGACATGATAACTTCTGAATCAAACTTAAAGCAGACTGACTTGATAACTTCAAACTTAAAGCAGACTGACTCAATAACTTAAAAATCAAACTTAAAGTGGACTGATTTGATAACTTAAAAATCAAACTCAAAGCAGACTGACTTGATATCTTCAAAATCAAACTTAAAGCAGACTGACTTGATAACTTCGAACTTAAAGCAGACTGACTTGATATCTTCAAAATCAAACTTAAAGCAGACTGACTTGATAACTTCAAACTTAAAGCAGACTGACTTGATTAACTCAAAATCCAACTCAAAGCAGATTGACTTATTTACTTCAAAATCTAACTTAAAGCAGACTGACTTGATAACGTAAAAATCAAACTAGAGCAGACTGACATGATAACTTCAAAATCAAACTTAAAGCAGATTGTCTTAATAACTTCAAAATCAAACTCAAAGCAGACTGACTTGATAACTTAAAAATCAAACTTAAAGTAGACTGACTTGATAACTTCAAAATCAAACTTAAAGCAGACTGACATGATAACTTCAAAATCAAACTTAAAGCAGACTGACTTGATAGCTTCATTATCAAACTTAAAGTAGACTGACTTGATAACTTCAAAATAGCCTCAATGCAGACTGACTTGATAACTTCAAACTTAAAGCAGACTGACTTGATAACTTCAAAATCAAACTTAAAGCAGACTGACTTAATAACTTCAAAATCAAACTAAAGCAGACTGACTTGATAACTTCAGAATCAAACTTAAAGCAGACTGACTTGACAACTTCAGAATCAAACTTAAAGCAGACTGACATGATAACGTCAAAATCAAAATTAAAGTAGACTGACTGGATAACTTCTGAATCAAAATTAAAGCAGATTGACTTGATAACTATAAAATCAAACTCAAAGCAGACTTACTTGATAATCTCAAAATGACTGACTTGATAACTTCAAAATCAAACTTAAAGCAGACTGACATGATAACGTCAAAATCAAACTTAAAGCAGACTGACTTGATAACTTCAAAATCAAACTAAAGCAGACTGACTTGATAACTTCTGAATCAAACTTAAAGCAGACTGACTTGATAACTTCAAACTTATAGCGGACTGACTTTATAAATTCCTAATCAAACTTCAAGCAGACTGACTTGACAACTTCAGAATCAAACTCAAAGTAGACTTACTTGATAACTTCAAAATCAAAGTTAAAGCAGACTGACATGATAACTTCAAAATCAAACTTAAAGCAGATTGTCTTAATAACTTCAAAATCAAACTCAAAGCAGACTGACTTGATAACTTAAAAATCAAACTAAAGCAGACTGACTTGATAACTTCAAAATCAATCTTAAGCAGACTGACTTGATAACTTCAAACTTAAAGCAGACTGACTTGATAACTTCAAACTTAAAGCAGACTGACTCAATAACTTAAAAATCAAACTTAAAGTGGACTGATTTGATAACTTAAAAATCAAACTTAAAGCAGACTGACATAATGACATCAAAATCAAACTTAAAGCAGACTGACTTGACGACTTAAAAATCAAATTAAAGCATACTGACTTGATAACTTCAATATCAAACTTAAAGCAGACTGAATTGATAACATAAAAATCAAACTAAAGCAGACTGACTTGATAACTTCTGAATCAAACTTAAAGCAGACTGACTTGATAACTTCAAAATCAAGCTTAAAGCAGATTGACTCAATAACTTAAAAATCAAACTTAAAGTAGACTGACTTGATAACTTCAAAATCAAACTTAAAGCAGACTGACATGATAACTTCAAAATCAAACTTAAAGCAGACTGACTTGATAACTTCATTATCAAACTTAAAGTAGACTGACTTGATAACTTCAAACTTAAAGCAGACTGACTTGATAACTTCAAAATCAAACTTAAAGCAGACTGACTTGATAACTTCAAAATCAAACTAAAGCAGACTGACTTGACAACTTCAGAATCAAACTTAAAGAAGACTGACATGATAACGTCAAAATCAAAATTAAAGTAGACTGACTGGATAACTTCTGAATAAAAATTAAAGCAGATTGACTTGATAACTATAAAATCAAACTTAAAGCAGACTTACTTGATAATCTCAAAATGACTGACTTGATAACTTCAAAATCAAACTTAAAGCAGACTGACTTGATATCTTCAAAATCAAACTTAAAGCAGACTGACTTGATAACTTCAAACTTAAAGCAGACTGACTTGATTAACTCAAAATCCAACTCAAAGCAGATTGACTTATTTACTTCAAAATCTAACTTAAAGCAGACTGACTTGATAACGTAAAAATCAAACTAGAGCAGACTGACATGATAACTTCAAAATCAAACTTAAAGCAGATTGTCTTAATAACTTCAAAATCAAACTCAAAGCAGACTGACTTGATAACTTAAAAATCAAACTTAAAGTAGACTGACTTGATAACTTCAAAATCAAACTTAAAGCAGACTGACATGATAACTTCAAAATCAAACTTAAAGCAGACTGACTTGATAGCTTCATTATCAAACTTAAAGTAGACTGACTTGATAACTTCAAAATAGCCTCAATGCAGACTGACTTGATAACTTCAAACTTAAAGCAGACTGACTTGATAACTTCAAAATCAAACTTAAAGCAGACTGACTTAATAACTTCAAAATCAAACTAAAGCAGACTGACTTGATAACTTCAGAATCAAACTTAAAGCAGACTGACTTGACAACTTCAGAATCAAACTTAAAGCAGACTGACATGATAACGTCAAAATCAAAATTAAAGTAGACTGACTGGATAACTTCTGAATCAAAATTAAAGCAGATTGACTTGATAACTATAAAATCAAACTCAAAGCAGACTTACTTGATAATCTCAAAATGACTGACTTGATAACTTCAAAATCAAACTTAAAGCAGACTGACATGATAACGTCAAAATCAAACTTAAAGCAGACTGACTTGATAACTTCAAAATCAAACTAAAGCAGACTGACTTGATAACTTCTGAATCAAACTTAAAGCAGACTGACTTGATAACTTCAAACTTATAGCGGACTGACTTTATAAATTCCTAATCAAACTTCAAGCAGACTGACTTGACAACTTCAGAATCAAACTCAAAGTAGACTTACTTGATAACTTCAAAATCAAAGTTAAAGCAGACTGACATGATAACTTCAAAATCAAACTTAAAGCAGATTGTCTTAATAACTTCAAAATCAAACTCAAAGCAGACTGACTTGATAACTTAAAAATCAAACTAAAGCAGACTGACTTGATAACTTCAAAATCAATCTTAAGCAGACTGACATGATAAATTCTGAATCAAACTTAAAGCAGACTGACTTGATAACTTCAAACTTAAAGCAGACTGACTTGATAACTTCAAACTTAAAGCAGACTGACTCAATAACTTAAAAATCAAACTTAAAGTGGACTGATTTGATAACTTAAAAATCAAACTTAAAGCAGACTGACATAATGACATCAAAATCAAACTTAAAGCAGACTGACTTGACGACTTAAAAATCAAATTAAAGCATACTGACTTGATAACTTCAATATCAAACTTAAAGCAGACTGAATTGATAACATAAAAATCAAACTAAAGCAGACTGACTTGATAACTTCTGAATCAAACTTAAAGCAGACTGACTTGATAACTTCAAAATCAAGCTTAAAGCAGATTGACTCAATAACTTAAAAATCAAACTTAAAGTAGACTGACTTGATAACTTCAAAATCAAACTTAAAGCAGACTGACTTGATAACTTCATTATCAAACTTAAAGTAGACTGACTTGATAACTTCAAAATAGCCTCAATGCAGACTGACTTGATAACTTCAAACTTAAAGCAGACTGACTTGATAACTTCAAAATCAAACTTAAAGCAGACTGACTTGATAACTTCAAAATCAAACTAAAGCAGACTGACTTGACAACTTCAGAATCAAACTTAAAGAAGACTGACATGATAACGTCAAAATCAAAATTAAAGTAGACTGACTGGATAACTTCTGAATAAAAATTAAAGCAGATTGACTTGATAACTATAAAATCAAACTTAAAGCAGACTTACTTGATAATCTCAAAATGACTGACTTGATAACTTCAAAATCAAACTTAAAGCAGACTGACATGATAACGTCAAAATCAAACTTAAAGCAGACTGACTTGATAACTTCAAAATCAAACTAAAGCAGACTGACTTGATAACTTCTGAATCAAACTTAAAGCAGACTGACTTGATAACTTCAAACTTATAGCGGACTGACTTTATAAATTCCTAATCAAACTCCAAGCAGACTGACTTGACAACTTCAGAATCAAACTCAAAGTAGACTTACTTGATAACTTCAAAATCAAAGTTAAAGCAGACTGACATGATAACTTCAAAATCAAACTTAAAGCAGATTGTCTTAATAACTTCAAAATCAAACTCAAAGCAGACTGACTTGATAACTTAAAAATCAAACTAAAGCAGACTGACTTGATAACTTCAGAATCAAACTTAAAGAAGACTGACTTGACAACTTCAAAATCAATCTTAAGCAGACTGACATGATAACTTCTGAATCAAACTTAAAGCAGACTGACTTGATAACTTCAAACTTAAAGCAGACTGACTTGATAACTTCAAAATCAAACTTAAAGCAGACTGACTTGATAACTTCAAAATCAAACTAAAGCAGACTGACTTGATAACTTCAGAATCAAACTTAAAGAAGACTGACTTGATAACTTCGAACTTAAAGCAGACTGACTTGACAACTTCAGAATCAAACTTAAAGCAGACTGACATGATAACGTCAAAATCAAAATTAAAGTAGACTGACTGGATAACTTCTGAATCAAAATTAAAGCAGATTGACTTGATAACTATAAAATCAAACTTAAAGCAGACTAACTTGATAATCTCAAAATGACTGACTTGATAACTTCAAAATCAAACTTAAAGCAGACTGACATGATAACGTCAAAATCAAACTTAAAGCAGACTGACTTGATAACTTCAAAATCAAACTAAAGCAGACTGACTTGATAACTTCTGAATCAAACTTAAAGCAGACTGACTTGATAACTTCAAACTTATAGCGGACTGACTTTATAAATTCCTAATCAAACTTCAAGCAGACTGACTTGACAACTTCAGAATCAAACTCAAAGTAGACTTACTTGATAACTTCAAAATCAAAGTTAAAGCAGACTGACATGATAACTTCAAAATCAAACTTAAAGCAGATTGTCTTAATAACTTCAAAATCAAACTCAAAGCAGACTGACTTGATTACTTCAAAATCAAACTCAAAGCAGACTGACTTGATAACTTCAAAATCAAACTTAAATCAGACTGACTTGACAACTTCAGAATCAAACTTAAAGCAGACTGTCTTGATAACTTTAAACTTAAAGCAAACTGACTTGATAACTTCAAAATCAAACTTAAAGCAGACTAACTTGATGACTTCGAACTTAAAGCAGACTGACTTGACAACTTCAGAATCAAACTTAAAGCAGACTGACTTGATAACTTCAAACTTAAAACAGACTGACTTGATGACTTCGAACTTAAAGCAGACTGACTTGACAACTTCAGAATCAAACTTAAAGCAGACTGACTTGACAACTTCAGAATCAAACTTAAAGCAGACTGTCTTGATAACTTTAAACTTAAAGCAAACTGACTTGATAACTTCAAAATCAAACTTAAAGCAGACTGACTTGATGACTTCGAACTTAAAGCAGACTGACTTGACAACTTCAGAATCAAACTTAAAGCAGACTGACTTGATAACTTCAAACTTAAAACAGACTGACTTGACAACTTCACAATCAAACTTAAAGCAGACTCACTTGATAACTTCAAAATCAAACTTTAAGCAGACTTACTTGATAATCTCAAAATGACTGACTTGATGACTTCAAAACACAAACTTTAACAAGACTTACTTGATAATTTCAAAATCAAGCTAAGGCAGACTGACCTGATAACTTCAGAATCAAACTTAAAGCAGACTTACTTGATAATTTCAAAATCAAACTAAGGCAGACTGACTTGATAATTTCAAAATCCAACTTAAAGCAGATTGACTTAATGACTTCAAAATCAAACTTAAAGCAGACTGACATGATAACGTAAAAATCAAATGAAGCAGATTGACTTGATGACATAAAAATCAAACTAAAGCAGACTGACTTGATAACTTCAGAATCAAACTTAAAGAAGACTGACTTGACAACTTCAAAATCAAACTTAAGCAGACTGACATGATAACTTCTGAATCAAACTTAAAGCAGACTGACTTGATAACTTCAAAATCAAGCTTAAAGTATGGTAGAACAATGTATTATAAAAATAGAAAGGTCTACAAGAAGGAGTCAGCAGAGAGGTCTCACAGCAATCAAGGAGAATTTATTGAATCAAGGTTTGATACACTCATCACAGAGTTCCGAGATTCACCATACCAAAATTACAAGTGTCTCTTAACAGAACTTCCCGTCTTAACAAAGCTGGCAACACCTACACGCCCCGTCTGATCTTCCCAATACACACTCAGTACATTTACAATCAGTGGCGCCTACTTGGTGTCCAGACGTCATCATGCCCAAATACAGTTCAATTGTTTTCTAAACAGAATGTGTGATTATCAGGCCTCTGTCCCCAGTACACGGTGACCTCGGCCTGTTATTCACTTTCTCAATCACATTTTCTTCCACATATCCCTCCTGTGAGGGTTTTAACCCTCATTAAAGTGTTATCGTTAGAAATCAATTCGCCATCCGCGGCTCATGCAGGTGAAAAACCTCCGGCCTTCATTTCGTCATCATGTAATCATTCTTGATCATCTCATCATTCTGTGGAGGAGAAAAGTCCTGCATAGTCCCCATGGCCTCTGTTTTGACATACATAGATAATGGGCGACTGCGCTTGGCGCGAGCAACGGCTGCATTGATTTCTTCACGTTAACCTTTTAGCATCTGATTCGAGTTAACCAATAATACAACATTTGAAAAAGAGATTATACAAATCTAAGTTAATAAACTGTAGATAATCACTGAAATCATGATATAGTGTTATTACCTGTAAAACTTCCAACTGAAATCATCAAGTGTGGTGTAAGCCTGAGCAACTGTGGATTAGCGCTTGCCTGCGTTGTGCAGTTGTGTCAAATCATAACATGAAATTAGAGTATATATGTGTCTATATCTGAAAATGAATCATAATCTTTAATTATCGTAAAACTATCAACTGAGTTATAAATGTAGTGTAAGCCTGAGCAACTTTAGACTAGCGCTTGCCTGCGTTGTGCAGTTGTGTTAAATCATGTTTTGATTAAAATAAAAATGAATCTTAACCTAACTGACTATAGTTGTTGTTAAATCATGTTTTGATTAGAATAAAAATGAATGAATGAAAACACTAAACAATGAATGGAAATTAATCTTAATCTAAATGATTATAATGACTTACTTTGCTGACTCTCAACTATGCAGATCATCCGCTGTGATCTGGTGATTATAACCATCTAATCCCGGTGTGTGTGATTACATCTACCATACCATATCCCTCCTGAAGTCACTATATGTGATTTACCTTGATTGTCTTATTACCATAAAACCTGTAACTACTATCTAGTGTATGGTTATGATGTAACCTCTATAATGCGACTTACACTCTAATATTGGATAGCATACATATATGAAATACATGAACATTCTTGTACAGTCTTAAACAATAACGGAATAATACGTAGGTTAATATGTGTCGGCATCGCCCATCATCAGTCCTGGAAGTCGCTGACTCCGCCAATACCAAGATTCAGTGGTGCGATATTTCAGCGTGAGAGGATGTCTCATGGCACAGTCCTGATGAGCTCTCTCTCAGTTGGTTTGTGTCCATTTCACCATCCTCCTTACTGCTCCGAAAAAGAAAAACAAAGAATCAGAAACCGTGTAGCCATTCCAGAGTTCATCTGCCCTGGGTAATGGTTCAGTTAACCAACTCCAGTTGAGCCATTTGTAGTCTTGTGTCTTCCACTCCCCGCTTATACAACATTCCCAGGATCCACCTTTTCAGTATGGGTATGATGCAACAGTGTAGGGATGCTACAATAATTAACACGATGAAAATGATCGCAATAGCTTTTAAACATAACGCTCCCCACTCTCCGGCTATTGCTTCTAGTCCTCTCCACTCACGTGCATCACTGCCAGCATTTTTTGTCAATTCGGCCCGCAGCCCCTTCAATTTGTTCATAGCATTAGAAAAAGTTCCATTAGCGGCCGTATTGTTTGGTATGTATGTGCAACACTGCTCCCCAAACATGTAGCATACTCCTCCTTGTTCGGCTAGCAGCCAATCTACGGCCAGCCTGTTTTGTCTCGTCATTTCGGAGTTTGCATGTAACTGTGCACCAAATACTTCAAAGCCCTCTAAGGTGTAATTGAGCAGCCTCTGTTGGTTATAGTACACGTAATTTATCCACTCTACATTCTTATTAACGGTGATCCACGGTATGATAGACTCAAGACCTGCTTTAATCTCATCTCGGGCCTTAAACTCGTACGGAATTCCTCGTGGTTGTCCTATCACATCCAAATACACTTCCCTGTCCTCCATAAGACTTCTTCTCATTCGGGTCCCTCCTGCAACTAACTCATCCACTCCTGAATATATCACAGTTACTGGCACCTTTAATCTTACTAATGTACACAACCCAACCCACCTTGCTGGTAAAACATTCATCACTCTATCTCCTCCACACATCCAATAACTGTCTGCAATGGGAAAGGTCTGGTCACCGAAAAAAAATAATGTGGGTAAAGTCATGGTTACATTAGCACAATCCTGTTCTAAAGTCTCTGAAGGGTTTTCGAACCACACTGGTGATGTAATTGATGTATTGCTTACATGTGGAAACCAGGATAGTACCCATGTAACACTACACTTTACGGTGGTGTTCCCTACTTCAACACCACCTTGGTCCCTGAAGACTCCACTCGCGAAGCACTCATACTTAGCCTCTCGGTCTATGTTGTAATTTGTTGGGGGGGTGTCGTCTTCAACCGTCTGTGTCTTAAAATCAGCACACTTTACGTCGAATTTATTGCCTCCAAACCTTAAATATGAATGTATTCTCTGCGAGCCATATAATAATCTACATCCAAGACCACATACAGGTTGGCGGAAGAACATCGGTGCATGTTTATTCTTATTAAACTCTCCTCTTTTACAGACTTGTCTCTGATACTCTGCACACTCTCTAGAGTTATATTTTTCTGGGATTACCGTAGGTCTCGCTCCGGGACTTTTAGAACACACTAAACAGTCGTTTGTCGTCAGGTCTTTGGCTGTAGCCCACACACTCTTGTACCAATAGTTCTGTGCGGCTCGGGCCTCCAGCTCATCTTTAATCTCTCTATATTGTTTTGGCCGTACCCACTTAGGTTTAAATGTTCTCGGACCTGCCACAGGAAATGCTCTTGGACCGGCCATAGGGGTGTCTCCACTACACGTCACGTCCACAAATACCTCTAGCCCACCTTGAGGATCGTTACACTCTACTTTAATTTTAGTTGCATTGTCTGTTCTATGCATTCTCTGTTCTACTATTTTTGTGGTCTTGATTAGCCCTGTGGTCACTTGTTTTGGTTCTACTGTGGTGGTTCTCTGGGTTGTTGTACTGCTTGTAATGCTTCTATGTGTGGTCTTGGTTCTGGCTGGTGTTGTAGTACTTTTAGTTGTAGTAGTAGTCGTAGTTGATGTTGTAATACTTTTAGTTGTAGTAGAAGTCTTAGTTGGTATTGTACTACTTTTAGTTGTAGTAGTAGTCTTAGTTGGTATTGTAATACTTTTAGTTGTAGTAGAAATCGTACTCACAGGTGTAGTCACTTCTTCTTCGAGCGCGGCGACCACATCCCTTGCCAGCCCTTCACACAGCACGTCCATCGTTGGCTTTGCATACCTTGCACTCCATCGTACTTTCACGTCCATCTGACCATCTATTTCTGCAGCGCTAACACTATTCAATTCATATGTTTTACCAATATTAATTGCTGCATTATCTACTTCCATGATCCATCCACACAACGCCTCTCGCACTACCGGCATGCATTTCACTGCCCCCTTGTCCCACACTGACATTCCTAACTTATCTGACTTCCACCCACATATAACTTGCCTACTTCCATCTTTGAGGATTTCTGAAATCGTCACCTCTCTTCTTTCTACCAAACCTGCTCGTTCTTGTGCTGGGAGGTGTAATCTTAATCTCCCTCCTGTTACCACCTCTGTCCTAAGTCCTTCGTTCCCTTCTAACTTCTCTGGTACCTCTGGTCTTGTAACTTGTTCTGGAAGTATTTCTTTACCTTCCCAAATCCATGTTGTTTGGCTCTGTCTTTTCTTTCGCATTTTTATGCTTTCCTGCGTTAGACGCTCAAATTGGTTTGTAAATTTATTTCTATCTGACAATGCTGGCAGGTGGCACAGAGTGTTTAGTTTTGCATCATACTCATCTGTTTTAGACTGGTGGATCCCCGTCTGGGGCTGGATCGCCTTTTCCTCGTCTCCGACTCCTCCTTTCTGTGGACTCTCGCTTGTCGGTACCTGGCTTGGCACGGTTCTGCTCTCCACTGTCATCATACTCTGAACACACAGGAATGTCAGAGTCAGTTTTACCACATTTCTCATCTCCCACTTCTGCCGTCGGGTTCCCTTCATCCTTGATTCGCGTTTTTGTGCAGTGGTTCAGATGATACCACGTGGTGCTCCCTTCGACCTGGACAGCTGTCGGCGTGGCCCTGACCACCTGGTACGGCCCTTCCCAACGCGGTTGATGCCACTTCCTCCGGAACACCTTGATCCACACCAAGTCTCCTGGTTTCACTGGCGACTCCCCCTTCTGCTCCAGGCTCTCCTCCCGTGCTCTTTCCTGTGTGTAGATAGTTCTATGGATCATAGTTAGATATTTCATATATGCTTTCAGCTCATTTTGCAATTGTTCAAGCGGTGGTCCTTTAAAAGGACCTCTTAGTTGCGGTGCTGGCATAGGTCGACCTGTAAGCATTTCATGCGGTGTTAAATGCGTTATCCTATGCGTTTGCATGCGATAGCTCATTAGTGCTAATGGCAAAGCATCTACCCAGTTCAGCTTAGTGGCGGCACAAATTTTGTTTAGCTTAGCCTTCAGGGTTCCATTTACTCGCTCAACCATTCCTTGGCTTTGCGGATGATACACTGCTCCTAAACGTTGTTTGATTCTCAACTGTTGTAGGATACCTTTTGCAACTTTCTGCACAAACGCAGACCCATTGTCAGAACTGATTTCTGATGGAATCCCAAATCGCGGGATTACTTCTCTTATCAGAAACTTGACAACCGTCTCAGCGCTCAAGTCTTTAGATGGTGTGGCTTCAACCCATCTGCTGAATCTGTCGATTACCACAAGCATGTATCTTTTGCCTTGAACTGATTTTATCATATCGACATAGTCCATAACTAGATGTTTAAATGGACCCTCTGGTACTGGAATATGTCCAACAGGTGTTTTCACACCTTTCTTTACATTATTTTGAGCACATACTTCACATTGGTTTAACACTTCGTTCACCATTGCTTGCATATAAGGCGACCAGTAGCCTTGTTGTTGAATTTTCTTCATCATTCTATTTAGCTGTTTCTCCTCTGATCACAGCTAAGCCACATTAACTTTTCTATTTGGAACCATGAAAGCCAGCTGCTCAACCTGCAGATAGCAGTTTCTCAGCACACATGCAGTATCTCAATACTCCACGCTCAGTCAAAACACATCTCACTCACACACGAACATCCTTGTTGAAAAAGAGTCAGTGAGCGATTAACCCATTCAAAGATTCTCTGGAATCCAGTTTATGGATTTACATATATATTTATAGGTTATAGATAATTTTTTACAGATCTATATATAGATTTTATTAATCGATAATTTATTTATTTATTTGCGATGTTAACTTTCCCTTATTAACTGGTGCTTTACATATCATACATGCAATGTTTATATGAGTTTATATGTTTCTATGGGAGTTTTCATAAGCACTGTGTTCCTCACCGACTGAATTACTTTATTTGTGAGCCTTTCACTAGATCGTTTGAGACACTTTTTACTGTTTGCTGTGTGTGTGTGTGTTCATATCTTTATATTACAGTGCTCAAACAGATCCTGCTCAGTTTCTTAGTGAATTTCCTTTCACGTATATATAAATGATTTAGTTGACTCTGTAGTACCACGGTGATCAGCCCGTAGCGGTAGCGGGTCAGCATGTGCGTGTGACCTATATAGACAGACTCTAAAGCGCACGCATCTCCATATTATATTTCCAAACTCTTCGGAAATATCCTCTTAAGCCAATACCCAAAATTCAGTCCGGTTTTTTATTGAAACACTCATCCACTCCCCCTATAAATCACAATCACAATGACCGGTCATCCACACACGCACTATTTCACACTTTTTCTGGCCACTGTTCTTTTCCCTTTTTCCTTCTTTTTATTTTTTTTATCACAGCTGCTGACACAGTCCAATGTTTCAAATTCTTGTTATATTATAGCCAATTCTAAAGAATTACAGCAGCTTTCCTGCAGGAACATACAAGACAGCCAGAGGCCTCCCAGCTGACTCAGCCTGTTCAACTTGGAATGCACCTCAAAAACGCTACCCTGAGTCGAGGCTGAGCCTCAACAGGCATACAACTGTGCGAGATAGGATAAAAGTTCCTACCTTTTTGGCGCCTTCTGCACAGCCCCTGCAATGGTGAGCTCAGCCGTCGTCCCAGCGAGCAGGTCCAAACCGATCGAACGTCCGGGGTCACCAATTTATGGTAGAACAATGTATTATAAAAATAGAAAGGTCTACAAGAAGGAGTCAGCAGAGAGGTCTCACAGCAATCAAGGAGAATTTATTGAATCAAGGTTTGATACACTCATCACAGAGTTCCGAGATTCACCATACCAAAATTACAAGTGTCTCTTAACAGAACTTCCCGTCTTAACAAAGCTGGCAACACCTACACGCCCCGTCTGATCTTCCCAATACACACTCAGTACATTTACAATCAGTGGCGCCTACTTGGTGTCCAGACGTCATCATGCCCAAATACAGTTCAATTGTTTTCTAAACAGAATGTGTGATTATCAGGCCTCTGTCCCCAGTACACGGTGACCTCGGCCTGTTATTCACTTTCTCAATCACATTTTCTTCCACAAAAGCAGATTGACTCAATAACTTAAAAATCAAACTTAAAGTAGACTGACTTGATAACTTCGTTATCAAACTTAAAGCAGACTGACTTGATAACTTCAAAAAAGCCTCAATGCAGACTGACTTGATAACTTCAAACTTAAAGCAGACTGACTTGATAACTTCAAAAAACACAAACTTAAAGCAGACTTACTTGATAACTTTAAAATCAAACTTAAAGCAGACTGACTTGATAACTTCAAAATCAAACTAAAGCAGACTGACTTGATAACTTCAGAATCAAACTTAAAGAAGACTGACTTGATCACTTCGAACTTAAAGCAGACTGACTTGACAACTTCAGAATCAAACTTAAAGCAGACTGACTTGATAACTTCAAACTTAAAGCAGACTGACTTGATAACCTCAAAAAGACTGACTTGATAACTTCAAAATCAAACTTAAAGCAGACTGACA
Source organism: Echiichthys vipera (assembly GCF_963691815.1). Taxonomy (NCBI): domain Eukaryota; kingdom Metazoa; phylum Chordata; class Actinopteri; order Perciformes; family Trachinidae; genus Echiichthys; species Echiichthys vipera. Next base: position 7,988,591 of record NC_139825.1, on the reverse strand, counting down.
TGATAACGTCAAAATCAAAATTAAAGTAGACTGACTTGATAACTTTAGAATCAAACTTAAAGCAGACTTACTTGATAATCTCAAAATGACTGACTTGATAACTTCAAAATCAAAGTTAAAGCAGACTGACTTGAAAACTTCAAAATCAAACTAAAGCAGACTGACTTGATAACTTCAGAATCAAACGTAAAGAAGATAGACTTGACAACTTTAAAATCAAACTTAAAGCAACCTGACTTGATAACTTCTGAATCAAACTTAAATCAGACTGACTTGATAACTTCAAACTTAAAGCAGATTGACTTGACAACTTCAGAATCAAACTCAAAGTAGACTTACTTGATAAATTCAAAATCAAACTTAAAGCAGACTGACATGATAAATTCAAAATCAAACTTAAAGCAGACTGACATAATGACATCAAAATCAAACTTAAAGCAGACTGACTTGACGACTTAAAAATCAAACTAAAGCATACTGACTTGATAACTTCAACATCACACTTAAAGCAGACTGAATTGATAACATAAAAATCAAACTAAAGCAGACTGACTTGATAACTTCTGAATCAAACTTAAAGCAGACTGACTTGATAACTTCAAAATCAAGCTTAAAGCAGATTGACTCAATAACTTAAAAATCAAACTTAAAGTAGACTGACTTGATAACTTCAAAATCAAACTTAAAGCAGACTGACATGATAACTTCAAAATCAAACTTAAAGCAGACTGACTTGATAGCTTCATTATCAAACTTAAAGTAGACTGACTTGATAACTTCAAAATAGCCTCAATGCAGACTGACTTGATAACTTCAAACTTAATGCAGACTGACTTGATAACTTCAAAATCAAACTTAAAGCAGACTGACTTGATAACTTCAAAATCAAACTAAAGCAGACTGACTTGATAACTTCAGAATCAAACTTAAAGCAGACTGACTTGACAACTTCAGAATCAAACTTAAAGCAGACTGACATGATAACGTCAAAATCAAAATAAAAGTAGACTGACTGGATAACTTCTGAATCAAAATTAAAGCAGATTGACTTGATAACTATAAAATCAAACTTAAAGCAGACTTACTTGATAATCTCAAAATGACTGACTTGATAACTTCAAAATCAAACTTAAAGCAGACTGACATGATAACGTCAAAATCAAACTTAGAGGAGACTGACTTGATAACTTCAAAATCAAACTAAAGCAGACTGACTTGATAACTTCTGAATCAAACTTAAAGCAGACTGACTTGATAACTTCAAACTTATAGCGGACTGACTTCATAAATTCCTAATCAAACTTCAAGCAGACTGACTTGACAACTTCAGAATCAAACTCAAAGTAGACTTACTTGATAACTTCAAAATCAAACTTAAAGCAGATTGTCTTAATAACTTCAAAATCAAACTCAAAGCAGACTGACTTGACAACCTCAAAATTAATCTTAAGCAGACTGACATGATAAATTCTGAATCAAACTTAAAGCAGACTGACTTGATAACTTCAAACTTAAAGCAGACTGACTTGATAACTTCAAACTTAAAGCAGACTGACTCAATAACTTAAAAATCAAACTTAAAGTCGACTGATTTGATAACTTAAAAATCAAACTTAAAGCAGACTGACATAATGACATCAAAATCAAACTTAAAGCAGACTGACTTGACGACTTAAAAATCAAACTAAAGCATACTGACTTGATAACTTCAATATCAAACTTAAAGCAGACTGAATTGATAACATAAAAATCAAACTAAAGCAGACTGACTTGATAACTTCTGAATCAAACTTAAAGCAGATTGACTCAATAACTTAAAAATCAAACTTAAAGTAGACTGACTTGATAACTTCAAAATCAAACTTAAAGCAGACTGACATGATAACTTCAAAATGAAACTTAAAGCAGACTGACTTGATAACTTCATTATCAAACTTAAAGTAGACTGACTTGATAACTTCAAAATAGCCTCAATGCAGACTGACTTGATAACTTCAAACTTAAAGCAGACTGACTTGATAACTTCAAAATCAAACTTAAAGCAGACTGACTTGATAACTTCAAAATCAAACTAAAGCAGACTGACTTGATAACTTCCGAATCAAACTTAAAGAAGACTGACTTGATAACTTCGAACTTAAAGCAGACTGACTTGACAACTTCAGAATCAAACTTAAAGAAGACTGACATGATAACGTCAAAATCAAAATTAAAGTAGACTGACTGGATAACTTCTGAATCAAAATTAAAGCAGATTGACTTGATAACTATAAAATCAAACTTAAAGCAGACTTACTTGATAATCTCAAAATGACTGACTTGATAACTTCAAAATCAAACTTAAAGCAGACTGACATGATAACGTCAAAATCAAACTTAAAGCAGACTGACTTGATAACTTCAAAATCAAACTAAAGCAGACTGACTTGATAACTTCTGAATCAAACTTAAAGCAGACTGACTTGATAACTTCAAACTTATAGCGGACTGACTTTATAAATTCCTAATCAAACTTCAAGCAGACTGACTATACAACTTCAGAATCAAACTCAAAGTAGACTTACTTAATAACTTCAAAATCAAACTGAAAGCAGACTGACTTGATAACTTAAAAATCAAACTAAAGCAGACTGACTTGATAACTTCAGAATCAAACTTAAAGAAGACTGACTTGACAACTTCAAAATCAATCTTAAGCAGACTGACATGATAACTTCTGAATCAAACTTAAAGCAGACTGACTTCATAACTTCAAACTTAAAGCAGACTGACTTGATAACTTCAAAATCAAACTTAAAGCAGACTGACTTGATAACTTCAAAATCAAACTAAAACAGACTGACTTGATAACTTCAGAATCAAACTTAAAGAAGACTGACTTGATAACTTCGAACTTAAAGCAGACTGACTTGACAACTTCAGAATCAAACTTAAAGCAGACTGACATGATAACGTCAAAATCAAAATTAAAGTAGACTGACTGGATAACTTCTGAATCAAAATTAAAGCAGATTGACTTGATAACTATAAAATCAAACTTAAAGCAGACTTACTTGATAATCTCAAAATGACTGACTTGATAACTTCAAAATCAAACTTAAAGCAGACTGACATGATAACGTCAAAATCAAACTTAAAGCAGACTGACTTGATAACTTCAAAATCAAACTAAAGCAGACTGACTTGATAACTTCAAAATCAAACTAAAGCAGACTGACTTGATAACTTCTGAATCAATCTTAAAGCAGACTGACTTGATAACTTCAAACTTATAGCGGACTGACTTTATAAATTCCTAATCAAACTTCAAGCAGACTGACTTGACAACTTCAGAATCAAATTTAAAGTAGACTTACTTGATAACTTCAAAATCAAAGTTAAAGCAGACTGACATGATAACTTCAAAATCAAACTTAAAGCAGATTGTCTTAATAACTTCAAAATCAAACTCAAAGCAGACTGACTTGATAACTTAAAAATCAAACTAAAGCAGACTGACTTGATAACTTCAGAATCAAACTTAAAGAAGACTTACATGATAAATTCTGAATCAAACTTAAAGCAGACTGACTTGATAACTTCAAACTTAAAGCAGACTGACTTGATAACTTCAAACTTAAAGCAGACTGACTCAATAACTTAAAAATCAAACTTAAAGTCGACTGATTTGATAACTTAAAAATCAAACTTAAAGCAGACTGACATAATGACATCAAAATCAAACTTAAAGCAGACTGACTTGACGACTTAAAAATCAAACTAAAGCATACTGACTTGATAACTTCAATATCAAACTTAAAGCAGACTGAATTGATAACATAAAAATCAAACTAAAGCAGACTGACTTGATAACTTCTGAATCAAACTTAAAGCAGACTGACTTGATAACTTCAAAATCAAGCTTAAAGCAGATTGACTCAATAACTTAAAAATCAAACTTAAAGTAGACTGACTTGATAACTTCAAAATCAAACTTAAAGCAGACTGACATGATAACTTCAAAATCAAACTTAAAGCAGACTGACTTGATAACTTCATTATCAAACTTAAAGTAGACTGACTTGATAACTTCAAAATAGCCTCAATGCAGACTGACTTGATAACTTCAAACTTAAAGCAGACTGACTTGATAACTTCAAAATCAAACTTAAAGCAGACTGACTTGATAACTTCAAAATCAAACTAAAGCAGACTGACTTGATAACTTCAGAATCAAACTTAAAGAAGACTGACTTGATAACTTCGAACTTAAAGCAGACTGACTTGACAACTTCAGAATCAAACTTAAAGCAGACTGACATGATAAAGTCAAAATCAAAATTAAAGTAGACTGACTGGATAACTTCTGAATCAAAATTAAAGCAGATTGACTTGATAACTATACAATCAAACTCAAAGCAGATTTACTAGATAATCTCAAAATGACTGACTTGATAACTTCAAAATCAAACTTAAAGCAGACTGACATGATAACGTCAAAATCAAACTTAAAGCAGACTGACTTGATAACTTCAAAATCAAACTAAAGCAGACTGACTTGATAACTTCTGAATCAAACTTAAAGCAGACTGACTTGATAACTTCAAACTTATAGCGGACTGACTTTATAAATTCCTAATCAAACTTCAAGCAGACTGACTTGACAACTTCAGAATCAAACTCAAAGTAGACTTACTTGATAACTTCAAAATCAAAGTTAAAGCAGACTGACATGTTAACTTCAAAATCAAACTTAAAGCAGATTGTCTTAATGACTTCAAAATCAAACTCAAAGCAGACTGACTTGATAACTGAAAAATCAAACTAAAGCAGACTGACATGATAACTTCTGAATCAAACTTAAAGCAGACTGACTTGATAACTTCAAACTTAAAGCAGACTGACTTGATAACTTCAAACTTAAAGCAGACTGACTCAATAACTTAAAAATCAAACTTAAAGTGGACTGATTTGATAACTTCAAAATCAAACTTAAAGCAGACTTACTTGATAATTCCAAAATCAAACTTAAAGCAGACTGACTTGATTATTTCAAAATCAAACTCAAAGCAGATTGACTTACTAACTTCATATCGAACTTAAAGCAGATTGACTTAATAACTTCCAAATTAAATTTAAAGGAGACTGACTTGATAACTTTGAACTCAAAACAGACTGACTTGATAACTTCAAAATCAAACTTAAAGCAGATTGACTTAATAACTTAAAAATCAAACTAAAGCAGACTGACTTGATAACTTAAGAATCAAACTTAAAGAAGACTGACTTGATATCTTCGAACTTAAAGCAGACTGACTTGATAACTTCAAAATCAAATTTAAAGGAGACTGACTTGATAACTTCAGAATCAAACTTAAAGCACACTGTCTTGATAACTTCAAACTTAAAGCAGACTGACTTGATAACTTCAAAATCAAACTTAAAGCAGACTGACTTGATAACTTTGAACTTAAAACAGACTGACTTGATAACTTCAAAATCAAACTTAAAGCAGACTGACTTGATAACTTCAAACTTAAAGCAGACTGACTTGATAACTTCAAAATAGCCTCAATGCAGACTGACTTGATAACTTCAAACTTATAGCGGACTGACTTTATAAATTCCTAATCAAACTTCAAGCAGACTGACTTGACAACTTCAGAATCAAACTCAAAGTAGACTTACTTGATAACTTCAAAATCAAAGTTAAAGCAGACTGACTTGATAACTGAAAAATCAAACTAAAGCAGACTGACATGATAACTTCAGAATCAAACTTAAAGAAGACTGACTTGACAACTTCAAAATCAATCTTAAGCAGACTGACATGATAACTTCTGAATCAAACTTAAAGCAGACTGACTTGATAACTTCAAACTTAAAGCAGACTGACTTGATAACTTCAAACTTAAAGCAGACTGACTCAATAACTTAAAAATCAAACTTAAAGTGGACTGATTTGATAACTTCAAAATCAAACTTAAAGCAGACTTACTTGATAATTCCAAAATCAAACTTAAAGCAGACTGACTTGATTATTTCAAAATCAAACTCAAAGCAGATTGACTTACTAACTTCATATCGAACTTAAAGCAGATTGACTTAATAACTTCCAAATTAAATTTAAAGGAGACTGACTTGATAACTTTGAACTCAAAACAGACTGACTTGATAACTTCAAAATCAAACTTAAAGCAGATTGACTTAATAACTTAAAAATCAAACTAAAGCAGACTGACTTGATAACTTCAGAATCAAACTTAAAGAAGACTGACTTGATATCTTCGAACTTAAAGCAGACTGACTTGATAACTTCAAAATCAAATTTAAAGGAGACTGACTTGATAACTTCAGAATCAAACTTAAAGCACACTGTCTTGATAACTTCAAACTTAAAGCAGACTGACTTGATAACTTCAAAATCAAACTTAAAGCAGACTGACTTGATAACTTTGAACTTAAAACAGACTGACTTGATAACTTCAAAATCAAACTTAAAGCAGACTGACTTGATAACTTCAAACTTAAAGCAGACTGACTTGATAACTTCAAAATAGCCTCAATGCAGACTGACTTGATAACTTCAAACTTAAAGCAGACTGACTTGATAACTTCAAAAACACAAACTTAAAGCAGACTTACTTGATAACTTTAAAATCAAACTTAAAGCAGACTGACTTGATTACTTAAAAATCAAACTAAAGCAGACTGACTTGATAACTTCAGAATCAAACTTAAAGAAGACTGACTTGATAACTTCGAACTTAAAGCAGACTGACTTGACAACTTCAGAATCAAAGTAAAGCAGACTGACTTGATAACTTCAGAATCAAACTTCAAGTAGACTGACTCGATAACTTCAAAATCAAACTAAAGCAGACTGACTCGATCACTTCAAAATCAAACTAAAGCAGACTGACTTGATAACTTCAAAATCGAACCTAAAGCAGACTCACATGATAACTTCAAAATCAAACTTAAAGCAGACTGACTTGATGACATCAAAATCAAAGTAAAGCAGACTGACTTGACAACTTCAGAATCAAATTTAAAGCATACTGTCTTGATAACTTCAAACTTAAAGCAGACTGACTTGATAACTTCAAAATCAAACTTAAAGCAGACTGACTTGATGACTTCGAACTTAAAGCAGACTGACTTGACAACTTCAGAATCAAACTTTAAGCAGACTGACTTGATAACTTCAAACTTAAAGCAGACTGACTTGACAACTTCAAAATCAAACTTAAAGCAGACTTACTTGATAATCTCAAAATCAAACTACGGCAGACTGACCTGATAACTTCAGAATCAAACTTAAAGCAGACTTACTGGATAACTTCAAAATCAAACTAAGGCAGACGGACTTGATAATTTCAAAATCCAACTCAAAGCAGACTGACATGATAACGTCAAAATCAAACTTAAAGCAGACTGACTTGATAACTTCAAAATCAAACTAAAGCAGACTGACTTGATAACTTCTGAATCAAACTTAAAGCAGACTGACCTTATAACTTCAAACTTATAGCGGACTGACTTTATAAATTCCTAATCAAACTTCAAGCAGACTGACTTGACAACTTCAGAATCAAACTCAAAGTAGACTTACTTGATAACTTCAAAATCAAAGTTAAAGCAGACTGACATGATAACTTCAAAATCAAACTTAAAGCAGATTGTCTTAAAAACTTCAAAATCAAACTCAAAGCAGACTGACTTGATAACTGAAAAATCAAACTAAAGCAGACTGACTTGATAACTTCAGAATCAAACTTAAAGAAGACTGACTTGACAACTTCAAAATCAATCTTAAGCAGACTGACATGATAACTTCTGAATCAAACTTAAAGCAGACTGACTTGATAACTTCAAACTTAAAGCAGACTGACTTGATAACTTCAAACTTAAAGCAGACTGACTCAATAACTTAAAAATCAAACTTAAAGTGGACTGATTTGATAACTTAAAAATCAAACTTAAAGCAGACTGACTTGATATCTTCAAAATCAAACTTAAAGCAGACTGACTTGATAACTTCAGAATCAAATTTAAAGCAGACTGTCTTGATAACTTCAAACTTAAAGCAGACTGACTTGATAACTTCAAAATCATACTTAAAGCAGACTGACTTGATAACTTTGAACTTAAAGCAGACTGACTTGACAACTTCAGAATCAAACTTAAAGCAGACTGACTTGATAACTTCAAACCTAAAGCAGACTGACTTGATAACCTCAAAATGACTGACTTGATAACTTAAAAATCAAACTTAAAGCAGACTTACTTGATAACTTCAAAATCAAACTTAAAGCAGACTGACATGATAACGTCAAAGTCAGAATTAAAGTAGACTGACTTGATAACTTCTGAATCAAACTTAAAGCAGATTGACTTGATAACTAAAAAATCAAACTTTAAGCAGTCTTACTTGATAACTTTAAAATCAAACTTAAAGCAGATTGACTTACTAACTTCAAAATCAAACTTAAAGCAGACTGACTTGATAACTTCAAAATCAAACCTTAAAGCAGACTGACTCAATAACTTCAAAATCAAACTTAAAGCAGACTGACTCGATAACTTCAAAATCGAACCTAAAGCAGAGTGACTTGATAACTTCAAAATCAAACTTAAAGCAGACTGACTTGATAACTTCAAAATCAAACCTAAAGCACAGTGACTTGATAACTTCAAAATCGATCTTAAAGCAGACTGACTTGATGACTTCAAAATCAAACTAAAGCAGACTGACTTGATAACTTAAAAATCAAACTAAAGCAGACTGACTTGATAAATTCTGAATCAAACTTAAAGCAGACTGACTCGATAACTTCAAAATCAAACTAAAGCAGACTGACTTGATAACTTCAAAATCCAACTAAAGCAGACTGACATGATTATTTCAGAATCAAACTTAAAGCAGACTGACTCGATAACTTCAAAATCAAACTTAAGCAGACTGACTTGATAACTTAAAAATCAAACTAAAGCAGATTATTGACTTGATATCTTCAAAATAGCCTTAAAGCAGACTGACTTGATAACTTTAAAATCAAACTTAAAGCAGACTGACTCGATAACTTCAAAATCAGACTTAAAGCAGAATGACTTGATAACTTCAAAATCAAACCTAAAGCAGAGTGACTTGATAACTTCAAAATCAAACTTAAAGCAGACTGACTCGATAACTACAATATCAAACTAAAGCAGACTGACTTGATTACTTCAAAATCAAACTAAAGCAGACTGACTTGATAACTTCAGAATCAAACTTAAAGCAGATTGACTTAATAACATCAAAATTAAACTTAAAGCAGACTGACTTGATAACTTAAAAATCAAACTAAAGCAGACTGACTCGATAACTTCAGAATCAACCTTAAAGACTGACTTTAAAACTTCAAAATCAAACTTAAGCAGACTGACATGATAACTTCTTAATCAAACTTAAAGCAGACTGACTTGATAACTTCAAAATCAAGCTTAAAGCAGATTGACTCAATAACTTAAAAATCAAACTTAAAGTAGACTGACTTGATAACTTCAAAATCAAACTTAAAGCAGACTGACATGATAACTTCGAACTTAAAGCAGACTGACTTGATAACTTCAAAATCAAACTTAAAGCAGACTGACTTGATAACGTAAAAATCTAACTAAAGCAGATTGACTTGACAACTTCAGAATCAAACTTAAAGCAGACTGACTTGATAACTTTGATCTTAAAGCAGACTGACTTGACAACTTCAGAATCAAACTTAAAGCAGACTGACTTGATAACTTCAAAATCAAACTTAAAGCAGACTGACTTGATCATTTCAAAATCAAACTCAAAGCAGACTGACTTGATAACTTTAAAATCAAACTTAAAGCAGACTGACTTGATAACTTCAAAATCAAACTTAAAGCAGACTGACTCGATAACTTCAAAATCAAACTTTAAGCAGACTGACTTGATAACTTTGAACTTAAAGCAGACTGACTTGACAACTTCAGAATCAAACTTTAAGCAGACTGACTTGATAACTTTAAAATGACTGACTTGATAACTTCAAAATCAAACTTAAAGCAGACTTACTTGATAACTTCGAAATCAAACTCAAAGCAGAATGACATGATGAAGTCAAAATCAAAATTAAAGTAGACTGACTTGATAACTTCTGAATAAAACTTAAAGCAGACTGACTTGATAACTTCAAAATCAAACTTAAAGCAGACTGACTCGATAACTTCAAAATCAAACTTTAAGCAGACTGACTTGATAACTTTGAACTTAAAGCAGACTGACTTGACAACTTCAGAATCAAACTTTAAGCAGACTGACTTGATAACTTTAAAATGACTGACTTGATAACTTCAAAATCAAACTTAAAGCAGACTTACTTGATAACTTCGAAATCAAACTCAAAGCAGAATGACATGATGAAGTCAAAATCAAAATTAAAGTAGACTGACTTGATAACTTCTGAATAAAACTTAAAGTAGATTGACTTGATAACTAAAAAATCAAACTTAAAGCAGACCGACCTGATAACTTCAAACTAGCTTTAAAGCAGACTGACTTGACAACTTCGGAATCAAACTCAAAGTAGACTTACTTGATAACGCCAAAATCAAACTTAAATTAGACTGACTCGATAACTTCAAAATCAAACTTAAAGCAGAGTGACTTGATAACTTCAAAATCAAACTTCAAGCAGACTGACTCGATAACTTCAAAATCAAACTAAAGCAGACTGACTTGATAACTTCAAAATTAAAGCAGACTGACTTGATAACTTCAGAATCAAACTTAAAGCAGATTGACTTACTAACTTCAAAATCAAACTTAAAGCAGACTGACTCGATAACTTCAAAATCAAACTAAAGCAGACTGACTTGGTAACTTCATAATTAAACTTAAAGCAGAATGACTTGATGATTTCAAAATCCAAATTAAAGCAGACCGACTTGATGATTTTGTGATAAAACTTAAAGCAGATTGACTTGATAACTTCAAAAAAGCCTTAAAGCAGACTGTCTTGATAACTTTAAAATCAAACTTCAAGCAGACTGACTTGATGACTTTAAAATCAAACTCAAAGCAGACTGACTCGATAACTTCAAAATCAAACTTAAAGCAGACTGACTTGATAACTTCAAAATTGAACATAAAGCAGTGACTTGATAACTTCAAAATCAAACTAAAGCAGACTGACTTGATAACTTCAAACTTAAAGCAGACTGACTTTATAACTTCAGAATAGCCTTAAAGCAGACTGACTTGATAACTTCAAATCACAAACTTAAAGCAGACTTACATGATAACTTCAAAATGAAACTTAAAGCAGACTGACTTGATAATTTCATAATCAAACTTAAAGCAGACTGACTTGATAACTTCAAAAAAGCCTTAAAGCAGACTGACTTGATAACTTTAAAATCAAACTTAAAGCAGACTGACTCGATAACTTCAAAATAGCCTTAAAGCAAACTGACTTGATAACTTCAAATCACAAACTTAAAGCAGACTTACATGATAACTTCAAAATCAAACTAAAGCAGACTGACTTGATAACTTCAAAATCAAACTTAAAGCAGACTGACTTGATAACTTCAAAATCGAATCTAAAGAAGAGTGACTTGATAACTTCAAAATCAAACTTAATGCAGACTGACTCGATAACTTCAAAATCAAACTAAAGCAGACTGACTTGATAACTTCAAAAAAGCCTTAAAGCAGACTTACATGATGACTTCAAAATCAAACTAAAGCAGACTGACTCGATTACTTCAAAATCAAACTTAAAGCAGACTGACTTGATAACTTTAAAATCAAACTTAAAGCAGACTGACTTGATCATTTCAAAATCAAACTCAAAGCAGACTGACTTGATAACTTTAAAATCAAACTTAAAGCAGACTGACTTGATAACTTCAAAATCAAACTTAAAGCAGACTGACTCGATAACTTCAAAATCAAACTTTAAGCAGACTGACTTGATAACTTTGAACTTAAAGCAGACTGACTTGACAACTTCAGAATCAAACTTTAAGCAGACTGACTTGATAACTTTAAAATGACTGACTTGATAACTTCAAAATCAAACTTAAAGCAGACTTACTTGATAACTTCGAAATCAAACTCAAAGCAGAATGACATGATGAAGTCAAAATCAAAATTAAAGTAGACTGACTTGATAACTTCTGAATAAAACTTAAAGCAGACTGACTTGATAACTTCAAAATCAAACTTAAAGCAGACTGACTCGATAACTTCAAAATCAAACTTTAAGCAGACTGACTTGATAACTTTGAACTTAAAGCAGACTGACTTGACAACTTCAGAATCAAACTTTAAGCAGACTGACTTGATAACTTTAAAATGACTGACTTGATAACTTCAAAATCAAACTTAAAGCAGACTTACTTGATAACTTCGAAATCAAACTCAAAGCAGAATGACATGATGAAGTCAAAATCAAAATTAAAGTAGACTGACTTGATAACTTCTGAATAAAACTTAAAGTAGATTGACTTGATAACTAAAAAATCAAACTTAAAGCAGACCGACCTGATAACTTCAAACTAGCTTTAAAGCAGACTGACTTGACAACTTCGGAATCAAACTCAAAGTAGACTTACTTGATAACGCCAAAATCAAACTTAAATTAGACTGACTCGATAACTTCAAAATCAAACTTAAAGCAGAGTGACTTGATAACTTCAAAATCAAACTTCAAGCAGACTGACTCGATAACTTCAAAATCAAACTAAAGCAGACTGACTTGATAACTTCAAAATTAAAGCAGACTGACTTGATAACTTCAGAATCAAACTTAAAGCAGATTGACTTACTAACTTCAAAATCAAACTTAAAGCAGACTGACTCGATAACTTCAAAATCAAACTAAAGCAGACTGACTTGGTAACTTCATAATTAAACTTAAAGCAGAATGACTTGATGATTTCAAAATCCAAATTAAAGCAGACCGACTTGATGATTTTGTGATAAAACTTAAAGCAGATTGACTTGATAACTTCAAAAAAGCCTTAAAGCAGACTGTCTTGATAACTTTAAAATCAAACTTCAAGCAGACTGACTTGATGACTTTAAAATCAAACTCAAAGCAGACTGACTCGATAACTTCAAAATCAAACTTAAAGCAGACTGACTTGATAACTTCAAAATTGAACATAAAGCAGTGACTTGATAACTTCAAAATCAAACTAAAGCAGACTGACTTGATAACTTCAAACTTAAAGCAGACTGACTTTATAACTTCAGAATAGCCTTAAAGCAGACTGACTTGATAACTTCAAATCACAAACTTAAAGCAGACTTACATGATAACTTCAAAATGAAACTTAAAGCAGACTGACTTGATAATTTCATAATCAAACTTAAAGCAGACTGACTTGATAACTTCAAAAAAGCCTTAAAGCAGACTGACTTGATAACTTTAAAATCAAACTTAAAGCAGACTGACTCGATAACTTCAAAATAGCCTTAAAGCAAACTGACTTGATAACTTCAAATCACAAACTTAAAGCAGACTTACATGATAACTTCAAAATCAAACTAAAGCAGACTGACTTGATAACTTCAAAATCAAACTTAAAGCAGACTGACTTGATAACTTCAAAATCGAATCTAAAGAAGAGTGACTTGATAACTTCAAAATCAAACTTAATGCAGACTGACTCGATAACTTCAAAATCAAACTAAAGCAGACTGACTTGATAACTTCAAAAAAGCCTTAAAGCAGACTTACATGATGACTTCAAAATCAAACTAAAGCAGACTGACTCGATTACTTCAAAATCAAACTTAAAGCAGACTGACTGGATAACTTCAAAATCAAACTAAAGCAGACTGACTTGATAACTTTAAAATCAAACTAAAGCAGACTGACTTGATAACTTCAAACTTAAAGCAGACTGACTTTATAACTTCAGAATCAAACTTAAAGCAGACTCACTTGATGAATTCAAAATCATACTTATAGCAGACTGACGTGATAACTTCAAAATAGCCTTAAAGCAGACTGACTTGATAACTTCAAAACACAAACTCAAAGCAGACTGATATGATAACTTCAAAACACAAACTTAAAGCAGACTGACATGATAACTTCAAAATCAAACTAAAGCAGACTGACTTGATAACTTCAAAATCAAACTTAAAGCAGACTGACTCGATAACTTCAAAATCAAACTAAAGCAGACTGACTTGATTACTTCAAAATCAAACTAAAGCAGACTGACTTGATAACTTCAAAATCAAACTTAAAGCAGACTGACTCGATAACTTAAAAATCAAACTAAAGCAGACTGACTTGATAACTTCAAAATCAAACTAAAGCAGACTGACTTGATAACTTCAAAATTAAACTTAAAGCAGACTGACCTGATAATTTCGTAATCAAACTTAAAGCAGACTGACTTGATAACTTCAAAAAAGCCTTAAAGCAGACTGACTTGATAACTTTAATATCAAACTTAAAGCAGACTGACTTGATAACTTCAAAATCAAACTTAAAGCAGACTGACTCGATAACTTCAAAATCAAACTTAAAGCAGACTGACTTGAAAACTTCAAAATCGAACATAAAGTAGACTGACTCCATAACTTCAAAATCAAACTTAAAGCAGACTGACTTGATAACTTTGAACTTAAAGCAGACTGACTTGACAACTTCAGAATCAAACTTAAAGCAGACTGACTTGATAACTTTAAAATGACTGACTCGATAACTTCAAAATCAAACTTAAAGCAGACTGACTTGATAACTTCAGAATCAAACTTAAAGCAGATTGACTTACTAACTTCAAAATCAAACTTAAAGCAGACTGACTCGATAACTTCAAAATCAAACTAAAGCAGACTGACTTGGTAACTTCATAATTAAACATAAAGCAGAATGACTTGATGATTTCAAAATCCAAATTAAAGCAGACCGACTTGATGATTTTGTGATAAAACTTAAAGCAGATTGACTTGATAACTTCAAAAAAGCCTTAAAGCAGACTGTCTTGATAACTTTAAAATCAAACTTCAAGCAGACTGACTCGATAACTTCAAAATCAAACTTAAAGCAGACTGACTTGATAACTTCAAAATTGAACATAAAGCAGTGACTTGATAACTTCAAAATCAAACTAAAGCAGACTGACTTGATAACTTCAAACTTAAAGCAGACTGACTTTATAACTTCAGAATAGCCTTAAAGCAGACTGACTTGATAACTTCAAATCACAAACTTAAAGCAGACTTACATGATAACTTCAAAATGAAACTTAAAGCAGACTGACTTGATAATTTCATAATCAAACTTAAAGCAGACTGACTTGATAACTTCAAAAAAGCCTTAAAGCAGACTGACTTGATAACTTTAAAATCAAACTTAAAGCAGACTGACTCGATAACTTCAAAATAGCCTTAAAGCAAACTGACTTGATAACTTCAAATCACAAACTTAAAGCAGACTTACATGATAACTTCAAAATCAAACTTAAAGCAGACTGACTTGATAACTTCAAAATCGAATCTAAAGCAGAGTGACTTGATAACTTCAAAAAAGCCTTAAAGCAGACTTACATGATAACTTCAAAATCAAACTAAAGCAGACTGACTCGATAACTTCAAAATTAAACTTAAAGCAGACGGACTCGATAACTTCAAAATCAAACTTAAAGCAGACTGACTTGATAGCTTCAAAGCGAACCTAAAGCAGTGACTTGATAACTTCAAAATCAAACTTTAAGCAGACTGACTGGATAACTTCAAAATCAAACTAAAGCAGACTGACTTGATAACTTTAAAATCAAACTAAAGCAGACTGACTTGATAACTTCAAACTTAAAGCAGACTGACTTTATAACTTCAGAATCAAACTTAAAGCAGACTCACTTGATGAATTCAAAATCATACTTATAGCAGACTGACGTGATAACTTCAAAATAGCCTTAAAGCAGACTGACTTGATAACTTCAAAACACAAACTTAAAGCAGACTGACATGATAACTTCAAAATCAAACTTAAAGCAGACTGACTCGATAACTTCAAAATCAAACTAAAGCAGACTGACTTGATAACTTCAAAATCTAACCTAATGCAGAGTGACTTGATAACTTCAAAATCAAACTTAAAGCAGACTGACTCGATAACTTAAAAATCAAACTAAAGCAGACTGACTTGATAACTTCAAAATCAAACTAAAGCAGACTGACTTGATAACTTCAAAATCAAACTTAAAGCAGACTGACTCGATAACTTCAAAATCAAACTAAAGCAGACTGACTTGATAACTTCAAAATCGAACCTAATGCAGAGTGACTTGATAACTTCAAAATCAAACTTAAAGCAGACTGACTCGATAACTTAAAAATCAAACTAAAGCAGACTGACTTGATAACTTCAAAATCAAACTAAAGCAGACTGACTTGATAACTTCAAAATTAAACTTAAAGCAGACTGACTTGATAATTTCGTAATCAAACTTAAAGCAGACTGACTTGATAACTTCAAAAAAGCCTTAAAGCAGACTGACTTGATAACTTTTAAATCAAACTTAAAGCAGACTGACTTGATAACTTCAAAATCAAACTTAAAGCAGACTGACTCGATAACTTCAAAATCAAACTTAAAGCAGACTGACTTGAAAACTTCAAAATCGAACATAAAGTAGACTGACTCCATAACTTCAAAATCAAACTTAAAGCAGACTGACTTGATAACTTTGAACTTAAAGCAGACTGACTTGACAACTTCAGAATCAAACTTAAAGCAGACTGACTTGATAACTTTAAAATGACTGACTTGATAACTTCAAAATCAAACTTAAAGCAGACTTACTTGATAACTTCGAAATCAAACTCAAAGCAGAATGACATGATGAAGTCAAAATCAAAATTAAAGTAGACTGACTTGATAACTTCTGAATAAAACCTAAAGTAGATTGACTTGATAACTAAAAAATCAAACTTAAAGCAGACCGACCTGATAACTTCAAACTAGCTTTAAAGCAGACTGACTTGACAACTTCGGAATCAAACTCAAAGTAGACTTACTTGATAACGCCAAAATCAAACTTAAATTAGACTGACTCGAAAACTTCAAAATCAAACTTAAAGCAGAGTGACTTGATAACTTCAAAATCAAACTTAAAGCAGACTGACTCGAAAACTTCAAAATCGAACATAAAGTAGACTGACTCCATAACTTCAAAATCAAACTTAAAGCAGACTGACTTGATAACTTTGAACTTAAAGCAGACTGACTTGACAACTTCAGAATCAAACTTAAAGCAGACTGACTTGATAACTTTAAAATGACTGACTCGATAACTTCAAAATCAAACTTAAAGCAGAGTGACTTGATAACTTCAAAATCAAACTTAAAGCAGACTGACTCGATAACTTCAAAATCAAACTAAAGCAGACTGACTTGATAACTTCAAAATTAAAGCAGACTGACTTGATAACTTCAGAATCAAACTTAAAGCAGATTGACTTACTAACTTCAAAATCAAACTTAAAGCAGACTGACTCGATAACTTCAAAATCAAACTTAAAGCAGACTGACTTGAAAACTTCAAAATCGAACATAAAGTAGACTGACTCCATAACTTCAAAATCAAACTTAAAGCAGACTGACTTGATAACTTTGAACTTAAATCAGACTGACTTGACAACTTCAGAATCAATCTTAAAGCAGACTGACTTGATAACTTTAAAATGACTGACTCGATAACTTCAAAATCAAACTTAAAGCAGAGTGACTTGATAACTTCAAAATCAAACTTAAAGCAGACTGACTCGATAACTTCAAAATCAAACTAAAGCAGACTGACTTGATAACTTCAAAATTAAAGCAGACTGACTTGATAACTTCAGAATCAAACTTAAAGCAGATTGACTTACTAACTTCAAAATCAAACTTAAAGCAGACTGACTCGATAACTTCAAAATCAAACTAAAGCAGACTGACTTGGTAACTTCATAATTAAACATAAAGCAGAATGACTTGATGATTTCAAAATCCAAATTAAAGCAGACCGACTTGATGATTTTGTGATAAAACTTAAAGCAGATTGACTTGATAACTTCAAAAAAGCCTTAAAGCAGACTGTCTTGATAACTTTAAAATCAAACTTCAAGCAGACTGACTTGATAACTTTAAAATCAAACTCAAAGCAGACTGACTCGATAACTTCAAAATCAAACTTAAAGCAGACTGACTCGATAACTTCAAAATCAAACTAAAGCAGACTGACTTGATAACTTCAAACTTAAAGCAGACTGACTTTATAACTTCAGAATAGCCTTAAAGCAGACTGACTTGATAACTTCAAATCAAAAACTTAAAGCAGACTTACATGATAACTTCAAAATGAAACTTAAAGCAGACTGACTTGATAATTTCATAATCAAACTTAAAGCAGACTGACTTGATAACTTCAAAAAAGCCTTAAAGCAGACTGACTTGATAACTTTAAAATCAAACTTAAAGCAGACTGACTCGATAACTTCAAAATAGCCTTAAAGCAAACTGACTTGATAACTTCAAATCACAAACTTAAAGCAGACTTACATGATAACTTCAAAATCAAACTTAAAGCAGACTGACTTGATAACTTCAAAATCGAATCTAAAGCAGAGTGACTCGATAACTTCAAAATCAAACTAAAGCAGACTGACTTGATAACTTCAAAAAAGCCTTAAAGCAGACTTACATGATAACTTCAAAATCAAACTAAAGCAGACTGACTCGATAACTTCAAAATTAAACTTAAAGCAGACGGACTCGATAACTTCAAAATCAAACTTAAAGCAGACTGACTTGATAGCTTCAAAGCGAACCTAAAGCAGTGACTTGATAACTTCAAAATCAAACTTTAAGCAGACTGACTGGATATCTTCAAAATCAAACTAAAGCAGACTGACTTGATAACTTTAAAATCAAACTAAAGCAGACTGACTTGATAACTTCAAACTTAAAGCAGACTGACTTTATAACTTCAGAATCAAACTTAAAGCAGACTCACTTGATGAATTCAAAATCATACTTATAGCAGACTGACGTGATAACTTCAAAATAGCCTTAAAGCAGACTGACTTGATAACTTCAAAACACAAACTTAAAGCAGACTGACATGATAACTTCAAAATCAAACTTAAAGCAGACTGACTCGATAACTTCAAAATCAAACTAAAGCAGACTGACTTGATAACTTCAAAATCTAACCTAATGCAGAGTGACTTGATAACTTCAAAATCAAACTTAAAGCAGACTGACTCGATAACTTAAAAATCAAACTAAAGCAGACTGACTTGATAACTTCAAAATCAAACTAAAGCAGACTGACTTGATAACTTCAAAATCAAACTTAAAGCAGACTGACTCGATAACTTCAAAATCAAACTAAAGCAGACTGACTTGATAACTTCAAAATCGAACCTAATGCAGAGTGACTTGATAACTTCAAAATCAAACTTAAAGCAGACTGACTCGATAACTTAAAAATCAAACTAAAGCAGACTGACTTGATAACTTCAAAATCAAACTAAAGCAGACTGACTTGATAACTTCAAAATTAAACTTAAAGCAGACTGACTTGATAACTTCAAATCACAAACTTAAAGCAGACTTACATGATAACTTCAAAATCAAACTTAAAGCAGACTGACTTGATAACTTCACAATCGAATCTAAAGCAGAGTGACTTGATAACTTCAAAATCAAACTTAATGCAGACTGACTCGATAACTTCAAAATCAAACTAAAGCAGACTGACTTGATAACTTCAAAAAAGCCTTAAAGCAGACTTACATGATAACTTCAAAATCAAACTAAAGCAGACTGACTCGATAACTTCAAAATTAAACTTAAAGCAGACGGACTCGATAACTTCAAAATCAAACTTAAAGCAGACTGACTTGATAGCTTCAAAGCGAACCTAAAGCAGTGACTTGATAACTTCAAAATCAAACTTTAAGCAGACTGACTGGATAACTTCAAAATCAAACTAAAGCAGACTGACTTGATAACTTTAAAATCAAACTAAAGCAGACTGACTTGATAACTTCAAACTTAAAGCAGACTGACTTTATAACTTCAGAATCAAACTTAAAGCAGACTCACTTGATGAATTCAAAATCATACTTATAGCAGACTGACGTGATAACTTCAAAATAGCCTTAAAGCAGACTGACTTGATAACTTCAAAACACAAACTTAAAGCAGACTGACATGATAACTTCAAAATCAAACTTAAAGCAGACTGACTCGATAACTTCAAAATCAAACTAAAGCAGACTGACTTGATAACTTCAAAATCTAACCTAATGCAGAGTGACTTGATAACTTCAAAATCAAACTTAAAGCAGACTGACTCGATAACTTAAAAATCAAACTAAAGCAGACTGACTTGATAACTTCAAAATCAAACTAAAGCAGACTGACTTGATAACTTCAAAATCAAACTTAAAGCAGACTGACTCGATAACTTCAAAATCAAACTAAAGCAGACTGACTTGATAACTTCAAAATCGAACCTAATGCAGAGTGACTTGATAACTTCAAAATCAAACTTAAAGCAGACTGACTCGATAACTTAAAAATCAAACTAAAGCAGACTGACTTGATAACTTCAAAATCAAACTAAAGCAGACTGACTTGATAACTTCAAAATTAAACTTAAAGCAGACTGACTTGATAATTTCGTAATCAAACTTAAAGCAGACTGACTTGATAACTTCAAAAAAGCCTTAAAGCAGACTGACTTGATAACTTTTAAATCAAACTTAAAGCAGACTGACTTGATAACTTCAAAATCAAACTTAAAGCAGACTGACTCGATAACTTCAAAATCAAACTTAAAGCAGACTGACTTGAAAACATTAAAATCGAACATAAAGTAGACTGACTCCATAACTTCAAAATCAAACTTAAAGCAGACTGACTTGATAACTTTGAACTTAAAGCAGACTGACTTGACAACTTCAGAATCAAACTTAAAGCAGACTGACTTGATAACTTTAAAATGACTGACTTGATAACTTCAAAATCAAACTTAAAGCAGACTTACTTGATAACTTCGAAATCAAACTCAAAGCAGAATGACATGATGAAGTCAAAATCAAAATTAAAGTAGACTGACTTGATAACTTCTGAATAAAACTTAAAGTAGATTGACTTGATAACTAAAAAATCAAACTTAAAGCAGACCGACCTGATAACTTCAAACTAGCTTTAAAGCAGACTGACTTGACAACTTCGGAATCAAACTCAAAGTAGACTTACTTGATAACGCCAAAATCAAACTTAAATTAGACTGACTCGAAAACTTCAAAATCAAACTTAAAGCAGAGTGACTTGATAACTTCAAAATCAAACTTAAAGCAGACTGACTCGATAACTTCAAAATCAAATTAAAGCAGACTGACTTGATAACTTCAAAATTAAAGCAGACTGACTTGATAACTTCAGAATCAAACTTAAAGCAGATTGACTTACTAACTTCAAAATCAAACTTAAAGCAGACTGACTCGATAACTTCAAAATCAAACTAAAGCAGACTGACTTGGTAACTTCATAATTAAACTGAAAGCAGAATGACTTGATGATTTCAAAATCCAAATTAAAGCAGACCGACTTGATGATTTTGTGATAAAACTTAAAGCAGATTGACTTGATAACTTCAAAAAAGCCTTAAAGCAGACTGTCTTGATAACTTTAAAATCAAACTTCAAGCAGACTGACTTGATAACTTTAAAATCAAACTCAAAGCAGACTGACTCGATAACTTCAAAATCAAACTTAAAGCAGACTGACTTGATAACTTCAAAATTGAACATAAAGCAGTGACTTGATAACTTCAAAATCAAACTAAAGCAGACTGACTTGATAACTTCAAACTTAAAGCAGACTGACTTTATAACTTCAGAATAGCCTTAAAGCAGACTGACTTGATAACTTCAAATCACAAACTTAAAGCAGACTTACATGATAACTTCAAAATGAAACTTAAAGCAGACTGACTTGATAATTTCATAATCAAACTTAAAGCAGACTTACATGATAACTTCAAAATCAAACTAAAGCAGACTGACTTGATAACTTCAAAATCAAACTTAAAGCAGACTGACTCGATAACTTCAAAATCAAACTAAAGCAGACTGACTTGATAACTTCAAAAAAGCCTTAAAGCAGACTTACATGATAACTTCAAAATCAAACTAAAGCAGACTGACTCGATTACTTCAAAATCAAACTCAAAGCAGACGGACTCGATAACTTCAAAATCAAACTTATAGCAGACTGACTTGATAGCTTCAAAGAGAACCTAAAGCAGTGACTTGATAACTTCAAAATCAAACTTTAAGCAGACTGACTGGATAACTTCAAAATCAAACTAAAGCAGACTGACTTGATAACTTTAAAATCAAACTAAAGCAGACTGACTTGATAACTTCAAACTTAAAGCAGACTGACTTTATAACTTCAGAATCAAACTTAAAGCAGACTCACTTGATGAATTCAAAATCATACTTATTGCAGACTGACGTGATAACTTCAAAATAGCCTTAAAGCAGACTGACTTGATAACTTCAAAACACAAACTCAAAGCAGACTGATATGATAACTTCAAAATCAAACTAAAGCAGACTGACTTGATAACTTCAAAATCAAACTAAAAGCAGACTGACTCGATAACTTCAAAATCAAACTAAAGCAGACTGACTTGATAACTTCAAAATCGAACCTAATGCAGAGTGACTTGATAACTTCAAAATCAAACTTAAAGCAGACTGACTCGATAACTTAAAAATCAAACTAAAGCAGACTGACTTGATAACTTCAAAATCAAACTAAAGCAGACTGACTTGATAACTTCAAAATTAAACTTAAAGCAGACTGACCTGATTATTTCGTAATCAAACTTAAAGCAGACTGACTTGATAACTTCAAAAAAGCCTTAAAGCAGACTGACTTGATAACTTTAATATCAAACTTAAAGCAGACTGACTTGATAACTTCAAAATCAAACTTAAAGCAGACTGACTCGATAACTTCAAAATCAAACTTAAAGCAGACTGACTCGATAACTTCAAAATCAAACTTAAAGCAGACTGACTTGAAAACTTCAAAATCGAACATAAAGTAGACTGACTCCATAACTTCAAAATCAAACTTAAAGCAGACTGACTTGATAACTTTGAACTTAAAGCAGACTGACTTGACAACTTCAGAATCAAACTTAAAGCAGACTGACTTGATAACTTTAAAATGACTGACCTGATAACTTCAAAATCAAACTTAAAGCAGACTTACTTGATAACTTCGAAATCAAACTCAAAGCAGAATGACATGATGAAGTCAAAATAAAAATTAAAGTAGACTGACTTGATAACTTCTGAATAAAACTAAAAGTAGATTCACTTGATAACTTAAAAATCAAACTTAAAGCAGACCGACCTGATAACTTCAAACTAGCTTTAAAGCAGACTGACTTGACAACTTCGGAATCAAACTCAAAGTAGACTTACTTGATAACGCCAAAATCAAACTTAAATTAGACTGACTCGATAACTTCAAAATCAAACTTAAAGCAGAGTGACTTGATAACTTCAAAATCAAACTTAAAGCAGACTGACTCGATAACTTCAAAATCAAACTAAAGCAGACTGACTTGATAACTTCAAAATCTAACCTAATGCAGAGTGACTTGATAACTTCAAAATCAAACTTAAAGCAGACTGACTCGATAACTTAAAAATCAAACTAAAGCAGACTGACTTGATAACTTCAAAATCAAACTAAAGCAGACTGACT
The DNA here is from genome assembly GCF_963691815.1 of Echiichthys vipera. Lineage (NCBI taxonomy): Eukaryota > Metazoa > Chordata > Actinopteri > Perciformes > Trachinidae > Echiichthys > Echiichthys vipera. Next base: position 7,964,787 of record NC_139825.1, on the reverse strand, counting down.
TGATAACTTCAAAATTAAACTTAAAGCAGACTGACTTGATAATTTCGTAATCAAACTTAAAGCAGACTGACTTGATAACGTCAAAAAAGCCTTAAAGCAGACTGACTTGATAACTTTAAAATCAAACTTAAAGCAGACTGACTTGATAACTTCAAAATCAAACTTAAAGCAGACTGACTCGATAACTTCAAAATCAAACTTAAAGCAGACTGACTTGAAAACTTCAAAATCGAACATAAAATAGACTGACTCCATAACTTCAAAATCAAACTTAAAGCAGACTGACTTGATAACTTCAGAATCAAACTTAAAGCAGACTGACTTGATAACTTTAAAAAGACTGACTTGATAACTTCAAAATCAAACTTAAAGCAGACTTACTTGATAACTTCGAAATCAAACTCAAAGCAGAATGACATGATGAAGTCAAAATCAAAATTAAAGTAGACTGACTTGATAACTTCTGAATAAAACTTAAAGTAGATTGACTTGATAACTAAAAAATCTAACTTAAAGCAGACCGACCTGATAACTTCAAACAAGCTTTAAAGCAGACTGACTTGACAACTTCGGAATCAAACTCAAAGTAGACTTACTTGATAACGCCAAAATCAAACTTAAAGTAGACTGACTCGATAACTTCAAAATCAAACTTAAAGCAGAGTGACTTGATAACTTCAAAATCAAACTTAAAGCAGACTGACTCGATAACTTCAAAATCAAACTAAAGCAGAATGACTTGATGATTTCAAAATCCAAATTAAAGCAGACCGACTTGATAACTTCAAAATTAAAGCAGACTGACTTGATAACTTCAGAATCAAACTTAAAGCAGATTGACTTACTAACTTCAAAATCAAACTTAAAGCAGACTGACTCGATAACTTCAAAATCAAACTAAAGCAGACTGACTTGGTAACTTCATAATTAAACTTAAAGCAGAATGACTTGATGATTTCAAAATCCAAATTAAAGCAGACCGACTTGATGATTTTGTGATAAAACTTAAAGCAGATTGACTTGATAACTTCAAAAAAGCCTTAAAGCAGACTGTCTTGATAACTTTAAAATCAAACTTCAAGCAGACTGACTTGATAACTTTAAAATCAAACTCAAAGCAGACTGACTCGATAACTTCAAAATCAAACTTAAAGCAGACTGACTTGATAACTTCAAAATTGAACATAAAGCAGTGACTTGATAACTTCAAAATCAAACTTAAAGCAGACTGGCCTGACAACTTTGAACTTAAAGCAGACTGACTTGACAACTTCAGAATCAAACTTAAAGCAGACTGACTTGATAACTTCAAAGTTAAAGCAGACTGACATGATAACTTCAAAATGACTGACTTGATAACTTCAAAATCAAACTTAAAGCAGAATTACTTGATAACTTCAAAATCAAACTTAAAGCAGACTGACATGATAACGTCAAAATCAAAATTTAAGTAGACTGACTTGATAACTTCTGAATAAAACTTAAAGCAGATTGACTTGATAACTAAAAAATCAAACTTGAAGCAGACCGACCTGATAACTTCAAACTAGCTTTAAAGCAGACTGACTTGATAACTTCAAAATCAAAGTTAAAGCAGACTGACTCGATAAATTCAAAATCATACTTAAAGCAGACTGACTTGATGATTTCAAAATCCAAATTAAAGCAACCTACTTGATAATTTTTTAATCAAACTTCAAGCATACTGACTTGATAACTTCAAAATAGCCTTAAAGCAGACTGACTTGACAACTTCAGAATCAAACTTAAAGCAGACTGACTTGATAACTTTAAAATGACTGACTTGATAACGCCAAAATCAAACTTAAATTAGACTGACTCGATAACTTCAAAATCAAACTTAAAGCAGAGTGACTTGATAACTTCAAAATCAAACTTAAAGCAGACTGACTCGATAACTTCAAAATCAAACTAAAGCAGACTGACTTGATAACATCAAAATCAAACTCAAAGCAGACTGACTCTATAACTTCAAAATCAAACTCAAAGCAGACTGACTCGATAACTTCAAAATTGAACATAAAGCAGTGACTTGATAACTTCAAAATCAAACTTAAAGCAGACTGGCCTGACAACTTTGAACTTAAAGCAGACTGACTTGACAACTTCAGAATCAAACTTAAAGCAGACTGACTTGATAACTTCAAACTTAAAGCAGACTGACATGATAACTTCAAAATTACTGACTTGATAACTTCAAAATCAAACTTAAAGCAGAATTACTTGATAACTTCAAAATCAAACTTAAAGCAGACTGACATGATAACGTCAAAATCAAAATTTAAGTAGACTGACTTGATAACTTCTGAATAAAACTTAAAGCAGATTGACTTGATAACTAAAAAATCAAACTTAAAGCAGACCGACCTGATAACTTCAAACTAGCTTTAAAGCAGACTGACTTGATAACTTCAAAATCAAACTTAAAGCAGAATGACATGATAACGCCAAAATCAAACTTAAATGAGACTGACTCGATAAATTCAAAATCATACTTAAAGCAGACTGACTTGATGATTTCAAAATCCAAATTAAAGCAGACCAACTTGATAATTTTTAATCAAACTTCAAGCATACTGACTTGATAACTTCAAAATAGCCTTAAAGCAGACTGACTTGACAACTTCAGAATCAAACTTAAAGCAGACTGACTTGATATCTTTAAAATGACTGACTTGATAACTTTAAAACACAAATTTATAGCAGACTTACTTGATAACGCCAAAATCAAACTTAAATTAGACTGACTCGATAACTTCAAAATCAAACTTAAAGCAGAGTGACTTGATAACTTCAAAATCAAACTTAAGCAGACTGACTCGATAACTTCAAAATCAAACTAAAGCAGACTGACTTGATCATTTCAAAATCGAACTAAAGCAGACTGACTTGATAATTTCAAAATCGAACTTAAAGCAGACTCACTTGATGAATTAAAAATCATACTTAAAGCAGACTGACTTGATAACTTCAGAATCAAACTTAAAGCAGACTGACTTGATAACTTTAAAATGACTGACTTGATAACTTCAAAATCAAACTCAAAGCAGACTGACTTGATCATTTCAAAATCGAACTAAAGCAGACTGACTTGATAATTTCAAAATCGAACTTAAAGCAGACTCACTTGATGAATTAAAAATCATACTTAAAGCAGACTGACTTGATAACTTCAAAATAGCATTAAAGCAGACTGACTTGATAACTTCAAAACACAAACTTAAAGCAGACTTACATGATAACTTCAAAATCAAACTAAAGCAGACTGACTTGATAACTTTAAAATCAAACTAAAAGCAGACTGACTTTATGATTTCAAAATCCAAATTAAAACAGACCGACTTGATGATTTTGTGATCAAACTTAAAGCAGACTGATTTGATAACTTCAAAATGAAACTTAAAGCAGACTGACTTGATAATTTCGTAATCAAACTTCAAGCAGACTGACTTGATAACTTTAAAATCAAACTTAAAGCAGACTGACTTGATAACTTCAAAATCAAACTTAAAGCAGAATTACTTGATAACTTCAAAATCAAACTTAAAGCAGACTGACATGATAAAGTCAAAATCAAAATTAAAGTAGACTGACTTGATAACTTCTGAATAAAACTTAAAGTAGATTGACTTGATAACTTCAAAATCAAACTCAAAGCAGACTGACTCGATAACTTCAAAATTGAACATAAAGCAGTGACTTGATAACTTCAAAATCAAACTTAAAGCAGACTGGCCTGACAACTTTGAACTTAAAGCAGACTGACTTGACAACTTCAGAATCAAACTTAAAGCAGACTGACTTGATAACTTTAAAATGACTGACTTGATAACTTCAAAATCAAACTCAAAGCAGACTGACTTGATAATTTCAAAATCGAACTAAAGCAGACTGACTGGATAACTTCAAAATCCAACTAAAGCAGACTGACTTGATAACTTCAAACTTAAAGCAGACTGACTTTATAACTTCAGAATCAAACTTAAAGCAGACTCACTTGATGAATTAAAAATCATACTTAAAGCAGACTGACTTGATAACTTCAAAATAGCATTAAAGCAGACTGACTTGATAACTTCAAACTTAAAGCAGACTGACTTTATAACTTCAGAATCAAATTTAAAGCAGACTCACTTGATGAATTAAAAATCATACTTAAAGCAGACTGACTTGATAACTTCAAAATAGCATTAAAGCAGACTGACTTGATAACTTCAAAAATCAAACTAAAGCAGACTGACTTGATAACTTCAAAAAAAACTTAAAGCAGACTGACTTGATAACTTCAAAATCAAACTAAAAGCAGACTGACTTTATGATTTCAAAATCCAAATTAAAGCAGACCGACTTGATGATTTTGTGATCAAACTTAAAGCAGACTGATTTGATAACTTCAAAATGAAACTTAAAGCAGACTGACTTGATAATTTCGTAATCAAACTTCAAGCAGACTGACTTGATAACTTTAAAATCAAACTTAAAGCAGACTGACTTGATAACTTCAAAATCGAACCTAAAGCAGTGACTTGATAACTTCAAAATCAAACTTAAAGCAGAATTACTTGATAACTTCAAAATCAAACTTAAAGCAGACTGACATGATAACGTCAAAATCAAAATTAAAGTAGACTGACTTGATAACTTCTGAATAAAACTTAAAGCAGACCGACCTGATAACTTCAAACTAGCTTTAAAGCAGACTTACTTGACAACTTCGGAATCAAACTCAAAGTAGACTTACTTGATAACGCCAAAATCAAACTTAAATTAGACTGACTCGATAACTTCAAAATCAAACTTGAAGCAGACTGACTCGATAACTTCAAAATCAAACTTAAAGAAGACTGACTTGATAACTTCAAAATCAAACTAAAGCAGACTGACTTGATAACTTCAAAATCAAACTCAAAGCAGACTGACTCGATAACTTCAAAATCAAACTTAAAGCAAACTGACTTGATAACTTCAAAATTGAACATAAAGCAGTGACTTGATAACTTCAAAATCAAACTTAAAGCAGACTGGCCTGACAACTTTGAACTTAAAGCAGACTGACTTGATAACTTTAAAATGACTGACTTGATAACGCCAAAATCAAACTTAAATTAGACTGACTCGATATCTTCAAAATCAAACTTAAAGCAGAGTGACTTGATAACTTCAAAATCAAACTTAAAGCAGACTGACTCGATAACTTCAAAATCAAACTAAAGCAGACTGACTTGATAACTTCAAACTTAAAGCAGACTGACTTGACAACTTCAGAATCAAACTTAAAGCAGACTCACTTGATAACTTTAAAATGACTGACTTGATAACTTCAAAATCAAACTCAAAGCAGACTGACTTGATAACTTCAAACTTAAAGCAGACTGACTTTATAACTTCAGAATCAAACTTAAAGCAGACTCACTTGATAATTTCAAAATCTAACTAAAGCCGACTGACTTGATAACTTCAAAATCCAACTAAAGCAGACTGACTTGATAACTTCAAACTTAAAGCAGACTGACTTTATAACTTCAGAATCAAACTTAAAGCAGACTCACTTGATGAATTAATAATCATACTTAAAGCAGACTGACTTGATAACTTCAAATGAGCATTAAAGCAGACTGACTTGATAACTTCAAAACACAAACTTAAAGCAGACTTACATGATAACGTCAAAATCAAAATTAAAGTAGACTGACTTGATAACTTCAAAATAGCATTAAAGCAGACTGACTTGATAACTTCAAAACACAAACTTAAAGCAGACTTACATGATAACGTCAAAATCAAAATTAAAGCAGACCGACTTGATGATTTTGTGATCAAACTTAAAGCAGACTGACTTGATAACTTTAAAATCAAACTTAAAGCAGACTGACTTGATAACTTCAAAATCAAACTTAAAGCAGAATTACTTGATAACTTCAAAATCAAACTTAAAGCAGACTGACATGATAACGTCAAAATCAAAATTAAAGTAGACTGACTTGATAACTTCTGAATAAAACTTAAAGTAGATTGACTTGATAACTCAAAAATCAAACTTAAAGCAGACCGACCTGATAACTTCAAACTAGCTTTAAAGCAGACTGACTTGACAACATCGGAATCAAACTCAAAGTAGACTTACTTGATGACGCCAAAATCAAACTTAAATTAGACTGACTCGATAACTTCAAAATCAAACTTAAAGCAGACTGACTCGATAACTTCAAAATCAAACTTAAAGCAGACTGACTCGATAACTTCAAAATCAAACTAAAGCAGACTGACTTGATAACTTCAAACTTAAAGCAGATTGACTTACTAACTTCAAAATCAAACTTAAAGCAGACTGACTCGATAACTTCAAAATCAAACTGAAGCAGACTGACTTGATAACTTCAAAATCAAACTTAAAGCAGACTGACTCGATAACTTCAAAATCAAACTAAAGCAGACTGACTTGGTAACTTCATAATTAAACTTAAAGCAGAATGACTTGATGATTTCAAAATCCAAATTAAAGCAGACCGACTTGATGATTTTGTGATAAAACTTAAAGCAGATTGACTTGATAACTTCAAAAAAGCCTTAAAGCAGACTGACTTGATAACTTTAAAATCAAACTTCAAGCATACTGACTTGATAACTTCAAAATCAAACTCAAAGCAGACTGACTCGATAACTTCAAAATCAAACTCAAAGCAGACTGACTCGATAACTTCAAAATCAAATTTAAAGCAAACTGACATGATAACTTCAAAATTGAACATAAAGCTGTGACTTGATAACTTCAAAATCAAACTTAAAGCAGACTGGCCTGACAACTTTGAACTTAAAGCAGTCTGACTTGACAACTTCAGAATCAAACTTAAAGCAGACTGACTTGATAACTTCAAACTTAAAGCAGACTGACATGATAACTTCAAAATGACTGACTTGATAACTTCAAAATCAAACTTAAAGCAGAATTACTTGATAACTTCAAAATCAAACTTAAAGCAGACTGACATGATAACGTCAAAATCAAAATTTAAGTAGACTGACTTGATAACTTCTGAATAAAACTTAAAGCAGATTGACTTGATAACTAAAAAATCAAACTTAAAGCAGACCGACCTGATAACTTCAAACTAGCTTTAAAGCAGACTGACTTGATAACTTCAAAATCAAACTTAAAGCAGAATGACATGATAACACCAAAATCAAACTTAAATTAGACTGACTCGATAACTTCAAAATAAAACTTAAAGCAGACTGACTTGATAACTTTAAAATCAAACTTAAAGCAGACTGACTTGATAACTTCAAAATCAAACTTAAAGCAGAATTACTTGATAACTTCAAAATCAAACTTAAAGCAGACTGACATGATAACGTCAAAATCAAAATTAAAGTAGACTGACTTGATAACTTCTGAATAAAACTTAAAGTAGATTGACTTGATAACTCAAAAATCAAACTTAAAGCAGACCGACCTGATAACTTCAAACTAGCTTTAAAGCAGACTGACTTGACAACATCGGAATCAAACTCAAAGTAGACTTACTTGATGACGCCAAAATCAAACTTAAATTAGACTGACTCGATAACTTCAAAATCAAACTTAAAGCAGACTGACTCGATAACTTCAAAATCAAACTTAAAGCAGACTGACTCGATAACTTCAAAATCAAACTAAAGCAGACTGACTTGATAACTTCAAACTTAAAGCAGATTGACTTACTAACTTCAAAATCAAACTTAAAGCAGACTGACTCGATAACTTCAAAATCAAACTGAAGCAGACTGACTTGATAACTTCAAAATCAAACTTAAAGCAGACTGACTCGATAACTTCAAAATCAAACTAAAGCAGACTGACTTGGTAACTTCATAATTAAACTTAAAGCAGAATGACTTGATGATTTCAAAATCCAAATTAAAGCAGACCGACTTGATGATTTTGTGATAAAACTTAAAGCAGATTGACTTGATAACTTCAAAAAAGCCTTAAAGCAGACTGACTTGATAACTTTAAAATCAAACTTCAAGCATACTGACTTGATAACTTCAAAATCAAACTCAAAGCAGACTGACTCGATAACTTCAAAATCAAACTCAAAGCAGACTGACTCGATAACTTCAAAATCAAATTTAAAGCAAACTGACATGATAACTTCAAAATTGAACATAAAGCTGTGACTTGATAACTTCAAAATCAAACTTAAAGCAGACTGGCCTGACAACTTTGAACTTAAAGCAGTCTGACTTGACAACTTCAGAATCAAACTTAAAGCAGACTGACTTGATAACTTCAAACTTAAAGCAGACTGACATGATAACTTCAAAATGACTGACTTGATAACTTCAAAATCAAACTTAAAGCAGAATTACTTGATAACTTCAAAATCAAACTTAAAGCAGACTGACATGATAACGTCAAAATCAAAATTTAAGTAGACTGACTTGATAACTTCTGAATAAAACTTAAAGCAGATTGACTTGATAACTAAAAAATCAAACTTAAAGCAGACCGACCTGATAACTTCAAACTAGCTTTAAAGCAGACTGACTTGATAACTTCAAAATCAAACTTAAAGCAGAATGACATGATAACACCAAAATCAAACTTAAATTAGACTGACTCGATAACTTCAAAATAAAACTTAAAGCAGACTGACTCGATAAATTCAAAATCATACTTAAAGCAGACTGACTTGATAACTTCAAAATCAAACTTAAAGCAGACTGCCTTGATAACTTCAAAACACAAATTTAAAGCAGACTGACTTGATAAATTCATAATCAAACCTCAAGCAGACTGACTTGATAACTTCAAAATCAAACTAAAGCAGACTGACTAAATAACTTTGAAATGAAACTTAAAGCAGACTGACTTGATCATTTCATAATCAAACTTAAAGCAGACTGACTTGATAACTTCAAAAAAGCCTTAAAGCAGACTGACTTGATAAATTTAAAATCAAACTTAAAGCAGACTGACTCGATAACTTCAAAATCAAACTTAAAGCAGACTGACTCGATAACTTCAAAATCAAACTTAAAGCAGACTGACTTGATAGCTTCAAAGCGAACCTAAAGCAGTGACTAGATAACTTTAAAATCAAACTAAAGCAGACTGACTTGATAACTTTAAAATCAAACTAAAGCAGACTGACTTGATAACTTCAAAATCAAACTAAAGCAGACTGACTTGATAACTTCAAAATCAATCTTAAAGCAGACTAACTCGATAACTTCAAAATCAAACTGAAGCAGACTGACTTGATAACTTCAAAATCAAACTAAAGCAGACTGACTTGATAACTTCAAAATTAAACTTAAAGCAGACTGACTTGATCATTTCGTAATCAAACTTCAAGCATACTGACTTGATAACTTCAAAAAAGCCTTAAAGCAGACTGACTCGAGAAAATCAAAATCAAACTTAAAGCAGACTGACTTGACAACTTCAGAATCAAACTTAAAGCAGACTGACTTGATAACTTCAAACTTAAAGCAGACTGACATGATAACTTCAAAATTACTGACTTGATAACTTCAAAATCAAACTTAAAGCAGATTGACTTGATAACTAAAAAATCAAACTTAAAGCAGACCGACCTGATAACTTCAAACTAGCTTTAAAGCAGACTGACTTGATAACTTCAAAATCAAACTTAAAGCAGAATGACATGATAACGCCAAAATCAAACTAAAGCAGACTGACTTGATAACTTCAGAATTAAACTAAAGCAGACTGACTTGATAACTTCAAAATCAAACTTAAAGCAGACTGACTTGATAACTTCAAAATCAAACTAAAGCAGACTGACTTGATAACTTCAGAATTAAACTAAAGCAGACTGACTTGATAACATCAAAATCAAACTTAAAGCAGACTGACTTGTTAACTTCAAAATCAAAATTAAAGCAGACTGACTTGATAACTTAAAAATCAAAATTAAAGCAGACTTACTTGTTAACCTCAAAATGACTGACATGATAACATCAAAACACAAACTTTAATCTGACTGACTTGATAACTTCAAACCTAAAGCAGACTGACTTGATAACTTCAAAGTCAGAATTAAAGTAGACTGACTTGATAACTTCTGAATCAAACTTAAAGCAGATTGACTTGATAACTAAAAAACGAACTTTAAGCAGTCTTACTTGATAACTTCAAAATCAAACTTAAAGCAGACTGACTTGATAACTTCAAAATCAAACTAAAGCAGACTGACTTGATAATTTCAGAATCAAACGTAAAGGAGACTGACTTGACAACTTTAAAATCAAACTTAAAGCAACCTGACTTGATAACTTCTGAATCAAACTTAAAGCAGACTGACTTGATAACTTCAAATTTATAGCGGACTGACTTCATAATTTCATGATCAAATTTCAAGCAGACCGACCTTATAACTTCAAACTAGCCTTAAAGCAGACTGACTTGGTAACTTAAAAATCAATCTTAAAGCAGATTGACTCGATAACTTCAAAATCAATCTTAAAGCAGACTGACTCGATGACTTCAAAATCAAACTAAAGCAGACTGACTTGAAAACTTCAAAATCAAAACTTAAAGCAGACTGACTTGATAACTTCAAAATCAAACTTAAAGCAGAATGACTTGATGATTTCAAAATCCAAATTGAAGCAGACCCACTTGATAATGTTTTAATCAAACTTCAAGCATATTGATTTGATAACTTCAAAACACAAACTTAAAGCAGACTGACTCGATAACTTCAAAATCGAACCTAAAGCAGAGTGACTTGATGACTTCAAAATCAAACTTAAAGCAGACTAACTCGATATTTTCAAAATCAAACTAAAGCAGACTGACTTGATAACTTCAAAATCAAACTAAAAGCAGATTGACTTGATAACTTAAAAATCAAACTTGCGGCAGACTGACTTGATAACTTCAAGATAAAACTTAAAGCAGACTCACTTGATAACTTCAGAATCAAACTTAAAGCAGATTGACTTAATAACTTCAAAATCAAACTTAAAGTAGACTGACTTGATAACTTAAAAATCTAACTAAAGCAGACTGACTTGATAACTTCAGAATTAAACTTAAAGAAGACTGACTTGACAACTTCAAAATAAAATTTAAGCAGACTGACATGATAACTTCTGAATCAAACTTAAAGCAGACTGACTTGATAACTTCGAACTTAAAGCAGACTGACTTGATAACTTCAAAATAGCCTTAACGCAGACTGATTTGATAACCTCAAAACACAAACTTAAAGCAGACTGACTTGATAATTTTAAAATCCAACTCAAAGCAGAATGACTTAATAACTTCAATATCAAACTTAAAGCAGACTTACTTGATAACGTAAAAATCTAACTAAAGCAGATTGACTTGACAACTTCAGAATCATAATTAAAGCAGACTGACTTGATAACTTTGAACTTAAAGCAGACTGACTTGATAACTTCAAAATGACTGACTTAACAACTTCAGAATCAAACTTAAAGCAGACTGACTTGATAACTTCAAACTTAAAGCAGACTGACTTGATAACTTCAAAATGACTGACTTGATAACTTCAAAATCAAACTTAAAGCAGACTTACTTGATAACTTCAAAATCAAACTTAAAGCAGACTGACATGATAACGTCAAAATCAAACTTAAAGCAGACTGACATGATAACGTCAAAATCAAAATTAAATCAGAATGACATGATTACGCCAAAATCAAACTTAAATTAGACTGACTTGAAAACTTCAAAATCAAACTTAAATTAGACTGACTTGATGACTTCAAAATTAAACTCAAAGCAGACTGACTTGATAACTTCAAAATGAAACTTAAAGCAGACTGACTTGATAGTTTCGTAATCAAACTTCAAGCATACTGACTTGATAACTTCAAAAAAGCCTTAAAGCAGACTGACTTTATAACTTCAAAATCAAGCTTAAAGCAGACTGACTTGATAACTTCAAAATTGAACCTAAAGCAGTGACTTGATAACTTCAAAATCAAACTTAAAGCAGACTGACTTGATAACTTCAAACTTAAAGCAGACTGACTTTATAACTTCAGAATAGCCTTAAAGCAGACTGACTTGATAACTTCAAATCACAAACTCAAAGCAGACTTACATGATAACTTCAAAATGAAACTTAAAGCAGACTGACTTGATAATTTCATAATCAAACGTAAAGCAGACTGACTTGATAACTTCAAAAAAGCCTTAAAGCAGACTGACTTGATAACTTTAAAATCAAACTTAAAGCAGACTGACTCGATAACTTCAAAATAGCCTTAAAGCAAACTGACTTGATAACTTCAAATCACAAACTTAAAGCAGACTTACATGATAACTTCAAAATCAAACTAAAGCAGACTGACTTGATAACTTCAAAATCAAACTAAAGCAGACTGACTTGATAACTTCAAAAAAGCCTTAAAGCAGACTTACATGATAACTTCAAAATCATACTTATAGCAGACTGACGTGATAACTTCAAAATAGCCTTAAAGCAGACTGATTTGATAACTTCAAAACACAAACTTAAAGCAGACTGACATGATAACTTCAAAATCAAACTAAAGCAGACTGACTTGATAACTTCAAAATCAAACTTAAAGCAGACTGACTCGATAACTTCAAAATCAAACTAAAGCAGACTGACTTGTTAACTTCAAAATCGAACCTAATGCAGAGTGACTTGATAACTTCAAAATCAAAGTTAAAGCAGACTGACTCTATAAGTTAAAAATCAAACTAAAGCAGACTGACTTGATAACTTCAAAATCAAACTAAAGCAGACTGACTTGGTAACTTCAAAATTAAACTTAAAGCAGACTGACTTGATAACTTCAAAAAAGCCTTAAAGCAGACTGACTTGATAACTTTTAATTCAAAATTAAAGCAGACTGACTTGATAACTTCAAAATCAAACTTAAAGCAGACTGACTCGATAACTTCAAAATCAAACTTAAAGCAGACTGACTTGATAACTTCAAAATCGAATCTAAAGCAGAGTGACTTGATAACTTCAAAATCAGACTTAATGCAGACTGACTCGATAACTTCAAAATCAAACTAAAGCAGACTGACTTGATAACTTCAAAAAAGCCTTAAAGCAGACTTACATGATAACTTCAAAATCATACTTATAGCAGACTGACGTGATAACTTCAAAATAGCCTTAAAGCAGACTGATTTGATAACTTCAAAACACAAACTTAAAGCAGACTGACATGATAACTTCAAAATCAAACTAAAGCAGACTGACTTGATAACTTAAAAATCAAACTTAAAGCAGACTGACTCGATAACTTAAAAATCAAACTAAAGCAGACTGACTTGATAACTTCAAAATCAAACTAAAGCAGACTGACTTGATAACTTCAAAATTAAACTTAAAACAGACTGACTTGAAAACTTCAAAATCGAACAAAAAGTAGACTGACTCGATAACTTCAAAATCAAACTTAAAGCAGACTGACTTGATAACTTTGAACTTAAAGCAGACTGACTTGACAACTTCAGAATCAAACTTAAAGCAGACTGACTTGATAACTTTAAAATGACTGACTTGATAACTTCAAAATCAAAATTAAAGTAGACTGACTTGATAACTTCTGAATAAAACTTAAAGTAGATTCACTTGATAACTTAAAAATCAAACTTAAAGCAGACCGACCTGATAACTTCAAACTAGCTTTAAAGCAGACTGAATTGACAACTTCGGAATCAAACTAAAAGTAGACTTACTTGATAACGCCAAAATCCAACTTAAATTAGACTGACTCGATAACTTCAAAATCAAACTAAAGCAGACTGACTTGATAACTTCAAAATTAAAGCAGACTGTCTTGATAACTTCAAAATCAAAGTTAAAGCAGAATGACATGATAACGCCAAAATCAAACTTAAATTAGACTGACTCGATAACTTCAAAATCAAACTTAAAGCAGACTGACTCGATAAATTCAAAATCATACTTAAAGCAGACTGACTTGATGATTTCAAAATCCAAATTAAAGCAACCTACTTGATAATTTTTTAATCAAACTTCAAGCAGACTGACTTGACAACTTCAGAATCAAACTTAAAGCAGACTGACTTGATAACTTTAAAATGACTGACTTGATAACTTCAAAATCAAACTTAAAGCAGACTTACTTGATAACTTCAAAATCAAACTCAAAGCAGAATGACATGATGAAGTCAAAATCAAAATTAAAGTAGACTGACTTGATAACTTCTGAATAAAACTTAAAGTAGATTCACTTGATAACTTAAAAATCAAACTTAAAGCAGACCGACCTGATAACTTCAAACTAGCTTTAAAGCAGACTGACTTGACAACTTCGGAATCAAACTCAAAGTAGACTTACTTGATAACGCCAAAATTAAACTTAAATTAGACTGACTCGATAACTTCAAAATCAAACTTAAAGCAGAATGACTTGATAACTTCAAAATCAAACTTAAAGCAGACTGACTCGATAACTTCAAAATCAAACTAAAGCAGACTGACTTGATAACTTCAAAATCAAACTAAAGCAGACTGACTTGATAACTTCAAAATTAAACTTAAAGCAGACTGACTTGATAATTTCGTAATCAAACTTAAAGCAGACTGTCTTGATAACTTCAAAAAAGCCTTAAAGCAGACTGACTCGATAACTTCAAAATCAAACTTAAAGCAGACTGACTTGATAACTTTGAACTTAAAGCAGACTGACTTGACAACTTCAGAATCAAACTTAAAGCAGACTGACTTGATAACTGTAAAATGACTGACTTGATAACTTCAAAATCAAAATTAAAGTAGACTGACTTGATAACTTCTGAATAAAACTTAAAGTAGATTCACTTGATAACTTAAAAATCAAACTTAAAGCAGACCGACCTGATAACTTCAAACTAGCTTTAAAGCAGACTGAATTGACAACTTCGGAATCAAACTAAAAGTAGACTTACTTGATAACGCCAAAATCCAACTTAAATTAGACTGACTCGATAACTTCAAAATCAAACTTAAAGCAGAGTGACTTGATAACTTCAAAATCAAACTTAAAGCAGACTGACTCGATAACTTCAAAATCAAACTAAAGCAGACTGACTTGATAACTTCAAAATTAAAGCAGACTGACTTGATAACTTCAGAATCAAACTTAAAGCAGATTGACTTACTAACTTCAAAATCAAACTTAAAGCAGAATGACTTGATGATTTCAAAATCCAAATTAAAGCAGACCGACTTGATGATTTTGTGATAAAACTTAAAGCAGATTGACTTGATAACTTCAAAAAAGCCTTAAAGCAGACTGTCTTGATAACTTCAAAATCAAAGTTAAAGCAGAATGACATGATAACGCCAAAATCAAACTTAAATTAGACTGACTCGATAACTTCAAAATCAAACTTAAAGCAGACTGACTCGATAAATTCAAAATCATACTTAAAGCAGACTGACTTGATGATTTCAAAATCCAAATTAAAGCAACCTACTTGATAATTTTTTAATCAAACTTCAAGCAGACTGACTTGACAACTTCAGAATCAAACTTAAAGCAGACTGACTTGATAACTTTAAAATGACTGACTTGATAACTTCAAAATCAAACTTAAAGCAGACTTACTTGATAACTTCAAAATCAAACTCAAAGCAGAATGACATGATGAAGTCAAAATCAAAATTAAAGTAGACTGACTTGATAACTTCTGAATAAAACTTAAAGTAGATTCACTTGATAACTTAAAAATCAAACTTAAAGCAGACCGACCTGATAACTTCAAACTAGCTTTAAAGCAGACTGACTTGACAACTTCGGAATCAAACTCAAAGTAGACTTACTTGATAACGCCAAAATTAAACTTAAAGCAGACTGACTTGATAATTTCGTAATCAAACTTAAAGCAGAGTGACTTGATAACTTCAAAATCAAACTTAAAGCAGACTGACTCGATAACTTCAAAATCAAACTAAAGCAGACTGACTTGATAACTTCAAAATCAAACTAAAGCAGACTGACTTGATAACTTCAAAATTAAACTTAAAGCAGACTGACTTGATAATTTCGTAATCAAACTTAAAGCAGACTGACTTGATAACTTCAAAAAAGCCTTAAAGCAGACTGACTTGATAACTTTAAAATCAAACTTAAAGCACACTGACTTGATAACTTCAAAATCAAACTTAAAACAGACTGACTTGAAAACTTCAAAATCAAACTCAAAGCAGACTGACTCGATAACTTCAAAATCAAACTTCAAGCAGACTGACTTGATAACTTCAAAATCAATCTCAAAGCAGACTGACTCGATAACTTCAAAATCAAACTTAAAGCAGACTGACTTGATAACTTCAAAATTGAACATAAAGCAGTGACTTGATAACTTCAAAATCAAACTTAAAGCAGACTGGCCTGACAACTTTGAACTTAAAGCAGACTGACTTGACAACTTCAGAATCAAACTTAAAGCAGACTGACTTGACAACTTCAGAATCAAACTTAAAGCAGAGTGACTTGATAACTTCAAAATCAAACTTAAAGCAGACTGACTCGATAACTTCAAAATCAAACTAAAGCAGACTGACTTGATAACTTCAAACTTAAAGCAGACTGACTTGACAACTTCAGAATCAAACTTAAAGCAGACTCACTTGACAACTTTAAAATGACTGACTTGATGACTTCAAAATCAAACTTAAAGCAGACTGACTTTATAACTTCAGAGTCAAACTTAAAGCAGACTCACTTGATGAATTAAAAATCATACTTAAAGCAGACTGACTTGATAACTTCAAAATAGCATTAAAGCAGACTGACTTGATAACTTCAAAACACAAACTTAAAGCAGACTTACATGATAACTTCAAAATCAAACTAAAGCAGACTGACTTGATAACTTCAAAATCAAACTAAAAGCAGACTGACTTTATGATTTCAAAATCCAAATTAAAGCAGACCGACTTGATGATTTTGTGATCAAACTTAAAGCAGACTGATTTGATAACTTCAAAATGAAACTTAAAGCAGACTGACTTGATAATTTCGTAATCAATCTTCAAGCAGACTGACTTGATAACTTTAAAATCAAACTTAAAGCAGACTGACTTGATAACTTCAAAATCGAACCTAAAGCAGTGACTTGATAACTTCAAAATCAAACTTAAAGCAGAATTACTTGATAACTTCTAAATCAAACTTAAAGCAGACTGACATGATAACGTCAAAATCAAAATTAAAGTAGACTGACTTGATAACTTCTGAATAAAACTTAAAGTAGATTGACTTGATAACTCAAAAATCAAACTTAAAGCAGACCGACCTGATAACTTCAAACTAGCTTTAAAGCAGACTGACTTGACAACTTCGGAATCAAACTCAAAGTAGACTTACTTGATAACGCCAAAATCAAAATTATATTAGACTGATTCGATAACTTCAAAATCAAACTTAAAGCAGACTGACTTACTAACTTCAAAATCAAACTTAAAGCAGACTGACTCGATAACTTCAAAATAGCCTTAAAGCAGACTGACTTGACAACTTCAGAATCAAACTTAAAGCAGACTGACTTGATAACTTTAAAATGACTGACTTGATAACGCCAAAATCAAACTTAAATTAGACTGACTCGATAACTTCAAAATCAAACTTAAAGCAGAGTGACTTGATAACTTCAAAATCAAACTTAAAGCAGACTGACTCGATAACTTCAAAATCAAACTAAAGCAGACTGACTTGATAACTTCAAACTTAAAGCAGACTGACTTGACAACTTCAGAATCAAACTTAAAGCAGACTGACTTGATAACTTTAAAATGACTGACTTGATAACTTCAAAATCAAACTCAAAGCAGACTGACTTGATAATTTCAAAATCGAACTAAAGCAGACTGACTTGATAACTTCAAAATCCAACTAAAGCAGACTGACTTGATAACTTCAAACTTAAAGCAGACTGACTTTATAACTTCAGAATCAAACTTAAAGCAGACTCACTTGATGAATTAAAAATCATACTTAAAGCAGACTGACTTGATAACTTCAAAAAAGCATTAAAGCAGACTGACTTGATAACTTCAAAACACAAACTTAAAGCAGACTTACATGATAACTTCAAAATCAAACTAAAGCAGACTGACTTGATAACTTCAAAATCAAACTAAAAGCAGACTGACTTTATGATTTCAAAATCCAAATTAAAGCAGACCGACTTGATGATTTTGTGATCAAACTTAAAGCAGACTGATTTGATAACTTCAAAATGAAACTTAAAGCAGACTGACTTGATAATTTCGTAATCAAACTTCAAGCAGACTGACTTGATAACTTTAAAATCAAACTTAAAGCAGACTGACTTGATAACTTCAAAATCGAACCTAAAGCAGTGACTTGATAACTTCAAAATCAAACTTAAAGCAGAATTACTTGATAACTTCAAAATCAAACTTAAAGCAGACTGACATGATAACGTCAAAATCAAAATTAAAGTAGACTGACTTGATAACTTCGGAATCAAACTCAAAGTAGACTTACTTGATAACGCCAAAATCAAACTTAAAATTGACTGACTCGATAACTTCAAAATCAAACTTAAAGCAGATTGACTTACTAACTTCAAAATCAAACTTAAAGCAGACTGACTCGATAACTTCAAAATCAAACTAAAGCAGACTGACTTGGTAACTTCATAATTAAACTTAAAGCAGAATGACTTGATGATTTCAAAATCCAAATTAAAGCAGACCGACTTGATAACTTCAAACTTAAAGCAGACTGACTTGATAACTTCAGAATCAAACTTTAAGCAGATTGACTTACTAACTTCAAAATCAAACTTAAAGCAGACTGACTCGATAACTTCAAAATCAAACTAAAGCAGACTGACTTGGTAACTTCATAATTAAACTTAAAGCAGAATGACTTGATGATTTCAAAATCCAAATTAAAGCAGACCGACTTGATGATTTTGTGATAAAACTTAAAGCAGATTGACTTGATAACTTCAAAAAAGCCTTAAAGCAGACTGACTTGATAACTTTAAAATCAAACTTAAAACAAACTGACTTGATAACTTCAAAATTGAACATAAAACAGTGACTTGATAACTTCAAAATCAAACTTAAAGCAGACTGGCCTGACAACTTTGAACTTAAAGCAGACTGACTTGACAACTTCAGAATCAAACTTAAAGCAGACTGACTTGACAACTTCAGAATCAAACTTAAAGCAGAGTGACTTGATAACTTCAAAATCAAACTTAAAGCAGACTGACTCGATAACTTCAAAATCAAACTAAAGCAGACTGACTTGATAACTTCAAACTTAAAGCAGACTGACTCGATAACTTCAAAATCAAACTAAAGCAGACTGACTTGATAACTTCAAAATCAAACTAAAGCAGACTGACTTGATAACTTCAAAATTAAACTTAAAGCAGACTGACTTGATAATTTCGTAATCAAACTTAAAGCAGACTGACTTGATAACTTCAAAAAAGCCTTAAAGCAGACTGACTTGATAACTTTAAAATCAAACTTAAAGCACACTGACTTGATAACTTCAAAATCAAACTTAAAACAGACTGACTTGAAAACTTCAAAATCAAACTCAAAGCAGACTGACTCGATAACTTCAAAATCAAACTTCAAGCAGACTGACTTGATAACTTCAAAATCAATCTCAAAGCAGACTGACTCGATAACTTCAAAATCAAACTTAAAGCAGACTGACTTGATAACTTCAAAATTGAACATAAAGCAGTGACTTGATAACTTCAAAATCAAACTTAAAGCAGACTGGCCTGACAACTTTGAACTTAAAGCAGACTGACTTGACAACTTCAGAATCAAACTTAAAGCAGACTGACTTGACAACTTCAGAATCAAACTTAAAGCAGAGTGACTTGATAACTTCAAAATCAAACTTAAAGCAGACTGACTCGATAACTTCAAAATCAAACTAAAGCAGACTGACTTGATAACTTCAAACTTAAAGCAGACTGACTTGACAACTTCAGAATCAAACTTAAAGCAGACTCACTTGACAACTTTAAAATGACTGACTTGATGACTTCAAAATCAAACTTAAAGCAGACTGACTTTATAACTTCAGAGTCAAACTTAAAGCAGACTCACTTGATGAATTAAAAATCATACTTAAAGCAGACTGACTTGATAACTTCAAAATAGCATTAAAGCAGACTGACTTGATAACTTCAAAACACAAACTTAAAGCAGACTTACATGATAACTTCAAAATCAAACTAAAGCAGACTGACTTGATAACTTCAAAATCAAACTAAAAGCAGACTGACTTTATGATTTCAAAATCCAAATTAAAGCAGACCGACTTGATGATTTTGTGATCAAACTTAAAGCAGACTGATTTGATAACTTCAAAATGAAACTTAAAGCAGACTGACTTGATAATTTCGTAATCAATCTTCAAGCAGACTGACTTGATAACTTTAAAATCAAACTTAAAGCAGACTGACTTGATAACTTCAAAATCGAACCTAAAGCAGTGACTTGATAACTTCAAAATCAAACTTAAAGCAGAATTACTTGATAACTTCTAAATCAAACTTAAAGCAGACTGACATGATAACGTCAAAATCAAAATTAAAGTAGACTGACTTGATAACTTCTGAATAAAACTTAAAGTAGATTGACTTGATAACTCAAAAATCAAACTTAAAGCAGACCGACCTGATAACTTCAAACTAGCTTTAAAGCAGACTGACTTGACAACTTCGGAATCAAACTCAAAGTAGACTTACTTGATAACGCCAAAATCAAAATTATATTAGACTGATTCGATAACTTCAAAATCAAACTTAAAGCAGACTGACTTACTAACTTCAAAATCAAACTTAAAGCAGACTGACTCGATAACTTCAAAATAGCCTTAAAGCAGACTGACTTGACAACTTCAGAATCAAACTTAAAGCAGACTGACTTGATAACTTTAAAATGACTGACTTGATAACGCCAAAATCAAACTTAAATTAGACTGACTCGATAACTTCAAAATCAAACTTAAAGCAGAGTGACTTGATAACTTCAAAATCAAACTTAAAGCAGACTGACTCGATAACTTCAAAATCAAACTAAAGCAGACTGACTTGATAACTTCAAACTTAAAGCAGACTGACTTGACAACTTCAGAATCAAACTTAAAGCAGACTGACTTGATAACTTTAAAATGACTGACTTGATAACTTCAAAATCAAACTCAAAGCAGACTGACTTGATAATTTCAAAATCGAACTAAAGCAGACTGACTTGATAACTTCAAAATCCAACTAAAGCAGACTGACTTGATAACTTCAAACTTAAAGCAGACTGACTTTATAACTTCAGAATCAAACTTAAAGCAGACTCACTTGATGAATTAAAAATCATACTTAAAGCAGACTGACTTGATAACTTCAAAAAAGCATTAAAGCAGACTGACTTGATAACTTCAAAACACAAACTTAAAGCAGACTTACATGATAACTTCAAAATCAAACTAAAGCAGACTGACTTGATAACTTCAAAATCAAACTAAAAGCAGACTGACTTTATGATTTCAAAATCCAAATTAAAGCAGACCGACTTGATGATTTTGTGATCAAACTTAAAGCAGACTGATTTGATAACTTCAAAATGAAACTTAAAGCAGACTGACTTGATAATTTCGTAATCAAACTTCAAGCAGACTGACTTGATAACTTTAAAATCAAACTTAAAGCAGACTGACTTGATAACTTCAAAATCGAACCTAAAGCAGTGACTTGATAACTTCAAAATCAAACTTAAAGCAGAATTACTTGATAACTTCAAAATCAAACTTAAAGCAGACTGACATGATAACGTCAAAATCAAAATTAAAGTAGACTGACTTGATAACTTCGGAATCAAACTCAAAGTAGACTTACTTGATAACGCCAAAATCAAACTTAAAATTGACTGACTCGATAACTTCAAAATCAAACTTAAAGCAGATTGACTTACTAACTTCAAAATCAAACTTAAAGCAGACTGACTCGATAACTTCAAAATCAAACTAAAGCAGACTGACTTGGTAACTTCATAATTAAACTTAAAGCAGAATGACTTGATGATTTCAAAATCCAAATTAAAGCAGACCGACTTGATAACTTCAAACTTAAAGCAGACTGACTTGATAACTTCAGAATCAAACTTAAAGCAGATTGACTTACTAACTTCAAAATCAAACTTAAAGCAGACTGACTCGATAACTTCAAAATCAAACTAAAGCAGACTGACTTGGTAACTTCATAATTAAACTTAAAGCAGAATGACTTGATGATTTCAAAATCCAAATTAAAGCAGACCGACTTGATGATTTTGTGATAAAACTTAAAGCAGATTGACTTGATAACTTCAAAAAAGCCTTAAAGCAGACTGACTTGATAACTTTAAAATCAAACTTAAAACAAACTGACTTGATAACTTCAAAATTGAACATAAAACAGTGACTTGATAACTTCAAAATCAAACTTAAAGCAGACTGGCCTGACAACTTTGAACTTAAAGCAGACTGACTTGACAACTTCAGAATCAAACTTAAAGCAGACTGACTTGACAACTTCAGAATCAAACTTAAAGCAGAGTGACTTGATAACTTCAAAATCAAACTTAAAGCAGACTGACTCGATAACTTCAAAATCAAACTAAAGCAGACTGACTTGATAACTTCAAACTTAAAGCAGACTGACTTGACAACTTCAGAATCAAACTTAAAGCAGACTCACTTGACAACTTTAAAATGACTGACTTGATAACTTCAAAATCAAACTCAAAGCAGACTGACTTGATAATTTCAAACTTAAAGCAGACTGACTTTATAACTTCGGAGTCAAACTTAAAGCAGACTCACTTGATGAATTAAAAATCATACTTAAAGCAGACTGACTTGATAACTTCAAAATAGCATTAAAGCAGACTGACTTGATAACTTCAAAACACAAACTTAAAGCAGACTTACATGATAACTTCAAAATCAAACTAAAGCAGACTGACTTGATAACTTCAAAACAAATTTAAAGCAGACTGACTTGATAACTTCAAAATCAAACTAAAAGCAGACTGACTTTATGATTTCAAAATCCAAATTAAAGCAGACCGACTTGATGATTTTGTGATCAAACTTAAAGCAGACTGATTTGATAACTTCAAAATGAAACTTAAAGCAGACTGACTTGATAATTTCGTAATCAATCTTCAAGCAGACTGACTTGATAACTTTAAAATCAAACTTAAAGCAGACTGACTTGATAACTTCAAAATCGAACCTAAAGCAGTGACTTGATAACTTCAAAATCAAACTTAAAGCAGAATTACTTGATAACTTCAAAATCAAACTTAAAGCAGACTGACATGATAACGTCAAAATCAAAATTAAAGTAGACTGACTTGATAACTTCTGAATAAAACTTAAAGTAGATTGACTTGATAACTCAAAAATCAAACTTAAAGCAGACCGACCTGATAACTTCAAACTAGCTTTAAAGCAGACTGACTTGACAACTTCGGAATCAAACTCAAAGTAGACTTACTTGATAACGCCAAAATCAAACTTAAATTAGACTGACTCGATAACTTCAAAATCAAACTTAAAGCAGACTGATTCGATAACTTCAAAATCAAACTTAAAGCAGACTGACTCGATAACTTCAAAATCAAACTAAAGCAGACTGACTTGATAACTTCAGAATCAAACTTAAAGCAGATTGACTTACTAACTTCAAAATCAAACTTAAAGCAGACTGACTCGATAACTTCAAAATCAAACTAAAGCAGACTGACTTGATAACTTCAAAATCAAACTTAAAGCAGACTGACTCGATAACTTCAAAATCAAACTAAAGCAGACTGACTTGGTAACTTCATAATTAAACTTAAAGCAGAATGACTTGATGATTTCAAAATCCAAATTAAAGCAGACCGACTTGATGATTTTGTGATAAAACTTAAAGCAGATTGACTTGATAACTTCAAAAAAGCCTTAAAGCAGACTGACTTGATAACTTTAAAATCAAACTTCAAGCATACTGACTTGATAACTTCAAAATCAAACTTAAAGCAGACTGACATGATAACGTCAAAATCAAAATTTAAGTAGACTGACTTGATAACTTCTGAATAAAACTTAAAGCAGATTGACTTGATAACTAAAAAATCAAACTTAAAGCAGACCGACCTGATAACTTCAAACTAGCTTTAAAGCAGACTGACTTGATAACTTCAAAATCAAACTTAAAGCAGAATGACATGATAACGCCAAAATCAAACTTAAATTAGACTGACTCGATAACTTCAAAATAAAACTTAAAGCAGACTGACTCGATAAATTCAAAATCATACTTAAAGCAGACTGACTTGATAACTTCAAAATCAAACTTAAAGCAGAATGACTTGATGATTTCAAAATCCAAATTAAAGCAGACCAACTTGATAATTTTGTAATCAAACTTCAAGCATACTGCCTTGATAACTTCAAAACACAAATTTAAAGCAGACTGACTTGATAAATTCATAATCAAACCTCAAGCAGACTGACTTGATAACATCAAAATCAAACTAAAGCAGACTGACTTGATAACTTCGAAATGAAACTTAAAGCAGACTGACTTGATCATTTCATAATCAAACTTAATGCAGACTGACTTGATAACTTCAAAAAAGCCTTAAAGCAGACTGACTTGATAAATTTAAAATCAAACTTAAAGCAGACTCACTCGATAACTTCAAAATCAAACTTAAAGCAGACTGACTCGATAACTTCAAAATCAAACTTAAAGCAGACTGACTTGATAGCTTCAAAGCGAACCTAAAGCAGTGACTCGATAACTTCAAAATCAAACTAAAGCAGACTGACTTGATAACTTTAAAATCAAACTAAAGCAGACTGACTTGATAACTTCAAAATCAAACTAAAGCAGACTGACTCGAGAAATTCAAAATCAAACTTAAAGCAAACTGACTTGATAACTTCAAAATCGAACATAAAGTAGACTGACTCGATAACTTGAAAATCAAACTTAAAGCAGACTTACTTGATAACTTCGGTATCAAACATAAAGCAGACTTACTTGATAACTTCAAAATCAAACTCAAAGCAGAATGACATGATAAAGTCAAAATCAAAATTAAAGTAGACTGACTTGATAACTTCTGAATAAAACTTAAAGCAGATTGACTTGATAACTTAAAAATCAAACTTAAAGCAGACTGACTCGATAACATCAAAATCAAACTAAAGCAGACTGACTTGATAACTTCAAAATCCAACTAAAGCAGACTGACTTGATAACTTCAGAATCAAACTTAAAGCAGACTCACTTGATGAATTAAAAATCATACTTAAAGCAGACTGACTTGATAACTTCAAAATAGCATTAAAGCAGACTGACTTGATAACTTCAAAACACAAACTTAAAGCAGACTTACATGATAACCTCAAAATCAAACTAAAGCAGACTGACTTGATAACTTCAAAACAAACTTAAAGCAGACTGACTTGATGACTTCAAAATCAAACTAAAAGCAGACTGACTTTATGATTCCAAAATCCAAATTAAAGCAGACCGACTTGATGATTTTGTGATCAAACTTAAAGCAGACTGATTTGATAACTTCAAAATGAAACTTAAAGCAGACTAACTCGATAACTTCAAAATCAAACTAAAGCAGACTGACTTGATAACTTCAAAATCAAACTAAAGCAGACTGACTTGATAACTTCAAAATTAAACTTAAAGCAGACTGACTTGATAATTTCGTAATCAAACTTCAAGCATACTGACTTGATAACTTCAAAAAAGCCTTAAAGCAGACTGACTCAAGAAATTCAAAATCAAACTTAAAGCAGACTGACTTGATAACTTCAAAATCGAACATAAAGTAGACTGACTCGATAACTTCAAAATCAAACTTAAAGCAGACTTACTTGATAACTTTGAACTTAAAGCAGACTGACTTGACAACTTCAGAATCAAACTTAAAGCAGACTGACTTGATAACTTTAAAATGACTGACTTGATAACTTCAAAATCAAACATAAAGCAGACTTACTTGATAACTTCAAAATCAAACTCAAAGCAGAATGACATGATAAAGTCAAAATCAAAATTAAAGTAGACTGACATGATAACTTCTGAATAAAACTTAAAGCAGATTGACTTGATAACTTAAAAATCAAACTTAAAGCAGACTGAATTGATAATTTCAAAATCGAACTAAAGCCGACTGACTTGATAACTTCAAACTTAAAGCAGACTGACTTTATAACTTCAGAATCAAACTTAAAGCAGACTCACTTGATTAATTAAAAATCATACTTTAAGCAGACTGACTTGATAACTTCAAAATAGCATTAAAGCAGACTGACTTGATAACTTCAAAATCCAACTAAAGCAGACTGACTTGATAACTTCAAACTTAAAGCAGACTGACTTTATAACTTCAGAATCAAACTTAAAGCAGACTCACTTGATGAATTAAAAATCATACTTAAAGCAGACTGACTTGATAACTTCAAAATAGCATTAAAGCAGACTGACTTGATAACTTCAAAACACAAACTTAAAGCAGACTTACATGATAACTTCAAAATCAAACTAAAGCAGACTGACTTGATAACTTCAAAACAAACTTAAAGCAGACTGACTCGATAACTTCAAAATCAAACTAAAAGCAGACTGACTTTATGATTTCAAAATCCAAATTAAAGCAGACCGACTTGATGATTTTGTGATCAAACTTAAAGCAGACTGATTTGATAACTTCAAAATGAAACTTAAAGCAGACTGACTTGATAATTTCGTAATCAAACTTCAAGCAGACTGACTCGATAACTTTAAAATCAAACTTAAAGCAGACTGACTTGATAAATTTAAAATCAAACTTAAAGCAGACTGACATGATAACGTCAAAATCAAAATTAAAGTAGACTGACTTGATAACTTCTGAATAAAACTTAAAGTAGATTGACTTGATAACTCAAAAATCAAACTTAAAGCAGACCGACCTGATAACTTCAAACTAGCTTTAAAGCAGACTGACTTGACAACTTCGGAATCAAACTCAAAGTAGACTTACTTGATAACGCCAAAATCAAACTTAAATTAGACTGACTCGATAACTTCAAAATCAAACTTAAAGCAGAGTGACTTGATAACTTCAAAATCAAACTTAAAGCAGACTGACTCGATAACTTCAAAATCAAACTTAAAGCAGACTGACTTGATAACTTCAAACTTAAAGCAGACTGACATGATACCTTCAAAATGACTGACTTGATAACTTCAAAATCAAACTTAAAGCAGAATTACTTGATAACTTCAAAATCAAACTTAAAGCAGACTGACATGATAACGTCAAAATCAAAATTTAAGTAGACTGACTTGATAACTTCTGAATAAAACTTAAAGCAGATTGACTTGATAACTAAAAAAATCAAACTTAAAGCAGACCGACCTGATAACTTCAAACTAGCTTTAAAGCAGACTGACTTGACAACTTCGGAATCAAACTCAAAGTAGACTTACTTGATAACGCCAAAATCAAACTTAAATTAGACTGACTCGATAACTTCAAAATCAAACTTAAAGCACAGTGACTTGATAACTTCAAAATCAAACTTAAAGCAGACTGACTCGATAACTTCAAAATCAAACTAAAGCAGACTGACTTGATAACTTCAAACTTAAAGCAGACTGACTTGATAACTTCAGAATCAAACTTAAAGCAGATTGACTTACTAACTTCAAAATCAAACTTAAAGCAGACTGACTAGATAACTTCAAAATCAAACTAAAGCAGACTGACTTGATAACTTCAAAATCAAACTTAAAGCAGACTGACTCGATAACTTCAAAATCAAACTAAAGCAGACTGACTTGATAACTTTAAAATTGAACATAAAGCAGTGACTTGATAACTTCAAAATCAAACTTAAAGCAGACTGGCCTGACAACTTTGAACTTAAAGCAGACTGACTTGACAACTTCAGAATCAAACTTAAAGCAGACTGACTTGATAACTTCAAACTTAAAGCAGACTGACATGATAACTTCAAAATGACTGACTTGATAACTTCAAAATCAAACTTAAAGCAGAATTACTTGATAACTTCAAAATCAAACTTAAAGCAGACTGACATGATAACGTCAAAATCAAAATTTAAGTAGACTGACTTGATAACTTTTGAATAAAACTTAAAGCAGACCGACCTGATAACTTCAAACTAGCTTTAAAGCAGACTGACTTAATAACTTCAAAATCAAACTTAAAGCAGAATGACATGATAACGGCAAAATCAAACTTAAATTAGACTGACTCGATAACTTCAAAATCAAACTTAAAGCAGACTGACTCGATAAATTCAAAATCATACTTAAAGCAGACTGACTTGATAACTTCAAAATCAAACTTAAAGCAGAATGACTTGATGTTTTCAAAATCCAAATTAAAGCAGACCAACTTGATAATTTTGTAATCAAACTTCAAGCATACTGACTTGATAACTTCAAAACACAAATTTAAAGCAGACTGACTTGATAAATTCATAATCAAACCTCAAGCAGACTGACTTGATAACTTCAAAATCAAACTAAAGCAGACTGACTAAATAACTTCAAAATGAAACGTAAGCAGACTGACTTGATCATTTCGTAATCAAACTTAAAGCAGACTGACTTGATAACTTCAAAAAAGCCTTAAAGCAGACTGACTTGATGAATTTAAAATCAAACTTAAAGCAGACTGACTCGATAACTTCAAAATCAAACTTAAAGCAGACTGACTTGATAGCTTCAAAGCGAACCTAAAGCAGTGACTAGATAACTTCAAAATCAAACTAAAGCAGACTGACTTGATAACTTTAAAATCAAACTAAAGCAGACTGACTTGATAACTTCAAAATCAAACTAAAGCAGACTGACTTGATAACTTAAAAATCAATCTTAAAGCAGACTAACTCGATAACTTCAAAATCAAACTAAAGCAGGACTGACTGAATAACTTCAAAATAAACTAAAGCAGACTGACTTGATAACTTCAGAGTCAAACTTAAAGCAGACTGACTTGATAACTTTAAAATGACTGACTTGATAACTTCAAAATCAAACATAAAGCAGACTTACTTGATAACTTCAAAATCAAACTCAAAGCAGAATGACATGATAAAGTCAAAATCAAAATTAAAGTAGACTGACTTGATAACTTCAAAATCAAACTAAAGCAGACTGACTTGATAATTTCAAAATCGAACCTAATGCAGAGTGACTTGATAACTTCAAAATCATACTCAAAGCAGACTGACTCGATAACTTCAAAATCAAACTAAAGCAGACTGACTTGATAACTTCAAAATCCAACTAAAGCAGACTGACTTGATAACTTCAGAATCAAACTTAAAGCAGACTCACTTGATGAATTAAAAATCATACTTAAAGCAGAGTGACTTGATAACTTCAAAATCATACTTAAAGCAGACTGACTTGATAATTTCAAAATCGAACCTAATGCAGAGTGACTTGATAACTTCAAAATCATACTCAAAGCAGACTGACTCGATAACTTCAAAATCAAACTAAAGCAGACTGACTTGATAACTTCAAAATCCAACTAAAGCAGACTGACTTGATAACTTCAGAATCAAACTTAAAGCAGACTCACTTGATGAATTAAAAATCATACTTAAAGCAGAGTGACTTGATAACTTCAAAATCATACTTAAAGCAGACTGACTCAATAACTTCAAAATCAAACTAAAGCAGACTGACTTGATAACTTCAAAACACAAACTTAAAGCAGACTTACATGATAACTTCAAAATCAAACTAAAGCAGACTGACTTGATAACTTCAAAACAAACTTAAAGCAGACTGATTTGATAACTTCAAAATCAAACTAAAAGCAGACTGACTTTATGATTTCAAAATCCAAATTAAAGCAGACCGACTTGATGATTTTGTGATCAAACTTAAAGCAGACTGATTTGATGACTTCAAAATGAAACTTAAAGCAGACTAACTCGATAACTTAAAAAATAAAACTAAAGCAGACTGACTTGATAACTTCAAAATCAAACTAAAGCAGACTGACTTGATAACTTCAAAATTAAACTTAAAGCAGACTGACTTGATCATTTCGTAATCAAACTTCAAGCATACTGACTTGATAACTTCAAAAAAGCCTTAAAGCAGACTGACTCAAGAAATTCAAAATCAAACT
Source organism: Echiichthys vipera (assembly GCF_963691815.1). Lineage (NCBI taxonomy): Eukaryota > Metazoa > Chordata > Actinopteri > Perciformes > Trachinidae > Echiichthys > Echiichthys vipera. Next base: position 7,934,560 of record NC_139825.1, on the reverse strand, counting down.
TAAAGCAGACTGACTTGATAACTTCAAAATCGAACATAAAGTAGACTGACTCGATAACTTCAAAATCAAACTTAAAGCAGACTTACTTGATAATTTTGAACTTAAAGCAGACTGACTTGACAACTTCAGAATCAAACTTAAAGCAGACTGACTTGATAACTTTAAAATGACTGACTTGATAACTTCAAAATCAAACTCAAAGCAGAATGACATCATAAAGTCAAAATCAAAATTAAAGTAGACTGACTTGATAACTTCTGAATAAAACTTAAAGCAGATTGACTTGATAACTTAAAAATCAAACTTAAAGCAGACTGACTTGATAATTTCAAAATCTAACTAAAGCCGACTGACTTGATAACTTCAAAATCCAACTAAAGCAGACTGACTTGATAACTTCAAACTTAAAGCAGACTGACTTTATAACTTCAGAATCAAACTTAAAGCAGACTCACTTGATGAATTAATAATCATACTTAAAGCAGACTGACTTGATAACTTCAAAATAGCATTAAAGCAGACTGACTTGATAACTTCAAAACACAAACTTAAAGCAGACTTACATGATAACTTCAAAATCAAACTAAAGCAGACTGACTTGATAACTTCAAAACAAACTTAAAGCAGACTGATTTGATAACTTCAAAATCAAACTAAAAGCAGACTGACTTTATGATTTCAAAATCCAAATTAAAGCAGACCGACTTGATGATTTTGTGATCAAACTTAAAGCAGACTGATTTGATAACTTCAAAATGAAACTTAAAGCAGACTGACTTGATAATTTCGTAATCAAACTTCAAGCAGACTGACTTGATAACTTTAAAATCAAACTTAAAGCAGACTGACTTGATAACTTCAAAATCAAACTTAAAGCAGACTGACATGATAACGTCAATATCAAAATTAAAGTAGACTGACTTGATAACTTCTGAATAAAACTTAAAGTAGATTGACTTGATAACTCAAAAATCAAACTTAAAGCAGACCGACCTGATAACTTCAAACTAGCTTTAAAGCAGACTGACTTGATAACTTCGGAATCAAACTCAAAGTAGACTTACTTGATAACGCCAAAATCAAACTTAAATTAGACTGACTCGATAACTTCAAAATCAAACTTAAAGCAGAGTGACTTGATAACTTCAAAATCAAACTTAAAGCAGACTGACTCGATAACTTCAAAATCAAACTTAAAGCAGACTGACTTGACAACTTCAGAATCAAACTTAAAGCAGACTGACTTGATAACTTCAAAATGACTGACTTGATAACTTCAAAATCAAACTTAAAGCAGACTGACTTGATAACTTCAAAATCAAACTTAAAGCAGACTGACATGATAACGTAAAAATCAAAATTTAAGTAGACTGACTTGATAACTTCAAAATCAAACTTAAAGCAGACTGACTCGATAACTTCAAAATCAAACTAAAGCAGACTGACTTGATAACTTCAAACTTAAAGCAGACTGACTTGATAACTTCAGAATCAAACTTAAAGCAGATTGACTTACTAACTTCAAAATCAAACTTAAAGCAGACTGACTCGATAACTTCAAAATCAAACTAAAGCAGACTGACTTGATAACTTCAAAATCAAACTTAAAGCAGACTGACTCGATAACTTCAAAATCAAACTAAAGCAGACTGACTTGGTAACTTCATAATTAAACTTAAAGCAGAATGACTTGATGATTTCAAAATCCAAATTAAAGCAGACCGACTTGATGATTTTGTGATAAAACTTAAAGCAGATTGACTTGATAACTTCAAAAAAGCCTTAAAGCAGACTGACTTGATAACTTTAAATTCAAACTTCAAGCAGACTGACTTGATAACTTCAAAATAAAACTCAAAGCAGACTGACTCGATAACTTCAAAATCAAACTTAAAGCAGACTGACTTGATAACTTCAAAATTGAACATAAAGCAGTGACTTGATAACTTCAAAATCAAACTTAAAGCAGACTGGCCTGACAACTTTGAACTTAAAGCAGACTGACTTGACAACTTCAGAATCAAACTTAAAGCAGACTGACTTGATAACTTCAAACTTAAAGCAGACTGACTTGACAACTTCAGAATCAAACTTAAAGCAGACTGACTTGATAACTTCAAAATGACTGACTTGATGACTTCAAAATCAAACTTAAAGCAGAATTACTTGATAACTTCAAAATCAAACTTAAAGCAGACTGACATGATAACGTCAAAATCAAAATTTAAGTAGACTGACTTGATAAATTCTGAATAAAACTTAAAGCAGACCGACCTGATAACTTCAAACTAGCTTTAAAGCAGACTGACTTAATAACTTCAAAATCAAACTTAAAGCAGAATGACATGATAACGCCAAAATCAAACTTAAATTAGACTGACTCGATAACTTCAAAATCAAACTTGAAGCAGACTGACTCGATAAATTCAAAATCATACTTAAAGCAGACTGACTTGATAACTTCAAAATCAAACTTAAAGCAGAATGACTTGATGATTTCAAAATCCAAATTAAAGCAGACCAACTTTATAATTTTGTAATCAAACTTCAAGCATACTGACTTGATAACTTCAAAACACAAATTTAAAGCAGACTGACTTGATAAATTCATAATCAAACCTCAAGCAGACTGACTTGATAACTTCAAAATCAAACTAAAGCAGACTGACTAAATAACTTCAAAATGAAACTTAAAGTAGACTGACTTGATCATTTCGTAATCAAACTTAAAGCAGACTGACTTGATAACTTCAAAAAAGCCTTAAAGCAGACTGACTTGATAGCTTCAAAGCGAACCTAAAGCAGTGACTAGATAACTTCAAAATCAAACTACAGCAGACTGACTTGATAACTTTAAAATCAAACTAAAGCAGACTGACTTGATAACTTCAAAATCAAACTAAAGCAGACTGACTTGATAACTTCAAAATCAATCTTAAAGCAGACTGACTCGATAACTTCAAAATCAAACTAAAGCAGACTGACTTGATAACTTCAAAATCAAACTAAAGCAGACTGACTGGATAACTTCAAAATTAAACTTAAAGCAGACTGACTTGATCATTTCGTAATCAAACTTCAAGCATACTGACTTGATAACTTCAAAAAAGCCTTAAAGCAGACTGACTCGAGAAATTCAAAATCAAACTTGAAGCAGACTGACTTGATTACTTCAAAATCGAACATAAAGTAGACTGACTCGATAACTTCAAAATCAAACTTAAAGCTGACTGACTTGATAACTTCAGAGTCAAATTTAAAGCAGACTGACTTGATAACTTTAAAATGACTGACATGATAACTTCAAAATCAAACATAAAGCAGACTTACTTGATAACTTCAAAATCAAACTCAAAGCAGAATAACATGATAAAGTCAAAATCAAAATTAAAGTAGACTGACTTGATAACTTCTGAATAAAACTTAAAGCAGATTGACTTGATAACTTAAAAATCAAACTTAAAGCAGACCGACCTGATAACTTCAAACTAGCTTTAAAGCAGACTGACTTGACAACTTCGGAATCAAACTCAAAGTAGACTTACTTGATAACTTCAAAATCAAACTAAAGCAGACTGACTTGATAATTTCAAAATCGAACCTAATGCAGAGTGACTTGATAACTTCAAAATCATAGTCAAAGCAGACTGACTCGATAACTTCAAAATCAAACTAAAGCAGACTGACTTGATAACTTTAAAACACAAATTTAAAGCAGACTTACATGATAACTTCAAAATCAAACTAAAGCAGATTGACTTGATAGCTTCAAAACAAACTAAAAGCAGACTGATTTGATAACTTCAAAATCAAATTAAAGCAGACCGACTTGATGATTTTGTGATCAAACTTAAAGCAGACTGATTTGATAACTTCAAAATGAAACTTAAAGCAGACTGACTTGATAACTTCAAAATCGAACCTAAAGCAGTGACTTGATAACTTCAAAATCAAACTAAAGCAGACTGACTTGGTAACTTCATAATTTAACTTAAAGCAGAATGACTTGATGATTTCAAAATCCAAATTAAAGCAGACCGACTTGATGATTTTGTGATAAAACTTAAAGCAGATTGACTTGATAACTTCAAAAAAGCCTTTAAGCAGACTGACTTGATAACTTTAAATTCAAACTTCAAGCAGACTGACTTGATAACTTCAAAATCAAACTCAAAGCAGACTGACTCGATAACTTCAAAATCAAACTTAAAGCAGACTGACTTGATAACTTCAAAATTGAACATAAAGCAGTGACTTGATAACTTCAAAATCAAACTTAAAGCAGACTGGCCTGACAACTTTGAACTTAAAGTAGACTGACTTGACAACTTCAGAATCAAACTTAAAGCAGACTGACCTGATAACTTCAAACTTAAAGCAGACTGACATGATAACTTCAAAATGACTGACTTGATAACTTCAAAATCAAACTTAAAGCAGAATTACTTGATAACTTCAAAATCAAACTGAAAGCAGACTGACATGATAACGTCAAAATCAAAATTTAAGTAGACTGACTTGATAAATTCTGAATAAAACTTAAAGCAGACCGACCTGATAACTTCAAACTAGCTTTAAAGCAGACTGACTTAATAACTTCAAAATCAAACTGAAAGCAGAATGACATGATAACGCCAAAATCAAACTTAAATTAGACTGACTCGATAACTTCAAAATCAAACTTAAAGCAGACTGACTCGATAAATTCAAAATCATACTTAAAGCAGACTGACTTGATAACTTCAAAATCAAACTTAAAGCAGATTGACTTGATGATTTCAAAATCCAAATTAAAGCAGACCAACTTTATAATTTTGTAATCAAACTTCAAGCATACTGACTTGATAACTTCAAAACACAAATTTAAAGCAGACTGACTTGATAAATTCATAATCAAACCTCAAGCAGACTGACTTGATAACTTCAAAATCAAACTAAAGCAGACTGACTAAATAACTTCAAAATCAAACTTAAAGCAGACTGACTTGATAGCTTCAAAGCGAACCTAAAGCAGTGACTAGATAACTTCAAAATCAAACTAAAGCAGACTGACTTGATGACTTTAAAATCAAACTAAAGCAGACTGACTTGATAACTTCAAAATCAAACTAAAGCAGACTGACTTGATAACTTCAAAATCAATCTTAAAGCAGACTAACTCGATAACTTCAAAATCAAACTAAAGCAGACTGACTTGATAACCTCAAAATCAAATTAAAGCAGACTGACTGGATAACTTCAAAATTAAACTTAAAGCAGACTGACTTGATCATTTCGTAATCAAACTTCAAGCAGACTGACTTGATTACTTCAAAATCGAACATAAAGTAGACTGACTCGATAACTTCAAAATCAAACTTAAAGCTGACTTACTTGATAACTTTGAACTTAAAGCAGACTGACTTGACAACTTCAGAGTCAAATTTAAAGCAGACTGTCTTGATAACTTCAGACTTAAAGCAGAGTGACTTAAAACAGAATGACTTGACAACTTCAAAATCAAACTTAAAGCAGACTGACATGATAACGTCACAATCAAAATTAAAGCAGACTGACTTGATAACTTCAAAACACAAACTTAAAGCAGTAACACGATAACTTCAAAATCAAACTAAAGAAGACTGACTTGATAACTTCAAACTTGAAGCAGACTGACTTTATAACTTCAGAATCAAACTTAAAGCAGACTCATTTGATGAATTCAAAATCATACTTAAAGCAGACTGATTTGATAACTTCGAAATCAAACTAGTCTCATCGGTGCCTTAAGTGTGAATCTATTGAGGGATATCAACACCTAGTCCTACACAACCGATCTAAAGCAGTCTGACTTGATAACTTCAAAATAGCCTTAAAGCAGACTGTCTTGATAACTTCAGACTTAAAGCAGAGTGACTTAAAGCAGAATGACTTGACAACTTCAAAATCAAACTTAAAGCAGACTTACTTGATAACTTCAAAATCAAGCTTAAAGCAGACTGACATGATAACGTCACAATCAAAATTAAAGCAGACTGACTTGATAACTTCAAAACACAAACTATAGCAGACTGACTTGATAACTTCAAAATCTATCCTAAAGCAGAGTGACTTGATAACTTCAATATCAAAGTTAAAGCAGACTGACTCGATAACTTCAAAATCAAACTAAAGCAGACTGACTCGATAGCTTCAATATCAAACTAAAGCAGACTGACTTGATAACTTCAAACTTAAAGCAGAATGACTTGATAACTTCAAAATCAAACTTAAAGCAGACTGACTTGATGAATTCAAAATAAAACTTAAAGTAGACTGACTTGATAATTTCAAAATCAAACTTAAAGCAGACTGACTTCATTACTTCTGAATCAAACTTAAAGCAGACTGACTTGATAACTTAAAAATCAAAATTAAAGCAGACTTACTTGTTAACCTCAAAATGACTGACTTGATAATATCAAAACACAAACTTTAACCAGACTTACTTGATAACTTCAAAATCAAACTTAAAGCAGACTGACGTGATTATTTCATAATCAAACTTCAAGCAGACTGACTTAATAACTTGAAAATTAAACTTAAAGCAGACTGACTTGATGATTTTGTGATCAAACTTAAAGCAGACTGACTTGATAACTTCAAAATGAAACTTAAAGCAGACTGACTTGATAATTTCGTCATCAAACTTCAAGCATACTGACTTGATAACTTCAAAAAAGCCTTAAAGCAGAATGACTTGATAACTTTAAAATCAAACTTAAAGCAGACTGACTTGATAACTTCAAAATCAAACTTAAAGCAGAATGACTTGATAACTTCAAACTTAAAGCAGACTAACTTTATAACTTCAGAATCAAACTTATGCAGACTGACTTGATAACTTCAAAATCGAACCTAAAGCAGTAACTCGATAACTTCAAAATCAAACTAAAGCAGACTGACTTGATAACTTCAAACTTGAAGCAGACTGACTTTATAACTTCAGAATCAAACTGAAAGCAGACTCACTTGATGAATTCAAAATCATACTTAAAGCAGACTGACTTGATAACTTCGAAATCAAACTAGTCTCATCGGTGCCTTAAGTGTGAATCTATTGAGGGATATCAACACCTACACAACCGATCTAAAGCAGTCTGACTTGATAACTTCAAAATAGCCTTAAGGCAGACTGACATGATGACTTCAAAACACAAACTTAAAGCAGACTTACATGATAACTTCAAAATCAAACTAGAGCAGACTGACTTGATAACTTCGAAATTAAACTAAAGCAGACTGACTTGATGACTTCAAAATCGAACCTAATGCAGAGTGACTTGATTACTTCAAAATCAAACTTAAAGCAGACTGACTCGATAACTTCAAAATCAAACTAAAGCAGACCGACTTGATGATTTTGTGATCAAACTTAAAGCAGACTGACTTGATAACTTCAAACTTAAAGCAGACTGACTTTATAACTTCAGAATCAAACTTAAAGCAGACTCACTTGATAAATTCAAAATCATACTTAAAGCAGACTGACTTGATAACTTCAAAATCAAACTTAAAGCAGAATGACTTGATGATTTCAAAATCCAAATTGAAGCAGACCAACTTGATAATTTTGTAATCAAACTTCAAGCATACGGACTTGATAACTTCAAAATAGCCTTAAAGCAGACTGACTTGATAACTTCAAAATCAAGCTTAAAGCAGGCTGACATGATAACGTCACAATTAAAATTAAAGCAGACTGACTCGATAACTTCAAAATCAAACTAAAGCAGACTGACTTGATAACTTCAAAATCGAACCTAAAGCAGAGTGACTTGATAACTTCAAAATCAAACTTAAAGCAGACTGACTCGATAACTTCAAAATCAAACTAAAGCAGACTGACTTGATAACTTCAAACTTAAAGCAGACTGACTTGATAACTTCAGAATCAAACTTAAAGCAGACTGACTTGATAAATTCAAAATAAAACTTAAAGTAGACTGAATTGATAATTTCAAAATCAAACTTAAAGCAGACTGACTTCATAACTTCTGAATCAAACTTCAAGCAGACTGACTTGATATCTTAAAAACCAAAATTAAAGCAGACTTACTTGTTAACCTCAAAATGACTGACTTGATAACATCAAAACATAAACTTTAACCAGACTTATTTGATTATTTCATAATCAAACTTCAAGCAGACTGAGTTAATAACTTGAAAATTAAATTTAAAGCAGACTGACTTGATGATTTCATAATCAAACTTACAGCAGAATGACTTGATGATTTCAAAATCCAAATTAAAGCAGACCGACTTGATGATTTTGTGATCAAACTTAAAGCAGACTGACTTGATAACTTCAAAATGAAACTTAAAGCAGACTGACTTGATAATTTCGTCATCAAACTTCAAGCATACTGACTTGATAACTTCAAAAAAGCCTTAAAGCAGAATGACTTGATAACTTTAAAATCAAACTTAAAGCAGACTGACTTGATAACTTCAAAATCAAACTTAAAGCAGAATGACTTGATAACTTCAAACTTAAAGCAGACTGACTTTATAACTTCAGAATCAAACTTATGCAGACTGACTTGATAACTTCAAAATCGAACCTAAAGCAGACTGACTTGATAACTTCAAAATCAAACTAAAGCAGACTGACTTGATAACTTCAAACTTAAAGCAGACTGACTTTATAACTTCAGAATCAAACTTAAAGCAGACTCACTTGATAAATTCAAAATCATACTTAAAGCAGACTGACTTGATAACTTCGAAATCAAACTAAAGCAGATTGACTTGATAACTTCAAAATCGAACCTAATGCAGAGTGACTTGATTACTTCAAAATCAAACTTAAAGCAGACTGACTCGATAACTTCAAAATCAAACTTAAGCAGACTGACTCGATAACTTCAAAATGAAACTAAAGCAGACTGACTTGATAACTTCAAAATGATGGATGCCCCCTGGGCGCCTTCCTAGGGAGGTGTTCCAGGCACTTCCAGCTGGGAGGAGGCCTTGGGGAAGACCCAGGACTAGGTGGAGAGATGAGATGAGATGAGATGAGTAGGGCTGCCCCAATGGGAGTCACACATGACCATTGGTCTCTCCTTTCCTTCTCAAACTAAGTCACAATTGCATGTTCATCAGCCCAATTTCAAAAATGATGTGCACTTTTGGTCAATATGATAGTATCAGCAAATAATAAAAATTACTTTCACCCGATAAACTAAACGTAACCCTGGCCTGACAAACTTTAAAGTGAGCTTTGTGGAATGGTTTAACTGATCACAAGTGTCGTATTTGACGATCCAGGTTATCCACAGAAAGAAACCCAGGGTATGTTCAGCGCGCGTCGTAGTGCACCACACACAATTACACAGAGGGAACTAGGTATGGAAAGCAGTGAGACATGTAATGACTATTGTACACTGCAGTACATTGACAACAACCTCTAACAAATAGGCTCCAACCAGCAAACTGGCTTAAAACAGCAGCCCAATGAACAGAACAGTCAACACAGAGTTCATCGAAGCGAACTTGCAGGTTAGAGACCCCTTTTAATCAATGTGTAGGAAAATGATGTAGAAAATAGATTTTAACATACATATATATATATACACTCAACAAAAATATAAATGCAACCCTTTTGTTTTTGCTCCCATTTTTCATGAGATGGACTTAAAGATCTAAAATTCATTCCAGATACACAATATTACCATATCTCTCAAACATTGTTCACAAATCTGTCTAAATGTGTGATAGTGCTCTGCTTTGCTGAGATAATCCATCCCACCTCACAGGTGTGCCACATCCAGATGCTGATCTGACATCATGATTAGTGCACAGGTGTGCCTTAGACTGTCGAAATAAAAGGCCACCCTGAAATGTGCAGTTTTGTCTCACAGCAAAATGCCAAAGATGCCACAAGCATTGAGGGAGCGTGCAATTGGCATGCTGACAGCAGGAATGTCAACCAGATCTGTTGCTCGTGCATTAAATGTTCATTTCTCCATCATAAGCCGTTTCCAAAGGCATTTCAGAGAATATGACTGTACATCCAACTGGCCTCACAACCGCAGACCACGTGTAACCACACCAGCCCAGGACCTCCACATCCAGCAGGTTCACCTCCAAAATCGTCTGAGACCAGCCACTGAGACAGCTGCTGAAACAATTGGTTTGCATAACCAAACAATTTCTGCACAAACTCTCAGAAACCGTCTCAGGGAAGCTCAACTGCATGCTCGTCGTCCTCATCGGGGTCTTGACCTGACTTGTCGCCGTAACAGACTTGAGTGGGCAAATGCTCACATTCGATGGCATCTGGCACGTTGGAGAGGTGTTCTCTTCATGGATGAATCTCGGTTTACATTGTTCAGGGCAGATGGCAGATAGCGTGTGTGGCGTCGTGTGGGTGAGTGCTTTGCTGATGTCAATGTTGTGGATCGAGTGGCCGTTTCGACGTTTCGACATGTGGACCGGGGGAGGTGGGGATCGAACCGCCAATCTTGCGAATAGAGGACGATCCACTCTACCACTTAGCCACATTCGCCCCTTTTCACCTAACAAAATGAGACAGTCGAGTTATTTTGTGTTTGTGCAAATATAAATACAACTGTATGCTTGTTATGTTGCTAAGCGGAGCTAGGTCAAAAATCAATAGTCAATAATGTTATATGTAATTTGGCTAGGTTAGCTGTGTCCTTTGATCATATTTGCTACACCACTAGGTCAGCTAGGCCTTGCTAGTTGTGATCAATTGCATTATACTGTATGTTTATCTGTTTAATAATGCATACATTTTGGTTGTATTTTGATTAGTTTCACTTAGTTTCAAGATTCCCAGTAAACTTTATGGAGAGTAATCACGTGTGTCCTGGAGTTTTTTGGGAGTGTTTAAACTCATTGGAAAGATAGCCCAAGACAGTGAAAAGACGGCAACACAGACAACGGGGGACCCAATGATAGCCTTCCTACGGAACTGCTGAATATCAAGAGATAAGGACAGGATTCGAAACAGCATTCGCCATCCCCAGCGCACCCGCCTGTTCAAGGGATGCCTTATGGAGCGAGCCTTGACCATTCTAAAACCACTAGTGACCCTGCCAAATATCTTGCCCCCAGTCACCTGGTGACCTCAGGTCTCACTATGTATGACGACCAGCCAATGAACTACTGGCCTTGGAAAACGTCATTCCATAATGCTATCACTGACCTCGGCATGTCTGCTGCAGAAGAACTCAACCTCCAAGTACCAAGTACCTGGGAAAAGAGTCAACAGAACAGGTAAAAAGGATAAAAGCGGTTAACAGCAGACACCCACCCAATGGCCTGGTCATTGCATTCGTTTCAAACACTGAACAATACGATGTCTGGCAGAGGAAAAGGCGGCGAATCTGATTAACTGAGTTCTATAGGTCCACACAAAAAACAGACTCGCTCTTGGGAGCTTTACCTTGTTGCGCCCGGCTGGGCAGCAGCCACCATGGCTCCACAATACTCCTCAAAGTTCGGCCAGTTCTGGGTCCGTCTGAGGTACACCGGAGAAGGCGAACCTCCTGGCAGAGACTACGTAGGAGAAGTAGACCCAGTTGATGTTTATTCATTCATAGCCCTTCCAAACAAAAAGGATTAGGAGATCTGCTTCTTCAAGGAAGCTCCTCTGCACCGGTTCCTCGAGGTTCAGGCCTTGAACGCCTCGGACTCCAAGTGGAAAGGCTGGGCAGTTGAATCCTCAATCCAAACTGACATGATTAACGTGGTGGTTAAATTCTGGACAGGCCACATACCTGTCCAGGATATTGAGCTATATTTGCACAGATATGGCGAAATTATACAACCCGTAATTAAGCCTGGGGACAAATTCAGGATCTGGTATGGTGTACGTAGAATCAAAGTCCGTCTGAAGAGAGATTCAGACGGCCACTTACTCCAGATCCCAAACTCCATCTCCCTCGATCTGTACAACAGACGCATTATATATCCCGGTCAGACCATGTCCTGCTTCATCTGCAGATCTCCACGGATCACCAGGTGAGGCAGTGCCCGACCATGAAGTGCTGGAGGTGTAGCAGCCTCGGCCACAGAGCCAAGGACTGCTCCTCCGAAGCATCCTGCAGTTTGTGTGGCGAAAAAGGCCACACTTTCTTCACCTGTCCACAATCCTTCGTAAATAAAGCCAAGAGCTCAGCTCAGCGGGGAAACCCTGCCGCTCCTCACTCTGCCCTGCAGGGTGATCCCCAGTCTGAAGCACAGCAGCAGCAACAACAACAGCAGCAGCAACACCAGCAGCAGAAACAACAGCAGCAGCAGAAACAGCAGCAGCCGCAGCAGCAGAGTCAACAGCAGCAGCAGCAGAGACAACAGCAGCAGCAGCAGCACCACCACCCACCAGAAGTCCCACGACAGCAGCAGAAACCTCATCCCGGAGACCAGCAACAGCCTCAAGGCCAGTCCTTGGCTAAAGTGCCTCCACCTGATCTCGGCTCCCGACCGGAGTCCCAGCAGCAGGCCCACTGCTCCTCCACCCGGCAGCCTGCAGACGCCTCTCTGGAGGAATCCAGCCCATGGTCAGCGAGCCTGCAGCTCCCTGCTGCACCTGCAGGTTGAAGCAGAGAGCTCCTCTTTCTGCAGTAACTCTGACTCTTTTTCTCCTACTCCTGATTCTGATCATTTAGCTCAGGAGGAGGGATCCTCCTGAGCTAAATGATAACAATGATGATGATGATGATGAAACTCCATTTGTGGAAGTAAAGAGAAAAAGGAAAAGAAGAGCTTGTAGCTCATGTGATCAAACAGATAATAAGCGTCTTGATGACAAACCCACACCATAGTGTGTCCTCTATTTATTAAAAACAGACTATGATATTTTATGTTGTCAGGACTGAGACTGAGCACCTATACAGATGTAGCCCAGGTATCCAGCATGTGGAACAGAGGTGTAAGTGTTATCTCGATTGGGGAAAGTAAAGCTGATGGTGTGGGGATCTTCTTTAAAGGAGAACTAATTCCTGGTAGAATGCTCATGGTAGATTGTTTTTACAGAGGAGAAAAACATCGAATCATAAATGTGTACACTGCTCCTGAGAAAAGAAAAAAAATTAAACTCTTCAAAAGACTTAGAGAACCGCTGCTGGTCGGTTACAAAGTCATTTTATGTGGTGACATCAACAAAGTGACTGATGTAAACGACAGAGTGAGTTCTAAAGTCTTTAAACTGAGCCATGAAGGTACATTTTGATAGAAATATGTCATGAATCCAAATTAATAGATGTTTGCAGAAATGTTAATCCTGTTGGGATCAAATATACCCGGTTTGATTCACAGACAAAAACCCGGATTGACCATATTTATGTCTCAGCACTTTAAAGTTATACAGCGTAAAACAATACTAAATGATTTCTCTGACCACATGTTAATCCAAACGTCCTTGACTTCTGGAGCCTCAGAAACTAAACTAATTAAATCCATAAAAAACTTAGACGGGGATGTAATTTATGATGTGAAACAAAAAAGACATGTGATCAGAGAATTATGTGCAGAAGCATATAAAAAAATTAAAATAGACCCTGGTTGTGTAAATATTTTATTATATATATTTTAATATTCGTCAGAGACGTCCACCTCCATCCCCTCATCCCTGACTGTAGGGAATGCATCATCTGCATCCGAGGGAGGGTTATCGGACTCATCATCCAATTGTTCGGATCGATGGAGTGGCCGGGAAGGTGGAGTCCGTGGTCTGGGAATGTAACTGGTTCTGGCGGGTTGATCGGGGTGACGCTGATGAAAGTCCCTGATGAGGTGGTGATCCAATATGTGTCTGGCAGGAACCCAGGATCTCTCCTCGGGGCCGTATCCCTCCCAATCCACCAGGTATTGGAGGCCCCTCCCACATCGGCGGGACTGCAGGAGACGACGGACAGTGTAGGTGAGGCCTCCGTCAATGAAACGAGGAGGTGGAGGAGGTGGGATGGCAGGGACCAGAGCACTCTCTCGGACCGGTTTGATTCTGGAGACGTGGAATGTGGGATGAACACGCATAGACCAAGATGAGGGGGGATTGGGATGACATGCAGCGGAGTGCCGTCTCCATCTCCTGATTTTTGCGTTCCGTCTGACCGTTAGACTGGGGATGGTATCCTGATGAGAGACTGACGGTGGCCCTCAGGAGTGAGCAGAATTATCTCCAGAAAACGGAGGCGAACTGGGGGCCCCGATCAGAAACCACGTCTACTGGGATGCCATGGAGGCGGACAACATGTTTAAGCAACAGTCTTGCAGTCCCTTTAGCTGAAGGGAGTTTGGGCAGGGGCACAAAGTGGGCCATCTTGCTGAACCGGTCCACCACCATCAAAATGGTGGTGTTGCCGTTGGACGGTGGTAGACCGGTGACGAAGTCCACGGAGATGTGTGACCAAGGACGATGAGGTATCGGTAGTGGGTGCAGAAGACCAGCAGGAGCTTGGAGTGTGGGTTTATGTTGGTTGCAGGTGGGGCAGGTGTTGACGAAGCTCCGTGTATCCTCAGCCAGAGTGGACCACCAGAAGCGACGCTGCACAACCTCCTTCGTCCGCTGGATCCCAGGGTGACAGGTGAGGTTGGAGCTGTGAGCCCACTGGAGGACCTCGGACCGAAGGTCAGGTGGAACATACAGACGTTCTGGTGGACAGGACTTGGGTCCAGGCTGGTCCTGGATGGCAGCTCTGACCCTCTACTCCACCTCCCAGGTAAGTGTGGCGATGAGGCGTGAAGCTGGAAGAATGGTTTCAGGCTCTCGAGCCTCCTTCTTCTCCTCCTGAAACTGCAGAGACAAGGCATCAGGTTAGACGTTGCGGGACCCCGGCCGATATGAGAGGGAGAAGTTGAATCTGGTGAGGAAGAGAGACCACCGGGCCTGGCGGGAGTTCAGTCTCTTGGCTGACTGGATGTACTCCAGGTTCTTGTGATCCGTCCACACCAGGAACGGCAGTTTGGTCCCCTCTAACCAGTGACGCCACTCCTCCAGAGCCAACTTCACTGCTAGTAGCTCCCTGTTACCAATATCATAGTTTCTTTCGGCCGGGGACAACCGCATGGAGAAGAAGGCACATGGGTGAAGCTGCTGGTCGATGGCGGCCCTCTGAGAAAGGACAGCCCCTACTCCCACGTCGGAGGCGTCCACCTCAACCACGAATTGTTGTTCGGTGTCAGGCATTACGAGGATGGGGGCTGTTGTAAAACGTTTCTTCAGGGACCGGAAAGCCTCATTGGCGGCCGAAGACCACTGGAAGGACACCTTGGAGGAGGTGAGGGCTGTGAGAGGGGCTGCCACCGTGCTGTACCCTCTGATGAGCCTCCGGTAGAAGTTGGCAAAGCCCAGAAATCGTTGAAGCAGCTTACGGGAGTCTGGAGTGGGCCGGGAGGTGACAGCAGAGACCTTGGCAGAGTCCATCTGGATGGTCCCCTTCCCTATGACGTACCCCAGGAAGGAGACGGACGTAGCTTGGAATTCACACTTCTCAGCCTTTACAAAGGGAGAATTCTCCAGGAGGCGTTGGAGAACCCTCTGGACATGGTGGATGTGTTCATCTATGGAACGGGAGAAGATCAGGTCAGAGTCATTGATGTAGGTGTCCATGGCTTCTCTCTCTTCTCTTGGATATAGAGTACAGGCGACCCCTGGGTGGAACAGAACCAGGCTGGAGGTTGATGCCGCAGTAGTAGGGTCTATGCGGGGGAAGAGAGGTTGCCTTTGCTTTGCTGAAGACCTCTCGGAAGTTTAGGTATTCAGCGGGGACCCCCGACATATCTGGAGCAGGGCTGGAACAGGTAGATGACTGAGGAGCGGTGGCTTGTTTAAGGCAGACTTGATGACACATAGAACTCCAACCTAGGATCGCCCCCGTGCTCCAGTCTATGTGTGGATTATGACGCCGGAGCCAAGGAAATCCCAGGAGGAGTGGATGACGAGGAGAGGGAAGGATATGAAACTGGATCGTCTCATGGTGGTTGCCAGACAGGAGCATGTGGATGGGCACTGTCTGGTGGGTGACAGTTCCCAGGAGGTGACCGTCCAGGGCATTGGCGGGAGCAGGAACTGGCAGGCAAATTCGGCCAACGCCTAGCTGAAGTACTAGGTTGTTGTCGATGATGTTAGCGTCTGAACCAGAGTCTATGAGTGTGGCAAGAGTCTGAGAGCCTTGGGGAAGCAGTAGTTGAACCTGGCACAGGGGACGTGAAGCGAAGGAGGGTTTAGGGGTGTGACTCACCAGGACCTCCTTCCTCACTGGTGAGCCTGATCTTTTGCTGGACAGCTGGAAATGAAGTGTCCGGGCTGCCCACAGTAGAGGCAAAGGTTTCCTATGCGGTGCCTCTCTCTCTCTTGTGGGGTTAGGCTGGTCCGGCCAATCAGCATGGGTTCAGAATCCCTCCCCGGTGTGCTGGGGGGCGGAGTAAGTGACCTAGCAGGAGCTGGAGAACGAGGAGTCGGAAGCCCCTCCCCTCGTCCCTGACGTCTCTCTCGGTGTCTGGCTTGAATCCGTCTGCCCACACGGGAAGCCAGCTCGATGATATTGTCGAGAGAGGCAGGAAGGTCGTAGGACACCAGCTCATCTTTGATGTAGTCGGCCAGTCCAAGCAGGAAAGCGTCCACCTCAGTCGCCTGGTTCCACTAGCTCCGCCGAGCCCAGATGCGGAAGTCAATGGCGTAGACAGTCACCGAGCAGCCTCCCTGTCTGAGACCCAGAAGACCCCCAGAAGCGTCGGGACCTCTGGATGCCACACCAAACACCTTGCGGAGCTCGGTGGAGAAGGCGTTGAAGGAGAGGCAAGCAGGTGTGTGTCGGCTGTTCCCCACAGCCGAGCGCGACCAGTCAGGTTATTTATCGTGAACGCCACCCTTGCTTCCTCGGAGGCGAAGGTGTGAGGTTGCAGAGCAAAGAGGATTGAACAGTTTGTGATGAATGGATTGCAACCCTCTGGATCCCCGGCGTAGCGTTCTGGGACTCCCACTCGAGGCTCAAGGACGGGACCAGGATATACCGGAGCTGGTGGAGGAATGAACTGGGCGAGTGTAACGGTGAGTTGTTGAACCAGGGCGGATAGCGCGGCTAGCGCTTGCTCTTGGTTAGCTGCTGCTAACTGAATGTTAGCCGTGGTGGAGGCTAACATCACCTCTTGGTGCTGGAGCTGGATCTCCACCCGGTATAGGCAAGCCAGTGGATCCGGGTTGTGCGCTGGGTCCACACTCATGGCCAGATTGTACTGTAACGGGTTTGGTTAGGACCCAATAGCAGCACAAATACAGGCAGGAATCGTTGGTAACAAACTTTATTGGCTTTGGTGCAGGGAATAATCAGACTCACGGCGCTGCAGGGCTTACGCTCACTCTGAAGAGCTGAACCAGGTAACCACCAGTTAGCCACAGGAGCCGACAGGCTGAATCCAGAAGGGGACAGGCGAGGATCGTGGTCAGGGACAGAAGGCTGAGGTGATTTCCAGGAGATCGGTCAGGCAGGATAGTCGGAGGCAGGCTGGGTCGAAACCGGGAGATCAGGCAGAGTAACGCTGGAGAGTCTGGTGCAAGCATCGAGAACAATCTGGCAATGAGTGAGTGTGGAGTTGGGGCTTAAATACAGCCAGAGCAGAGAGCACAGGTGAGTGGAGTTGGCTTGATGAGAGGGGTGTGTCTGATTGGCAGATTGAAGCAGGTGCAGAGTGTGAGGCAGAGATGAACTGTGACAAGCCAAAGTAATTATGAATAGATTAAAGGATATCATCATTCATTCAGCTTTTATCTGTGAACAGTGTGTTTGTGTCTTGGAGTTGTCACGTTAAAACAAAAAAATGTCCGATAGACAACTGCAACGATGATGAGACACAACAGCACCTTTTAATGGACTGTTACAGAGCGAAGGAGGTGTGGGACAAACTTAAAGTGTATGGGGTAAACTTTGATCTGACTTATAAATCTCTAACGTACTGTATATAAGAAAAATGCCCCACAGCAAAACAAAAGGAACTGATGAAGCTGATCATATGCATCGTGTGCATGAAACAATGGAAAACACGATGCATAATGAGCCTTCACCAGACAGTAATTGACAGTGACTCCATGTGCAAACAGGTGCTCACTGAGCTCCGGAGGAGACGAACTCTGGACAAAACACAGCTCCTTCCATGGAGCTCTTTGAACTTACAACACAGCACTTTATACATCCCCATAGACTTGATACACACTTTAACTAACTTTGCACTATTTTGCACATGTAATTTTTTCCCCCCTGTAAAATGTACTGTATGTTTTGTCTTTGATTGTATATAACCTGTAAAACTGTAAATTCCAATAAAGCTTTTTTTTTAAAAATAGTCATGCCATGGGAGCGCCTCAACGAAATACATGGCTCGCAGGAGGCTGTTGAACAAGCTCTTTTCAACAAACTGGAAAGCTTTCCTAAAATCACAACAAAGGATCTACAGAAACTCAGAGACTTAGCTGACCTGTTGTCAGAGCTACAAGCGGCCAAGGAAGATGGATATCTCGCTGGATTGTCATACTTGGACACCTCCAGAGGAGTAAATCCTATCATTTAGAAACTCCCATACAACATTCAGGAAAAGTGGCTGTACTTTGGGACAAAATACAAACGTGAACATTTCATCATCTGTGTTGGTAAACTTCATTCACACTGAGGAGAAAGGCTCGCACAGACCCAAGCTTTAACCTCTTCACACAAGCTTCAGCAGAAAGAAAGGATACATGGGAGCAAGTGCGGCTATTTAATTAGCATAACAGAGCTAACGTTAACACGGTATGTTCCTAAACCATCTGTTGGTACAGTTGATCGAAGAGCAAACCATCTTGTCACGTATGATAAAACTACCACACGAATGACCGCAGTCCAGGTCGAGATGATCAACACACTCATCACACTGTTTACTTCCATAGTTCACTTCCGTTGGCAGTAAAGACGATCAAAACAGACCTGCGAATATTCTCATTTCAATAGGTCAAATTCAGTCAAAACCAACTGGACTTGGTTATTTGTCTAGGAAGACGTTTCACCTCTCATCCAAGAGGCTTCATCAGTTCATGTACGCATCTGACCAGGCTGGGACTGGTCCAACTAACTGGTGTGGAGATCCAGGTATTTAACCTCTCACAAGGCCGATGATGTCACTGAAACCCTTTGTGCTCCAAGTGCCAACGACCGCTGTTAGAGTGGCAGTCGCTGGTGGGAAGTTGGTTTTGAATTCGTTAGTGCTCTATTGAGTCTTAATGACAGTCGTTGGAGTCCCAGGAGGCCTTTTGTGAACAGTTGTTCTTTGAGGTTAAATTGTTGAATCTCCTGGGAAGGGATGCATTGCAGCATTGTAAATTGCATTGCAGCATTGTAAATTGGAGCATTAATGGAACCTTAATGGAACTGAGGCTGAACAGCTAAGGTTAAAAGTGTCAGCAGCGTTGTCCCAAGCTAAGGTCCCCCAATCCAACCTCACCATTGAAGAGAGAAAAGCAGTAACAGCACTGAGCAAAGACCACAGCATCACAATCCTTCCAGCAGACAAGGGTAGATGCACAGTTGTTCTCAATACAACTGATTATCAGGCAAAGATCTCTGCACTACTCAGTGACTCTAACACTTATGAAACTCTGAAACGAGACCCTACCAGCGGTTACAAAAAGAAGGTTATAGAGTGTCTACAGCAACTACGAAAAGAAGGAGTCATTAGCAAATCACAATATTGCAGGCTTTACCCCACAGACTCAACCCCCTGCTTATATGGACTCCCATAAATCCATAGAGAAGGGGCCCCGCTCAGGCCCATTGTCAGCAGCATAAACTCGGTCACTTATAACATTGCCAAGCACATCCAAAACTCCATAGACTTTGTGAACAAATTCAGAGACCTAAAAATGGATCCAGATGAAACCATGGTATCCTACGACGTGACTTCCTTGTTCACCTGTATTCCAACCATGGAGGCCTTGGCCACAGTAAGAGAGCGGCTCACACAGGACAACTCCTTACACAACGAACAAATCTCAAACCAGACCACATTTGCCAACTTCTGGATTTGTGCCTGAACACCACATATTTCCAGTTTAATGGCATTTTTTACAGACAGAAACACGGCTGTGCCATGGGTTCACCAGTATCCCCTATTGTGGCATTTCTATACATGGAGGAGGTAGAGGACAAGGCTTTGAACTCCTTCAAATCCAAAGAGGTGCAAACATACACGCATGTCTTTCTACATCTCACGCAGACGATGTTCTCCGTATCTAACCTATACTAACACACTAACATCCTGACACTTATTCTACCTGTACTAACACACTAACATCCTGACACTTACTCTTCTTTTACACTTTATTCTTGTTGTTAGGTTAAAATGTTTTTGTATAGTTGCACTGTCATTATTTGCTGCTCTGTGTGCCCTGAATTGCCCCCCGGGGACAAATAAAGTTTTTTGAATTGAATTGAATTGAGGCCTGAGGAGTTAGCTCTCCTGTGTTGGGCCATGCGTTTATGCAGTGGTTGTTTTGTTTCTCCAATGTAGAGATCTGTGCATTCCTCGTTGCATTGGACAGCATTAACCAGATTGCTTTTGTGGGTGTGTGGTGTTCTGTCCTTGGGATGTACTGAAATACACAGGGATGCAGTGTTTGTTGAAGATCCTCCTGAGTTTCTCCCGCCAGTTTACCAGTTTCGCCAGTTTATCCCAGCCACATACGGAATGACTATGTTGTTTCTCTTGTTTTCTTTTTCCTTTCTCAACCACACTGGTTTTCTTTCTGGAAGCAGCTGCCGTTTTCACAAAGGTCCAGCTGGGGTAGCCACAAGTTGTGAGGGCGCCTCTCAGGTGCTTGCGTTCTTCCCCTTGGGCCTGTGAGCTGGTTGGTACGTTATCAGCTCTGTGTTGCAGTGTTCTGATAACTCCAAGCTTGTGTTCCAAAGGGTGGTGAGAGTCAAACAGTAGATATTGATCTGTGTGAGTGGGTTTTCTGTATACCCCAATGTGGAGGCTCCTGTCATTCTCCATATGGACTTCACAGTCTAAGAAAGGCAAACTATTGTGCTTGACTTCTTCTCTGGTGAACTTGATGTTCTGTGAACGGGTGTATATGATGTAAACATGCAGTAGACTGTTGAAACAGGTATGAACAGAACTGTAGTGCAGAAAAGATATAAGTGGACAGTGATCGGATTCAGATGAGGTCAGACATGATACATATGTGTAATGAGCAGACGTAAACAGAACTATAGTGCAGTAATAGAGTATAAATATAATATATAACTATAAGCTATGTGCAGATACTAAATAATAAAGTGATAGTGGTGCATGGCAGGAAAACAGCAGTCTAAGTATATGCTAACTCTGTGTAACCAGATGAATACTGAAAAATAAAGTGACCATAGTGCTATGATGGATACAATATAAGACTTGATAGACAGAATAAATTGGAGCAGTGAGAACATAGTAAAAGAATAAGTCCGGTGTGAACATAATAACAGAATAAATAAGTAAGTGGGGTAGTGCAACAGACCGGAGTAACATAGTAAACAGAATAAATAAGTGGAGTAGTGCAACAGACCAGTAACATTATAAACAGAGTGAACAGAATAAAGTGGAGTAGTGCATCAAACCAGTCGTTCACAGCTTTGAGGATAGGAGTGGAGGTAGATAGCCAGTTCACGTGTCCGGTAAGTGTCCCGGGGGGGTGAAGGTGTCCAGGGAAGGTGTCAGGGGTGGGAAGGGGGGGTGATGGTGTCCAGGGAGGGTGTCTGGAGTGGGGGGGGTGAAGTGTCCAGGGGAGGGTGTCAAGAGTGGGGAGGGGGATGGTCAGAGGGGTCAGGAGTTGAGGAGCTGGACAGCCCCGGGGATGAAGGTTGCTCTTATCCTCTGTGTCCTGCAGCAGGGACAGCGAAGACGGCATCCTGAGGGGAGCCACTCAAACGCTGAGAAGAGAGCATGAGAGGGGTCCTGCATGATCCGACCAGCTAACCTGAGTGTCTGCTGCTCATGGATGGTCGACAGAGTTCTAACAGGAAGTCCAATGATCTTAGAGCAGACCGTGGCTATGCTCTGCAGGCGGTTTCTGTTCTGGAGGTTTGTGGAGTAGAACCAGCATGTGATGGAGAACGGGATGATGCTCTCGATGAAGGAGTAGTGAAAGGTCAGGAGGATGTTCTTGCTGACTCCAAAGGAATTGAGCTTCCTAAGGAGGTATTTCCGCTGCTGACATTTCCTGAGTATCTCCTCTGTGTTGGAGGAGAATTTCAGCAGGCTGTCGAAGATGGTGCCCAGGTACCTGTACTCCTCAACTGCTTCAACAGGCTTCCTGTGGATCACGGTGTTTGCTGATGCAGCCAGTTCCCTCTGCTTGTTGGAGAAGGTCACCACCATGTCTTTGGTTTTGTTGACATTCAGCTCCAGGCAGGAGCTGTCACACCACTCCACAAACTCCTGAAGAGCTGGTCCGTGGTGCAGAGATGGGCCTGACAGCAGAGACAGGAGGACGGTGTCGTCAGCGTACTTCACCAGATGACCGTTAGGCTGTGTGGTTCTGCAGTCATCGGTGTAAAGGATGAAGAGCAGAGGTGAGAGCACACAGCCCTGAGGGGAGCCGGTTGAGGTGTGTTGGAGGTCTGAGAAGGTGCTGTTGACCAGGACTCTCTGTGAACGGTTGGTCAGGAAGTCCAGTATCCACAGGATTAGCTGTGGGTCCAGATGAAAGAGGGCTGAGAGTATGTCAGCCAGGATGTGGGGCTGCATGGTGTTAAATGCAGAAGAGAAGTCTGCAAACAGGAGTCTGGCTGAGACATTTGACGGCGCTCTTCTTGGGGATGGGGATAACTGTTTCCATTGCTGGGGGGCTATGCTGCTGTCCATGGATCTTTGAAACAGGGTCTGAAACACGCCCCCTAGCTGCTCAGCACAGTGCTTCAGGACGCGGCCGCTGATTTTGTCTGGGCCAGGTGAGCTGTTCTCCCTTGTCTTCCTGAGGGCTTTCACCACGTCCTCTGTGCTGAAGGTGAAAGCTGCTGAGTCACTGGGCTTGAGCTTGGACATCGCTTCTTCCAGCTGGGTGGTGTTGTCCTGCTTGAACATTGTGTAGAAAGAGTTAAGGTCGTTGGGGAGAGATGAAGAGCTGCTGCCTGAAACCTGGATGGTTTTTGTGTTGCTGGCAGCAGTGTTCACAGCAGCCATGTTCTTGAGTCCCTGCCAGGCTGAGCGGAGGTTACCCTGCGTGAAGCACTCCTCCACTTTGTTCTTGTACTCCAGCTTGGCAGTTTTTATGGCATGCTTGACCTCTCTGTTGACCTCTTTTTTCTCCGTTTCAGAGCCGGTGAAGAAGACCCTTTTCTTCTTGTTGAGGATCTCCTTGAGCTCTTTGGTGATCCAGGGTTTGTTGTTGGGGTAGATAGTGACCGTTTTGGAGGGGATGATGTTGTCCACACAGATGGAAATGTACGCTGACACAGTGTCCACATGTTCATTAATGTCATCAGAGGGGGCCAGGAGGTTGTCCCAGTCAGTGGATTCAAAGCATCCTTGGAGTGTGATGATGCTTTCGTTGGTCCACTGCTTGATGTCCTTGACAACTTTCTTCACCCTTCTCATGACAGAGATGTAAGCCGGAGCAAGCAGGATGGCATGGTGATCAGCAGAGCCCAGAGGGGGGAGGGCGACAGATCTGTATGCGTCGGGTACTGAACCATAGCACTTGTCCAGTGTCTTCTCCTGGCGTGTGTGGCATGTGATATACTGTTGATAACCTTTTCATGATTTGTCCAGGGAGCAGTGGTTGAAATCACCCAAGATGAATTTGGGAGATTCCGGTGAAATGTGGTCCAGTTTGTTTAAAGAGTCTGTGATGTGTTCAGTGGCTCTGACTGCGTTGGCTCTGGGGTGGATGTAAACCAGGATGACAAAGAGCTGAGGAAACTCTCTGGGTAGGTAGAAAGGACGAAGGGAGACAGTCAGAAGCTCAATGCCCGGGGTGCACAGTTTCTCCCTCACGACGATCACACACGCCGCCGCCATGTTGTTTACCGGTGAGCTCACTGTCTCGATCAAGTCATAGAGGGGGCCGAAGCCAACAACGTGCAGGGCATTGTCATCGTCATTCTTATTTGACCACGTCTCAGTGAAAGCAAAACCGAGGCAGTCCTGTACTCATGCATGTGGTTAACGTTAGCTTGTAGCTCGTCCGTTTTATTCCGGAGGGATCGAACATTAGCTAGGACGATAGATGTAAGCGGCCGTTGTTTACAAGTCTCCCGTTTGAGCCTGGCCCTTATTCCGCTCTTTCTCGTCCCCCTTCTGGTTACCTTATTTTTCTTGTGTGTGGACTTGTCATGGCTGGTTGAGTTACTCCGCAGTAATTCCTTCGGTAGCAAGTCTACGGCGAAGGCGTGTAGAGGATTGAGTCCGAGCTGCAGTAGGGTCTCTCTGGAGTATGTGTTCCGCTGGTCGTTGTTCCTGCTCGCCGTCACAAACTCCAGGGGAAACCACACTTGAAGAATGGCCATAAAAAACAGGGGTATATCGGGTATGTCAGTCTGGTTTCAGGGCGAACCACAGTATAGAGACAGCCCTTTTAAAGATTTTAAAGGACATCAGGTGCAACTTGGATAACAATGAACTCTCCAGTCTACTACTGGATCTAACCGCCGCCTTCGATACAGTAGACCATCACATTTTATTAGATAGAATGAAGAACCTGGTCGGCCTCTCTGGTACTGTTCTTAACTGGTTCATTTCTTACCTCACAGATCGACACTTCTTTGTAAGTATGGATACATGTTCCTCAGAAACCCACAAAATAAAGTGTGGTGTTCCCCAAGGGTCAATTTTAGGTCCAACTCTTTTTAATCTTTACATGCTTCCCCTTGGGGACGTCATCAGGAGGCACGGCATCAGCTTTCATAGTTATGCTGACGATACGCAACTGTATATCGCGGTGTCTCCCGATGACACAGGACCTATTGATGTCCTTTTTAACTGCATTTTAGATATCAAGACATGGATGGCAGGAAATTTCCTACAGCTCAACCAGGACAAAACAGAGATTTTACTCATTGGTCCTGAGGGCCAGAAAGAGAAACTTTTACCAAAGTTACAGAAATTTAAACTATCAAAATCTGTAAAAAATCCGGGTGTGATTTTTGACTCTGAGCTCAGTTTTATTCCACACATCAAGAATATAACAAAAATAGGTTTTTACCATCTTAAGAACATAGCCAGAGTCCGCCCGTTTCTCTCTCAGGCCAGCACGGAGGTGCTGATGCATGCTTTTATCTCTTGTCGTATAGACTACTGTAATGCCCTGCTCTCTGGCCTTCCCAAAAAGAGCATTTCGAATCTACAATTATTACAAAACTCAGCTGCACGAGTGCTGACAAGGACCAGAGGGCGGGAGCACATAACACGAGTTTTAAAGTTGCAGCATTGGCTCCCCGTGTGTTTCAGGATTGATTTTAAAGTTCTTCTACTAGTTTTTAAGTGTCTTAACGGTCTTGGGCCCTCTTACCTATCTGATTTGCTTTTACCTTATTGGCCGACGCGGACCCTGAGGTCCTCCGGCACCGGCCTTTTAACCATACCACAGGTAAGTTAAAAAAAGCACGGGGAGGCGGCTTTCAGTTATTATGGGCCCCGACTGTGGAACAGCCTGCCGGAGAGCCTCAGGGTCGCGGAGACTGCTGAGGTTTTTAAAAAGAGGCTTAAGACCCATCTTTTTAACCAGGCTTTTAGTTAATTGATTTCTTTTAGGCAGTGCTAATCAGAGCACTTTTTATCCTTTTTTTACTGTTTTAATCTCTGTGTTTTAGCCTTCATGCTTTTATTTATTTTTATGTCCTCATGTCTTATGCTCTAATGCTTTTATTTTCTATTTCATGTTTTAGCCTCTATGCTTTTATGTTTTAGTCCCTCATTTTTAGCCTCCATATTTTAACCCTTTACTGTTCTAGGCAACAGTTTTTAATCTCCAGTGTTTCCTCAGGGGGCCTGCCAGTTTGGGAGTTGTCTCTGATCTTGGCCGCGGGGGGTGCTGTCCCGTTGACGGTTCCGGCCCGGGCAGCTAGAGGGCTCTGCACCTTGGTGCGGAGGCTCCTGTCTGCTCGGGTTGGGCTGGTCTCTGTGGCGGTGCTCCCTGTGACCTTGGACTGGGATCTCTCCCGGTGTGGTTGGCCCCCCAAAAGGTAGCTTCCTCTAGACTCCTCTGTACCTCAGGTCTCGCTGCCCGGCCATGTCTCTGTAGTGACAGCTAGCGTTGGTGTAGGTGTGAGTCTGTGTATCTGTGTGCCTGCATGGCTGTGTGTGTTTATGTGAATGTGTGAATGAAAGTATATACATTTGTGTATGTCTATGTGCATGACTGTGGGAGGGTTGGGTTCTTTTAACTTTCTTCTCCTGATTTTATTTGATGTTTCTCTTTTTCTGTACATCTCTGTAAGGCACTTTGCGATACTTTTCTGTATAAAAAGCGCCATATAAATAAAGGTTGATTTGATTTGATTTGATATCCATGCCGAATGGAGAATTAAAGTGCCGGGTGAAATAGGAAAAGAAAAACGAGGAGAAGAACTTCCGTTGTCCGGCAGTCACGGGGTTATAGGAAGGTAAACAAAGAGAGCGTCAAGAGGGAACGGGCGAGGGAAAAAGTCTGCTTCGTCTATGTAACGTAGTTGAAAAGTTAGAAAACACACTCGGCATATGGGGCATGCAAAGGGTAAACTAAAAAGTAACAAATATATACATAAAACAAGTAGGAAAACGTAATAAATGCTAAATAACGCTAAAAGTTGCTCTGTGCTCCGACCGGTCGACCACACGAGCAGCGACCCGGAACCTGGACTCCGCTGTCCACTTACACCTCAAGGAGAAGGCCCACTCCTTTGATGACACCAATGTCCAAATCTTGGACAGAGTGGACAGTTTGAAAGAGGTGTAAAATAAGCCATCTATGTAAAAGTAGAGAAACCATTGCTAAACAGAGGAGGAGGTCTGAGACACCACTTATCTCCAATTTACAATGCTGCCCTTTCATCCCTTCCCAGGAGATTCAACAATCTAACCTCAAAGAACAACTGTTCACCAAAGGCCTCCTGGGACTCCAACAACTGTCGTTAAGACTCAATAACGAAGTTCGAAACCAACTTCCCACCAACGACTGTCACTCTCACGACGGTCGTTGGCACTTGGAGCACAAAGGGTTTCAGTGACATCATCGGCTTTGTGGGAGGTTAAATACCTGGATCTCCACACCAGTCCCAGCCTGGTCAGATGCGTGCATGAACTGGGGAAGCCTCTTGGATGAGAGGTGAAACGTCTTCCTAGAAAAATAACCAAGTCCAGTTGCTTTTGACTGAAATTGCTTTGAGGATCAAAACAGACCAGCTGTCAGCACACCATGAAAGTGAGATGACATTTCACAGCCAAATCAAAACAGCCAAAAAACCCTCTTTACACACTAGCTCCTAGCTTATCACCATCCTAGAGCTATTTCCACGGCCACCCCCCTTCTTCTCTCAAGCAACTACTGAGGTCTGTTTTCACAAAGCAGGTTCAACAAACTCTGAGTCTAACCCTGAAACTCTGAGTTTTCCGTTCAAGAACAGCTGATTTGAGTTAGTTTTATCAACTTGGAGTAGTTTCACCTGGCGTTAAGCGCGTCCACTTATATACTATAAGTATAGAAAGATAGCATCAATGGAGCCCCGATTTGACGAGTCACCATGGCAAGGGAAAGACAAGGGCTACCACTGGAATTGTAAATAAATATTGCGCTCATACAGTGAGTTTGAGCACGTTTTTGGCCGAAAGTGTTACACCACTGCAGCAGCAAAAGAGAGGGAGACGGCGTGGGAGAACATTGCTGCGCGGGTCAATGCATAAGTTTAAATGTAGTCCTTTGCAATCACAATAATATCACAGGGGGGAACTTGAGTGGTAGTCTATTAATTTATTTCATTTAGGTGCATTCCCGCAGGGAGAAGCGCAGCTTAAGATAAAACATAAAAACATTGTTTCAAACAAGTAAGACCTCGGCACAATCTCATTTGGGTAACTCATTTTGAGCATGTTTTACATTGTTAAGTATATATTACTGTAAGTGGCTGTTTGACTGTACAGTTGTTTTGTCCCCAACATAATGCTGTTTTCACACACATAAATGTCTTCTTTTCTATATCATGTTCTGTTAATTAATTAAGCCTATTTAAACTAAGACAGACTTCTACTCATCCAACAGAAAGAAAACAGATTCCCGTAAAATGGGTGGTGGCCTAGCACCGCCACCTCTAACGCAGGCAGAGGAGCTGGCCCTAAGCCCGAATTTAGGAAGGCCGGTGGGTGAGGGAATCCCTGGAGGGTGCTCATCTTCTGAGCTCACCCCACAAGAGCTTTTAAAAAAATATAATATGCCTAGACCATTATTTTTTTTAAGCCTATCCCTTATATGACCTTTTTTTACACCAGAGATTCATTCTGTGAAATTTATGTGCAACTGTATAATGTCCTCCTTGTATGTATTCCCAGTTGCCAGTCAAAGACATTTATAAAATTCACCTGCTGAATTATTTTTTTTTTAATTGACAAAGAAATGCAGTACTTGGGCCGACAGATTAGAACAGTCACTAGAGTCCGTTACATTATTATTATTATTATTATTATTATTATTATTATTATTATTATTATTATTATTATTATTATTGTTATTATTTCCACCCTTATTATTTGTGAGCAGTAAGTGTGCCAGGGCTGACTTAAAAAACCCAGAAGTTTAGCATTGCTCTGGTTTACATAATCCAAAACGGATTATGTCAGAAAATAAGATCTGTGACTCGCATTTATGATATTTGCACATTTTGTTCAGTCAATCATCACATACGGGCAGGGCCCCTGAAAGTAATTTTGAAAAGAGGGTACTGTGAAAAAAAATGTTTGTTTGTTTGTTTGTTTTGGATAAAAGAAAAAACTATGGGCCTATAGTCCTATTTAAAATACATTTTAAAAATAAATAGATTGAGATTCACTACTTTATTGTCATTTAACTTCAGTGCACACAGCCAGAGTCTGTAACACACAGATGTCATCAGTTCTCAAATGAATATGCTCTATTAATTAAACGTCACAATAATACTATAACAATGCAATATATTTGGTCAGCTGGCATGAACCTGAGTCACTGCACCATCTACGGTTATGTCACACACGACTCTATTAGCTCCAAAATCATTTTACGGACATCACAAGGAAATAATCTCTGGCTATCTAAGCATGTTTTTGAACCACTTCCATTAACACTCTCCATCTCCATCACCACCACCTTGCAAAAATACTATAGTATGACATTTAATTGCATGAATAGATACAGTAGGAAAGTGCGGTGGCACAATGCACTTTGAGCTACAGGCAGGGCGCCATGTAACAAGCGGGAAACCTCTTTAATCGGCGACCGAAGTAGCAGTAGAAGCCAAGTAGTATCAGCAGTAGTAGAAGTAGTAGTACTAGTAGAAGTAATATAAGTAGTAGCAGTAGCAGTGAAAGTAGTAGTGGCAGGAGTAAGTACTAATATAATAGCAGTAGCAGTAGCAGTAGTAGTAGTAGTACTAGTAGTAGTACAAGTAGTGGATGTATTATCAGTAGTAGGCTCTTGCAAAAGAAAAAAAAAGCTGAATATGTGCAAACTAATATTAAAAGCTGAATATGTGTAAAAGTTAAAAAAAGCTGAATATTTGCAAAAGAATATTTAAAAAGCTGAATATGTTCAAAATAATATAATAAGGCAGTAAAAGTTGAGGATAAGCTAAAATGTCCTTTTATATCTGAATGTTTTTGTAGCTGACAGACAGAGAAAGAGAGAGACACAGCGACAGAAAAAGATTTTGATTTTTTTCAAAAAACCATATGAATATAAATATATTCAAACACTCTTACTCCTTAGACTAAATAAATAAATTAATGAATAAATAAAAATAAACAAATAAATACTTGATTCACATGAGCACATCTCCAACTTATTGAAGCTTTTATTGAACAAATGTATCTATAAAAACACAGCAATGTTGTAAATCCACAAGTAAGATTCACATGTATTCGACTATCCACAAATATGGATTTGTTCACTCACAGATACATGTATCTTACTCTAAAAATACGTAGTCATATTTACGCATTTACAGACCCGTTCCTACATGTATGTTGATGTATGTTTTCATATTTGTGGATCGCCTGCTGTGAGTTTGTGAGCAACATAACATTTGTGGCTTTTTTTTTATTTGCATAATTTTGTCCAACCTTTAGCCGATCTGTAGAATAAACCTCACAAATGTGAGGGGCATTAATTTACGTAGTACGTGTGTATTTTTGTATTGTAAATTTTGATCCACAAAAATAGTGATTCGCAAATATGTAGAACTCAAGCTGTAAATGTGTATTTTAATTTCACATAAAAATAATAGATGTTATCATAAATGTCACAAAAAATATACATGTCAACTAATTTTTGCATATTTACGGATTCATTTCTACATGAAATGGGTTTGCATATTCGTGCATCGCTTCCTGGGAGTTTGTGAGTCACGTGTATTCATGACGTAATATTGTCCAATTCCTGCCGCATTAGTAATTTCTGTAGAATGTAAATCTTTTGCACTATAAATGCTTTGTGAAGGAGGGGCTTGGTGCTCTTTCTGCCTCGGTGGTCACAACAGCTTGAAAGAAAGTCAAGATGCCTGTGACTTCAGACCCCAGAGAGAGTCACTGGCCAGGCGGAAGATTCTTTGCTGTTGTTTTTATAATAAACTTTTTAAACTTTAAGAAGTACTCTGCCTTTCCTTGAGAAAGAGAACACAACAGTTTGAATAGAGGAAGAACTCTCACACACAGGGAGACAGACAAAAGACAGACATACTCTGTCTAAAGCAGGAACTCTTCACTGTGAGGTGAAAGTCGACATTTCCAGGTAAATCAGTTCAGTGAGAACTAAAACTTGTCTATAGTCATTGCCTGGATAATGGTTAAACTTGCATGGTGCCATTTTAGTGCTTTTCAGCCCACGTGCCAAAGTCATCATTGTATCCGTACCTATGGGAGGAGTCATTTGCATTTACAGATCATTAACCCATCAAGAAACTGTTGAATGAATAACAGATACATTGCAATCCATTATCAGATACCAGCCACCCCGCACAGCATGCAATATCTCTGCTGCGGAGGGGAAAGCCAGGGAGAATCTCCATTAATATCTACAGAAGCTTGAAATCAGTGGACAAAGATTATGAGAAATTTTGTATTTGCAGACTTCGTGCCAAAATAGCTTCATTGTTAGTTTAGTTTATAAAAACTAAACTCTTACGTGCCTTTGTCAGGGGGTCAAACAGATCTCATTAGTTATTTAAGTTTCCTTGATCACCTTTTTGTATGGAAGGTGTGATGTGGTCAATGCCAAAGTGGATGTGTTACTGTTAAGGAAGTCCAGATAGTGTCTAGCCATATGGTGTTTCACAATCCCTGTGCTAATGGCATATTTGTGATTTGTGATTTTGATCCATAATATGGAGTATGAACGTCAATTGTATTAAAGTGTGAATAAAAACTATTCAACTACTAGTCTATAAGTCTACTGTTATTTGATCTCTTATTGTCAACCCAATATTTCAGCAGCTGTATGGTGTATTTGGGATTGAGCCAAAATAAACTACAGTGTGTTTATGGTAATGAATGAACCCTGTGTAACGGGTTGGTGCATTGATATGTTTTTGTTGTTTTTGGACAGCGATAGAGCTGTAGCAAAGATGAATAAGATATATAAAGCATTGTAGAAGGAGGTGACACCGCATCTTAAATTTACAGTACAAGAATCATCACTGATCACTGGTCTTGCATTGTAGTTGCAAGAGATTTCATAGAGACCAGACTGCAAACTGAGGATGAAATAACATAAAAGGAAAGCCCCAGCTGTTTAGTTTCATGAGGAAAATTGTCTTTCTGTGTCCATATTAATAACATTTATTTTTACAATTAACACTTGAAAGGATGAAGGCACTTGTAAAAACAAATAACCATGGTGAGGTATCTTTTCATTATTTAGTCCTCATCTGTGGAACAGCCTGCCACAGGATCTGATGGTTTAGAAGATTTGAGACTCACCTCTTTAGTTTAGCTTTAATTAAATCTAATTGATTTATTTAATTTATTTACTTAAATTTAAGATATTCTACCTGTTTATGTGACTTTACTTTTTTATTTGTTTGTTTGTTTAGTGCTGTTTTTTTAAGCATTTTTAATTTCTGAAAGTAATTTGTTGCTCTGTCTGTGAACTGGGGGGATGGGGTTGGTATTGTTCGTTTTCTTTGTGTTTTTATTCTGTGAAGCACTTGTGTTGTGTTAATAATGTTTGATTGGGTGTATAGGTGAAATATTTTAAATAACAGCAATGCTAAACATTGTGGTGCTATGCAACTTGTATGAGTTAGCATTTTATGTTTTAGTCTAGTAATGGTACATGAAGATAAAGCTCCATCACATCCCTTGGAAATGCACCGGATTTGACATAGTGGCCAAAGGGTGGAATAACAACCTTAATGTCAGTCACATAATGCCATTGGGCCCAAAAATACTTTTTTCCCATTGACATGCATGGCGAAAGACACATCTGTAAGTCTGTGGATACATATTTCCAACATCACATCTTCACAGGATATGCCTTCACCTGCCCACTCTCAATGATGTAACTGTGGAAAGGGACTGACTTTGCGAAACTCACACCTGATGGATGTGCTCATCGGGGGACTTGGAAAAAATTAGAATATCATCCAGGTAGACGATGATGAAATGTTGCAAAAGGTCCCACCACTCATCTGTCCACTATGTACTATTACCAAAATTAGTGAGACAGTGGACCTCCATGGAATACCTGTGGAGGCCCACAGTTAATTTCCCATGCTTTCTGTTCCACCCTAGGTGGGTCGATGAGTCTGTCCTCTGTCCAACGGCCAGACAGAGAAAGCTAATCAGGACCTAGATGCGGCTCTACATTGTGTTGCAGTTTTGAATCCTTCCCAGGTCCCAGGTCCCAAGACCGGCGCCCTTATCGTATGCCACCATAGGCTTAATACCAATTCCTTGATACCAATCAAAAGACTCATAATTATCTTCAGAACCTCTACTAAAAAAATTTATGTATTCAGAATTTTAGACCCCACCAAAATCGAGTTATGGGCAGGATAAGGAATGGCTTAAAGAGCCGTAGTGAAACACATCCAGCAGCTTAGTTCCGATCAGCGACACAACTCTGCTACTCACACTTTTAAAACATTGTGCCCGATGGTTTTTCTATAGTTGATCTCATGGATATAGTAAAGACTTGCTCATGCTTGGCCCTGGGGCATCATCATCGAGAACGCAAAGATTTCTACATCGGGTAAGTCCTCCAGCATTCACCAGAAGCAAAAATGCCGCCGTCCTTAAGGGAGCCTGCGCCACTGAGTAGCTTTCTATTGGAATGAATATGGCGGCATTTTTGGTCATTCATTCATTCTCCTGGGCTAACCTTCCATAGATAGAGTATGCCCCCAACTTGCTGACCTCCTCTGCCACTAGGCTCTGACCTTGGGATATCAACCCCCTCTGTTTCCCACCTCGGGCTATGAATATTAACCCTACATTTCATGTGTCCCAACTTAAGCCTGTGTCTACCAGCCCTCTGTGCATGTTTGTTCAGCGTTCTGGTGGAGAGTAGAACACTGAACAAACTGTTATCCATCATAGACAATGATCAGCACCCTCTCCATCACACAGGTCGGTCAGCATATATATAAACGTATATATGATCTAATGTATAATCTAATATATAACCTTCCGGTTCCGGGTCGCTGCTCGTGTGGTCGACCGGACGGAGCACAGAGCAACTTTTAGCGTTATTTAGCATTTGTTACGTTTTTCTACTTGTTTTATGTATATATATTGTTACTTTTTAGTTTACCCTCTGCATGCCACACACGCCGAGTGTGTTTTCTAACTTTTTAACTACGTTACATAGACGTAGCAGACTTTTTTTTCCTGCCCATCCCCTCGTGACGCTGTCTTTGTTTACCTTTCTGTTAACCCCGTGACTGCCGGACAACGCGGAAGTTATTCTCCTTGTTTTTCTTCCTATTTCATCCGGCTCTTTAATTCTCCACTCGGCATGGATATACCCGTGTTTTTCATGGCCATTCTTCAAGTGTGGTTTCTCCTAGAGTTTGTGACGGCGAGCAGAAACAATGACCAGCGGAACACGTACTCCAGAGAGACCCTACTACAGCTCGGACTCCATCCTCTTCACGCCTTCGCCGTAGACTCGCTACCGAAGGAATTACTGCGGAGTAACTCAACCAGCCATGACAAGTCCACACACAAGAACAATAAGGTAACCAGAAGGGGGAAGAGAAAGAGCGGAATCAGAGCCAGGCTCAAACGGGAGACCTGTAAACAACGGCCGCTTCCATCTATCGTCCTAGCTAATGTTAGATCCCTCCGGAACAAAACGGACGAGCTACAAGCTAACGTTAACCACATGCATGAGTACAGGACTGCCTCGGTTCTTGCTTTCACTGAGACGTGGTTAAATAAGAACGACGATGACCATGCCCTGCACGTTGATGGCTTCGGCCCCCCTCTAAGACTTGATCGAGACAGTGCGCTCACCGGTAAACAACATTGCGGCGGCGTGTGTCTGTATGTAAACACACGCTGGTGCTCAACGATCGTCGTGAGGGAGAAACTGTGCACCCCGGACATTGAGCTTCTGGCTGTCTCCCTTCGCCCTTTCTACCTACCCAGAGAGTTTCCTCAGCTCTTTGTCATCCTGGTTTACATCCACCCCAGAGCCAACGCAGTCACAGCCACTGAACACATCACAGACTCTTTAAACAAACTGGACCACATTTCACCGGACTCTCCCAAATTCATCTTGTGTGATTTCAACCACTGCTGCCTGGACAAATCATGAAAAGGTTATCAACAGTATATCACATGCCACACACGGCAGGATAAGACACTGGACAAGTGCTATGGTTCAGTACCCGACGCATACAGATCTGTCGCCCTCCCCCCTCTGGGCTCTGCTGATCACCATGCCATCCTGCTTGCTCCGGCTTACATCTCTGTCATGAGAAGGGTGAAGAAAGTTGTCAAGAACATCAAGCAGTGGACCAACGAAAGCATCATCACACTCCAAGGATGCTTTGAATCCACTGACTGGGACAACCTCCTGGCCCCCTCTGATGACATTAATGAACATGTGGACACTGTGTCATCGTACATTTCCTTCTGTGTGGACAACATCATCCCCTCCAAAACGGTCACTATCTACCCCAACAACAAACCCTGGATCACCAAAGAGCTCAAGGGGATCCTCAACAAGAGAAACGGAAACGGAGAAAAAGGAGGTCAACAGAGAGGTCAAGCATGCCATAAAAACTGCCAAGCTGGAGTACAAGAACAAAGTGGAGGAGTGCTTCACGCAGGGTAACCTCCGCTCAGCCTGGCAGGGACTCAAGAACATGGCTGCTGTGAACACTGCTGCCAGCAACACAAAAACCATCCAGGTTTCAGGCAGCAGCTCTTCATCTCTCCCCAACGACCTTAACTCTTTCTACACAAGGTTCGAGCAGGACAACACCACCCAGCTGGAAGAAGCGATGTCCAAGCTCAAGCCCAGTGACTCAGCAGCCTTCACCTTCAGTGAAGAGGACGTGGTGAAAGCCTTCAGGAAGACAAGGGAGAACAGCTCACCTGGCCCAGACAACATCAGCGGCCGCGTCCTGAAGCACTGTGCTGAGCAGCTAGGGGGCGTGTTTCAGACCCTGTTCCAAAGATCCATGGACAGCAGCATAGTCCCCCAGTAATGGAAACACTCTACAGTTATCCCCATCCCCAAGAAGAGCGCCGTCAGATGTCTGAATGACCTCCGGCCGGTGGCCCTCACCTCTCTTGTGATGAAGGCCATGGAGAGGATCATAAAACAACACATCATCAGGGAAACCCACTCCCAGATGGACCCGCTCCAATTCGCTTATCGAGCTGGCAAGGGCGTCGACGATGCAAAAAACATTCTTAATATACACTGTTCACAAACACCTGGAGCGCCCCAACACCGCAGCCAGACGCCTGTTTGCAGACTTCTCCTCTGCATTTAACACCATGCAGCCCCACATCCTGGCTGACAAACTCTCAGCCCTCTTTCATCTGGACCAACTGCTAATCCTGTGGATACTGGACTTCCTGACCAACCGTTCACAGAGAGTCCTGGTCAACAGCACCTTCTCCGACCTCCAACACACCTCAACCGGCTCCCCTCAGGGCTGTGTGCTCTCACCTCTGCTCTTCATCCTCTACACCGATGACTGCAGAACCACACAGCCTAACTGTCATCTGGTGAAGTACGCTGACGACACCGTCCTCCTGTCTCTGCTGTCAGGCCCATCTCTGCACCACGGACCAGCTCTTCAGGAGTTTGTGGAGTGGTGTGACAGCTCCTGCCTGGAGCTGAATGTCAACAAAACCTAAGACATGGTGGTGACCTTCTCCAACAAGCAGAGGGAACTGGCTGCATCAGCAAACACCGTGATCCACGGGAAGCCTGTTGAAGCAGTTGAGGAGTACACGTACCTGGGCACCATCTTCGACAGCCTGCTGAAATTCTCCTCCAACACGGAGGAGATTCTAGGGAAATGTCAGCAGCGGAAATACCTCCTTAGGAAGCTCAATTCCTTTGGAGTCAGCAAGAACATCCTCCTGACCTTTTACTACTCCTTCATCGAGAGCATCATCACGTTCTCCATCACATGCTGGTTCTACTCCACCAGCCTCCAGAACAGAAACCGCCTGCAGAGCGTAGCCACGGTCTGCTCTAAGATCATTGGACTTCCTGTTAGAACTCTGTCGACCATCCACGAGGAGAAGAGCAACCTTCATCCCCAGGGCTGTCCAGCTCCTCAACTCCTGACCCCTCTGACCATCCCCCTCCCCACTCTTGACACCCTCCCCTGGACACCCCCCCCCCCCTCTCCCCCCCGGACACCCCTCCCTTCACCCCTCCTCCTCCCCTCTCCAGACACCCTCCCTGGACACCATCACCATCACCCCCCCTTCCCACCCCTGACACCTTCACCCCCTGGACACCCCCCCCCCCCCCCTGGACACTTACCGGACACGTGAACTGGCTATGTACCTCCACTCCTGTCCTCAAAGCTGTGAACTACTGGTGTGATGCACAATGCCACTTATTCTGTTCACTCGGTTTATAATGTTACTGGACTGTTGCACTACGACACTTATTTATTCTGTTTATAATGTTACTGGTCTGTTGCACTACGCCACTTATTTACTCTGTTTATAATGTTACTCCGGTCTGTTGCACTACTCCACTTACTTATTTATTCTGTTATTATGTTCACACCAGACTTATTCTGTTACTATGTTCTTACTGGTCTACTTGATTCTGTTAGTTATTTTAATTTATGGTATTAATGCACTACTCCACTTTATTTTGTCTATCAGGTCTTATATTGTATCCATCACAGCACTATGGTCACTTAATTCTTCAGTATTCATCTGGTTACACAGAGCTAGCATATACTCAGACTGCTGTTTTCCTGCCATGCACCACTATCACTTTATTATCTAGCTTATAGTTATATATTATATTTATACTCTATTACTGCACTATAGTTCTGTTTACGTCTGCTCATTACACACATGTATCATGTCTGACCTCATCTGAATCCGATCACTGTCCACTTATATCTTTTCGGCACTACAGTTCTGTTCATACCTGTTTTAACAGTCTACTCAATGTTTACATTGTTTACATCATATACACGTCACATGTCTGCTTACATCTGATACACACATGTCTTTCTACATCTCACGCCGACGATGTTCTCTGTATCTAACCTATACTAACACACTAACATCCTGACACTTATTCTACCTGTACTAACACACTAAAACCCTGACACTTACTCTTCTCTTACACTTTATTCTTGTGTTAGGTTAAAATGTTTTTGTATAATTGCACTGTCGTTATTTGCTGCTCTGTGTGCCCTGAATTGCCCCCCGGGGACAAATAAAGTTTTTTTGAATTGAATTTGAATTTGAATTGAATAATCTAATATATAATCCAACCCCGGCTCTTGTGAAGAATTTCATTTACCATATACCTCTTTCTTAAATTCAAATTTCATAGGCAAAAGCTAATGACACTTGTCATGTATGAACATTTAAACATCCATGTTTAAACAAAGGGAAAAACACCTTAGGTATAAAGGTTGTGAAGCAATTTAATTAAATTGCAAAATAGAAAATCATCCTGAAGCGAGATTAAGTACTCTGCGGTTAATAAGGGTCTGTATCTGTGCAGTAAGAGTAACATCCTCATTATCATGAATAATAACGTGGTCAGTGTCTTGACAGAACAAAATAATACTACACTTTGTAATGGGGTGATAAAAATGAAGAACAGCCTGCAGGAATTACTGGCCATTAATGAGGAGCTGTGGTCACTCAGAGCGGGAGATACAAGGATGATTTACAGAAGCTCTGCAGGTTAGTTAAAGCTAAAGCTTGTGTTAAATCTAATTCCTGCTCTGGCTAAAAGGATAGCTGCTGGGGTGTTACACATCATTTGCAGAGTGGGTTGTGTAGATCAGGACTGGGAACACATCTTAGATTAAAGAAAAAAAATTACAGGAAGTTGTTAATAGACAGCACAGAAATAAATGAAGTCTATCATCTGGGTTAGTGGTGGGGCATCAACATTTATGTGTGGGGATAAAGAGAAAGTGTAAATTGAAACACCAGCTCTTGTATAAAAGCAGAAAAGCAATTGCATTGTCCTGCCATCTGTATTTTAAAATAAGGAATTTACTTTGTACAATGTGACCCTTTAGTCGCTTTGGGAAAAGGTTGGACCAAACACAATCAAAAGAGACATGAAACTGGTCTGACTGCTGCCTGATACTTACACATAGCAGATTACTTTCTCTGATTACTTTTATTCCCTTTAGGGGTGTTTGCAGAAAGATTGAACGTTTGATGACTAAACTCGTTAACAACAATTTTGTTTTGCTTTTGGTGGTTGTATCATTCTAAATTACTGCTTCCATAGGACTCATCTAACAGCTACTCCGTGTTGTCTAACACTTGTTGTTTTGTGTCGATCCATCCCCAAAACCAACATCAACTAGCATCAATCAGGGATGCTGGGGTTGCTATAATGACAACAACAGTGGCAAACTATTTCGCTGGGATCACTTTATTATTTGATGAATGATGCAAACACTAACAGTTAATCAAAATCAAACTGAATTTTCAGAGCTTCACATCCAAACTAAATATATGATATAATAATTATTATTATCTTCTAAAGTGTAATAAGGTGTAGTACAGAAACCCTGAAACCCTTTATTATTAACAACTAAAAACATACTTGATATATCTATCATATGTATGTGGCCTCACTTTTGTACAGTGGAAGGAACGGGAGATGCATTTTATATACATGTATCTTATATACAGTCTATTGATTAACCCGAAGTCTGGCTGAGGTGTTAAGGGCCCTCCATATCAAGAACTATAACTATAACGATAACTATAATTATATGAGTGTCCACATTTAAGCACAATCAAGATCAGCATGATCAAGCTGTGTCCAAACCCCACTTTTCGCTCGTCTTCTGCATTACTGTTTTCTCAATGCCATCAAGTTAGCTTACATAAAAGACATAGTCAGAAACGGCAGATACAACATTTATAAAGCGCTTGATTTAGCTTTATTTTTCATTATTCTTCATTATTCTTATTCATATAAATACATTTAAGGCTTAAGTTTAAGTTTAAATGTAGTTGCTGCTGTAAAGAGAAGAGGATAGAGACAGAGAGATAGTGTTGATTTCAGTAGCCTACACTACGGAAGTCCTGAAAGGATTTTTTTTTTTTCCTCAGGCATTGTTGGCCAAAACCTAAATGTATCTCCTTAGGTTTAAAAACTTTACAGGCTTAATTAGGCTGAGAAAACTGTGCTAAAGTAAGTGCACATGATACAAAGTGAAGTAAAAGTTCAGCAAAATGCAGCATAAACAAAATGTTTTACTGTAAAACATAATGGGACTGTGCATAGGTGCTGACTTGGGTTAAACAGTGTAGATATAAGGTCTCATGGAATCAGACTGTGTTCCACATTCTTGGGCTGCTCTCTCCATCATGTTCCACATTGCTACTTAATATTTATAATCATGTTCGATGGGTTACCGTTATCAAGGTGTCTGTAGGAAGCG
This sequence comes from Echiichthys vipera, assembly GCF_963691815.1. NCBI lineage: Eukaryota > Metazoa > Chordata > Actinopteri > Perciformes > Trachinidae > Echiichthys > Echiichthys vipera. The sequence continues at coordinate 7,894,265 of NC_139825.1, read as the reverse complement.
TAAACAAACGGTGGTTAACCTACTTAATATGTATATGATGAAGTTAAGTACACACCTGGACATTGTTTGTATGTTACAGCTGAAAAAACTTTTTTGGCTTCATGCGTCAGCTTGAGCAGCAGCTTTGATAGGAATGGATAGCTCTCCACCACCAACTCTGTATCCAGTTTTTTTTGTTACATCCATGGCTTCAGGTAATGGAATCCAATGGAATTGAATGGTACACAAATTACAACACACACTTAAGAGGGTGAGCGACTGCTCAAGACACCATTACTCCATGATATCTTTACATAGCAAATATTTGTTTGCTGCTATATTAAAGGTTGAATATGTATAATCTTTATTAAAAGCTTTTTAAAAAAAAAAATAAAATACACCAACGGGGCGTTTTGAGGGGTACATAATGAAAGTATTGCTTTTCCATAAAAACATATATTTAGTCTAAATTAATATTTTTAAAATATTTTACCAGGTTTGATTGACTTTCTGTCATGTTCTGTTTCCATTGTACCAGCCAATAGCGGCTGGCATTACAGGTTGCCAGGGTTGTCTGTTGTTGGGTGCAGCTACTGTTATGTTAGGCTTACACTGGGTGAAATGGAGTTGGCCAATCCTGCTGCTGCTTATTTGTCCCAGCGGCTGAGTGACCACAGACGGGCAAAACCAGAGTCAATATAGGCCAGGCATTCACTCCATGGACTGAGACAAAGGAGTCCAACGGCATTAAAACACACGCCCAAATGGCAATGTTTCTCCTTGATCGGTAAGCTATCTTTCATGTTTACTTAGCTGTAACGGTAACTGTCCGTCAAACTCCTCTGCAATATTTGTTTTTATGGTATAATTTGCCGGAGGAGATGGGTTCAAACAGATTCAAACAGACTCCTGTCTCCTGTAGGCTACTGGGCCGGGTCTGACAAACCTGGTAACCCGACTGCTGGAATTATTTTTTGTTGTTGCAACTACGATCTTGAGACACTAAATGGTGGTGTTCTGCTCATTCTCCGTATAAAACCTTTATTTTCTCCCGATTTGTCTGTACTGATTGTGAATACATATTATCAAAAATAAAATATGAACAAAATATATAAAAATACAGATATCAAGAATATGGTGGCGTGTGTGCCTCTGCACCCATACATGACTGATTACTGACTTCCACATAACTTTTGTTTTACTATTGTAGAGTAGAAGTCAACATTTCTCTCTCTCTCTCTGACACCCTACACCTCTGCACATATTTCTTCTTACTCTTCATCCCATGGCTCAGCACTGATGCCTGTTTTACCCCGGTGCGATCTTTGACATAATCCATCATTATAAAGTATGTTATCAAGATGTTTTCCGAGGCTGTCATTAGTCTTGGCTAACATGAGGTGATTGATGTGGCCCACTGCTGATGAAACTACTGCTCGATCCCTGTCATTAATCTAGATTTTACTTGGTGTCATCCTTCGGCCTCTTTCTTCTACAACAGTGCTATGAAGAGCTCCACCGCCAGCTCCACAGGTTATGTAAGTGGCAGTAACAAGAAATGAAGACAAATAACATTGTAATACTTAAAACAGGTCCTCTCTGTGTAAGTCAGCATGAATTATCCTCTATGTACACTATAACTGTTTTCCAAAAGGAAACTGAGTTGGTACCCTTAGTATAAGTAGAGTTTAGTAATGTCACTCCAAACTGAGATGGATGTTTTTTGCATTGGATTTGGCTTGTAATGAACTGTGAAGGTGTCTGCAGAACAAAAATCCTTTGTTTAAAGGAGTGTTCTTGATCTACAATGCAAATTCTAAAGTTAGCATAGCTTTTAGAAGATATTAATCACAGTTGGCTCCCAGCAGCATTAATTATTGACTCGTTTTCCACCCATAAAACATGATGGAAAAAGAAGAAACAGTCTATGGTTGTATCTTAAATCTGCCACCCACGGGTTTGACGCATGTCTGAGAGAATAAATATCCTTACACAAAATAACTAGACTCACTCGCAGTTTGTCATTTCCTACCTACACAATGAAATACTAATTCTACCGCAGCAGACAATCCATCTCAACAAGAATTTCTCTCATGCTGAAAACTGAACTCTACTCGGGCACCACTCATCGATACAATTACAAGTCTGTTATAGAGGCGAGTCACCATTAACTCTGAGCATTAATTTACAACACAATCCTTCCTGTTTAGATGGATAAACTGATTCTTTAACACCAGTATATCAGTTTTGAGCTGTCAGTGCCACTTATTGCTGTGTATTGTTATACATTTTCCAGTCCTACTATATAACCTCAGTTTGATGTTGTAATCTATAAGAATTGAGCTGTGATGTTTTTAGCCACCACTTTGGCAGTAAGATGTAACTGTAGGGGTCCTCATCTCCCAGGGTTTCCTTTGGAAACCAAACAGTGTCGACTGTATGACGTCATAAGATTGGCAGCTCTCACTTGCATGATTCTGCGTAATGCCTTCATATCTGTTGATCTGCTATTGTATATCAGTAGTTATGAAATGTACCTGCACCGGTCAGTTATCCTCTCAGCCAGACTACAGCAGACAACTTTTAACAAGAACTGCTTCGCATACCTGTTCCTGTGAAGGATTGGATAGTGATAATGGTTTCCAGTGTCCTTTGTTAAGATGCAAAAAGAATCATGGATGGTGTTAATAACTTGCCAGAATTTACAGCTTAAGTCAAGAAGAAAGATTAAAAAGATGCTCAGACGGCATACTTTAATTATAGTTGTATCTGATTTTGCATAGAGGTAGCCAAACATTAGCTTAGTAAGCACAACTTGAAGGATTATAGTCCTTTCTTACAGCATTTTGGAAGGCGAGCAATGTTGAAAAATGGTGACCTAGTCAAAAAATAATATATGCAAAAGAATATTCAACCACAGTGAGACTCCAGGCCAGTCTGGCTTTTAAAATAGATTATATCTAATGGATTTATCAAAATAATATGGAGAAATTTCTATAAAATGTAATTTTCTTCATACAGTACTGAGTTGCCTGCATGTTTACTATTAATAGCAGTACTGGCATTTTTTTTCATCACATACTTTATTTGCAGAGAGGAACAGCCTCATCTGCATTAAACATGAGGGACATGCCTATATTTGTGCCTAGGCTGAAGTAACTTTTCAAAAGATTCATTGCCTTTCTCTGATCAGAGTGTGCATTGAGGCCTCAGTCAGACACTGGATGTAGAGAAGATATTAATCAGACGAGCTAAAAGTTACTGAATTAAAATTATTGATCTTCAACTCGTATAATATGCTGCCGGTGATGTTTCAAATGGCAACAAGGACTCAGTGCCTACTAAGATGAGAGGACCTGACATTTTAAATGTTGTCACTATATCAAAATTGATGAAGCAATAAATATAAACATTTAAAGCAATTCTTAACTTTCTGGCATTTTTACACATTTCTTTTGTAATCTTAAAATGCTCCTAATAGGTATATGGCATACTAAAATGTAAAAGAAATCCACCAGGTGTTGAAACTCATAAATATTTAATTCTCATATATTTCTGATAAAAGCCTGTGCCATGGGAAGTCCAAAGTTTTTGAACATCTAACTAGATAAAGTGCACTAGAATATGTGTGTCAAAGTGAAACCTCCTACTAGCGAAGTCGGGGGTGGGGGGGGGGGGGGGGGGGGGTGGCAATATAAATTAAGATTTTTTTTTTTTTATACCTGTTCATATTATTGTAACGGGTTTGGTTGGGACCCAATAGCAGCACAAATACAGGCAGGTATCGTTGGTAACAAACTTTATTGGCTTGATGCAGGGAATAATCAGAGTCACGCCACTGCAGGTAGCCACAGAGGAGACTTGAGTTACACTCACTCTGAAGAGCTGAACCAGGTAACCGCCAGTTAGCCACAGGAGCCGACAGGCAGAATCCAGAAGGGGACAGGCAAGGATCGTGGTCAGGGACGGAAGGCTGAGGTGGTTTCCAGGAGATCGGTCAGGCAGGATAGTCAGAGGCAGGCTGGGTCGAAACCGGGAGATCAGGCAGAGTAACGCTGGAGAGTTTGGTGCAAGCATCGAGAACAATCTGGCAATGAGTGAGTGTGGAGTTGGGGCTTAAATGCAGCCAGAGCAGAGAGCACAGGTGAGTGGAGTTGGCTTGATGAGAGGGGTGTGTCTGATTGGCAGATTGAAGCATCCCCTCATCCCTGACTGTAAGGAATGCGTCATCTGCATCCGAGGGTGGTTTATCGGACTCATCATCCAATTGTTCAGATCGATGGAGTGGCCGGGAAGGTGGAGTCCGTGGTCTGGGGATGTAACTGGTTCTGGAGGGTTGATCGGGGTGACGCTGATGAAAGTCCCTGACACGGTGGCGATCCAATATGTGTCTGGCAGGAACCCAGGATCTCTCCTCTGGGCCGTATCCCTCCCAATCCACCAGGTATTGGAGGCCCCTCCCACGTCGGCGGGACTGCAGGAGACGACGGACCGTGTAGGTGAGGCCTCCGTCAATGAAACGAGGAGGTGGAGGAGGTGGGATGGCGGGAGCCAGGGCACTCTCTCGGACCGGTTTGATTCTGGAGACATGGAAGGTGGGATGAACACGCATAGATCTGGGGAGTTTGAGTCTCACCGCTGCGGGATTGATGATCTTGATCACCTCGAAGGGACCAATGAAGCGAGGAGCCAGCTTCTTTGACTCCACCCTCAGGGGAAGGTCACAGGTGGAGAGCCAAACCCTTTGACCAAGCTGATATTCTGGAGCCTGGGAGCGGTGGCGGTTAGAGGCAGAGGCACAGCATCCAGCGGCTTTGAGGAGGGCAGCTCGAGCTCGGATCCAGGTCCTGCGGCAGCGGTGGATGAAGGCCTGGACGGACAGACAAGAAGTCTCTCTCTCCAGGGTCGGGAACAGAGGTGGTTGGTAGCCATAGACGCACTGGAAGGGAGAGAGGCCTGTGGCGGAACTGGTCAGGGTGTTGTGCGAGTATTCAACCCACAGGAGCTGTTCGGACCAAGATGAGGGGGATTGGGATGACATGCAGCGGAGTGCCGTCTCCATCTCCTGATTCTTGCATTCCGTCTGACCGTTAGTCTCTCATCAGGATACCATCCCCAGTCTGACAGTGGCCCCCAGGAGTGAGCAGAATTCTCTCCAGAAAACAGAGGCAAACTGGGGGCCCCGATCAGAAACCACGTCTACTGGGATGCCATGGAGGCGGACAACATGTTTAAGCAACAGTCTTGCAGTCCCTTTGGCAGAAGGGAGTTTGGGCAGGGGCACAAAGTGGACCATCTTGCTGAACCGGTCCACCAACGTCAAAATGGTGTTGCCGTTGGACGGTGGTAGACCGGTGACGAAGTCCACGGAGATGTGTGACCATGGACGATGAGGTATCGGTAGTGGGTGCAGAAGACCAGCAGGAGCTTGGAGTGTGGGTTTATGTTGGTTGCAGGTGGGGCAGGCGTTGACGAAGCTCCGTGTATCTTCAGCCAGAGTGGACCACCAGAAGCGACGCTGCACAACTTCCTTTGTCCGCTGGATCCCAGGGTGACAGGTGAGGTTGGAGCTGTGAGCCCACTGGAGGACCTCGGACCGGAGGTCAGGTGGAACATACAGACGTTCTGGTGGACAGGAACTGGGTCCAGGCTGGTCCTGGATGGCAGCTCTGACCCTCTCTTCCACCTCCCAGGTAAGTGTGGCGATAAGGCGTGAAGCTAGGAGAATGGTTTCAGGCTCTCAAGCCTCCTTCTCCTCCTCCTGAAACTGCCGAGACAAGGCATCAGGTTTGACGTTGCGGGACCCCGGCCGATATGAAAGGGAGAAGTTGAATCTGGTGAGGAAGAGAGACCACCTGGCCTGGCGGGAGTTCAGTTTCTTGGCTGACTGGATGTACTCCAGGTTCTTGTGGTCCGTCCACACCAGGAACGGCAGTTTGGTCCCCTCTAACCAGTGGCGCCACTCCTCCAGAGCCAACTTCACTGCTAGTAGCTCCGTTACCAATATCATAGTTTCTTTCGGCCGGGGTCAACCGCCTGGAGAAGAAGGCACAGGGGTGAAGCTTCTGGTCGATGGCGGCCCTCTGAGACAGGACAGCCCCTACTCCCACGTCGGAGGCGTCCACCTCAACCACGAATTGTCGTTCAGTGTCAGGCATTACGAGGATGGGGGCTGTTGTAAAACGTGTCTTCAGGGACCGGAAAGCCTCATTGGCGGCCGAAGACCACTGGAAGGGCACCTTGGAGGAGGTGAGGGCTGTGAGAGGGGCTGCCACTGTGCTGTACCCTCTGATGAACCTCCGGTAAAAGTTGGCAAAGCCCAGAAATTGTTGAAGCTGCTTACGGGAGTCTGGAGTGGGCCAGGAGGTGACAGCAGAGACCTTGGCAGAGTCCATCTGGATGGTCCCCTTCCCTATGACGTACCCCAGGAAGGAGACGGACGTAGCGTGGAATTCACACTTCTCAGCCTTTACAAAGAGAGAATTCTCCAGAAGGCGTTGGAGAACCCTCTGGACATGGTGGATGTGTTCGTCTATGGAACGGGAGAAGATCAGGATGTCGTCGAGGTAGACGAAGACAAACTTATTGAGCATGTCCCTGAGTACGTCATTCACCAGGGCCTGGAAGACAGCAGGAGCATTTGTGAGGCCAAAAGGCATCACCAGGTACTCGTAGTGGCCGGTAGGGGTGTTGAATGCCGTCTTCCATTCGTCTCCCTCTCGGACCCGGACCAGGTGGTAGGCATTGCGTAGGTCGAGCTTTGTGAAGATGGTGGCTCCCTCCAGGAGCTCGACCGCTGAGGCGATGAGGGGCAGGGGATAACGGTTCTTCACCGTAATGTCATTTAGTCCTCGATAATCAATACAGGGGCGGAGCGTCTTGTCCTTCTTAGCCACAAAGAAGAAACCCGCCCCTGCTGGAGATGATGAGGGTCGGATGATGCCTGCGGCCAAGTAGTCATTGATGCAAGTGTCCATGCCTTCTCTCTCAGAGGCGGATATAGAGTACAGGCGACCCCTGGGTGGAACAGAACCAGGCTGGAGGTCGATGCCGCAGTCGTAGGGTCTATGCGGGGGAAGAGAGGTTGCCTTTGCTTTGCTGAAGACCTCTCGGAAGTCTAGGTATTCAGCGGGGACCCCCGACATATCTGGAGCAGGGCTGGAGCAGGTAGATGACTGAGGAGCGGTGGCTTGTTTAAGGCAGACTTGATGACACGTAGAACTCCAACCTAGGATCGCCCCCGTGGTCCAGTCAATGTGTGGATTATGACGCCGGAGCCAAGGAAATCCCAGGAGGAGTGGATGACGAGGAGAGGGCAGGATATGGAACTGGATAGTCTCATGGTGGTTGCCAGACAGGAGCATGTGGATGGGCACTGTCTGGTGGGTGACAGTTCCCAGGAGGTGACCGTCCAGGGCATTGGCGGGAGCAGGAACTGGCAAGCGAATTCGACCAACGCCTAGCTGAAGTGCTAGGTTGTTATCGATGAGGTTAGCGTCTGAACCAGAGTCTATGAGTGTGGCAAGAGTCTGAGAGCCTTGGGGTAGCAGTAGTTGAACCTGGCAAAGGGGACGTGAAGCGAAGGAGGGTTTAGAGGTATGACTCACCAGGACCTCCTTCCTCACTGGTGAGCCTGACCTTTTACTGGACAGCTGGAAACGAAGTGTCCGGGCGGCCCGCAGTAGAGGCAGAGGTTTCCTATGCGGCGCCTCTCTCTCTCTCTTGTGGGGTTAGGCTGGCCCGGCCAATCTGCAGGGGTTCAGAATCCCTCCCCAGTGTGCTGGGGGGCGGAGTTAGTGACCTGGCAGGAGCTGGAGAACGAGGAGTCGGAAGCCCCTCCCCTCGTCCCTGACGTCTCTCTCGGTGTCTGGCTTGAATCCGTCTGTCAACACGGGAAGCCAGCTCGATGATATTGTCGAGAGAGGCAGGAAGGTCGTAGGACACCAGCTCATCTTTGATGTAGTCGGCCAATCCAAGCAGGAAAGCGTCCATCTGAGCCGCCTGGTTCCACTAGCTCCGCCGAGCCCGGATGCGAAAGTCAATGGCCTAGTCAGTCACCGAGCAGCCTCCCTGTCTGAGACCCGGAAGACCCCCAGAAGCGTCGGGACCTCTGGATGCTACACCAAACACCTTGCGGAGCTCGGTGGAGAAGGCGTTGAAGGATAGGCAAGCAGGTGTGTGGCGTTCCCACTCGGCTGTTCCCCACAGCCGAGCGCGACCAGTCAGGTTATTTATTGTGAACGCCACCCTTGCTTCCTCGGAGGCGAAGGTGTGAGGTTGCAGAGCAAAGAGGATTGAACAGTTTGTGATGAATGGATTGCGACCCTCTGGATCCCCGGCGTAGCGTTCTGGGACTCCCACTCGAGGCTCAAGGACGGGACCAGGATATACCGGAGCTGGTGGGGTAGGATGACTCACGGGAGCTGGCAGAGGGATGGACTGGGCGAGTGTAACGGTGAGTTGTTGAACCTGGGCGGATAGCGTGGCTAGCGCTTGCTCTTGGTTAGCTGCTGCTACCTGAATGTTAGCCGTGGTGGAGGCTAACATCACCTCTTGGTGCTGGAGCTGGGTCTCCACCCGGTCTAGGCGAGCCAGTGGATCCGGGTTGTGCGCTGGGTCCACACTCATGGCCAGATTGTACTGTAACGGGTTTGGTTGGGACCCAATTGCAGCACAAATACAGGCAGGTATCGTTGGTAACAAACTTTATTGGCTTGATGCAGGGAATAATCAGAGTCACGCCGCTGCAGGTAGCCACAGAGGAGACTTGAGTTACACTCACTCTGAAGAGCTGAACCAGGTAACCGCCAGTTAGCCACAGGAGCCGACAGGCAGAATCCAGAAGGGGACAGGTGAGGATCGTGGTCAGGGACGGAAGGCTGAGGTGGTTTCCAGGAGATCGGTCAGGCAGGATAGTCAGAGGCAGGCTGGGTCGAAACCGGGAGATCAGGCAGAGTAACGCTGGAGAGTCTGGTGCAAGAATCGAGAACAATCTGGCAATGAGTGAGTGTGGAGTTGGGGCTTAAATGCAGCCAGAGCAGAGAGCACAGGTGAGTGGAGTTGGCTTGATGAGAGGGGTGTGTCTGATTGGCAGATTGAAGCAGGTGCAGAGTGTGAGGCAGAGAGGAACTGTGACAATTATTTTTACTGTCACTTGTATTTGTGAGAGTAAGATATACAGTTATGCATGTGGCACATTAACACTGTGCGAGCACAGCTGGAGCCTTTTTTTATTGCAGCAATAAAGGTAAAATGTTATTTATCAAACAAAAATGAATCCGTTTGAAAAACTCAGAGGAATAGTCCCAGAGCAGACGGACATTACCAGCTGACGGTGCCTCAGTGGTTAAAGCAGGCGCCTGTGTATAGAAGCTAAAACTCCTCCAGGTTCGTTTCCGAGTTCCAGGTTCAACTGAAATGCAGCATAAGCCAGTGTCATTTTAATACACTATACTAACAATAATGTAATATAATAAACACTAATTTACCAAAGAGGGATACTTTGCTGATTTGAGGTGGGTTACACCTTTGACAGAACGCTAATCTATTGCAGGGCACATAGAGACAGACAGAGAGAGAGACAACCATTCACACTCACATTCGCACCTACGGGCAATTTAGATTCATCAATTAACCTGCATGTCGATTACCAAGTTCAGTTCTGTTGAACTTCAAGAGCCTACTACGTTGTTGGTTTTTCATTTATGTGTAGAGACTCTACTCATGTTACTGCAGAGGTTTGGTGCTATTTTGAGCAATATTAGAGGTTACAAAAAGCCGTTTTGGATGGTTCAGCACTCTGCCCCATGTCTGGCTTTTAGCAACTGTCTGGATTTCTCTGTTTATAGGTAATCCCCCAACAAACTTGTCACAATGGTTTATTTGAAAAAAAAGAATGTGTCTTCGATTTTCAACGGAGTTACACTTTAATAACTCCAGGGCATTCATGCAGAGCTCAGGTCAAATGGACTGTAGGGCTGGGCAATATGGCTGAAAACTGTATCACAATATAAGTGTTTCCTAATGGTCAAAATCGAATTATTTATATTTTTTATAACCTTTTTAAAATAAGGACATGGGGAAAGTTTGTTAAATTTAAACATTTTTATTTTAAACTTAACCATCTTCTAATTTTAATCACCTCGGTTACAACACTCAACTGATATACAACACTATTGTCTGATATGTATGGTGGGGAGGGGTTGCAGTTCGGTGGGCTGAGGATCTCGTCTCTGCTTTTCGCAGATGATGTGGTCCTGATGGCATCGTCGGTCAGTGACCTTCAGCACTCACTGGATCGGTTCGCAGCCGAGTGTGAAACGGCTGGGATGAGGATCAGCATCTCTAAATCTGAGGCCATGCCTCTTAGCAGGAAACCGGTGGATGCTTACTCCAGGTAGGGAATGAGTCCTTACCCCAAGTGAAGGAGTTCAAGTACCTCTGGATCATGTTCACGAGTGAGGGGACGATGGAGCGTGAGTTTAGCCGGAGAATCGGAGCAGCGGAGCGGTGTTGCAGTCGCTCTACCGCACCGTTGTGACGAAAAGAGAACAGACGAACCAGTCAATCTTCGTCCCTACCCTCACCTATGGTCATGAAAGCTGGGTCATGACCGAAAGAACGAGGTCGCGGGTACAAGCGGCCGAAATGGGTTTTCTCAGGAGGGTGGCTGGAGTCTCCCTTAGAGATAGGGTGAGAAGTTCAGCCATCCGTGAGGAACTCGGAATAGAGCCGCTGCTCTTTAGCATTGAAAGGAGCCATACAACACTATAGTTGGATATGTATACCGTATACAACAAAAGTGTTGTATATATATTAAAAGTCATAGGTGTGTGTTATGATTATCTTCTGGGGTATTTGAGGAAATAAGTGTGTACCTTTACCACCATATTCTGAATGCATGCATACTGTATGTTATATTCATATATGTTATAATCATGGTTATGTTACAGGTTTGTTTGTTTTTTAACATTCACAGCATACACAGACGGTGTGTCTGTGTATGCTTAATTAGTCATAGTGTGCAGACGATTCGCCTTTAGGTTGCATTTTCATTCAATTTTATGGTCAGGACTGGTACGCCTGCGAGTGAGTGACAATAACCTAGCATTGCTAGTAATTCAAATCAAGAATTAATACCACATGATTGTATAATTTCATTGTCTAATTCTGGGTTGTTGTGTTTTCGTTGCAGGTTCACAACCTAACTTACTAACTATCCAACTCATTAACGTCACTGATTATCAAGCTGACAGGCTAACGTATCAGTAGCTGTCAGTGTATTGTTGCTTATTGTGTATGTGTGCGCAAGAAAAATTTATGAAGTTGTATCCGCCATACTTGTCCTGAAACCCTTTCCAGTGGGGAGTTTATTTAACTATAGCAGGAAGCTCAATAAAAACTGGACACAGATGCATGATGATATGAAGTCTTAAAGTCCACTGAGCTTAAACCATGAGCAGACTTGGCCAACTGACCACAAAATGTGTCATCTCTGGATGAGACAAAGAGACAGAAACAGTGATGAAATGGTTGTGTAATATTACAGAGTTGTAAAGCGTTTGCTATTTTGTCTACCTCCTGAAAAGCATTTATAAAGGTAAAAAGACAAACAGACACAGAGGGCAACTGGAATCAGCAGGTACATGGGATTAATGAGATATAAGAACCAGGAATAGGTCCAGGACTACAGTCTCTTTGAAATCAATAACTGATAAAAAAAAGAAAAAAAGTCTAAAGTCCGGAATCCGAAGGTGGTCATGTTTTCTTTCTGTGCTGTCCGGGTCCCCAGTACAGGCTCTCACGTCAAATGCTCTAATGCAGGGGTGTCAAACTCAAATTCACAGTGGGCAAAAATTAAAAACTGGGACGAAGCTGCAGGCCATTTATTAAAAAATTGCCTGCAAATGTGCATGTTTTCACTTCTCTCCAGATATGAAATGTTGAACCTTTGCATATGGAAAGAAACTTTAGTTTTGCACAAACATTGAATGTGGAACTACCAAAGCTTAATATTATAAACAAATGAATTAAAATAAATTAAATTTGAAATAAAACACTAATTATGTATCTGTAGCTTTTCGAGTTCCTCTTTAAGGTAGGGCCTAAATCTTTTTTCACAGGCCACAACAAAACAACCAAAAATACTAATAATTGCCTTTAATGAAAATGAATCTTTCAACTATTAACAGTCCATACCTTTGAATAGAAAAAGTGCATCAAGACAACATTCATTCAGGCTTAATTTGCTACATTCTGAATTACTCCTATTAGTTCAAGCCAGATGCCTGGCATCTATTCTTGGATGCAAGTGCATCGATGTCTGGGGTTCGGCTCTGAGCTGAGGAAATCCTCAGGATTGAGTAAAGGTTTTCATCAGTGAGACGGCTCCTGAATGGTGTTTTGTTCATCTTCATCAGGGAGAACAGTTGCTCACATAGATATGTGCTGCCGGAAATAGAGAGCATTTGAGCAGCTTGTGCACGGGGTTGAGGAAGTGTGTCGGGGAGAAAACATGGAAACAGTGCAGCACCCACAGAGTCATACTTGGAGTGTCACTACACTAGAGTTCAATCAGCTCCATTTGGAGGTCAGTTGGTGCGCTTTCCACGTCAACCGCAAACGGATTGCTGAGCAGTTCAAATCTGGATTTCTGGGCTTCAAAGTCGACAAATTGCTGGGTAAACTCAGCGCTGAATACACTAAGTTTTGCAGCAAACTGTGTACTAGGCAACACGGCGGGAGAAATCTCCCTTTTATGGTCTGGCAACACGGAAAATGACTCAAGTTTCCTTGCAGCATCAGTGTCTCCCACAGGCGCAACTTGGTTTTAAAAGCCCTCACCACAGCATACATGTCTGTGATGACGTGGCCCCGCCCCTGAAGCTGCAGGTTGAGCAAATCGAGATGGCTCAGGATGTCACACAGGAATGCCAGTTCACACAGAAACTTCTTATCTCTGAGCTCTGTTGTGTCTTTCCCTTTGCTTTCCACAAACTGACAGATTTCCTCAGCTCAAAACATCTGTTCAGTACTTTTCCTCGGCTTAGCCATCTCACATCTGTGTGATAGGGCACGTCCATGTATTCCGAACCAAGCTCCTCCAGAAAAGATTTGAACTGGAGGTGATTCAAACCTTTGGCTCTTATGAAGTTAACTACTCGTTTTAAGGTGCTCGTAACATCTTCCATTTTCAGGGCTTTGCCACACAACGCCTCCTGGTGTATGATGCAGTGATAAACAGATTATTTTTCATTATATTTTGCAGGCTGGCGGGTGTTAATTTCGAACCCTGGTTATAACGGGTTTGACTATTGCTGTTTGTAATAGGTTTGGTTCAGAAATGCCAGATTTCATGGCTTATTGTTGTTTGGAAGATTATAGCTAAGCTAATATAAGTAAAGGCAACGATACAGCTTCTGTGGCCTTATATCTTAACGTTAATTATAGCTCTTAGTATATCAATACAGTATTATGGGTTGTTGGTCTGTATTTTATCCATAAAATAATAATAATGGTCTGTCACTAACGTTACCTGAATGTTTACCGTAGCTATGGCAACAACAACAAGCTACCATTTCAACAACAATAAGCCATAAAGATAGAATTCGGCAACAGTCATATCATCAGGACCTTACCGATGTGTTGTCACAAGTTAAAATATCAAATAAGAAGCATAAATCCCTCCCCGACATAGAACCGTCCTCACAGCTGCTTTACTGTGGATATGGAATCTTCCGGTCGGAGAATATGAAAAAACAGTAGTTTTATCGTTTTTGTGTTCTAGTGATTGAAATGGGGAACTTCCAACTTTGACAAGTAAAAGTGCAATGACAGCGATGTTCTAGTCTGAATTCAGAGTCAGGCTTGATCTTATGTGTCTGGGAGATGAGGTTCCAGAGACTTCTGTCTGCAGTTACATCTATAGCCAACATGGCCACTAGAAACAACTATCCCAATTCTTATGGAATAAACTTTAAGGACACTGCTGATGCATTCTCAAAATGCTGCGCATCACTCACTGTAATTTAAACAAACAAAAGAAACGGCAAAGGAACTTTGAGGAACTCCTTAATCCGACTAACACGCCCTCTTTTGTAGAGGCAGAGCTGGAGGCTGATGGGGAATCATTGTCAATATCCCTGGCGGAAGTCACTGAGGTAGTCAAACAACTCCACAGTGGCAAAGCCCCAGGGGTTGATGAGATTCGTCCAGAAATGCTGAAAGCTTTGGGTTGGGAGGAGCTGTCTTGGTTGACACGCCTCTTCAACATTGCATGGAAGTCTGGGACAGTGCCAAGGGAGTGGCAGACCGGGGCGGTGGTTCCTCTTTTTAAAAAGGGGGACCAGAGGGTCTGTGCCAATTACAGAGGTATCACACTACTCAGCCTCCCTGGTAAAGTCTACTCCAAGGTGCTGGAAAGGAGGGTTCGTCCTATAGTCGAACCTAAGATTGAAGAGGAACAATGTGGATTCCGTCCTGGACGTGGAACAACGGACCAAAGTATGCTCATCCAGTCTACATGTGTTTTGTGGATCTGGAGAAGGCATATGACCGGATTCCTCGGGAGATACTGTGGGAGGTGCTGCAGGAGTATGGGGTGAGGGGGTCACTTCTGTGGGCCATCCAATCTCTGTACACCCAAAGCGAGAGCTGTGTCCGGATCCTCGTGAGTAAGTCGGATTGGTTTCCGGTGGGGGTTGGCCTCCGCCAGGGGTGCGCTTTGTCACCAATCCTGTTCGTGATTTTCACGGACAGGATATCAAGGCGTAGTCATGGTGGGGAGGGGTTGCAGTTCGGTGGGCTGAGGATCTCGTCTCTGCTTTTCGCAGATGATGTGGTCCTGATGGCATCGTCGGTCAGTGACCTTCAGCACTCACTGGATCGGTTCGCAGCAGAGTGTGAAACGGCTGGGATGAGGATCAGCATCTCTAAATCTGAGGCCATGGCTCTTAGAAGGAAACCGGTGGATTGCTTACTCCAGGTAGGGAATGAGTCCTTACCCCAAGTGAAGGAGTACAAGTACCTCGGGATCATGTTCACAAGTGAGGGGACGATGGAGCGTGAGTTTAGCCGGAGAATCGGAGCAGCGGGGGCGGTGTTGCAGTCGCTCTACCGCACTGTTGTGACGAAAATAGAACCGACGCACCGGTCAATCTTCGTTCCTACCCTCACCTATGGTCATGAAAGCTGGGTCATGACCGAAAGAACGAGGTCGCGGGTACAAGCGGCCGAAATGGATTTTCTCAGGAGGGTGGCTGGAGTCTCCCTTAGAGATAGGGTGAGAAGTTCAGCCATCCGTGAGGAACTCGGAGTAGAGCCTAGCGTTGAAAGGAGCCAGTTGAGGTGGTTCGGGCATCTAGTAAGGATGCCTCCTGGGCGCCTCCCTAGGGAGGTTATCCAGGCACGTCCAGCTGGGAGGAGACCTCGGGGAAGACCCAGGACTAGGTGGAGAGATTATATCTCCACACTGGCCTGGGAACGCCTCGGGATCCCCCAGTTAGAGCTGGTTAATGTGGCCCGGGAAAGGGAAGTTTGGGGTCCCCTGCTAAAGCTGCTGCCCCCGGGACCCGACCCCGGATAAGCGGATGAAGATGAGATGAGATGAAAAGAAACGGCACTGAAAACTTTTAAACAAAATTAATTACATGGCCTTAGAAAAATCACATAAGCAAATCAAAACAGACAGTCGGACCCTAGCATCTGGATAAATTAAACAGCTGTTTGCCATAGCCTAGCAGGTAACGTCCACAAACAGGAAAGGTTTAGGAGAGGTACTAAGCTTGGAGGAGAGGTAAAGCGCACTTCACCCCTTTACAGACTCCACTGTGCTTTCTCTATCCCCCTTTTCTCTCTTCATCCGGCCTCTCTCTTTCTCCATTTTTCTCGTCCCTGGCGTGTGCTCCTCCAGACAATGCCCGTTGTCTTCGTCTCTTCTCCATCTCCATTCAGACCTGCACACCTGTCCCTTATTCAATGTACTCACCCCAGATCAGATCCTACACACCCCTTGCCAGTGCACCAATCCCCTTGCTGCTTTCCCAGAATGAAGAGGTGTTTCTTGTTCAGTCTGTGCAGCTAATCAGTTGTAGGTTACAGGAGGAGGGAACAACACAGAAACGACACACACCTGGTGACACTCTACACTACCTTATCTCACCTGGAAAATAACGGAACCTACGTAGGATTGCTGTTCATTGGCTACATTTCAACACCATAGTGCCCTCCAAGCTTGCCACAAAGCTCAAGGACCTGGCCTTAAACACCTCACTGTGCATATGGACCCTCAACCTTCTGACAAGCAAAGCCCAGGTGGTGAGGAGGGGTAAACACCTCTTCCACCTTCACCCTTAACACTGGAACACCCTAGGACTGTGTTTTGAGGCCCCTGCTATTTTCTGTACCATTTCTGACTCCAACATCAACATCAAGTTTGCTGACAACACAGCTGTATTTGGCCTAATCACAAATAACAATAAAAAGGTTGAACTGAAAGACTCTACCAGCTGAGGCCAGGGCAACCTATTCATGAATGTCAGCAAGACTAAGGAGATGATAGTGGACTTTGGGAAGAAGCATAGAAGCAACTATGACCCACTTAATATTGACTGGTCATTGGGAAGACTGTTACATGTCATTCCTTAGACACCTGAGGAATTTCAGGGCATCCTCTCAAATACTGAGAAATTTCTACTCCTGATGATCAAGAGCGTCGTGATAGGAGACATCTCTGCCTGGTACGGAGACAGAATCCAACAGGACTGCAAGGCCCTGCAAAGAGTGGTTTGTACAAACAACATATTTCACCGTTCTGAGGTTGGGAACAAGGTAACGGGTACACAAGGCCAGCACTCAGAGGCTCAGGAAGATTACATTTCTCTCATGAACGGTGCGGGAAAATAACACGAAGGGACACACAGGATAAAGGAATAAACAAATATTTAATAAGGACAACAAACGGGTATAAATACAGGGGACAAGAATAATACGGACGAGACGGTCGAGGGTAACAGGAACGGAGAACGACGGACAGTCAGGGATCTGGAAAGGGAAACAGGATCGCGGGAAACTAAGGAACGGGAAACGGGAGCCAACCGACAAAAAGTTACCAGGTAAATGAGAACAACGGTCCGGCGCTGAATGAGTGTCACCTCCAGCTTCTTATATCCCTGGAGGTGATCAGCGTAACTTGATGCAGCTGGGGTGGAACCCCGCCTACCTGCTCCGGAACAACAAAACACAAAGGGGAGACACATGCAGGGAGAAACAGACAGAGGGAGACAAACTCACACAAAAGGAGGAGAGGAGGGACTGACCTCCTAACAATTTCAGTAGAATTGTATTTTATATGATTAACCTTGACAAGTACATTAATTGAAGGTTTGCATATCTATCACCATCCTAGTCAGAACAGTAAACAGCTATCCCAACTCGAAACCATGGGTTACTCCCAACATTAAACAGCCTTTGACCATACAGACTGGATTTCCCTATAAGGCCGTTAACCTTTGAAGAATTGAAAAGAATTGTAAGGTTCTTGTGAGGACACTGTGACGGCCCTTTGCTGCCTGTCATGATCACAACACTGTTGCTCGCTTTTTCCTGTTATTGAGAGGTGTAACTTTTGGTCTTCTCTGGTTTGTGTGCCATGGCCGAGTTTGTTAAGGCTCCAATGGAGGAGTTGTTGGATAATAGAATAGAATAGAATAGAATATACTTTATTGATCCCACAGCGGGGAAATTCACATGAGCAGTAGCTTACAACACAGACACAGACAACACAGACCCTTAGTTTACATAAGGTAAACAACGATAATTAAAAATAAAAATAGAAGATAAAAATAAAAAATAAGAATAGAAAATATACTATATACAATATACAACAATTTACACTATGTGTCATAAATATGAAGTGGAAAACTACAGTGGATGGAAATACTAAGTACAGATGTTACAAATATGCATTACAAAAGTGACTTGTGATGATGTGGAAGTGTAATTGCACATGGGTGAATTGACAAAATAAACATAACAATCATTACAAATTATTATTGTGCAGTCTGACTGCGGTCGGGATGAACGACCTGCGGAAGCGTTCTTTTTTGCATCTCGGATGCAGCAGTCTGTGGCTGAAGGAGCTGCTTAAGGCTCCCACAGTGTCATGGAGGGGGTGAGAGGTGTTGTCCATGATCGATGTTAGTTTGGATAACATCCTCCTCTCACCCACCTCCTCAATGGAATCCAGGGAACAGTCTAGGACTGAGACAGCTCTTCTGATCAGTCTGTTTAGTCTCTTCCTGTCCCTCTCTGAGCTTCCACAGCCCCAGCAGACCACCGCATAAAAGATAGCAGACGCTACCACAGAGTCATAGAAGGTCCTCAGAAGTGCCGTGCACACTCCAAAAGACCTCAGTCGCCTCAGTAGATGGAGGCGACTCTGGCCCTTCTTGTACAGGGCGTCGGTGTTGTGGGACCAGTCCAGTTTATTATTGAGGTGAACATCCAGGTATTTGTACTGCTCCACCTTCTCAATGTCCAAACCCTGGATGTTCACCCGGTGCTGTTGTGGGAGCCTTCCTGCTGAAGTCTATCACCACCTCCTTCGTCTTGCTGGCGTTGATGAGCAGATGGTTTGCCTCACACCAGGCGACGAAGTTGGCGATGACGTCTCGATACTCCAGGTCGTCCCCCTCGGACACCCGTCCAACGATGGCTGTGTCGTCGGAGAACTTCTGGAGGTGGCAGCTGTTGGTGTTGTGGCTGAAGTCTGAGGTGTACAGTGTGAAAAGGAAGGGAGCGAGCACCGTACCCTGCGGGGCCCCTGTGCTGCAGACTACCACATCAGACACACAGTCTCGAAGCCTCACGTACTGCGGTCTGTTGGTGTGGTAGTCGATGGTCCATGCAGCCAGGTGACGGTCGACTCCCGCCCCTTCCAGCTTCCCCCTAAGCAGCGCTGGCTGGATTGTGTTGAAAGCACTGGAGAAGTCGAAAAACATGACTCTCACAGAGCTCCCGGCACTCTCAAGATGTGTCAGGGACCTGTGCAGCAGGTAGATGACAGCGAGACTTGGAGTGAGGATGGTGAAGTTGTTGCTGTTGGAGAGGCAGTGGGATGGAATGGGGGAGCCGACCAGGACAGCTGCTGTGGAGAAGGGGGCGAGGGGGAGCATGAGGGGGAGGGAAACGTGTCGCCATCGAATCTGGTGAAGAACTGGTTCAGCTCATTCGCCCAGACCTGATCACCTGATACAGGGCCCCTCCCACTGTCCTTGGAGTGGCCAGAGATGGTTTTCAGACCTCTCCAGACCTCCCTGGCGTTGCTCCCCTTTAGCCGCTCCTCCAGCTTCCTCTTATAGCTGTCTTTTCCTCTCCTGATCCCCTTTTTCAGCTCCTTCTGCACTCTCCTCAGCTCGTCCTTGTCCCCAGATTTGAAGACCATCTTCTTCTTGTTGAGTAGGTCCTTCAGATCTGGGGTCACCCAGGGTTTGTTGTTGGGAAAACACCGTACCCTCCTAGTAGGCACGGTGTTCTCCACGCAAAAATTTATATAGTCAGTGATGCAGGTTGTGAGACTGTCAATGTCCTCCCCGTGAGGTTCACACAACACATCCCAGTCCGTGGTGTCAAAACAGTCCCTCAGTGCCATACTAGACTCCTCAGACCAGTTCTTCACACGCCTAATGGTGGGTCGTTGTTTGTTCACCATAGGAATGTATGCAGGGGACAAGTGGACCAGGTTGTGGTCGGAACGACCCAGCGGGGGGAGAGGTGATGAGCTGTATGCATCCTTTGTGTTGGCATACAATAGGTCCAATGTTCTATTGTCTCTGGTGTGACATTTCACGTACTGCGTGAAGGTGGGAAGAGTGGAGGACAGGGAAGCATGGTTGAAGTCACCAGAGATTAGCAAGAGGGACTGAGGGTGCGATGTCTGGTACCGCGATACTACAGTATGCAAGAGCTCACAGGCTGTTGCAGCATCGGCAGACGGGGGAATGTACACAGTTATCGCGATAAAATGTGAGAATTCCCTCGGCAGGTAATATGGCCGGATGCTAACAGCTAGCAGCTCAATGTCCCTACTGCAGTACCGCTCCTTCACCCTGATGTGACCCGGGTTACACCACCTATCGTTTACAAACATCGCAATGCCCCCTCCTTTCCTCTTACCAGTCTCCTTCGCTTTCCTGTCCGCCCTCACAAGCTGAAATCCGTCCATCGCAACGTGCGTGTCCGGCGTGAGATCGTTCAGCCAAGTCTCTGTTAGGCACATGATGCTACACTACCGATACTCCCGCAGCAGCCTGGTGAGCGCCGAAAGCTCCTCCATCTTGTTGGGGAGAGATCTCACGTTCCCCATGATGATTGACAGAACAGATGGTTTGTACCGTCTCTTCCTCTGTCGGCGCTTCAGTCCGGCTCTGCAGCCCCGTCTCCTCCTCTTTAATTCCGCGGGGATCTCCGGTCTTTCATCGGGGAGTACCTGCGTGTAGCGCCATGCTAACAGCTGCTCCCTGCTGATGGTAATGGAGCCCTGGTTGTACAGGTCCGCTGAAACCGGGTTAAACAGTCCAAAACCAATAAAAAGAAAAATGCATAGTCTTAGAAGAAGTACATCCATAGGAGTACCCCTCCGACCTAGACTAGCGGCAAAAAAGACACGAAAAACGGACAAAAACACAACAAAACACAGAAAGACGAACGGAGCTACTGCTACTGGCTGCCACACGCGCGGCGCCATCTTGCATCCAAGATGGATAAGTGCACGAAGGAGCAGCTATTGAAAATAGTGGAGCATTGTGAGTGCGTTAACAGGCGGTGTGCAACCTGGCCCAGCCAAGGTGGAGGGTTTGGCTCCACCGGTGGTTACGGTTAGTCGGTCTAGTAATTTTAAATAACAGAGGGAATTGCTGTTGTTGCAGTTGCATGATAAAATGATGAAGACTGCTGAGATGGACAAGCAGATGGTATTGGAAAAACTGCAGCCCCTGCTTGAGTTGCTGCAGGAAGAAAACTGTGGTGTGGGAAAGCCTGTGAGCTTGTTTTCTAAGAAGTACAATTCCTATCAGCTCAACTACAATAGAGAAAGAAGCACTGGCTTTGGTGTGGGCTTTAACACATTTTGACATGTATGTGGGTTCTGGTGTTGTGCCTGTGGTGGTCTACAACCACAACCCCTTGACCTTTCTTAATTATTTAAAAGGTCCCAATTAATGATTAATCCAGTGATATCTGTTGCTACAGTCTTACTGGTTAGACATTTGACATATTAAAGGTTCTGACAATGTGGTTGCAAACGTGTTGTCAAGAACACCTTTTCAGTAACATCTCCAGTGTTTAACTTAAGCTTGTTTGCCTATTTTTGTCCCTGTCTCTCTTTTCCTTTCTTAAAACTGCTTCCTTGGTACCACGTTGCTGAGGGGAACGGTGTGGTGATGGTGGTGAGCACTTGAGGTGAATAGAAAGCAGCAGGTAAAATATAGTCCACTGGTTAAGGGTTAAGCCCAGTATGGTAATGTATTATACGTGTAAATTTATGGAATTTTTTATGATGTATAATTGTATTGCTTTGTGACCCTGAGGTTGGGCCTGTGACATCCCCCTGCTGCCTGATTTGTCTGTCTTGCTGCTTCCTGTCACTTACAGAGAACAACAATCAATCCAGCATACCATCACTTACAGATCTGGCATAATTTGCAAGAGATCTGAGCAGTTCTTGCATCTGCTTCAACACCTACAACTGCTCCAACTAGTGCAAGTCACTCCTGAGCAGACACCATCCTCCTTCTTTACAGAGGAGGATGTCTTGCAGCAACTGACAAGGTGATAGTCCTAGTCCAGATTGCTTTCCCAGGACAGATGGTTAAGAGAGGAACTTGCGTCTGCCTTTTTTGGAAAACGCTCTTGAAGGTAGGCGCTTGAAGATAGGCGCTTGACGGTAGGCGTTTGCCAGTAGGTGCTTGACGCGGATTCTGCATGGTGGTGTGAAAACAGCTTAAAGCAGACCTTCACCCCCAAGTTCTGAGCCTAACTCCACCCACTGCATGATTTTGAAAAATTCAATAAAGTGTGCAAGGGGCCCAGAGTAGGAGCTGGGGGGCTACCCATCTCTGATTAGAGGACTTTAACAGCTTTAAATTCTTCGACATAGAGTAGACCCAAACAGTCCACAATATCTCAGCATTAGACTTGAAAGTTTAGCGATGATTTAAAACACTAGGTGGTGTGTTGAGCCATTATCCACCCATCAGATACTGATTTTTATAAATGTGTTACTGCTCAAAAAACATGTTCAAGCGTGCAGTACTTGGTTTTAGCATTCAGTTCCCCCAAAGAACCTTAGCCTATGGAAACATGGCTTGAAAAAGTAAAAAATAATATATATCAAAGTTGAGTGTCTCATTAAGCATCTACAAAAATGAGAGTGAAACTAAACATTCTTTAACTTTTAGAAAACATGTTTAAAAAAACAGCTCATTTAGATGTTCAGACCACCTCAGTACTGTGTGATCACATTTTGATCGACAGCTTCCTCATTTTTTTCCAGCCCTGTATGTTTGAGCCATCTGATTCAGATTTCTCACAGGAGTTAACAGTGATTACCTGGCCAAATAAATAAAAGTTTGCTCAAGATCAAGTCACGGTAATGATTCATTACACTAGTGTTAGCTCAAATCATCGGAGCAAACTGTTAGCACATCTAATAATACACTAATAAGTCAGTAACATATTTTTTTAAACTTTGTTTTAGGTTAGCAACTCACATTATTAATCTCCATATTTGGGACGTCGGAGATATGTGCTGTGTGGCAAGGGAAAGGCTGAAGTAGAGGGAGAGAAGGTACAGCTCCAGGTGATAGATGTAGGCATTTGCCTTGATAGATAACTGTTAGATGGATTGATAGATAACAACTAGATAGATAGCTAATGATTGCTTGGTAATCGGCAATAAATATTATAGCGGATTTGTCAGGTCCAGGTAGGAAAGAGGACTCAGATGCGGAGGTTCGCGGATCAACACTGAACTTATTTTCTTGACGACAGGAACCTCGCACAGAACGAAAAACCACAAACAAAAAATCACTCCACACAGGAGGAACGACACAAAAGTCGTCAGTAATAAAACAAAGTACAAAATAAAGTTGCTCCGTCCAGGAGGAAAAAACGAAAGGCAAAGTAAACAAAATAATTAATTAAACAAGGACGCTCCAACCAGGAGGGAAAAACAATAGGAAAATGAAAATTCAAAAACACTACAGTTACTTTGACAAAACAAGAAATACTATCACCTGAACATGGAAACAATAAACTCGAGGGCATTAACAAGACTGTGGGGAAAAAACGCTGGATACATTCGACACAAGGTACAAAATAATCTGGCATGGAACAGGGGGAAAGACACAGCTTTTTTACACATGAGGGAAGGGCAACCACAGGTGGAAACAATCGGGAATCAGGGAATGACGTCAGACCGGTGACACAAGAGGAAGGGCAAGTGACCTGGAACGAGAGGAGAGTTATCTTTCAAAATAAAACAGGAAAGATAAAAACCCAAATACATGACTGACCTCACCGTGGCGTGACAAGATTTGGGTTTCCAGTGGCTTTAAGCATTAAAGTGGGCGACTGTGGCTAAGTGGTGGAGTGGATGGTCCCCCACTCGAGAGATTGGCGGTTCGATCCACATGTCGAAGTGTCCTTGGGCAAGTCACTGTAAATGTGGTGTGAATGGTTAGATTAGATGACATGTAGATGTCCACTGCCATCAGTGTGAATGTCTGTGTGAATGGGTGAATGTGACAAACACTGTGAAAGCGCCTTGAGTAGTCAGAAGATTAGAAAGGCGCTCTATAAGTACAAGTCCATTTACCATTAAAAGGTTCTCTTCCAGAGTGTTTAAGGACCAGATTTTCTGAGAGTGTAAATATGTATTTGAATTATACTTTTTGTAAACCACTAATGTTCTTCAGACTGTTTAGAAATCGAATCTTGCAATTTAAAATAAGAAATCAGGCAATCACTTTATTACTACACTTGATCAAATTTAGAAAACACGGCAGATTCACTCATTTTTGTTATCAGCACAAAACTCCAGTGCAGCTGGAAAGAAAGTTTTGTAACAACAGCTTAGTGTTGAATCTGTTCACAAGTGTCAGCCCTGCAGAGATGGTGCCTGGATCCTTTTGGTCAGCTCATCTGATTGAAATGATTTAGAAAGATATTTTACAAGTAAATGCTCCCTCTCCATTCTCCCTGAGATAAATGCACCCTCTCATATCCTTGTATCTCCATCCAAACACACTGCAACACCTTGCTTGCTGCTGACAAACCTGTGTGTGTGTGTGTGTGTGTGTGTGTGTGTGTGTGTGTGTGTGTGTGTGTGTGTGTGTGTGTGAGAAAGTTGACAGTGATAGATGGGACCTGGCCACCGCTTCCACCCTCCTTGCCACTCAGTGGCTGAGTGAGTTCTATGCTTTATTCATGAGATTTGGGGACAGGGAAAAAAAACGATTCCAAAAGGTTAAAGAATATATTAAGGGAAACCTCTTGGATGTCACCTGACTTGTCCGGTGGTGTTAAACAAAAACAGTCTTGAGGTGTCTACTTGGAAGTTTGTGGCAAATGGAAAAAGGAGCAGAACCCCCACTAAAACACCACCTGCCCTGCTTGCACATAGCCACCCCTAAAAGTGGAACTTTTGCATAAAAAAGATTATAAAAATAGTTGCTGATTAATTTTCTGTCAAGGAACTCATCAATTAATCTAGCCAGCTCTATAATATTATAAATAATAAAATATGTAAACTAAATGTATATTATAATTATTGATGACTGATCAGGGTGTAAGAATCACGTCAATGGTGGACTAGGGGATGGTTAAGGCGGGGCTAATTTTAAATTCTGGTATTTTATGTGTAGCTGAATTTAAAATATTGCTTCATAATTTATTTGTTGATTATATATCTTTCTTCAGATTTTTAACGACCTGAATCTGTAGTGACTATAGCTATCAAATGAATGTAGTAGAATTAAAGGTACAGGAAAAAACTCTTAGGGTAGCATATGAAGTAAAAAGAAATGACTCAAATAAAGTACCTCAAAACGGTATTTAACCCTCTGAGGTCTAAGGGTATTTTCTCAATTTTGCATACTTTTGTTAGTTCCCCTTTTAAGTGTACTTGCATATAACATAATACCCAAGTGTTTTATATTGAAATGTTCAGAACAAACTCAGCTTTATATAGTGACTATATAAAGTAACTATATTTGTCCTAGAGCAATGTTTAAAGAGATTATTGGGCCCAAATGCTGAAAATTAAATTCCGCTTTTCAAATTCTTATGAAAACATTCCTTTACGAACGTGACCAAACTGTTTTGGTCCTTGAAATTAGTTTACCAAAGTCTTGGGTTTACAAAAGTAGTGTAATATATGAATAAAATAGTAGATGAATGTGGAATAAATGTCTTCAATGGAATTTTGTCAACATCGCTTTTAAAAAAAAAGTGTCTCTCACTCTATTTTCACCATGAGATAAAATGGGACTTCATGCTACATATCTAGCTTCATGGGATGTGTGCAAATGAATAAAAATAGCATAACAACTGTTTTTCTTCCAAACCAAATATTTATGATATACAAAAAATAAACATTTGACAATATTAACATAATGTGCATGTTTTTATGCTTCATATATTCAGCTGTGCCATCTGCTGGTGAGGTGGTGATGGCTGTGATGCAGGCACATGACCAGGAATGTAGGACAAGAATGGTGTGTTCCTGGTGGCAGACAGAAAAGGATTTCACTTTTACATTCAGTATATAAAAAAAATTACATACAAAAAAAGAAATACAATTCTATGAATGACCGTTTTATCTGCACAGAACAGTGTGCTGAACTAGTGGCCAAAACATAACCATTCATCTAGACCAGGAGTTCCAAACTGATCCAGTAAAGTGGCTGCAGGTTTTCATTCCAACCAAGCAAGAACACACCTGATCCAACAAATCAACTTTGTGAAGACAATTCAGGTGATTGATTAAGTTGAATCAGGTGTGGTAAAAGAGTGCAGGTAAACTGGCCTGCCTGCAGCCCAGACCTGTCTCCTATTGAAAATGTGTGGCACATTATGAACGAAGTCCTGTTGAAGACTGTTGAGCAACTGAAGTCGTACAAGTAAAAATGGGAAATAATTCCACCTACAATGCTTCAACAATTAGTGTCCTGAGTTCCCAAACGCTTATTGAGTGTTGTCAAAAGGAAATGTGATCTAACACAGTGGTAAACTGCCCTGGTGCAAATGCCAATATCAGCCGTTTTTTTTACAAATTCATTTATTGTGAAAAGTCCATCAGTGGATACCTCCCCGGAACTCCTGAAAATCTCTGAAGCAGTTAATTTTTTACAGAGAAGTGTACACTCTGTATTGATCGAGATGACATTGTGAATGTGCTCACTGCTCAAAGAGCAGTTGTGACTGCCCACCATTTTGTGTTTGCATGTCAACAACTACCAGGTTTAAGGAGACATGTACAGCATATGAATCACACCTGAGCGGAAAAAAGTGGGGAAGCAAGGAGCAGACACATTAGGAAAGAAGAGACGGATGAAAAATTACACTTACACCCTACTTCCTGCAGCTACAATTTCAAGTTTGTCTGTATGACAAGATTTCTTTTCCCACTTTCCAACAGCTTAGCAAATAATCGTTCAAACACCAGAGAATATGCTATATGCACAAAAAAAGATTTTAGCTGTGTCATTGCCTATACAACATGCCAGCAAAACAAACTGCGGGGAGACTTTACAGATGAAAAGTAGTAGTAGTAGTAGCCTGCAGGAGTTTACTGGATAGAAAAGCGAAAAAAGCAAGATAAGCAGGTACATCTGAAAATCAAATGCAGGATGTCACAGTCTGCCTTAGTCCGCCTCTCTGTACAAAACAATTGTGAGTTTGTTAATGTTGTGGCCTCCTCCAGTAGTAATGTGTTGTGTCAGATATATGTCATTAGTGAATTAGACTCAACAGTGATGAGTGAAAGTGAAGACTGCCAGCTTGAAAATGCCTTTGTTTTACAATATAATAATGTAATCATCATGACAGCTATCCCTCCAGTAGCTCTCCAGTTTTTAGCTCTTTTACCCTATTTTAACCTCTTTTGTTCTATTTATTTACTCCTCGTTTCTCTTATATATATATATATATATATATATCCTATGGATATTTCTAACTTTAAAATGCAATCAAGAGCCAATTTTCTCAATTAGTCAAGAGAGGAACTGCTGGCTCTGCGCACAAAGGGACAAGTGGGGATACGACACCCCGTCCGGCAGAGCTGAGGAGGAGACCCAGGGGCTGCAAGGCTGGGGCAAAGCTAAAGACCAAGCGACTGGAGAATTGGAGGCGCTACAAGCCATCGATTCCCTCCGTAATCACGGGGAATGTGAACTCGCTGCTGAACAAGATCGTCGAGCTGTCCACGCTGACAACCAGTGGATCTACTGTGATAGCAGCCTGTTCATCTTTACGGAGACATGGCTAAATCATCTCGTACCGGATGCTAACATGGACCTGCCGGGATTCACTGCCGTGAGAGCCGACAGAGACACAAAAGTGAACGGAAAAAGCAAAGGTGGGGGACTCATCATGTATGTAACAACCGCTGGTGTAACCCAGGACATATCTCAGTAAAGTAAGTCTCATGTTGCCGGGACCTTGAGCTGCTAGCTGTTAGCCTATGACCATATTATCTGCCGAAGGTTTCAGTCACGTGATCACCGTCTGTGTTAACATCCTTCCGAGAGCGGATGCAGCCACTGCCTGTGACAAAATCCACTCAGTCACTGCAATGCTGCAGACACAGCACCCTGAGGCATTTATGATTATCTCTGGGGACTTTAATCATGCAACCTTGGATTCTACTTTGGCTATTTTCCACTAGGTTGTTGTCTGTCCCAACAGAAACAGCAGGACAATAAATCTCCTGTATACTAATGTGAGGGGTGCATACATAGCGACTCCCCTCCCCCCACTGGGAAAGTCTAATCACAACCTAGTTCACCTACAGCCACTGTATATCCCCCTGGTCCAAAAACAGCCAATGACAACTCGCACCATCAGGAGGTGGTCCCCTGAGATGGAAAGTGCCCTGAGAGACAAGACCACAGTCTGGGATGTGCTGATCGACCCGCACAGTGAGGAGATAGAGGGGATGACACATTGTCTGACAGAGTGCCTGAACTTCTGTGCAGATGTGGTCTCCCCTGTCAAGACTGACAGCTGTTATCCAAATAACAAGCCACTGGTAACGTGGGAAGTTAAGGCTGTCGTCAAAACAAGAAGAAGGGTGCCATCAGGAGCATGGACAGGGAGGCCATGAAGGCAGCACAGCAGGAGGAGCAGAAGCTGAGGGAGGTCTAGGAAGGTGTGAGGACCATCACAGGTCACAACACAAAGACCAGCTATGAGCTGAAGGACTTCTTCAACAGGTTTAACCAACCCTTGACAACACCTTTCTATTTTTATAATACATTGTTCTACCATAAATTGGTGACCCCGGACATTCAATTGGTTTGGACATGCTCGCTGGGACGATGGCTGAGCTCACCATTGCAGGGGCTGTGCAGAAGGCGCCAAAAAGGTAGGAACCTTTATCCTATCTCGCACAGTTGTATGCCTGTTGAGGCTCAGTCTCGGGGGTAGCGTTTTTGAGGTTCATTCCAAGTTGAACAGGCCGAGTCAGCCGGGTGGCCTCTGGCTATCTTGTGTTCCTGCATGCAGGAAAGCTGCTGTAATTCTTTAAAATTGGCTATGATATAACAAGAATTTGAAACATTGGACTGTGTCAGCAGCTGTGATTAAAACATTTTTTTTTAAAGAATACTGGCCAGAAAAAGTGTGAAATTGTGTGTGTGGTGACCGGTCATTGTGATTGTGATTGATAGGGGGAGTGGATGAGTGTTTCAATAAAAAATCAGACTGGATTTTTGGTATTGGCTTAAGAGAATATTTCCAAAGAGTTTGGAAATAAAATATGGAGGGGATTCCGCTTTAGAGCCTATCTATTTAGGTCATAACACACATGCTGACCTGCTACCGCCACGGGCTGATCTCTGTGGTACTACAGAGTCAACTAAATCATCTATATATACATGAAAGGAAATTCACTAGAAACTGAGCAGGATCTGTTTGAGCACTGGATAAAGATATGAAAACACACACACACAGCAAACAGCAGAAAGTGTCTCAAAAGGTCTATTGAAAGGCTCACAAATAAAGTAATTCAGTCGGTATGGGGAACACACTGCTTATGAAAACTCCCATAGAAACTCATATAAACATTGCATGTATGATATGTAAAGCACCAATTAATAAGGAAACGTTAACATAAAAAATAAATAAATAAACGATTTATAAAATATATATATAGATCTTTAAAAATCTATCTAAACTTATAAATATATATGTAGATCCATAAACTGGATTCTAGAGAATCTTTGACGGAACGGGTTAATCACTCACTGACTCTTTTTTCAACAAGGATGTTCGTGTGTGTCTGAGATCTGTTTTGACTGGGCAGTGGAGTATTGAGGTATTGCATGTGCTTAGACAAACTGCTATCTGCATGTTGAGCAGCTGGCTTTCATGGTTCCAAGTAGAAAAGCTCATGTGACTCAGCTGTGATCCAAATTTAGAGGAAAAACAGCAAAATAGAATTGTGCAGTTAGATAATATGAACTAAACAAATGGGGTTTTGCGGGCCTTGTAATTTTTAGGTTGTGGCGCAGTTGGGTGTGGCTATAGAGGGCAATCGCCATTTTGGAACAGTGGCGCAGAAATAGGTGTGGTTGTGGTATCAAGCGCCATTTTGGAGTAGTGGTGCAGTTGAAATTAAGGAGTAGGAGTGGCTTGGAGGGCCGCCATTTTAAAACCTGATCGCCATTTTGAATCAAACGTTGCGCAGTTTATATTCTTGGTAGACGTCATTTACCCAGGATTGGCTTGGAGGACCTCCATTTTAGAACCTGATTGCCATTTTGTATCAAACGATTGTGCAGTTTAAATTCATGGTACACGTCATTTTGCCAGGAGTGGTTTGGCAAACCGCCAGACAGGAGGGGGGTGCAACAGATAGCACCAGCTGAGAGGACCTAGCAGTTAGCTATAGGCCCAAATAGCATAGCTACCTGAAAGGCTACTCTAAGTGTTAGCATTTAAAATTGATTACAGCTATTACCATAGCCTAGCTTAGCATAACTAGCATAGCTTAGGTTAAGCTAACTAGCATTGAAAAAAAAGTTATATGAAATTAGACTGTGGGTATTGCCATAGTCTAGCTAAGCATAACCAATATAGCTAAGGCTGGGCTATCTAGCATTAAAGCTAAATAATTAACAGTTCAATTGATTTCAAATATCACTAAAGACGAGCTTAGCATAACCAAGGTAAGCTAGGCCTAAACTTACCACCAGTACAACATGGAAATAGCATTCACCTTTACCAAAGTGCTATCAAAGATTAGCATCGCCATAATAACACAGCAACACAACAATGACTGCACGACCAATTGAGATAATGGGGGCCAAATACCCACAATACATTAAGGATATCCGAAGATTATCAAAGAAATGGGCAAACATACGTAAAACAGACGGATAAGAGGCAGGCCGGTTCCCAATTTTAATAAAGGGCACTCACGGGCATTATGTGCCGTGGCAAACAGTCGACCTTGCAGGTCTTGTCTCAAGGCTGCCTGACATTCACCAAGGTGCCAGGAAATGGATAAGAGCATTTGAAGAGGAAACTGGGAAAATGTTGGCCCTCAGTGACATAAAAGCGATATGGGCAAGATGTTTTGCGGTGGCAGCAGTGGAGAACCTTTTCAAACACAGCCGCTATGAGTGGATGTTAGATCCCAGAGCAGACAGAGCCGAGTTCAACGCATATCATACCACGCTGTGGACGGAGCTGCGAAGTGAATACCCCACGAGAGTTGATCCAAAGGCTCTTAAGGGGGAGTTGCTCTCAGAGACTGAGAACCCAGCCACGTACATCACAAGGCAGATGAAAAAGTGGAAGCAGGAAACTGATGAGGAGATTGGGAGCAGCCTAGTGCTGATGACATTGTTCAGGAACGCCATTGTGGAAGCCATGCCAGCCCCAGTCCAGAGTAAGCTGGAAGAGGTGGTAGGGCTAACATCAATATCACACCGAACAGTTTCGGGATAATGTGGTACACACGATAGAAAAACATCGTAAAGAACTAAAAAAAGGGAAGGGGAAGCTGACAAAAACTTGCAGCGGAAACTGAAACTGAGGATGAAAGAGACATTTGGAGAAGGCAAGGGCAACAATGAGTGAACAAGGGTTATGCAGGTCACAAGACGGTTTGTTGGTGGCCCCAGTGACGTTGTTGTCCACGTTAATTTCTGAATTGCACAGTCTAGATCACTGTGCAAGGGGGGAAGTGATGAAGAAAATTCGACAACAAGGTTACTGGTCACCTTATATTCAAGCAATGGTGAACGAGGTGTTAAACCAATGTGAAATATGCGCTCAAAATAATGTAAAGAAAGGTGTGAAAACACCGGTTGGACATATCCCAGTACCAGAAGGTCCATTTAAACATCTAGTCATGGACTATGTCGATATGATAAAATCAGTTCAAGGCAAAATATACATGCTTGTGGTGATCGACAGATTCAGCAGATGGGTTGTAGCTACACCATCAAAAGACTTAAGCGCTGAGACTGTTGTCAAATTTCTGATAAGAGAAGTAATCCCACGATTTGGGATTCCATCAGAAATCAGCTCGGACAATGGGTCTGCGTTTGTGCAGAAAGTTGCAAAAGGTATCCTACAACAGTTGAGAATCTAACAACGTTTAGGAGCAGTGTATCATCCGCAAAGCCAAGGAATGGTTGAGCGAGTAAATGGAACCCTGAAGGCTAAGCTAAACAAAATCTATGCCGCCACTAAGCTGAACTGGGTAGATGCTTTGCCACTAGCACTAATGAGCTATCGCATGCAAACGCATAGAATAACGCATTTAACACAGCATGAAATGCTACCTATGCCAGCACCGCAGCTAAGAGGTCCTTTTAACCCTCCTGTTATCCTTGGGGTCAATTTGACCTAATTCAATGTTTAACATCTCCAACTACATGCTTAACATAATTTGTTTTTGCTTTTTATTTAAGGACTTTTCCTAATTGAACGGGGACAACTGGGAAAACATAAAATGGACATGATTATGTTTTTTCACTGTCGTGAACACAAACTTGTCACATCTGTGTTCCTTTTGGTCATGTTGATCATTTGGACGATATAATAATAATAATTATTATTATTATCTATTTTACAATAAAAATGTTCAGAAATACACGCTACTGTCCTTAATAATTGAAATTGCGTTAATTCCAAATATTATAAATAACCCAAAATTGTACTGACTAATAATATACTTACTATAAAGCACACACTAATATCCTTCAATCCAGTTTTAGGTAAATTAGTAAGATATTTGTTTTTTTTCCTGTACATTCACAAATACATGTATAAGAAGGTGTAGTCGGTGCTGTGTTTAATTTAAAATGCTATTTAGGAAGTCAACAAATACACACAGAGTACCAGACATCAAAACTCGAGCAATAACTTTGATTATGATCATTGTCTGGATGTTTAAATTGCTGGGGTCAAATTAACCCCAAGGATAAACATCGTTAGTACAATTTGAAGGTAACAGGAGGGTTAAAGGACCACCGCTTGAACAATTGCAAAATGAGTTGAAAGCATATATGAAATATCTAACTATGATCCATAGAACTATCTACACACAGGAAAGAGCACGAGAGGAGAGCCTGGAGCAGAAGGGGGAGTTGCCAGTGAAACCAGGAGACTTGGTGGCGATCAAGGTGTTCCGGAGGAAGTGGCATCAACCACGTTGGGAAGGCCCGTACCAGGTTGTCAGGGCCACGCTGACAGCTGTCCAGGTCGAAGGGAGCACCACTTGGTATCATCTGAACCACTGCACAAAAACGCAAATCAAGGACGAAGGGAACCCAACGGCAGAAGTGGGAAATGAGAAATGTGGTAAAACTGACTCTGACATTCCTGTGTGTTCAGAGGTGGATGACTGTGGAGAGCGGAACCGTGCCAAGCCAAGTACCGTTAAGTGAGATTCCACAGAGAGAAGGAGTCGGAGACGAGGAAAAGGCGATCCAGCCACACATAAGAATCCACCAGTCTAAAACAGATGAGTATGATGCAAAATTAAACACTTTGTGCCACCTGCCAGCATTGTCAGATAGAAAATAAAATTACAAACCCATTTGAGCGTCTAACGCAGGAAAGCATAAAAATGTGTAAGAGAAGACAGAGCCATACAACATGGATTTGGGAAGATAGGAAAATACTTCAAGAACAAGTTACAAGGCCAGAGGTACAAGAGAAGTTGGAAGGGAACGAACGACTTAGTTGGTAACAGGAGGGAGATTAAGACTACACATCCCAGCACAAGAACGAACAGGTTTGGTAGAAAGAAGAGAGGTGACGATTTCAGAAATCGTCAAAGATGAAAGTAGGCAAGGTATATGTGGGTTAATGTCAGATAAGTTAGCGTCAGTGTGGGACAATGGGGCAGTAAAATGCATGCCGGTAGTGCGAGAGGCGTCGTGTGGATGGATCATGAAAGTAGATAATGCAAGACACGAATGAGAAGAAGTCTAATGGAGGACAGGGAAGTGTATTTGGATGTGACAACCACGAGGGATTCCATACGAGTTTAAGTCCCGAGATGAGATTAAAGCTATGAACAAATTGAAGGAGCTGCAGGCTGAAATGACAGGACTAGTAGACTAGAAGCAATAGCCGTAGAGTGGGGAGCGTTATGTATAAAAGCTATTGCAAACAGTTTCATAGTGTTAATTATTGCAGCATCCCTACACTGTTGCATCATACCCATACTAAAAAGGTGGATCCAGGGAATGTTGTATATGCGGGCAGTGGAGGATACAAAACTACAAATGGCTCAACTGGAGTTGGCTAAATGAACTACCCAGGGCAAATGAACTATGGAATGTCTACATGGTTTCTGATTCTTTCTTCTTCTCTTTTGGAGCAGTAAGGAGGATGGTGAAATGGACATCAGTACTGTGCCATGAGACATCCTCTAACTCTGAAATATTGCCCAACTGAATCTTGGTAATGGCAGAGTCCGCGACTTCAAGGACTGATGATGGGCGATGACGACACATGCACCCACATGCTATTCTATTATTGTTTAAGACTGTACAAGAATGTTCATGAATTTAAAATGTGTTTGCTATCCAATATTAGAGTGTAAGTCGCAGTATAAAGGTTACATCATAATCATACACCAGAGAATAGTTACAGGCTTTATGGTAATAAGACAATCAAGGTAAATCACAAATAGTGACTTCAGGAGGGATATGGTATGGTGGATGTAAACACACACACAGATTAGATGCTTATAAACACCAGATCACAGCAGATGATCTGCATAGTTGAGAGTCAGGAAAGAAGAAAGTAGTGTTTTCATTCATTATACTCAGTTAGATTAAGATTCATTTTCATTCATTGTTCAGTGTTTTCATTCATTATATACAGTTAGGTTAAGATTCAACTTCATTCATATATACTCAGTAAGGTTAAGATTCATTTTAAGATATTAACACATACTCTAATTTCATGTTTTGATTTAACACAACTGCACAACATAGGTAAGCACTAATCTAAAGTTGCTCAGGCTTACACTACATTTGATGATTTCAGTTGATAGTTTTACAGGTAATAACATTATATTCTGATTGCATTTATAATTTACAGTTTTACAGTTTATTATTTACAGTTTTTATAGTTTCATTTTCAAATGTTTTATCACTGGTTAATTTTTATCACATGCTAAAAGATTAACGTGAAGAAATTAATGCAGTCCTTGCTCGCGCCCAGCGCAGTCGTATGTATGTCAAAACACAGGCCATGGGGACTATGCAAGACTTTTTTCCTCCACAGAATGATGCAATGATCAAGAATGATTACATGATGACGAAATGAAGGCCGGAGGTTTTTCACCTGCATGAGCCGCGGATGGCGAATTGATTTCTAACAATAATACTTTAATGAGGGTTATGAACCCTCACAGGAGTGATATGTGGAAGAAAATGATTGAGAAAGTGAATAACAGGACGAGGTCACCGTGTACTGGGGACATAGGCTTGATAAGCACACATTCTGTTTAGAAAATAATAGAACTATATTTGGGCATGATGACGTCTGGACACAAAGTAGACACTACTGATAGTAAATGTATGAGTTTGTATTGGAAAGACCTGATGGGGCGTGTAAACGTTGTCAGCACACAGACATCTGTATAAGACGGGAAGTTCTGTTAAAAGACACTTGGGAATTTAGGAATTTGGAATCTTGGAACTGTGATGAGTGTGTTAAAACTTGATTCAATAAATTCCCCTCGATGGCTGTGAGACATCTCTGCTGACTCCTTCTTGTAGACCTTTCTATTTTTATAATACATTGTTCTACCATAAGGACAGGCGAGGAGGCTCCGGCCCAGGAAAGCAGCAGGCCAGGATAAAGTGTGTCCGAGACTACTGAAGACCTGCGCTGCAGAACTGGGGGAACCACTACAACGGTTCTTCAACCTTAGCCTGCAGCTAGGGAGAGTGCCTACCCTCTGGAAGACATCCTGCATCGTTCTGGTTCCCAAGAAGAACACGCCCAGGACCGCCTGCAGTTTGCGTACCAGCCAGAGGTTGGTGTGGAGGATGCCATCCTCTCTACATGCTGCACCGAGTCCACTCCCATCTGGATAAGGTAAGCGGCACAGCAAGGATTCTCTTCTTGGACTTCTCCAGTGCCTTTAATAAAATCCAGCCCCCTATACTTCAGGACAAACTGAACAGGATGGGAGTCGACCCCTATCTGGTGGACTGGGTCAGAGACTACCTCACTGTCAAGCCACAGTACGTCGGGCTGAAGGACACCACGTCTAACACTGTGGTCAGCAGCAGGGAAGAGAAGGAGTGGGAGCCACTCACTGTGCAATTGATAATCTACTCTTACATAAGAGTCATTGAATGTGGTCTATACCTAGTCTGTAAAGTGTCCTGAGATAACTTCTGTTATGATTTGGCACTATAAATAAAATTGAATTGAATTGAATAACTGGACACTTTTCTTTGTGCAATAACTATACAAATTTAATCTCACTGCTCATTTCTGTCATATACAGTCATACATATTTTATCTTATATTTCCTCTACATTTAATCTTATCTGATTTCATTTTTCATGATTTTTTTTTTTTACCTATCTACCTTATTCTTACATCTACCTCATATATATTTGACTAAGACTGTGAATGTTCTCATTTGTTCCTCAGTTCATGTACGCAATTGACCAGGCTGGGACTGGTCCAACTAACTGGTGTGGAGATCCAGGTATTTAACCTCTCACAAGGCCGATGATGTCACTGGAACCCTTTGTGCTCCAAGTGCCAACGACCGTCGTTAGAGTGACAGTCGAGACGCCACTTATCTCCAATTTACAATGCTGCTCTTTCATCCCTTCCCAGGAGATTCAACAATCTAACGTCAAAGAACAACTGTTCACTGTGACTCCAACAACTGTCGTCAAGACTCAATAGAGCACTACAGAGTCGAAACCTACTTCCCACCAAGGACTGTCACTCTAACGACGGTCGTTGGCACTTATAGCAAAGGAAAGGAGAAAACTAGGATCGTCACTTATAACATTTTTTAATTACAATAGCTGTGGCTATGAATAAAAGTATTGTGCACATTAAGGACAGAGAATAATAAATAAATTGGAAAAACTGCGGTGGGTGATTTAAAGAGCTCACAACATTAACAGAGCCTGGTGATCACCAGTGATTTGCTGATGATCCTCCTTCACAATAAAATATCTTCTCTTGTGTAGCATAGCAAGTGAATACAACTTGCATTTGGTTGTACAACCCTGTGTTGTAGAATGACGTATAAATCCATTCATCATCACAACACATTTGAGAATTAAAAATGTTGTCCATGCAGTCGCCCATCTCTACAACCAGATGAATGACACCAAATATGCCCCTCCACAGATGAGCTCTTCCTTCTGTTGGCACTGGTCACTCACTTTTCTCTGTGTGGAGACCCTTTACAGATGTAGCAATAAGAAAAACAACATCAAATCAATAAATTATACCATATAAAATAAAGGGGATACCATAAAAGTTATCCCATGTTAGTTTTTACATTCATCACTAATTACTAATACATTTACTGTGTGATTAGTGCATCATAATGCATTTGCCTGCCACCATCACCTGAAGAAAATCTGTTTGAAAAGACGTGTTTACTGTTGTGCTCTCAGACTCTACATTAAAGTATAACGTGTATATTCACATTAACTGTACTGTAATGCATTGTATCGTATTGTACTGTATTGTTCTGTCATCTACGCATGCGCAGCGTCGCTAGATTTCCCTGGATTTCCCGCCACTTCAGCTCCGGAAAATATTGTTTTTAACATAGTTTATCGTTTTTATATTTATAATCACTCATGCCCAGCTTTTATTGTATTTATTTCTCCAAACCATGGACCGAAGCCTTTAACCATCAGGGCTGTGGTTGCCTCTGATGACACCGGGGAGTAAAACATGGAATCGCGCTAAGGAGGAACTTTAACTCGTGGGAGTGGGATCTAAAAGCAACTGGTGAAGTGGGCTACCTGCCCAGGAGTGAAGAAAGTCTCCCTGGACATTTGGCTCCAGGGCCAGAATTACACTCACTTCCTTCTGGTGGTTCTGTGTTCCGGGGTGACGGATCCCTATCACAGGCTGCGTCATGATGGCCATGTGCGAGTCCTGTCTCCCCACCCTCTCAAAACTAAGGGAGAACGTCTCTGAAGACTAGCCTCAGGGAGAGGGAAAAAATCCTCCTGAATCTCCCCATCGTCGCCACGACCCAGGCAAAGCTGGCACCACCAGAGAGCCAAGCCCAAGTCTTCGGCACCCCTCACCTCCTGCCTTTGCCCCGCAGAGTGGCAGTGGCAGTGCTCCATCAGGGAGAACGGCGCAGCGGCTCCGGTTCTGGTGAGCTCAACTCCACTCATGCCGAGTGAACCCTGGTCAGTGGTGAAAAGGGGCACTGGGGCTTGCCCATCTTTCCCTTCTCTGCTTCCGGATCTACCACTGGATAACAGGTATGACGTCCTAAGCCTGCAGGATGTCCCTCCCCTGGGTGTGCGCTCCAGCTCGTCCACAGGATCCGTACATTCAGCTGGTCATGGCTCTCGCCGACCCAGGAGCCAGGTCCGCTCGCCCAACCCGATCCCTTCACCTCGGTTAGGAGCAGCCGCAGGCCAGCACACTTCTTTCACATTCAACCTGGAAAACTGTGCAGCCAATTATGCTTGTTATAGTGTACCGTGCTCCTGGTCCATACTCTGATTTCTATCTGAATTCTCAGAGTTTCTGTCAAATTCAGTCCTTAAATCTGATAAAGTAATCACTGTAGGAGATCTTAATATTCACAGTGTGGAAGTAAGAGAAATGAGCTGCTCTCTTCATGTGGCTTTTGAAATGGCTAAACTGAAGTTGGTACACAGTGGGGTCATGGTACATAAACCCCTGGAATGAGACTAGTCCTTGCTGGTTGAGCAGATAATAAACTTGAATTACAGAGCCTCACAGAAAAGAGAGGAAGATAGAGATCTCGTGACCTCTCACCCATCACCTCGTAAAGATTCTAACAAACAGAGGAAATGCTCATTTCCTCATTTTAGGCACACACACACATATTCCTTAACTAAGAAGTTTGTGTGTTGCAAACACAGACACATCTGTTTCTCTAGATAGCCATATAGGGACATGCACTAAATTCCTTCTCTCAGCATTTAGTGTTATAAGATGTTGCTAGGCAGATTAACATCTGTTGCCACCTTTTTTACCTTGGGGGTGTTACCATCAGCCCACCAGTGTATTTAAAGCGGCTACTCTTAGACCACAACAGACTCGTCTGATGTATGACCTGGTTTGAGTTGTATCAGAACTTGTCTCCGCTTTGCAAAGTGCGCCAATAAAGATATTGGTGTGATCTCAAGCCATCGTCTCAAGATCTCTTCTTCTATCCTCCGATCAACGGACCCGGGGAGATAACTGCAGGTTGATCTCAACAATTTGGGGGCTCGTCCGGGATCGGAAGGAGGAGAAGGTAAATTTGACCAAAAAGGTTTCTTCACGGGGAACAGCGTGAGACACAATCCGGCACATTAGTAAAGGTAAGCAGAACCTGTTTAATCGAAACTCTGCACATTGGGCATTCTAAAACATTGTGTCTTGCCTGCGCCACAGTGAGTAAACTATTTAAATTGAGATAATGGCAAAACTGAGAATGGTAAACTGTGAATGGTCCTGGGTCGTGGTTGACCCCACCGTTATTCTGACGAGGATATGGACAAAACCTAGGAGGTTACTGGGTTAGAGGCCCGGGGAACTGAGGATACCCCGAATTCTATAAGTGGGTTAGAGGCCCGGGGAACTTAGGTTACCCCAAATTCTATAAGCCGAGTCTGGGACTCATATGTAAAGGCATCGCAATTTTGCTATAAGCCGAGTCTGGGACTCATATGTGTGTTTGTATCGCAATTTTGCTATAAGTCGAGTCTGGGACTCATAAGTGTGTTTAAAGAAGTGTGGGAGGTTTGTGTGTATATCCACTTTGACATCAGACTCAGGTTCTGAGGAATACACATTTCTGTGGGACAACAGAGGGTGGTATAGTTCTGTAGCTGTTTTTATCTGAAATGGGAAAAGTGGTGCACGTTCTGGGGTAACCCCAAGAGTGAAGGCGCACAGACGTGAGTCTGTGTAGAAGCTTCCTTTACTAGAACGGCATTACCGGCATTGACCCCCATTGACGAGAACAGAGAAGTGTTTTGGAAAATACATAAGCATTTAGGGAGAAAATGAATGATCAATCAATTCATTAAAGGAGTAGAAATTTTTAAAATGCAAATATAATTTGCATGAGAGTAGGGATTCCCAACTACAATAAAATGGGCGTGTGAATGTGGTAAGAAAAATAAACTTTGTGGTAACTCATTTCAGTGTCTAAATATCCAGTTTGGATATTAAAAGGGTGCATTGTCCTATAGACCACCTGGCTGAAAGATTATCCAAAGTTAGTGTATGTGTGATAAGATCTAACCATATTCATATGGAAAGATCAGCATGTGTGAAATCTGTCTGAGTGAACAATAAGCCCATTGAAAGTGAAAGCACATCCCAGTGAGTCAATAGAAAAATGGGAAACAAATTGGGAAAGTTAAAATTTTTACAGATCCTGCTAAATTTATAGCATATACATGGGTTAATGTGGTTGAGAGCTTCCATTTTGGCATTACTAGACTAAGAGGTTTTTTTATTTTTTTTATTTTTCGTCTTTTATTAGGCACATGTCTAGGTACAAATGTAGTGAAGAGGGTAAAGTGATGAGAGAGAAAGGGACAGCGAGTAGGGAAAGATAGGAGGAAAGCAAACTCAGTTATAGAAAGACAAGAAATTAAAGAAATAAGTATGTGTGAATGATGATGAGGAGCAGAGATTAGGGATAAAAGACAGGGCCTCCTCATGCTGTCTCCAGGCCATGCAGCCCCTGCATCAAGCCCATATGCATATTCCCAGAAGGACTCTGACAATGAGGGGGAGGGGAGACTGAACCTGCATCTGATGTGTCAAGTGTCACAAAACCAGTGACAAAACCAGTGACAGACTGAAACAAAGAAAAAGCTAACTTTGCTTCTCCAGAAAAGTTCTCTCTCCAAACAGCAACTTCTTTTTTGACTACTGGCCTGAAGAAAAGGAAACGGATGGCCACGGCACCAGATGTTCAGTTGAATTGAACACTGAAGAGCTTGTGTTCAGGACATGGCAGCCAGAGGAACTAAAAGATTGCAAGGAGGTGGGAGCTGGAGAGGT
Organism: Echiichthys vipera; assembly: GCF_963691815.1. NCBI lineage: Eukaryota > Metazoa > Chordata > Actinopteri > Perciformes > Trachinidae > Echiichthys > Echiichthys vipera. Next base: position 7,853,267 of record NC_139825.1, on the reverse strand, counting down.
GTGAACTCGGATGGGCAACATTCGACTGGCCATTTGGTTTGCTATACCAGCAGAATGGGGCACAGAAACCTGGACAAAGATTGCCTCATCAAGAGAACAGCAGAAGGAGAGAAAGAGGGAGACTGGGACAAGATCCAGAGAAGTCCTGGTTGCGTGTTTCTGCTTGGGGTTTTTTCATGGTTCCCCCATGAACAGGCCATACAGACAGCGGAGGAAGGTCAGAGCATTTGAAAATCACAAATAAGAAATTAAAGATAAAAACATCCACACTAGATGACACCGTTAGTTGAACTTAGAATGAACAGGATGTTAATGTTCAACACATACATGCACTTGCATATACATATAGGAACATTTATTAAGAATAAGTATTGGTGTCAATAGGGAGAATTAGGGTTTTGCAGTGAGAGTTGATATTAGACAAAGAAAGTTAAGGTTTTGATTACTATGCTCAGACAAAATCTTATTTAGCTCACATAAGAAAGAAATTCAAGTTATTGAAAGCAACACTGATTATTTCTTATAAAACAAACATGCCATTGTGGAATGTCTCAAATATAACTCCCATTTTACCTGAAGAGGCATCACAGATGTCACAGGTTTGAGTTTCTGGTGATTGATTTTAGAAAATGCAATATTGATGCATCACTGTAAATCCTGACTCATTATTCTGGGTTTTTTGCTTTCACTCTCAATGGTATTTTAATTTTTGGAATTTAATGGTATAGTTTTCTGGGAAAACCTGGTTTAAAAAACTGCCATAGTGATGGTGAAGTTTTCAGAAACATACGTCTTGTTTTTGCAAATTGAAGCATTAGATATAACAATAATAATAAGGATAATATTATTAATAATGATAATAAGTGGGTCCTGACTGCATCCATAGGAACTAGATGGGTTTTTGAAATAAATAAATAAATAAATAAAATAAATAAATAGATTCAATTCTATTGCCACTTATGGATTATTTTATGTTTCTGTGGAGATCTCCCCCTGTATAAAGAAACTTGGCCAATGACTGACTTTTTAGACTGTGACTGCTGAGGCAAACAGCCTCTACCGACTTAAAATGACCTACCTGATCGAGCTCTGATTGTTTCTTTTTAATTTTGCATGATAATTGTATGTCAATAGTTTTATGTTGATTAACAAACATTAACATCTGACCCTATTGTATTTTCAATGTGTGCATGTTCTGCATGATACTCATTGTCACACTAATGTTTAATGTCAGCCTGAAGCGCTGTACCGTCTTAATTTTTGGGCCTTTGATCCTACAGCTGAAGATGGAGAACCATTCTTGAATGGAAATGTTTAACAGTGGATCAAAACCATGGAAAGCATTGTTTGATACATAGTGTCTAACGATAATTCTGTTTTTCTTTATAGATGGTTCTGCGAGGAATCCATCTAACTGCTCTTTCTGTGTTTGCCTTTGAACTAAACTGCCAAAATAACTCGTCGGCTAAGGCGACAGAGTTATTTGTATTAATCTGTGGTTTTCTTTCTAGGCGCAACAGATGATACAGTGTCAGAGTCACAATATGCTTTAATATTGTCCATAACTTGCAGACTCTGGGAAAAAACTGTCGCATTCTCACTCCTACAGGAAAACCTTTTGTTTTTAACCTTTTGTCTCCAACACTTTTACCTGTTTACAGTTAAAAGAGTTCACGCTGACTGTAAAAACTCAGTTTTCACAGGGCAATGCCATAGCAGATGATGATACGGTGTGAATAGAATTGTTTTTGTTTTAATGTTTTTCGTTGTTTTTATTTTTTCCTTGTCATATTCGGAGAGTTAAAAGTTAACCTCTACTAATGGTTGTAGTGTGTAGTCAAAGAAAGCGTTCGTTGATGATATTGTGTTATTTCAAGAAGATTATTTGACACTTTGTGTCAAAAGGGGGGAATGTGAGAAATAACCAAGATTGACCTTACTTTTTTGTAACTCTTTATTTATCTATGATGTAAATCCCTGTATGTTGATTTACCTAACAGTCAAGCTATGAATGACTGCTGGGGGGATTGTGGATAGGAGACATGGGTTCCCGGAGAAAATCAGGTCAGATAACGGAACACATTTCAAGAATCAGGATTTGCAGAAGGTTGAATCAATGCTGGGTTTGAAACACAAGTTTGGTACAGTTTACCATCCCCAGTCACAAGGGAAAGTAGAAAGAATGAATCAGACTATAAAAAACAAATTGGCCAAAATCTGTGCACAGATCAAAATGAATTGGGTTGACGCCCTACCATTAGCTTTGATGTCTGTTAGGGGCTCTGTGAATCAGAGCACAGGTTTCACGCCTTTTGAGTTGCAAACGGGAAGGGCTCTGCCAGGGCCAAAGTCTAGGCTGCCTGGTATGAAAAATGATGACCAATCACTAACCAACAGAGAGTATTTCCGTGAATTGCAAAGTCTCGTTTCAGCATTCGCCAAACAGGTGACCGATCGACTCAGCAACGCGGAGGCCCAGTCAACGCCGGAGACAGACTGGGTGGTGCTGAAGGTCATCAAGCGGAAGTGGTCCGAACCTCGCTGGACAGGTCCATACCAGGTGGTGGAGCGAACATCCCACGCCGTCCGACTGAAGGGGAAAGGCGACACTTGGTACCACTGGAGCCAGTGTGCGGCAGCAGCAGAACCACAATGCTCCTTGAGTGAGGTGCATCAGGACCTGAAAGCATCGTGCACTGTACCGGCTGGTACAGAAGAAAAGACCACCGACCAACAAGGGGCAGAATAATCCCCTGGTGGCACTGGAGGGAAGGTAGTATACCTGAGCTCGTTAAAACCAACACCCGAAGAAGACGACGTCGCCAGACCCACCATCTCCATGACAACGTGTCAACTGAACTTTTTAGTTTTTCTATCTGTAATATTTGCTATTTACTTTGCTTTAGGTTTGGGACTATGGGTCCATAGACTCCTCCTGGTGCAAAGAAATCAGAAACGGAAGTGAAATTGGCACGTGGGCTCGGGCAGGATTGTATTACTATTGCGGCACTAACCGACTCTATGTCCGTCTTCTCCCACATAGCATTGGGAAATGCGCGATGGTAAGACTGAGAACACCTCTCCTTTTGATAGGCGACCATTTGAGACATCTGTCTGCCACCGAAACCGCTAGACAGGCACTCACACAACGTCGACGACGTCATGTGCTCGAGAAACGACACACCGGTACATTTGATACGTCATTAAACAATCCTACGTATATTGATGCAGTTGGAGTACCACGCGGGGTCCCCAACCGATACAAATTAGTGGATCAAGTAGCAGCAGGTTTCGAAAACATCCCCTTATCAGTGCTGTGTTCCCGATCACGCCTAACAAAAATGTCGATCGCATCAATTATGTGCATTACAATGTCCTGCGACTAACCAATTTAACCAGGGACGCAGTCGAAGGTCTTTCGGCTCAATTAGCCCCGACTTCACTTATGGCAGTTCAAAATAGGATGGCCTTGGACATGGTTTTAGCCGAAAAAGGGGGTGTGTGCAATGTTTGGGAACATGTGTTGCACGTTCATTCCCAACAATACAGCGCCGGACGGTTCAGTGACCAAGGCCTTAGAAGGATTGCGAACCCTCTCTAAAACTATGCACGTACATTCTGGATTGGATAACCCCTTGGATGAATGGTTCACCAGAGTATTTGGAAAATGGAAGACATTGATTCTGTCATTGTTTCTGTCTATCGCTGTTTTCCTGGCTATACTAGTAACTTGTGGATGCTGTTGTGTACCATGTATCAGATCTTTGATGGTTAGGCTAATCACCACCACCATTGAAGGTAAAGCTCCTGTCATGATGACCATGCCTCTACTGTTAGCTGAAGAACAGGAAAAACAGGAGAATGAAGATGGTGACTATGTACGGGATATTAGACCCACTACAGATGTGATTCCAACGCTTTTTCTTAAAACCCATGTACGGCCGAACTATAGCATACAGCCGAGCTATATTCATGTTTACTATCAATGATTGTCTGCAATTGCGAACGCTTGATGTTGAGCTCTTTTGAGAGCTCAAAAGGGGGAATTGTGGAAGTAAGAGAAATGAGCTGCTCTCTTCATGTGGCTTTTGAAATGGCTAAACTGAAGTTGGTACACAGTGGGGTCATGGTACATAAACCCCTGGAATGAGACTAGTCCTTGCTGGTTGAGCAGATAATAAACTTGAATTAGAGAGCCTCACAGAAAAGAGAGGAAGATAGAGATCTCGTGACCTCTCACCCATCACCTCGTAAAGATTCTAACAAACAGAGGAAATGCTCATTTCCTCATTTTAGGCACACACACACATATTCCTTAACTAAGAAGTTTGTGTGTTGCAAACACAGACACATCTGTTTCTCTAGATAGCCATATAGGGACATGCACTAAATTCCTTCTCTCAGCATTTAGTGTTATAAGATGTTGCTAGGCAGATTAACATCTGTTGCCACCTTTTTTACCTTGGGGGTGTTACCATCAGCCCACCAGTGTATTTAAAGCGGCTACTCTTAGACCACAACAGACTCGTCTGATGTATGACCTGGTTTGAGTTGTATCAGAACTTGTCTCCGCTTTGCAAAGTGCGCCAATAAAGATATTGGTGTGATCTCAAGCCATCGTCTCAAGATCTCTTCTTCTATCCTCCGATCAACGGACCCGGGGAGATAACTGCAGGTTGATCTCAACAACAGGGATGTTGATAATAATAGCCTTAGTTCTGCATTTATCTCTCTATTAGATTCAATTGGTTTTAGAGTGTACATAAGCCTACTCACTGTTTTAATCACACCCTCAAACTTGTTTTGGCTTATGGCCTGGAAATCAATGACTCAATAGTCTTTCCACAGAATCCTATTTTTTCAGACCATTATTTAATAACTTTTGAATTCATATTACAGGACTACTGACCTCTGGGCAAAAGTTTCTACGCTAGATGTTTATCTGATAGTGCTGTAGCTAAATTTAAGGAAGCGATTCCACCTGCATTTAATTTAATGCCTTATCCTAATATTCAAGATTCCTGTACTAAAGCTAGTTTCTCTGAAATCGATCACCTTGTTGACAGTGTTGCAGGCTCACTACGAACAACACTCGACTCTGTTACTCCTTTAGAAAGGAAGACAATGAAACAGAGAAAGGTGATGCTGGGAAACTGTTCATTATGTGAAAACAATTCATCCTCAGTGTAATGTGCACATCAGAGACACATGAATGGACAATTAAAACACACGTGTTTGCAATCATATGGATGGATATAAAAGCATGCGCAAAGTGATGAAAAAATGGCATTAACAATGGCAGCCTTGGCCTTGTTAGAAGACATCGCAAATGGTTATATCAGACGTGAGAGGGTGTTTAGAGAACGGGAAGATCTGTTGGAAAATGACGAAAACTGGCTCATGAGTCGTTTCAGGTTTGCTGAGGCCAGTGTTGCCGGAGCTGTGCGCGGAGCTGTGCGCGGAGCTGTGCGCGGAGCTGTGCACACAGCCAGGAGCCAGGGGTTGTCCGTTCCCACACAAGTGCAATTTCCAGCAAGAGCCGGTTTCCCTAATGTTATAGGAGCTATTGACTGCACACGTTTCTATAAAAGCGCCATCACAGGATGAATTTGTTTGTGTGAACAGGAAACATTTTCAATCAATAAATGTTCAAATAATATGTGATGCGCAAATGCAGCTCACCAACATTGTGGCAAGGTGGCCTGGTTCAACGCATGACTTGTTCATTCTAACCAATAGCATGGTTGGTAACAGGTTGGAGGCTGGCAGGGTGCTCGATGGGTGGCTTCTCGGTGAGTAAATCATTTATCCATTTAATTGCGCCCCAAATTTAATTCAGCACAATGCCCGTTTGGGCACGTGCATTCGAATATGTGTATTTGTTTTTTCCCTGGTGAAAATAGAGAGGCAGAGCCTTTTTTTGTCTCTTTGTGTTCAGTATTTGTCTCAATACATGCGTGCGTAAAGTTGTATATGTCACACTTAGCCACGGTGCACCCCTGCAGTCATTAATATAAGTGTAATCAGTCTTGTCAATCCTTGTAATGAAGTTGTTTTGTCCTGTTTGTTTTCCCACAAACAGTAGTGTGATTATTTATTTATATATATATATATACAGGCAAGCTGACAGTCTTGCCTAAGCCCGGGACAAGATCATCTTAGATGGGCCCCCCCGCGCCCAGATCTCTCCTTTTACCTCTCCATTGCTCTTCCTCTCCTGTTCCTCTCCACTGCTCTGCTCTTCCTCTCATGTTCCTCTGCTCTGCTCTTCCTCTCATGTTCCTCTCCACTGCTCTTCCTCTCATGTTCCTCTCCACTGCACTTCCTCTCATGTTCCTCTCCACTGCTCTTCCTCTCCTGTTCCTCTCCTCTGCTCTGCTCTTCCTCTCATGTTCCTTTCCACTGCTCTTCCTCTCATGTTCCTCTGCTCTGCTCTTCCTCTCATGTTCCTCTCCTCTGCTCTTCCTCTCATGTTCCTCTCTTCTGCTCTTCCTCTCATGTTCCTCTCCTCTGCTCTTCCTCTCATGTTCCTCTCCACTGCTCTTCCTCTCATGTTCCTCTCCTCTGCTCTTCCTCTGCTCTTCCTCTCCTCTCCTCTCCTCTCTCTCTGCGAAAGACGAGTGACAAGCATTGACAATAATGGTTAACATTAACAAACTACTCATAAGCTGTTGCCAAATACACTCTTCATATGTACTGGAATTCTGACAGTAGCAGGAAAAAAAATCAATATTTACCATTGTATTTTACGCTACTGCTGTATGACATGTTTAGATTTGAACTCCAAATGCCATGCGCCAAACTTTCCTTGTGGCAAAATCTTCTCTGATGTCTTTAAAGTCTAGTTTCTTGGCAAGTTGACGCTCAATGGAGAGCCTTGCCAAACCGTTGAGCCTCTCCTGGGACATGTTAGAGCGCAAGTAGTTTTTTATTATCTTCATTTTACTGAAGGCCCGCTCACCTCCAGCCACAGTCACAGGCAGAGACAGGAAAATACGCAGCAGGACACACAGGTCTCCATAAATGCTCTGTAGTCCCCTTGTGTATATGGCATTAAGTAGGTCCAGAGGTCCAAGACCGTACTCAAAAGTTGCACTATATATTTTCTTTAAGTGCTGAATTTGGTCTTCAAGGGACTCTATGAGGTCATTCTTATATTTCTCAGAGAGCTTTGAGCATGATGCACTGATGCTGTCCTGTGGCATATCTCTGAATTTCCACAGGGTGCAGAACTCGTCACATATCTGCTGCATTGATGAGAACCGTACATGTAGTTGAGAGATTATGCTGTCCATTGCAACATGAAACACTCTATCTCTGAATAGGGTCTCTGGGCTTTGCTCTTCTGTCCCTTCCTTTTCTGACTCATCAAAGAAACGCTTCCTCTTTCTCTGTCTCATTTCTAACTGGGATTTGATGCCCATGGACATGGCAACAGCAGTTGCCTCTGTCAGAAAACTGTCCCATGATGCCCGCATGCAGGCAATCTCCTCCTCCAGTTCCTTTATATTGACAGCTTGCACATCAAGTGAGATGGTTGAGTACTGTAAGGTTTCTATCCTCTATGCATTGTAACACCTTGACCCAAAGAGTGAGGAGCAAAACTGCATCAAAGGACTGAAAGTAGGTCTTTAGACCCTGTGCTTCAGCTTTGGCTTCACTGGTGAGGTTACCTGTAGTGATAACTGTTAAAGAAATGTATAAAATATTATCAGAAATGTTCTTTTCATGCATATAATCAAAATCGTTTTTGCTTCAGAGTGTTTGTTCCAAAAGTATGTGAACCAATTATATTTGCCCCATCCGGGGAAAGGCTGATAACGCTTCCCCTCCCTAGGAGAACTGTGTGAGCAAAAGCATCCGTGACCTTGTGGATTTTTGTGTGAAGATATAACCTGTTTGTAACTGGTTAATGATTATTCATGTTCTTTTCAATAAAGAGGCACGGAGAAGGGCCAGACGTCAGAAGAGATGTTGAAACGGGACAAGCCAGGCTGTGCTTGTCGACCTCTCTCTTCTCCGTGCCTGCACGTTAATTAACTCTGGTCTCTGACTTTGATGAAGGGGGTCATCCTTGAATGGGGGATGCCAGGAAGTCTCCATGTGTTGTTTTGTCAAGACAACAGAAATATTTTGACATTTTTGGTCCTTCGAGCCGGATTTCAACACTGCAGAAAAAAGGGTGACTGACGGGACGTCTGCAAAGACTGTGCACAGCAAAGTCTGGCGGAAAAACCTGCCGCTGGACAAAGACCGCCTTTCAAAGTGGCCAGACGGACCCCCTCATCCATCCTTTCAACGTAGCAAACGAGATCCGGGCCAGGAAAGGGGAGACATTCATCACGAAAAGGTCAGAGTCTAAAAATAACAGGGAGCATGAGTCTCCACAGTAGATATCTAAGAAAGTGTGCATGATTGTAGATCTACAAAGTGTGTGTGTGAATGATTGTTGTATGAAAAGGAATTTGGTCTGTTCAGTAGTATTTGGGCCTGAAACCTAACGGTGTAAACCAAAAGCCTATTTGCTAGCTGTAATAGATTAAATTGCATTAAGGACATTAGGTGAAGGGACTAGGGATCTAAAACGCAGATTTATTCCTGGGATAGAACCCCCAGACTGTGTCCATAAGGAACAATAAGTTCTTTGTAGAAGCTTGACACAGTGGGAATTATCTGTGGTCCTTGAGAAATTTTCCTGAGTCCTGGATCACTCAGTAACGTGATGCAATGGGATAAAACAGTTCATGTTGTAGTAAGATGCAATTAAAATAAAAAGTAAAAGACAGATACTTGTAAGTGTAGAGAAAGCTAAAGCAAAAGAGGTGCTGGTTTATATGAAGGAGGATGAAGAGACAGGGCCAGTGACAGGAAGACAGGAGAGACATAGGGATGAGGAAAGTGAAGAAAAAGGAGCTGCTGCAAAGCCAAAGGTCGTAGTGCAGGGATTATGTAAGTACATTCTTTCAGGACAGGAAGAGGAGATTTACTACCAAAGAAGGGGTAGAGGAGGTTTCAGAGAGAGCGAAACAGACAGGGACAGGGGAAGTGCTGTTAACTTATCAGGACCTGCTCTCTATGCATAGTATAAAACAAGAGGTCATTTTGTATGTGAACGGTAAACCTATTACCTTTTTATGTGACATAGGTGCCTGCAGGACTACCTGCAGATAACTAATAGATAAATAAATAGATAAATAGATAGATAAATAAATAGATAGAAAGATAACTTTATTTATCCCAGAGGGGAAATAAGGTCATCGTAGCAGCGGTACAAAACAATCAGAAGTAACATAAATAAAAAATAATAATACAGAATGAATAAAATACAATATAAAATAACATTACTAATGAATGGTTTTCCTACTGTTTTTCTCTGCGATACTGGTGCAGAGAGGGCAGTAGTAAAAAGTGCAAAGCATTTGAAAATTTCGTCCCAAACAATTAGAGTAAAATCAGCTAATGGAACGATCAAAACAAACGCCGTCAGCCAGCCTGTACATCTGTGCCATGAGGATTTTCCTGAAGATGGCGTAGATTTACAGCTGGTTATCGCCCCTGACTGCCCACATAATTTACTGGGGAGGGATGCTTTGGTATGTTTGGAACTAGGGGTAATTCCTACATCTTCAGGACGACTTAAAGTGGCAAAAATGCCCTTAGAGGATACTGTAATGGTGTATGAATCAATCTCTGCCCCACAATATTACTGGACATTGGACCTCCCAGAGGAGGGGCCAGCAGCTGTTTCTAAGCAGCTCTTAAAAATGACAGAAGCTCGAGTAGAACCAAGGCATACAACTATGCCCCCTGGGGATCTACATGTGACATTACGTTACAAGTACTCCCCAGGGCCAGACCCACTATATGCCAAAGCTGTGCAGAAACTAGGTCCACAAAGGTGTACATTGATGCAACTTTACTGAAAAGATTCGACCTCTTTCTGTACAGCAGACATAACAAATGATGCATTATATTTAATGCAGGGTGGACGCACATCACATGTGTCTTTGACTAAATCCTCAAAGCAAACACGGAAAGATTTCGATAATGAAGCAAGACGAGTAAAAGCAGCTCACATCTGGACAAATACAACCGATCCTAAAGTTCAATATAATAAGGATACGCAGTATTATCGTCAAAAACTACAGTGGGTGGTCACAACCACTCCAAACGTCCATTTGGACGAGCCAAACACATGAGAAGCAAAAGTGTTCTCTCTCACCACGGAAGAAGAACAAAGTCTGGCTTCATTACCCAAAGAATTATGGTCAGAAGGTCCATCTGATGTAGGATTAATGAAAGGCGTCCCACCAGTAGTAATTAAAGGAAAAACAGAATATAGGCCGAGAGTTAAACAATATCCCCTAAAACCTGATGCAGAAGAAGGCATTGAGCCTGTAATTGAAGATCTAAAGAAAGCAGGAATTATAATTCCGTGCCCAGATTCACCCTGTAATACACCTATTTTTCCTGTCCGGAAGGCCGCGCCATCAATTTCTTGGCGAATGATACAGGACCTAAGAGCAATTAATGCTGCAGTACAAGGGCACCAAACGTCCCCAATCCACACACATTGCTTAATTCTATGGATCCAAATGCAAAGTATTTCTCGGTCATAGACCTAAGCAATGCGTTCTGGTCAATTCCAATACATAAAGATAGCCAACATTGGTTCGCATTTATGTTTAAAAACAAAAGATATACGTTCACAAGGCTAGCACAAGGCTATTGTGAAAGTCCCACAATTTTTGCTGAAGCAATTGCCAATTGTCTAGCAGACTTCAACCCCCTAGAGGGAGCCAAATCCTCTCAAATGTAGATGATATCATAATAAACTCCACAACAAAAGAGGATTGTAAAGAAGGCACATTATCTTTACTCAAATTTCTTGCAGAAACTGGCAACAAAGTGAGTAAAAGTAAATTACAATTGTGGAAACAAGAAGTGAAATACCTAGGTCACACGTTGACCCTAAATGGCAAAACAGTAAATCAAAGAAAAACAGCCATTTTGTCTGCACCAAGACCAATAACAAAAAGGCACATGATGTCCTTCTTAGGACTTTGCAACTGCTGCCGAACATGGTTAATGGATTACGCAGAAGTAACAAGACCTCTGCTTGATCTCATTTACTCTACACCTATGGCACTAACAGATAAAATAATTTGGACAGAAACGGCAGAAAAAGCATTTTGTAACATAAAACAAATGCTGGCAGGAACAGCGGTACTTGCCTTACCAACTATGATAAACATTTTATCCAAACTGTGGACTGTAAAAATGGATTTATGACGTCAGTGTTATTACAACTACATGGGCAAAAGCACAAACCATTAGCCTACTATTCAACGCAACTGGACCCAGTGGCTAGAGCATCCCCGCCTTGTGTTCAGGCTGTGATCGCAGCAGCAATGGCTTCACAGGCCTCTGCGGAAGTAGTATTATTTCATCCAATAACACTACAAGTGCCACATGCAGTAGCAGCCCTGTTATTACAGACAAAAATGACCTGTCTATCACCTGCCGGACATCTGTCATGCATGACTACACTCTTGTCGCAACCACATTTCAATATAGAAAGAAGCACAACATTAAATCCAGCTACGCTGATACCAGTATCAATAGATGGCACTAAACATGATTGTCTGCATGAAACACAGTTAGTGTATAAATCACGTCCCGATTTATTAGACACACCCTTGACACATGGCCATTTAGTATTTATTGATGGTTCTGCACGTAAGAATGCACAAGGACAAAATTGTGTAGGCTACGCTGTAACAACTATAGATAAATGCCTAAAAGCAGGGAAATCACCATCTAATTTATCGGCACAGGCCGCTGAAATAGTAGCATTAACTGAAGCATGTAAATTATTTACAATAACGGTGTCTAATGCCTGGATCACACCGGGCAAATGTTTTTCCCACTGGGCACACTGCCTCTATCTGCGCACTCCATCGTGTGTCAGACAAGCTGTGCAGAGAACAACCCAAAACTCTTTGCAAGATTTCCCATCGATGAGGGCTGCCACTGAATAGTTTGTACAGCTGATTGATGAAGCCACAGAATATGTCTATTTCTGGGCAGGCCCGGGCTGCATGGACACCAACTAGGTTTAACGTTTGAGATGCACATGGTGAGTATGTGGCCAAGGGATTTTTATTCAGTATGCGAGCTTGCACTCCTCTCACTTTTCCTGCCATGTTAGCTCCATTATCATAGCACTGACCCCTGCAATCAGCTAGATCTATCCCATGTTCATCTAGTGATTGTTCCACCATTGTGGCGATTTCCTCTCCTGTCTTTTTTTAAAAGTCCTTAAATTCAAGGAAACGTTCATTGATTTCCCACCCACCCTCAGACGTTTGACTGACATACCTAAGCAACAGTACGTTTTGTTCCAAGTGTGACACATTTGGGGTTGCATCACACATTATGGAATAAATTGTTGTTTCTTGCCTTTCCCTCAAAATAGTGTTTAGGACATGTTGAGCACAAAGTTTAATAAATTCGTTTTGGCTGTCAGGTGAAAGGTTGGACCTTGGAGTCTGTTTCTCCAATAAATAAAATACTTCTTAACTAATTGCACCTTCAGCATTCAGCTCTCTTACAGTGAGTGTGTCAATGGTACAGATAGAGAAACAGATGAAAACATTTTGGAAATGAATCACAGCAGTCTATCAAATTATCTGCCGGACTTTTACAGTATACTTGTCAGGTTCTCAGTATAATGTTGTAATGGACATTGTGTTATGGCCATAGTGAGCATAAAATAAGTGGCAGACGTGCTTCCAGGTCTGAGTGTACAGTATACCGTTCATTTACTAAATTATGATCCCATTTGGAAGCTTTAGGGTGTTGTCTGTGTTAAAGTCTCAGGTCCCATTTTCAACCAGATGCAGGTGAACGGAGGCGACAACCAGAGCACGGACCGTGATGAGAAAAACGCCACTACGTCAAGTGACGCGCATAAATAGCCATGTGGTTTATCAGAGCAGGTCTCTAAAAGGAAAGACAGTTATTTATTATTATTTACTATATATATTATCATATTATATATTTGTTGTTATTTACATCGTATTATATATTTAGTGTTATTTATTCATTTATTATATGTTTATAATTATCATATATCATATTATTATATTTCATCATTATTATTTATTATCATATTATTTATTTATTACATTTTATTTTATATTATTATTTATATGTGGAATACATACATACGCACATACATTATAATTTATTATCATGTTATTTATTACTATTTATATATATATACATATATATATATATATACTATCAGATTTATTATGATTTAATATATTTTATATTATTATTTATATGTGGGATACATACATACATTATCATTTATTCTCACATTATTTACATATTATTGTTTATTCATCATATTATGTATTTACCATTATTATTCATCACATACATTATCATTTATTATCATATTTATTTATTTTTGTTTATTTATCATTTTATGTATTTACCATTATTATTTATTAGGATATTATATATATATACATTATTATTCATTTATTATTATTTATTACATTTCATTTTACATTATAATTTATTTGTGGGATACATACAGTCGTTATATAGGCTAAACATACAGTAATAGGCTGAGCTCAAAATAGCAGGACACGACAGCCTTTTTGACAGTAGGGTTTTTATTCCCTTTGCTAAGCAGTTAACTTCTCCAAGATCTTTCCTATTTGGTGTTCAATAACATCTGTCAGCTCGCTCCAAGATGGAACCCAAGGCACGGTGTAAAATCACAGTCAAAGTGTTCACAGCTTTATCGAAGGTGTTATCCAAATAGTGGTTGAGAACCACAGTCTGAGCGCTAACAGCTCCACTCCATCCATCAATCGTGCCAGGCAGCTCCACAGGGCTGTTGAATGCTGCAACCAACTCCAGAATTTTCCGATACACCAGGGCAGTGCCTACTCCAATCCGCAGAAAGCCTGCTATCATGGTTCTGAATATGTAGATATCCTCAATATTCTTCATGGAAAGAATGGCCTCCACTGCTCCCACGAGTTGATCGTGTAACCAGCTGCAAACGTTCCGTCAGGGCAGACAGGTTCCCCCGAACATGAGCTTCATCGAGAAGATTCTGTCAATTGCATTGAGAGACCAGGGGCCTCATGTAACGCACAAAAATGTGGCGTACGCCATTTTCCACGCCAACGTTCAGATGTATCAATATTGAAATGACTGTGGAAATGTGCAGTGCGCCATGCAAGCTTCATGGCTGGCGTACGCACGTTTCGACAGCTATTGTTTCTTTGGCGACACTTAGAGGTGATGCTGGGAAACTGTTAAGGCTGGCAGGGTGCGCAATGGGTGGCTTCTCGGTGAGTAAATAATTTATCCATTTAATTGCGCCCCGAATATAAACCAGCACAATGCCCATTTGGGCACGTGCATTCAAATATGTGTATTTGTTTTTTCCCTGGTGAAAATAGAGTGGCAGAGCTATCTAATAAGCCTTTTATTGTCTCCTTGTGTTCAGTATTTGTCTCAATACACGCGTGCGTAAAGTTGTATATGTCACACTGCAGTAGCCACAACGCACCTCTGCAGTCATTAATATAAGTTTAATCAGTCTTGTCAATCATTGTAATGAAGTTGTTTTGTCCTGTTTGTTTTCCCACGAACAGTAGTGTGATTATTTATATATATATATATATATCTTTAGAAATTGAAGGGGCGCTGGCGCTGTCTAGACAGGTCGGGCGGGGTGCTGCTGTACACACCTGAGAAGGGGTGCCGCATCGTGCTGGCCTGTGGTGTCCTGCACAACTTGGCACACCGCCATGGCATACCACTGCCAGAGCACATCCCCCCGCCAGAGGAACCGGATGCCGGACCGGTCAACCTCGACCCACCAAGCGAAGCGATACAGGCCCGGCAGCATCTGATTTCAACGATGTAAAGAGGCAAGGACACAATTTACTTTTTTAAGTGCATTTATTGCGTGACAAATATCTCCCTGTGCATTGACAATTTTATCTAGACGATCACTGACGCCACGGATTGCTCTCACTATTTCCTCCTGTGATTCCAGCACAGCTTGTGAAAGGACACGGCCAGTCGGGCGGACGTCAGCAGCTGGCGTGGAGTCGCCGAGGCGCGTGGTGCTGGAGGAGCCAGTGGAGACGCCAGGGCGCACGGTGCAGAGGGAGGAGCCCTCTCCTGGTTCATTGTCTATTAAGAAATAATAATTAAAAAATGAAGTAATTAAACATGAGTCAATGTGTTTATATCCTGGCAACTTAACACACGAGCATGTGTAATGTGAACAGCCTATTGTTTGACCAGTATAATGACATTTCTGAGTTTAACACATTTACCTTGAGGATGATCTGTGTCGCCTTCATGGGCCCCCACAACTCCGCTTAGAGCTGTGTCCACCACAATAGCCGCCACTCTCTGATCAAAGGGGGTCAGTTCCTCCCCTCCTCACCCCGCCCGTGGCAGTGATACTTCGGTGGTGGGCCGAAATCCTCCGCTTCACCTCCACCTTCACGTCTGACCATTTTAAAAAAAAATGGCAGTAGGTGTGCGCTGCTCCGACCCCACGCCGTTCACTGCCTCACACACTCCAACTCAAATGTATTTTTCTTTGTGTTTATCCATGAAGAGAGGCTACCAAATATAACAGCTTGTTGAAGTTGCGCTTCTTACCTTTACTCATCGTTTAAATCTGATGGTACAGAGAGGGAATCCCTGGTGAAGGCCCTATTTAAATTGATATGCATATTTAAATGGGGAGCGGGCAGGGAGGAGTTTAGCACTTCTACATGTGCGCTCAATTCCACGTTGATTGGGATGTACAAAGAAAAAGTGCTTGGATCCATGCGTACGCACAGTTTGATACATCAGATTGTTTTTGTGCGTACGACAGTTTCTGGATTCTAGCGTATTCCATGTTTCAGTAAGAAATCCACGCAAGTCTTAGTACATGAGGCCTCTGGTGTTTCTATTGAAACTCATAGGACTTGATGTTGAATGGTGGACTGATATTCAACTTCATCATTTGCTGTGGCGCTCTGTGGTGCATCTAGGTGTGAGGAGTCTTCTGCTGAAGGTGCTCCTCTGCTGGGCCAATGTGTCGTAGAGAGAGTGGGAGACATTGTCCAGGATAGACCGGAGCCGTTAACGGGCCTCCTGATCAGTTTGTTCAGTCTGTTGGTGTCTGTGACCTTCAGCCCACAGCCCCAGCATGTGACAGCGAAGAAGATCGCACTGGCCACAACAGACTCATGAAACATCCTTAGCATATGTTAAAGTACCTCAGCCTCCACCGGAAAAAGAGTCGACTTTGGCCCTTTTTTTAGACAGCTTCGGCGTTTCTAGTCCAATTAAATATATTATTGAAGTACACCCCCATGTACTTTTACTCCTCTACAGTGTCCACAGGGACCCCCTGCATGGAGACAGTGGTCACATGTGTTTTCACCCTCCTCAGATCCACTATGAGCTCCTTTGTTTTAGTCACGTTGAGCTGCAGATGATTCAGCTCACTCCAAGTGACAAAGTTGCCCACAACAGTCCTGTATTCACTTTCATTCCCCTTTCCAATGCAGCCATCAGTAAACTTCTGAAGGTGGCAGAACTCAGTGGAATAGTTGAAGTCTGAGGTGAAGAGGGTGAAGAGAAAGGGAGTTGGACCGTTCCCTGTGGGGCCCCACACTCTAAGAAATGAAATGTTGTTTTTTACTTTACCAAGTTATGTCAACTGGTCCCACGAAACTGTGTTGTTTAAACAGGAAAAGCAAATCACTATTAATGTGAACAACACATATTCAGTAAATATAACTTAATATTCTTACTTAAAAGCTACATGACATTTTTATATTGCATATACACAACAATATTATGTTGGATTTACTGACACAGCATTAAGTTAACGCAATATGATTGAGTTCAATTAACTTAACACAAATTAAAATTATTAATTGAATTCAATTCAAAAAACTTTATTTGTCCCCGGGGGGCAATTCAGGGCACACAGAGCAGCAAATAACGACAGTGCAACTATACAAAAACATTTTAACCTAACACAAGAATAAAGTGTAAGAGAAAAGTAAGTGTCAGGATGTTAGTGTGTTAGTACAGGTAGAATAAGTGTCAGGATGTTAGTGTGTTAGTACAGGTTAGATACGGAGAACATCGTCGGCGTGAGATGTAGAAAGACATGTGTGTATCAGATGTAAGCAGAAATGTGAACGGGTGTATAAGATGTAAACACGCAGTAGACTGTTAAAACAGGTATGAACAGAACTGTAGTGCAGAAAAGATATAAGTGGACAGTGACCGGATTCAGATGGGGTCAGACATGATACATGTGTGTAATGAGCACACGTAAACAGAACTATAGTGCAGTAATAGAGTATAAATATAATATATAACTATAAGCTAAATAATAAAGTGATAGTGGTGCATGGCAGGAAAACAGCAGTCTAAGTATATGCTAGCTCTGTGTAACAGATGAATACTGAAAAATAAAGTGACCATAGTGCTATGATGGATACAATATAAGACCTGATAGACAGAATAAAATGGAGTAGTGCATTAATACCATAAATTAAAATAACTAACAGAATCAAGTAGACCAGTAAGAACATAGTAACAGAATAAGTCCGGTGTGAACATAATAACAGAATAAATAAGTAAGCGGAGTAGTGCAACTGACCGGAGTAACATTTAAACAGAATAAATAAGTGGAGTAGTGCAACAGACCGTAGTAATATTATAAACAGAGTGAACAGAATAAGTGGAATTGTGCATCAAACCAGTAGTTCACAGCTTTAAGGACAGGAGTGGAGGTAGATAGCCAGTTCACGTGTCCGGTAAGTGTCCAGGGTGGGTGGGGGGGGGGGGGTCAAGGGTGTCCAGGGAGGATGTCTGGAGAGGGGAGGAGGAGGGGTGAAGGCAGGGGTTTCCGAGGGGTGAGGTGTTCAGGGAGGGTGTCTGGAGTGGGGGGGGGGGGGGTGATGGTGTCCAGGGGGGATGAAGTGTCCAGGGGAGGGTGTCAAGAGTGGGGAGGGGGATGGTCAGAGGGGTCAGCCTTGGGGATGAAGGTTGCTCTTCTCCTCTGTGTCCTGCAGCAGGGACAGCGAAGACGGCGTCCTGAGGGGAGCCACTCAAACGCTGAGAAGAGAGCATGAGAGGGGTCCTGCATGATCCGACCAGCTAACCTGAGTGTCTGCTGCTCGTGGATGGTCGACAGAGTTCTAACAGGAAGTCCAATGATCTTAGAGCAGACCGTGGCTACGCTCTGCAGGCGGTTTCTGTTCTGGAGGCTGGTGGAGTAGAACCAGCATGTGATGGAGAACGTGATGATGCTCTCAATGAAGGAGTAGTAAAAGGTCAGGAGGATGTTCTTGCTGACTCCAAAGGAATTGAGCTTCCTAAGGAGGTATTTCCGCTGCTGACATTTCCTGAGAATCTCCTCTGTGTTGGAGAAGAATTTCAGCAGGCTGTCGAAGATGGTGCCCAGGTACCTGTACTCCTCAACTGCTTCAACAGGCTTCCCGTGAATCACGGTGTTTGCTGATGCAGCCAGTTCCCTCTGCTTGTTGGAGAAGGTCACCACCATGTCTTTGGTTTTGTTGACATTCAGCTCCAGGCAGGAGCTGTCACACCACTCCACAAACTCCTGAAGAGCTGGTCCGTGGTGCAGAGATGGGCCTGACAGCAGAGACAGGAGGACGGTGTCGTCAGCGTACTTCACCAGATGACAGTTAGGCTGTGTGGTTCTGCAGTCATCGGTGTAGAGGATGAAGAGCAGAGGTGAGAGCACACAGCCCTGAGGGGAGCCGGTTGAGGTGTGTTGGAGGTCGGAGAAGGTGCTGTTGACCAGGACTCTCTGTGAACGGTTGGTCAGGAAGTCCAGTATCCACAGGATTAGCTGTTGTTCCAGATGAAAGAGGGCTGAGAGTTTGTCAGCCAGGATGTGGGGCTGCATGGTGTTAAATGCAGAAGAGAAGTCTGCAAACAGGAGTCTGGCTGCTGTGTTGGGGCGCTCCAGGTGTTTGTGAACAGTGTCTATTATTAATGTTTTTGCATCATCGATGCCCCTGCCAGCTCGATAAGCGAATTGGAGCGGGTCCATCTGGGAGTGGGTTTCCCTGATGATGTGTTGTTTTATGATCCTCTCCATGGCCTTCATCACAAGAGAGGTAAGGGCCACCGGCCGGAGGTCATTCAGACATTTGACGGCGCTCTTCTTGGGGATGGGGTAACTGTAGAGTGTTTCCATTGCTGGGGGACTATGCTGCTGTTCATGGATCTTTGGCACAGGGTCTGAAACACGCCCCCTAGCTGCTCAGCACAGTGCTTCAAGACGCTGCCGCTGATGTTGTCTGGGCCAGGTGAGCTGTTCTCCCTTGTCTTCCTGAGGGCTTTCACTACGTCCTCTTCACTGAAGGTGAAGGATGCTGAGTCACTGGGCTTGAGCTTGGACATCGCTTCTTCCAGCTGGGTGGTGTTGTCCTGCTCGAACCTTGTGTAGAAAGAGTTAAGGTCGTTGGGGAGAGATGAAGAGCTGCTGCCTGAAACCTGGATGGTTTTTGTGTTGCTGGCAGCAGTGTTCACAGCAGCCATGTTCTTGAGTCCCTGCCAGGCTGAGCGGAGGTTACCCTGCGTGAAGCACTCCTCCACTTTGTTCTTGTACTCCAGCTTGGCAGTTTTTATGGCATGCTTGACCTCTCTGTTGACCTCCTTTTTCTCCGTTTCAGAGCCAGTGAAGAAGACCCTTTTCTTCTTGTTGAGGATCCCCTTGAGCTCTTTGGTGATCCAGGGATCCAGGGGTTGTTGGGGTAGATAGTGACCGTTTTGGAGGGGATGATGTTGTCCACACAGAAGGAAATGTACGATGACACAGTGTCCACATGTTCATTAATGTCATCAGAGGGGGCCAGGAGGTTGTCCCAGTCAGTGGATTCAAAGCATCCTTGGAGTGTGATGATGCTTTCGTTGGTCCACTGCTTGATGTTCATGACAACTTTCTTCACCCTTCTCATGACAGAGATGTAAGCCGGAGCAAGCAGGATGGCATGGTGATCAGCAGAGCCCAGAGGGGGGAGGGCGACAGATCTGTATGCGTCAGGTACTGAACCATAGCACTTGTCCAGTGTCTTATCCTGGCGTGTGTGGCATGTGATATACTGTTGATAACCTTTTAATGATTTGTCCAGGCAGCAGTGGTTGAAATCACACAAGATGAATTTGGGAGAGTCCGGTGAAATGTGGTCCAGTTTGTTTAAAGAGTCTGTGATGTGTTCAGTGGCTGTGACTGCGTTGGCTCTGGGGTGGATGTAAACCAGGATGACAAAGAGCTGAGGAAACTCTCTGGGTAGGTAGAAAGGGCGAAGGGAGACAGCCAGAAGCTCAATGTCCGGGGTGCACAGTTTCTCCCTCACGACGATCGTTGAGCACCAGCGTGTGTTTACATACAGACACACGCCGCCGCCATGTTGTTTACCGGTGAGCGCACTGTCTCGATCAAGTCTTAGAGGGGGGCCGAAGCCATCAACGTGCAGGGCATGGTCATCGTCGTTCTTATTTAACCACGTCTCAGTGAAAGCAAGAACCGAGGCAGTCCTGTACTCATGCATGTGGTTAACGTTAGCTTGTAGCTCATCCGTTTTGTTCCGGAGGGATCTAACATTAGCTAGGACGATAGATGGAAGCGGCCGTTGTTTACAAGTCTCCCATTTGAGCCTGGCCCTGATTCTGCTCTTTTTCTTCCTCCTTCTGGTTACCTTATTGTTCTTGTGTATGGACTTGTCATGGCTGGTTGAGTTACTCCGCAGTAATTCCTTCGGTAGCGAGTCTACGGCGAAGGCGTGTAGAGGATGGAGTCTGAGCTGCAGTAGGGTCTCTTTGGAGTACGTGTTCCGCTGGTTGTTGTTTCTGCTCGCCGTCACAAACTCCAGGAGAAACCACACTTGAAGAATGGCCATGAAAAACACGAGTATATCCATGCCGAGTGGAGAATTAAAGTGCCGGGTGAAATAGGAAAGAAAAACAAGGAGAATAACTTCCGCGTTGTCCGGCAGTCACGGGGTAAACAGGAAGGTAAACAAAGAGAGCGTCACGAGGGGACGGGCAGGGAAAAAAAGTCTGCTACGTCTATGTAACGTAGTTAAAAAGTTAGAAAACACACTCGGCGTGTGTGGCATGCAAAGGGTAAACTAAAAAGTAACAATATATATACATAAAACAAGTAGAAAAACGTAATAAATGCTAAATAACGCTAAAAGTTGCTCTGTGCTCCGTCCGGTCGACCACACGAGCAGCGACCCGGAACCAGCCACATTAATGTGGTAGGACTGTGTTAATGCAACTATTGTACTAGTTGTACTGGCTAAATAAAAAAGTTAAATAAATACAATTTAAGATGCTTAATTCACATGAGCCTTTATTATGCTCAAACATTGGGTACAGTGGGACTATTAAACATGTATGTGTATAGGTACAGTATACACACATTCACAAAAACTGTAAATAGAATCGTGAAATGATAATAAAGAGTTTAGATAATCATTGTTACTCTTATCCCCACTCCCCCATCCACATTTGTTGAACATTTGGTTAACTACAAACTGGTCATGTTTACTGAAAATGTCAAAAGCTGTGCTGTGTGATATAGGTAGCTCTGCTGAGGTGAAAATGAAATGTAACTCCTCAAGCAAGCCATCAATTCCTGGACATGGCACATGTGAAAAAGACAATTTGTAATTCCAGGTGTGTGTCAGGTAAGATTTACTGCAGCCCATCTTACTTTTACCTTCATGAACTCCATCACTTGGGCAAAAATGTACCAACAAGCGAAAATGTCAAATAACACAATTACAGATTTAAAAAAAAAAACAATGTCTTGAAACTTGACAATTAAGTCCAACATCAGTCCACAGTCCCAAAGCTCTTCCTTTTTCTCTTGAGTAAGAATCAACAGAGATCCAATCCAAGTCCAGTTCTTATCTGCAGTCTTGATGGAAATTTACTCATGCAGTTTGTTTTTGAGGACTTGCACCTTGGTGGAGAGCTTGTTCCTATCCAATCCCATCAGCACTTTTTGAAGAAACTCAAAAGTATATCGCAGGTCCTTGGGATAGCTCAAGTTTAAACAGTAGATCAAGCCAAACAGGGCTGCACAGCCTTTTGCCACATCCCTCAGGTCTTGCAGCACCGTACATCCTTCAACAAGGATGCCAACATCCTCGGGTGGATCTGTTCCATCTGCTCCATCTCGTTGCACAGCGTAGATGCCCAAAACCACTTTCTCCATTTCTATCTCTGCACCTACATCTACATCCTCAAAATGGCAGAAAGAAACCGTGTTGATCAAACATATGCATTATTATGTATATTTTCCATTAATATTTGCTAGTTTCTTCAAAGAATAAGACTGGTAATTGTGTTTCTTGAACAAATAATCTACCATATCCTATTAGGAAGTACTCGTTTGGGCCACAGAGCTCTGTTGCACCATGGTTTAAGTACCCTTAAAAGGGGAATTTAAAAAAGTATGCAAAATCGAGAAAATAGCCTTAGACCTCAAAGCTATGGTTGATGAAGAGTGTCATAACTCACCATATACTTCTTAACAAGGTTGTCAGGATCTTCATTTAAGTAAACGCATAGTGCTTTCAGTATGCATTCCCGTCTTACTTCAATGCTTGGATTCTGTGGGAGACCAAAAACAGAACTTGAACCAACCCTATTTAAAATAACTATTGGTTTTAGATTTGTAACTTTTAATATTAAAGTGACATAAACAGAGGATATTGGAATTAAAAAAACTTGAACATTACCTGATTTTCAGAAAACAGGGCTGGCCATCTGTTTTTAAACACCGCTATGAAGGGCATATCTTCAGTTACTTCTCGTCTCCTGTGGGCGAAGGTTTTCTCCATTTTACTGTTGATTAGCTGATGGTTGTTCTTCTTCTTCACCGCTAATGTAAGTGCTTTCCTTTCCTTTTCAAGGCTTTCTTTGGTCTCGCCTGCTGGGTAATCAGGACAGAAGTTCACCTCTGCTTTCTTTGGCTTCTTCACCTGTTTTGGACTTTGACCCATGGCACCTCGCTTTTCTTTAGCGGCATTTATGCTCAACTCTGTGCAGCCAATGTTTCTCAGTCTTGTGTTGTTTGCCATTTTATACTTTAAGCTAATTTTCCATCCATAGAAGCCTGTTACTGATCCCTGCTCCTTTAAACAAGGATGCCAAACCATCAAGTATATCAGACTTTAGTTTGGGGCTTGGACTCAAAAGAGTACCACTGTTCAGGTAGGCTTGGTTGGCCCTTTCCAACTGAATCTGTACCTCATAATTAAACTGAGGTATCTGGAAATTTTGGGGCCATGGCTGTGACCTAAGGTGAGAACCTGAAGATGTAGATTCGGCAGAGGAAAGTATATCTGTGTCTGATGCTGTCGACAAAGAACTGTCATCTAACCACTGTGAAACAGGTCGACATGTGGTTGTGTCTGACTCATCTGTTAAGCAAATTACTTTAACAGTGCTCTTGTCAATGGTTTCTGAGATCTCTGTCAAGTTCACAAACTCAATGTCAAATTCAATGTCTCTATACTGCAGTCTGAAACTTCCAGGCAAGCTGAATTGTCTTTTAATATCTTCTTTGAAAGCCTCTACTGAATCCGGCATCCCATTGGGCAGAGTTAGTTTTGATGCGTTGTCCACTCCCAGTACAACTCTCAGTGATGCAGCCATCTTGTGTTCATTCTGAAAAACAAAACCAAAATACTTATTATTCTTACATAAATCTGATCAGCCTTTGAATAATGAATTTTTTTAGGAGTAACACAGAGCTCCTTCAGCTGAACCACTGCAAGCTGTGTGGTTGGATGCAACTCAAATTCTCGATAGTGGTCTCTTTACCATGAGGTCAGTTTTTTAATTATGAAACTCAAATCATTTCCTATAATGCACAGCTGAATTATTTCTGAAAATTCAGGCAGACCCCCACATGATCCATGCACAACTATCATACCTTTTTTGTACTTTTTGCCATTAACAGTGACACTTTGAGCAAGGTTTACAGTAGTGATTTCAGGGTATTTCCGGGCAATTGCGTTCACAGCATCATCTTTGAGGACATCAATGGGGACCTTTGAGATTTGAACAACATCCAAGGAGAAGTTTTCATTGTCAGGACAAAGCATATGATGGGCAGTCATTAACTGATGTTTTGTTGCCAATGACAAAGTTACATTCCTAAAATTATTTATATGCCTAACAACCTGCCTAAAAAAGCATGTATAAGCCCATGGTCCATAATGATACAAGGGGACCAAAGCATTTTATAATTTCTGGATAGTGTTCCAGAAAATTATGTTTGGGCAGCAGCCTTTGATCAAGAAACAGTTCCTGATAACGTTTTCGGTGATCTGATATTTTGCACTCCAAGTATGCAATTGATTCTCGACTATGAACGGGTGCAACAACCAATTCTGCAATGTCCTTTAAGTCCAAAATCACCTGCCAAGCAGTTTCCTCATCCGGAACAAGTTCTCAAACAATTTAATGGAGTAACCTAAGAAGAAACCAATTTTCGTGGGCGTTGCCACATACTGTGTCTTTCTTCTTTAAAGTTTTTGGTATCAAATGAAGCCGGTTAGTTTTATCTCCCTCTTTGTAAGGAAAAGAATGGATAAGATTATTGTGTGTTAGAGTGAACAGCTTTTTAGATACAAGCACCTGAATGCACCATGCCAACTCGAAAGGAACTATGGCCTCAAATAGGTTGTGGACAACATCTGGGGATAACCTGGTGTTACATTGAAGTGAGAAAGGCTGTCAGTTTAAATGCAAGACTTCCTTGCCCCAAAGCAGCTTATCCCCTTTTCTTGAGCTGTTTGGATGTGAAGCTGGTGAACTTCCTTGGTTCTGCGCTTAAAAACTCCTGTTTTTACTTCCTGCGTCGGGATGTCAGAAAGCTGAGCTGTACAAAATCGGAGGAAATATTTTGCTGAAAAACTCTCTACAAATCCAGCTAGCCCATGAGCTCCTAGATTATCAGCAACAACACACTGTATTGTGCCCTTGATAAAAACTCCAAGATGTGGAATATATAGGCCTTGCTGTTCCAGAATCACTATATCATGCAACAGAGGTTCAAATATCTTTTCATAGCCAAAGGTTTTAACATACTCACTTTTGCATAACAGTGCCAAGTAGATTGAGGAAAGGGTTTGTGTTTCTTGCGTGACGTTCCCAATGGATTGCAAACCTCAAAGTCGTCAATATAAAAACATAGGGAAATCCTTAAATCCTCACCAAAAAAAATGATTTTTTTTCAGGGCACTGTTTGCACCTCCACATTCAGAGCCTACAAATAAGAGAGACAGTGACAAGTAATTTATTTCCGCTGTTAGAATCAGTACTACTTATAAAACAGATATGGAACATAGTAAATAGCAGTTTGTCACATCGCGGTGAGGAGTGTCCTGTCTTGGGTTTTTTGTCTTGTGAAGTTCATGTTTTATTTTGAAAAGTAACTCCTCTCGTTTCAGGTCACTTGCCCTTCCTCTTGTGTCACCGGTCTGGCGTCTCCCCTGATCCCTGATTGTTTCCACCTGTGTCATCCCTCCTCATGTGTATATAGTCTTTGTCTTCCCCTGTCTGCGTTGCCAGAGTATTTCGTGCGTTTCGTCGTGTACCTCCAGCCTTTTTCACAGCCTTGTTCACAGTCTTGATCGTTATCCAGCTAAGTATTGCCAAGTTTTGTTTTCTGTCTAGTTTGCCTCTGAAGAAGAGTGATTTTTTGTTAATAATATTTTTGATCAGTCTTTTGGTTTTAGTTAGGTAATTTAATAGCTTTTGTTCCTCCCTTCGTTTGGAGCGCTTTTCTTTCCTTTAAAGTTTGTACCCAGTGAGAGTAGCTTAATTTTTATAGCCCACAAGCCTTCCTTGAGAAGTGATTTTCTGTTCGATTAATTTTCATAGATTTAGATTTTGAGATTAGAGTAGTCTTTCTTTCCTCCTTTGGGAGCGGCCTTTGTTCTTCTGTGTTGTCTGTCATCCTGTGTCTAGTCCTCCGTGTTTTGAGGTTCATAGTCTGTTGTTAAATCATTCTGTCTGAAGAGTTGCTACGCAGAAAATAAAACCTGTCATTACTGCCGCCTATCTGCATCTGAGTCCTCTCTTTCTGCCAAGCCTGACACAGTTACACATTGTTATATTTAGCCTCTCTACGACAACTGCACCAGACCTGTATATATTTTTACCAAAAGCAATTACCTGATGTAAATTACTGGTATTTTTTTTGCAACATTTGAGCCTCAGGTCAAACGCACAAACCACAACAAACAAAAACATATTTCACGGAAAACGGGATTATTATTATTAAGTTTTTTTTTAAATGTGATATGAAATATCAAATATGAATTTTTAAAGTGTTCAAGCCCACCAGAGCCGCTCCTGCTTTCTGTTCAATATTTAGGGATGCAGTGTAAACTGGCACAAAAGAAAATCATCTTGCAATTTAAGCATTCAAGAAATAACAGCTATGTTACTATTTTTTTATCCCCAAATATTGCAACCCTCTGGTAGAGAAGTGGGTTGAGGCACCTTAGGAGGTTTATTATTTAGGGTACAAAGTAATGATATCAGGTACACACCTCTAATGTGCGTTTGCCCCACGACTGTTGCTGTAAACAAACAGCTTGATAAACTCGTCTGGTACATCTCGGAGAAATACACGGCGGGTGTGTGCGGGTGTGTGTGTGTTTTAGGCTGGCAATGACCGTTTTCCAAACTCTTTCAAAATGTATGACCGAGGGCAATAAAAGCTGAAAACACTTATCGTTGGTTGACACAGCGTTCATTTTCACGCTGTATTATCAAGGAAAAGTTTGTACTTTGTATTTTTTCAAGGAAGACGATCTCCAACTGAGCGCATTGCGCACGAATGCCGTCGGTTACCTTGCTCCGGGCTTACTGCGAAAAAATGTCAGAAAAAAAAGCTTTTTCATCCCCAATATTGTAACATTACAAAGTAATGACAACAGGTACACCACTAACGTGCGTTTGCCCCACGGCTGTTGCTGTAAACCCTGAGTCCAAACAGCGCAATAAACTCGTCTGGTGCGTCTCGGAAAATACCCGGTGTATGTGTGTATGTGAGTGTGTGTGTGATTTAAGCTAGCAATGACCATTTTCCAAACTCTTTCAAAATGTACGACCGGGGTCAATAAAAACTGAAAACACTTATCGTTGGTTGACACAACGTACATTTTCACACTGAAAAAAATGGTAAGTACAAACTTTTCCTTGAAAATACAAAGAAGACGGCCTCCAACTGAGTTGTGGTTACTTTTCTCCGTGGTTACTGCGCATGTCTGAGAATGCGTCTTAGAGGTTTTTTTGCGTGCGTGTATGATTTATGTGAGAAGGTTATGTTCGTTTGAATCTTTTGTGTTTTGTAGCCTTGAAATCTCTTACTATCAAGTTATTCCAATGAGACCTTGTTATTTTTTCTGTCACAACAAAACAAACATCACTAATTCATTTCTTAGAGTGCAGTGTGGCTGACCACCCTGCAGATCAAATTAAAACCAGACGCTGAGTGGTGTCAAAAGCTCAAACAGGGTAGCGCTTCACCCACTCCACACCTTACCGACACTCCATCCACTGGCCATGATTGTAACCAGTTTCATAGTTCACATGCCATGCAGTCGCCCTGTTTAAATGCAGACCAACATTTCATCAACGCAACAGAAAGCATGATTGCTGTCAAAGACCTTCCCCTCCTGCAGAGGAAATAATTCAAAATCCATGGTGGACAAATAGGAGATAATGCATCTGATATAAACTACAGCAATATCAGTAAACAGATTGATCAAGGACTGAAAGAAAAGTACACTGAGGATGAAATTACCAGAGCAGTGGTTTGTATCATAAAGCCTGGCAACTTTAAAGATATGCTAACTAGCAAGGATGAAATGACAATACTAGAGCTAAAGAGCTTCCTACAATCAAACTTAGGAGAGAAAAGGAGTACTTCTCAAAGTTTATTATAAAAACAACAGCAAAGAATCTTCAGCCTGGCCAGGGACTCTCTCTGGGGTCTGAAGTCACAGTCATCTTGACTTTCTTGTCATGAATGGTTCATGGAATAACACAGTGAACCGGACCCAAATGCAGACAAGGACACAGAGAATGGTTTAAACAAATATTTAATAAACAAAGAAAACAAGGGAATCCAAAAACAGGGGATAAAGGGACAAAACAAAACGTGAGGAGACGGTCGAGGGTAGGCAGGTACAGGATCTCGGGAAACTATAACAAAAGGGAACAAAGAAACAATAATTAACAAACTAAACCACTAGGAGCGGAAATACCATCAAACAAAGTACGGGAGCCAACCGACGAGAAGTTACCACGTAAATGAGGACAACGATCTGGCGCCGAATGAGTCCCACATCCGGCTTCTTATGCTGCAGGGAAGGTAATCAGTGGAACTGGATACAGCTGGGCGGAACCACACCTCCCAGCTCCAGACAGACAAACACCGAGGGGGGAGACACATGCAGGGAACAACAGACAGAGGGAGACAAACACAAGCACAAAAGGAAGAAGGGGATGACTGCCAGGAATGGAATCCTGACATTTCTTTCAAGCTGTTGTGACCACTGAGGCAGAAAGAGCACCAAGCCCCTCCTTCACAAAGCATTTATAGTGCAATAAAACAAATGAGTTGTTGTGATATATATATATATATATATATATATATATATATATATGTCACCACTTTAGATAAACTAAATAATAACTACATAATTGCTAACGGCTTAGTAGGTTAAAGTTAACAGATGTTGACTGCTTTTATGGTGGGATTAGTGGTTTAATTATAACTAATTGTCGCGGATCAACATTGGCTTAATTTAATGTTACTCAGTATCGCAATAATCTAATATTCTAACTGTAATTTGGACCTACAATTTGTGCAACAATTTCTCATTAAATGAACGTGTCACGGCGCTGTACAAATCGTATTTAGCCGATTACTTGTTGCAGCTCGTCTGGTCTGGTTCCTTTCTAGAAGGTGTTGAGGGTGTCTTCTCTTTACATGATGATAAAATTAGTTGTGCACTCTATATCCTCAATGCATCCGTCAATACCACAAAGTCGGATAAGCGGTTGAAGATGAGATGAGATGAGATGAGATGAGACCCATGACTGCATCAGTTTATCATATTATCTATATCAACATTATTTATAATTTCTTGAAACCCCTCTGTATGAAATGGTACCATCCGATGGGAACGCGCAAAGTGAGCATGAGGTCAGGTGCACGCCGTGCACGCAGTAGCTTTAGCACATTGGTTGGTGGCTAGTTTGATTTTGCCGCAGTCAGAAGCAGAAGCCGTCCATGCTCTACGACCGCCAGTCAATCTTAGGATTAACTACGCCATGGACGACGCTGGAAGAGATGCCATATATCCGGGCATGGATAATATACCAACTGCAGTATTGAAAGGTATTGTACATGGGCATATTAATTGTATGTGTTTTATACCTGTACCTCTCCTTAGCCATATAACATTTATTTGAATTGGAAAGTTAGCTAGCAACTCATTAAGGGTGTGAACATTTAACCATTAAATTAAATTTAATGGCCTTAAATTGGCCTATGATCACTGATATTAAGTTTTTTAGCTTAGCGGCTAAGCTAAACAGTTCACTTTACCTTATCGAAGGCAAAAGCCACCATTTTAAGTTTTGAAATTATGCTATGCATGCAAAACGGGGAAATGTCATATAAACAGAAAAATTGACTTATATAGCTGTTTAGCTGGATTTGCACAGATCCTAGTCATCAATCAGTTTGCCTGTATAAACTATGTATTTGTTGCTAATTACCTAAATATTTACTCTGTTTATCAGCTGCTAGTATAAGTACATACATGCTGCCCTGCCTCTCTTTCCTGGGCCATCTTGACCATCTGGAGACTCACTCATGATGAAGATAAGGTAATGATAGAATTGAGAGTTTTTTGTTGTTGTTTGGTTGTTGTCACAGTGTACTGTTCTTTGCCTTATTATAATAATTAATTAAATGTATCTTTTATACAGGGTCCGGAATAAGATCTGTGCCCCTCCTCTGGGACCAGTGATTTCAGCCCCACTCCCACCCCCTCAGCTTCCTTTCCTTCTCCCTCCACCTCAACCTCCCTCTCCTCTCCGAGCCCAAGACCCCTACATGATGCTGGCAGAATCATACAGCTTGTCTGCCCACAGTATGTTGTATACACAGACACTGAATTGGAACAAGCACGAAGCACCTTTTTTGAAAAACAGCGTACTGGAGAAGAGGGAGAATATATGCTTTCAAAAGAGGGGGTGTTTTATCAGGATTAATTAGGAATACAGTAACAAGCATGAATACCATTAAGAGAGCAGCAGGTGATGATTTCCAGTATCCATGCAGCCGTGAACTCACTGTAATGGCTCAGCATCTCATTGACTACTACCCAATGCTTCGGGACAGATCTGTCTGATCTCAGAGTGGGTAAGTCACTATTCATCATTCATCTATTCATGGTATCCAACATGTAAGTTGCAGCATTGTTTTCCACAGCATGGCAGTCAAAATGGGAGGGATGTGTTTCATCTAGCTCAATCTGGGCAACATGCATATGCTTGTTTGGCTTAATTTTCGGATACGACTTTGTTTAACGTGATTTATTACACAATCTGTTATGTGTCTGTTTTGTCAGGAATCTGTGAAGAGACAGCATATGAAAAGGGTCCAGAATGTGAAAACCCCCAAAAAGAAGTAGGGGGCGACTCCTTCAAGAAAGAGGCCACAGAGCCTTAGCTTTCAAAGAAGCCAGGAGATGTCCACTGACACTGACGACTCCAGTTCAACTTTGATCTTGGAGAGATCACCGCCATCCAGTTGCAGCTCCCCAGACAAGTACACAAATTGAAACAGTAGATTGTATTTCAGTATTAATGCAGCTTTTAATACTATATTTATCAAGGGACAATTTCATATCTTTAAGAAAATTCTACAATGTCATCATGCTGTTTTGAACCCTTTTGTTCAAGATAACTCATCTGTTATTGTCCTAGTTTAATCACTGTGGGTGTTTGCTTGTTAATGCCCCATTTCAACTGTAATGTCTACAGATGGTAATAGTGCTCTAGGCTATGCTTAAATGTTAAATGATGGGGATTTTGTTTTCCAGCATCAGAAACTACTAAGAGCCCACAAAACCAGGCATGACATTATAAAACTTTGTTTATGTTTATGTACAAAACAAAGGCCAGACCCAACAAGACGGATGTTTTGCAGCTCTTGGACCTTGAATTCCAAGCAAGACGGGCCTTCATTGACTCTGATGTCACTAAGGGCGGACTCACACTGTCCATCCGTACCGTGCCGGCCATGGACCGTTTGGGAGAGGTGGGCTTTTGTACATGTACGAGCACGAGCGTGCGCACGTGTACGAGCACGACCATGAGGCCTACGGCGATTCTGACGTCATTTTATGTGCGCCTGTTCGGACATAGAAAAAAAGTGGAGTTTTGATATGGAAATGGAGTTTCAAAAAGGTCATGAGGCCTCCACTGATGGACAAAGGTGAATACAGACTTATAACCTAGAATTTCATAAAAGTATAAATGGTTGTTAAATAACTGGCTGCAGGAAAACAAAATTACTATTTTTGTTTTCAACAGTAAAGCAGTTACTCGCCATGCTAAAAGCTTTACCAGATATCTTCCCATCACCTGTGGTTCCACCTAAGAAGTTAGGACATGCTAGTGAGGCTATGCTTTACATCCTTGAGGTAAGAACATTGTGCATGTAAGAATTTTCATATTTTACTGGATGATACAAAGAGTGAATTGTATACCTTTTTGTTTTTTTATCTTTGTGTTTGTGTCAGTCTGTAACAGACCCCAACACCTTTCTTCAGACCAGACTGTCTCCAACCCTGTTGTTGGTGTCTGCAAAACTAACTGTACACTGGCCATTGGAACCACGCCTCTGCTGACCTTCCCAAAAGAGGACATCTATGACTGTGTGATGTATCTCATGGCATGTTACTATGCCTTTCACCTTACATATCCCAAGTGCATTGCAACACTTACATCTGTGCTGCATACCAAAGTCCTATTGGACACCATCCACGACCGGGATATGACTTTCTCATATAAAAAGGTTATGGCAGAGTGGAAAAAGTCCATTAGTGAAAAGGATTGTGTGTCACATTTCTGTGTAATAACCATTTAAGATAAGTTGTTACTTCATAAGTTTTGAAGTTTGCAAGGATGCTATTTTCAGATAAACAGTTCATTTGAATCTGCAAACTGCATTACTTGGGGGGGCTGGGGGTCTCTGGCAGCGCAGCAGTCGAAGGGGAAGCAATAGTTTTAAAAAAAATAAAGAAGTGAATGGATTCAGATTCATAGCTTTATTCAAGCAAGCACCACCGCACATTTAGTTTACACAGATAAAAGATTCCAAGGTATTTAGCCTTATTTCATGAACGTTGTAATAGCGTTGGAGGATACATTCAAGTATATTTTTCTACATATTAAGATAATAATTCTTCAATATTTTCTTCATTTTTTACTTGTTTCAAGTGCAGCTATATAGAAATAGTATTTTATCTTGACAAATGTACTTGTTTTGAGTGTAGCTGTACTGATTTTAAGATATGTTGCATAAAATATATCCTAATTTAAAGATTATGTCACTAGCATGTTCTAAATTTAAGCACATTTTCCTAAATATTAAGAAATGAATTCTTACATTTTTCCTTTTTTGTTTTAAGTATGAACACACTTGTTTTAAGATATGGCTGGGTTTTTTTAAGACTAGATACAGTAACTTGTTTTAAGAGGTCTTGGCAAGTCCAATTTTCCTGTTTTGTTGGCAGATAATTTTGCTTATTTTAAGGAATATATTGTTTTTCTTATTATTATATACTTTTTTTCTTGTTTTATAGTTTTTTGAGTTTTTGCAGTGTAATGTTTAAAAATCCCCACAAATCCCTCCTTTCACACCTTTTAAGGTGTGAACTAAACCCTAATGTTAAGTTCATTCTCTTCTACTAAAGCGCCCTCAAAAACCAGCATAATTAAATATTTTCATTTAGCAAATTAAGTGTCAAACATATACTGTTCAATCCTGTATCCATACCATTATTCTCAGTCAATTCTTCAGTAAGTGTTATGAGACATTCTAAGGCCCTTGTGACTGAGCCATCAGGTTATTTGTTATTTAGAAATATTGGGATCCAAATATTTTTATACTTCACCCTCCTTTGCCAGAATGAAATCTATTGCTGATCAGTTTTGTCAGGTCATGGTGCTGGTGGCATCTAATTAAGCAGATAATCCCTGTACTCTGTTCTGAGTGTAATTTCAAAATATTTTCTGATGATAGTATATAAAAATAATTAATTATTATAGTCTTGTTTCCTAAGCCAGCAGCAATCTGGTTTTGTGCTGTAAATTCATCTGGCACTCCTATTGTGAGTAAAAAGGAATGTATTCGTTTTCATTACATATAGCATATACGATACAATGAATCGTTTGTGGCAGCATCATCTATAAAAGAAACTTTGTGGTTAGAAAGAGTATCAAAAATCACCATAGGACTGCCAACAAATACCTCCCACATTCAAAGTAAATAAAGGATTAAATTCATGTTGATAAAGAATAAGAGATAAGTAAAATCAGTGGAGGCTTTGTTTGCCTCATCCATGTCAAAAGTCAATCATTCTTAGTCATAGGGTTTGGGAGCTATCCAGACACAAGTAAGAAAAACAAATAAAAATGAAATATAAAAAATAAAAATAACATTAAAAAAAATATATCGCCATGGACTGCTTAACATAAAAAAAAACATTTCCCCCTTTTTTATTTTTTAAATAAATGTAGAATTTGCTGGGTGCAATCGGAACCGAATTTATGACAATCTGGAGTAATTTAATGACCAATTTAATAGTGAGTTGCATGTTATGGTTCTTTTTTTTTCCAGACATCTTTTCCATCACTTTGACAAAAACTGCAACATGTTCTCGAGGGTAATACTTAAGGGGAAATACTGCAACATCTACATCAAAACATACATCATATCATTGAAAATAAAAGCAACACAAAATTATGAGTCAGGATATTGAAAACAAATGCTAAAACGTGCATTTATTTCCCCAGACTTCGCAGCCTGTTACTCTTACTGATTCTCCTGGACTTTGCTGGAATTTTGGTGGGGGGTTTAAGCAGCCCATTTTATGCCATTAGGCCATAAAATGCTTGCACTTTCATCTCTAACCTGAAAAAGATTTTGGCTTAGCAATAATAATGTCAATAACAAGAATTCACTTTTCAAGAATTCTGTTTGGTTCTTATTGAGTAATTCTTCTTTCCAGTTTGTGTGCATGTATGTTTTGAACCTAAACATATTGTGCATTCTAAGTCAAAGGTGTCATAATATAGTGTTTATGTATCATTATTAGTTTATAATTTTGTCTATTTTGCTTCTCACAATGTTCTGTCCCTGCTCCACTGTCTATTATTATCAGGAGTCATGTGAGCCTCAGGCAGACTCCCCCATCTTCTTCTTTAATCTGTATGAAAAATGAGCAATATTTGTCCATATCCATCCCAAGTGTAGAACCTTTAACTGGACCCATTCTCCATTCTTCTGCTTCTGCCCTTGTTCTGAACTGTGATCTTCAGAACAAGGGACTGTGATCTTTGTCCAAAGTTTTGTGTTTCTGCTGCTGGTTGCTTCACTGATGAATTATCTTAATCCAACTGCTGGGTTGGATAACAAATGGACAATTAGCTTTTGGATTGTTTTGCATCATTTCTCACCTAAAGACTTTTTCTGGGGTTGATCAGGCACTTTTCCTTGCAATCTTTCAGCTGCTGTGGTTCAGAGCAAACACACTAACTTTGGATAACTATTTCAGCCAGGTGGTTTCGTGCAAAGCACCCTGCTACACTGAAATGAGTTACCTCATTATTAGATATACTCCTATTTTTTTTAATGCAAATAATATGCAAATAATACATGCAGTTATAATATTCCATTCCTTTAAAGGGCTTATATAGAAGTCATTCCTTTATTTCTCAAAAGTCATATTTCAAACATCTTTTCTCACATATTGGCACACCTTTTTATTTGATTCTATTTTAATTGTTTGCTCTATTTTTCATCATTATCATGATCACTTGTTCAACACAGAATTATTTCTATTATATCCACTCCTCAGTGGAGCCTCAAAGCAGAGGACTTGCAATAGAATTTTTTTTTTTTTTAAAAACCCACACATCCCCGACGTTTATCAATGCCCCTGGCAGTTCTTCAACTTAATTCCCTTTAATCATAACCCGGCATTTCAAGTGCTCCTTAAACATGTTCCTGACATCCATTGGCTCCCAGCAGTTCATCTCAGACACATCAATGTCCCCGACATTTCAATTCCATATTTCAAGAGTCCCAAACTCGTATTCCGTAATCCAAAATGCTTTCCAAAAGCTATTCCATAATTCCATTTAATCAATGTCCCTGCCATTTCAATAACCCAACATGAAATTTGTTCAGAATATTCTTTGCTGTTATTATATGTATACAAACATTTATTTGTAATTGGTTATTATAACAACAAGCTCTGCTTACCTTCCTATTTGGGCGCCCATATGAGTGTGTGAGGAGATCCAGTTTAGGCCCAAGTCCAATTCTCTACCGCTTTTCCTTCATCAGGTCGGGATCACCAAATTTGTCATGTTCTTCTCAAGGAAAGTCAGAGTACTTCTCAAAGTTTAAAAAGTTTATTATAAAAACAACAGCAAATAATCTTCAGCCTGGCCAGGGTCTCTCTCCGGGGTCTGAAGTCAAAGGCATCTTGACTTTCTTTAAAGATGTTGTTGTGACCACCGAGGCAGAAAGAGCACCAAACACCAAAGCATTTATAGCACAATAAAGTCATTGAGTTGTTATGATTGGTTCAGAATGTTGCTAAGGCAGTTTCTGGTTCTATTACTCCCAGACTGGCTCTTATTCCTTCAGGAGTTGAATCCTCTTGGATCCTCCAATGATCCACCAGCTCCCGTCGAAAGAACACTCCCTACTCTGAAGAATCCAGCCTTCTGGGGGGCTGACCCCCCTCATTTTATTGCAACTAGTTTAAAACTGGAACGTATTTGCAACATCCTTTAAATGGCATCTGTGTTAAATTGGTAATAATGTGAAAGCATGCTAAATCATTTTTTATTTAACCTTGATATGTACACAGTGAGTAATAACAAAAAACAACACTTAATGTTTAAAAATCCCCACAATGCCAAACAGCATGAGCATGAAACGCCCATCCTTTACAGGATGATGGGTCTCAGACGGTGATATTCACATCCAGACAGACGGATTCAGATATTAAGTACGAGGCATGAACAGCACAGAATGTATTCCGCTCCTCTCAGATCCTATCGTTACTGATGAGGCACTTCTGAGACAAGTTACAAAAACAACAAGCGAGGAGATTGAGAGGAAACAACGCTTGGGGCGCAGAACTCGCCCAAAGTCAGCTCATGCTCAGAGTAGTGAAGTTATCAGGAGTGAGCTGAACAAAGGAAAGGGTAACACTGACCCTAATGTTAAGGATGAGTAATCCATCAGGTACAGGCCCTGATGCAGGCAGTAAGCACCCTACAGTCAACAGCCGCTGCAAAGCAAACAACATCTGAGCCACAGCCCTAGTGTATCTACAGTGTCCCAATAAACAATGTAGACCATCAAGAAAAGATAAGCCTTATGGCTGCCCTAACTACATTGCCAGTAGCCGGACTAACTGCAATCGCTGCTTCGCTTGTGGGAAAGAAGGGCACCGCGCTGTGGGATGCTTGAAAAGACCTAAGCAGTCGGGAAATGCAGCTCGGTGATGGTAGAGGGACACCCTGTGACCGACTGTAGTATTCAGTCCCACCGAGATGCCAGCAAACCAATACAAGTACAGGTTAACCACAATCTTGTCATCCCTCCTCGTTCACTAACTGATGTCAAGTCAACTTTGCAGCAAGTAGCAAAGCTCATTGGAGATAAATGTTTATTGAAATGCAATCTGAGTGGATATGCAGTGACTGCTTTTCTAGATTCTGGTGTTCAGGTAGTATTATAGACTGACTGTGGAGACATAAATACTTACCTCAACAAGAAGAACGCACTCTCAGTGAGCTTATGGGAGACAGGGAACTGGATCTCACTGCAGCTAATGGAGAGCCGATACCATACAGTGGATGGGTTGGACTCACATTTAACTTACCTGGCAATGATGATCCAAACCTCGCCATCAGAGTACCCTTCCTAGTCAGCCATGTGAGCCTTGCAAGACCAATACTGGGCTTCAACATGATCAAAGGGCTCATCCTAGGGCAGGAGGGTGGAATTGAGGTTGTTGACATTATTGCTGAAATGTTGAGAGAGGCAAATTGAAAATGATTAATTTCACTCCACTTGTGGGGCTGTTAGAAGTCAACCATCAAGAGAAGCTAGATCTTGGCAACGGCCTGATTAAAATCAACCCCACCAGATGGCCGTATGTTGAAATCCCAGTGAGCAACCACACGCAGCACAACATTATATTGGACAATCTTACAGTGTTGGGCAGTATCCAGCCAATTGACAAGATGGTTGAAACAGACAGCGTCAAAGTCAATAATGTAGACTCACCTGTTCCCGTCAGGGAGGATGGTAAAGATAAAGCAGAGCAGCCCTCTCAGCTTTGGCACCCCCCTGTTGATGTAAGCCATTTGGACAATGAACAAGTATTATTCAAAAAAATGCTAGACGAGGAGTCAAAAGCATTCGCTCAGGATGAGGGTGACAGGGGGTGTTCCACGCCTCCAGATGAGCATAGCTCTTGAATAATTAAAAATCAATGATTGAAGAATTAATAATCATGTGTTAGCGTGTGTATTAGTAATGATTAATAAGAATGTGATAAGTGTGATTATTAGGTATGATCATTTAAAAGTGTGATAGTGATTATTAGTCCAAGCTCAAACTTTTCTGCTTCCAGCAAAGCACACAAACTTTTGACTCAATATTTATCTGCTTTCTCTGCACAGGAACAAGTCAAGGTCACAAAGACAATGAACTAGTCAGCTTTCACACATACATCTGGCAACTAGGTTGAGATTAGACCAAGGGAGGATGAGTGCTGTGCTTCTTTCACAGATAAAGAAGAAGACTCCTGCTATACAGAGGATACTCCGACGCGCAGGGAGGAAGATGGCCGGAGGACTGCTACTTCTGAAATAAACATATGCACGCACAAGCGGACACATAACCACGCCTTTGTAACAAGTTTATATGCTGGAGCAGATAGAATAGATATCAGAACTTCTTGACTCTGATCACGGGTACTGTGTTGTACACAGTAACTCTAGATAGAGACTAGAACATTTCTCCAGACGTCTGTATCATTCCGATGTTCATCCTGCTAATAAATGCCTGCTGGCGCACTAAACTACCAACGACTCTGCTGACTCCAGAAAGCCTCCTGTAGAATTTGAATTACGCAATATATACTCTGTGAGGTCCTTCTGATACACTCGCTAACATATGATTATTAATTCTTCAATCATTGATTATCACACTCTTATTAATCATTACTAATACACATGCTAACACATGATTACTATACTTCACACATTGATTTTTAATTCTTCACTACCCATGAGGATTTTCTTCAATCCGAGCACAGATATTGATGCTTATTACTTGTATATTACTCTGTACATTAGTTTACAAGTGCATAAAACTTGACAAACCTATCAAAAACAGGAGAAATGATTAGACTGGAGACGAGTGCTTCTGTTTGGTGCTACTTCCCTCAGCAGAATGAGGAAACAACGTGAGCTACTGCAAAGAGAGTCCCGGAGGTAGAAACACAGGGCCACACTGCCTCCTGCGGGGCAGCACTAAAATGTTTGCAGTCATTAGACACTAATAAAAGGCTTGGTAGTTATACCAAGAGCAGATTAACCATTCTCATCTCTAACACATACTTACCTTGAATTTACCTTTTGCTATTGAAAGTATTCATAGAATGTAAAAGGTTTCAGATTAAGGAGTTTTGAAATGTCTGAAGCCATTTTATTTTGTTTGGGAGCTTGTGACACACACAAGATGTATGGTCACATTTAATTTTGTTTATATACATTTTTTATTTTTTCTTGATTCCTATTCCTTTAAAAAGAGTATATTGTGAGCCAGAATGATAACTATATAACTACCAAGCCTTTATTAGTGTCTAATGACTGAGAGCATTTTAGTGCTGCCCCACAGGAGGCAATGTGGCCCTGTGTTTCTACCTCCGGGACTCTCTTTGCAGCAGCTCACGTTGTTTCCTCATTCTGCTGGGGGAAGTAGCCCCAAACAGAAGCACTCCAGTCTCCAGTCTAATCATTGCTCCTGTTTTTGACAGGTTTGTCAAATTTTGAATGAATGAATGAATGAATGATTTATTTCAAACGTGAAAAAAAAAAATTACACTTGTCATTAAAGTCATTAAAAACCCTTTGTATGTTTGAAAAGGAGCAGGAAGAAGCATTAGCTTATTAATTCCTACCCCTTCTCCACTTAGTACCTAGTACTATAGGTCTTCTTACTTCCTGTGTATCCTGTTTTTTTGGGGGTTTTTTTTTGTTATTTTTTGTTTTTTTAATACACTCAACAAAACAAACAATAACCAACAAACAACACAATAACCGCTTGTGTGAAAATAAATAAATGACAAGTATGACAAAAAGTGAGAACCCTAGTGTTTGTCTTCTTCCCTGTACCTTGTAAACACCATCCGTTTGTACTGTTGTTTGAATTTGCTCGTGGTTGGACATTGTCTGAGCTCCTCCGCTAGTCTGTTCCACAGTTTCACTCCAAATATTGAAATGCAAAAGGTTTTTAAAGTTGAGCGTGCATACAGATGTTTTAGATTCAGTTCCCCCCTCAGATTATAACCCCCTTCTCTCGGAAAAAAACATGCTTGAATATTTACTGGTAACAAGTTGTTTGTTGCTCTATACATGATTTGTGCTGTTTGGAAACTGACCAGATCAGTGAGTTTCAGTATTTTTGATTTTGAGAATAAGGGGTGTTTTCTCTGTCACAGTGTGATGAATTATTCTGATTGCTCTTTTTTGCAGAATCGACAGTGGTTGAAGTGTAGATTTATAAGTATTGCCCCAAATCTCTGCACAGTAACTCAAATATGGTAATATCAGTGAGTTGTAAAGAATGTGGAGTGATTTGTGGTCCAGAAAGTGTTTAGCCTTACCTAGTACTGAGATGCTCCGTGACAGTTTACTTAGAACATGCTTTATGTGAGGTTTCCATGTTATTTTTTTGTCTATAATTACACCCAGAAATTTATTTTCATGTACCCTTGCAATGTTCTAATGATTCCATTAATGCCAGTGATGTTGAACTGTTTGATCTGAATCCGTACTGATTGTCAGTGAGTAATTTATGTTTGACTATGAATTTGTCTAATCGATTATTGAATACTTTTTCTAAAATTTTTGAAAATTGTGGTAGTAATGAGACGGGTCTGTAATTAGAGAATTGGTGTCTATCTCTGGATTTATACAGCGGTACAACTTTAGCCATTTTCATTTTGCTTGGAAATTTGCCAGTTTGAAATGATAAATTACAGATGAAAGTTAACGGTTCTGAAATCCCCTCAATGACCTTTTTCACAATTTTCATATCAATGTTATTGCCATCAGTAGATGTTTTATCTTTACATTTATTTACAATATCAATTATTTCTTTCTCTTCCACTGCTGTGAGGAACATTGAGTTAGTGTTTCTATCTTTAAGATTATCATTTCAATCCTGCCGGGGGATCAGGAATTTTTTCAGCCAGGTTTGGTCCAACGCTCACAAAGAACTGGTTAAAGCTATTTCCTATATCCTCCATGTTTTCCTTTTTGATATCATTAACTATGAAATACTGAGGGTAACATTGCCTAGAGCCATTTTTGATAATGCTGTTTAGTATATCCCATATCCCTTTAATATTCATTTTATTTTTATTTAATATCTCATGATAGTATTCCTTTTTACTTTTCCTTAAAATACTGATTAATTTATTTTTATATTTTTTGTATTTATTTTCAGCCTCCTTAGTTCTTTCTTTTATAAATTCTCTATAGAGTGTATTTTTCTTTTTACAGGCATTCTGTAACCCCTTAGTGATCCATGGTCGATCTGAGTATTTATGTTTCCTACTATGCTGTTTAATAGGACAATTTGTATTATAAAATGATTTAAATATGCTTAAAAATGTGTTGTATGCCTTATCAATATCACTTTCCTTATACACAGCCTCCATAGTTCCTTCTGTCCTCAGCCGTCTATATGTTGTCTTTTCATCTGTCCGATTTCCTTTAAATTCACCATCGTAAACTGTGAAGACTTGCAAGTGGTCACTGAAGTCAATGATGAGTCTGGTGATTTTTGGATAAAGGCTCATGCTGTACATTGTACTAATGAATTCGTCTGTTGCTTTGTGCTTGTTTGGATTCAAAAGATCAATATTGAGGTCGCCACAGATGAAAATGACTTTTTGATTAACCTTTGAAAAAGATGCCTCCATCCAGTTATTAAATGATTCTATGCTAGAACTTGGTGCCCTATATATACAGCTGATTATTACATTTTTGTTTTTTTCTCTGCAGATTTCAATTGATATACATTCAAACAGACTGTCCACAGCAGTTGACATATTTTCCACTACCCTATATTTCAAGTCTTTTTCCACATATACAGCCACACCTCTTCCGCTTTTGTTCTTTCTGTTAATGTGGTTGAGTTCATATCCATCCAGCTCAAAATCCACTCCTTTATCAGCTTTAATCCATGTTTCTGATATGGCAATAATCTTGAATGGTTTTGTAAATTTATTCACGTAGTCCTTAATGTTACTAAAATTTGCGTACATGCTTCTGCTGTTGAAATGGATTATGTATAATTTGTTATCCGTTTTAATGGTCTGATTGTACTGTTCATCCGTGTAGTAACAGCAATTATCAGTAAAAAAATTATTGTCTGGATCTATATCGTTTTCTATGTCCAGTACATTATGATCTGTATACTGAACAGTTTTCAGTTCCATATTGTGGAGATCAAAAGTCCTTTGAGTTGTGTCGTCATAGTTCCCAGATGTGTATGATATATTTCCAACGGTGTCATGATCGTGTGTGGAATGGATCATACCTTACAGTCCAGTTCACGATGCTCACTGGTACCTGTCCAGCTCCTCCATGTTCCTGATGACGACAATTTTTGCTTGTTCTGGTGTTCCGTTCAGCTTGATCAGTACTTTACAATTGCTTGTCCATGTGCTTTGAATTTCCCCTTGTTTTCTCAGAATGCGTGCTTTTCTTGCGATGTCGGAGTTGCGTTTAGTGAGGTGCTCGTTAATGAATACATTCGTTCCTTTCAGTTTCCTTCCCTGCTTCAACAGTGCCGACTTGTGTTTTCTGTTTACAAATCATGATAATGATTGATGCATTTCCGTCACTTTTCCGGGGCCGAGGGTCGCAAGCCTCTATGTTGTTTGAATCCACTTCAATCCCCTTTGAGTGGAAGAAAGCAACCACCTGTTGCTCTGCCGATCTGTCATCCTGCTCACCGGGCTCCCCCCCGTTGTCAGCGGTCACCGACCGGGCGTATGACCAGGGTTTGATGCAGAGCCCAGTCACAATAACATCATTGATCCTGGAGTATTGCTCCAGGTCTGCCACTCTGTTCTCCAGCTCCACCAGACGCCGGTCCTTCTCGGCGTTCTGGATCCTGAGAGCCTTCACCTCTTCCAACAGCCTCAGGAGGCCTTTCTGCTGCTGTTTAACAGCAGAAATCTCTTTAGCCAAAAACTCAAGGGTGTTTTTAAGTTCGCCTCCCTCCTCAGCTGTCATTGCCTTCTTCGGCGGCATGCTGCTGCTAGGTAACGCCAACAATCAGCTGTTAGCCTAGCCACCGGCTAGGTTATTTGCAAACTTTGCAACTGGCGTTGCGCTTCAGTCCGTGTTCCAAAATCAGCGTCGTAACCAAGCATTGTCCAAGCCAGAGGTATCAATAGTAAGGCCAATGTCCGTAATCCAGGATCAGTTAGCAAAAGCAGAAAAAAATAGTCAAAAACCGAGCACCAAACACAGAACGAGCGAGCGAAGAAACAGGAAACCAGGAAAACAGGAAATTTTAAAATGTGTATAACGCTATGCACTTGTAAACTAATGTTAGATCTGCTTTGTAACAGTAATTAGTATGCGAATATGCAGAGAAAATGTGTTTCGAATGTGGTGCGAATGGGTAAAAATGGCGTCTACGGTCAACCTTTTGATGTTGAGATCAAAGTGAAAGACATACGCTGTAGTTTGTGGCTCCAGTACATTTCATTTTGGGTTGAATACTATTTTCTTAGAATATAGGTGATTATTTTAATATTGGTGTTATGGTTTAATATGTATGTATATTGTTTTATAACAAGTAAGTTAGGTTGCAAGCTATTATACAGAATTTAACTTAAGTAGCAATGTGCTAGTTTAGTAATTTTGCACTTCAGATGAATTCAAACAATGGAACATAAGAGCACCTATGCATTTAAAGAAACATTTTTCTTCTAAGAGTTTGTAAACTTTCACCAGCTCAGTTCTCTATGCATGCGCAGCGTCGCTGGATTTCGGTGGGTTTTCGCTGAATTTCGCTGGATTTACTTTGGCTGCGGAAAATATTTTTTTTAACACACTTTCTTGTTTTTATATTTCAAATCACTCATGCCCAGCTTTATTGTATTAATTTTTTAAGAACATGGCTCAAAGCTTTTAACCATCGGGCCTGTGGTTGCCTCTGATTACACCGAAGAAGTAAAGTAAAGTGATGGCAACCCACCAACACCACCCTGCCTTGGACTGGCTCCATCACCATCGGATCTCCGGCACAAGCACTCAATGAGTCCCGCTGGCCCCACGGGGAGCCAAGCCCAAGTCTTTGACACCCCCCACCTCCTGCCTTCCCCCCGCAGAGTGGCAGTGCTCCATCAGGGAGGACACTGCTCCGGTTCTTGTGAGCTCAACTCCACTCAAGTCCTCCACCCTCCAGCTGTGTTCACAGCACAACTCATCCTCCACACTGGTCCTGCAGGCCGGTTCCAACAATTTAAAAAACCGCCAGTCCGAGGTCCTGAAGCAGGACATAGGGTCCATGGTGAACCACCTGCTAGACATGGGGAAGTGACTCATTATTTCCGGCCCGCTTCCCCCACCGTGTTTTGGTGACGTCATGTACAGCCGCCTCTGCCAGCTGCACCTGTGGCTTAAAGGATACTGCCTGGGGAAATGTATTCCATTTGTGGACAACTTTACGGCTTTTTTTAACAGACCCAGGATTTTTAAACACGACGGCCTGCACCCTAACCAGGAGGGGTCAAGACTTTTATCTGCCAACATTGACCTGACTGTCGAGTCCTGCCATCTAAATTAATTAAATCCAAAATTAACAGAATACTATGTTTTCTATACAGAAAAACTTGATACAAATCAACACAAAATCTACGATAATGCAACAAAATCAGAAAATAAAATGTGGACTTTTAAACATCAGATCTCTTCCATCTAAAGCTGTATTATTAAATTATCTGATATCAGATAATCTTA
The DNA here is from genome assembly GCF_963691815.1 of Echiichthys vipera. Classification (NCBI taxonomy): domain Eukaryota; kingdom Metazoa; phylum Chordata; class Actinopteri; order Perciformes; family Trachinidae; genus Echiichthys; species Echiichthys vipera. The sequence continues at coordinate 7,808,525 of NC_139825.1, read as the reverse complement.
CTGATTTACTCTATCTGACTGAGACCTGGCTGTCATGAAGAATATGTTAGCCTAAATGAATCCACTCCTTCCAGTCATACTAATACTCATATTTCTCGAGGCAGTGGTTGAGGAGGAGGCTATTTATGACTCAGGCCTATTAATCAACCCTAAACCTAAACTACATTATAATTCATTTGAAAATCTTGTTCTTTGTCTTTCGCATTCAACCGGGAAAACTCTGCAGCCAATTATACTTGTTATAGTGTACCGTGCTCCTGGCCCATACTCTGAATTTCTATCTGAATTCTCAGAGTTTCTGTCAAATTTAGTCCTTAAATCTGATAAAGTTATCATTGTAGGAGATTTTAATAATTACGTGGACATTGATAAAAAGTCAGAGTGTACATAAACCTACTCACTGTTTTAATCACACCAGCAACCTTGTTTTGGCTTATGGTGTGGAAATCAATGACTTAATAGTCTTTCCACAGAATCCTATTTTATCAGACCATTATTTTATAACTTTTTAATTCATATTACAGGACTACTCACCTCTGGGCAAAAGTGTCTACACTAGATGTTTATCTGATAGTGCTATAACTAAATTTAGGGAAGCGATTCCATCTGCATTTAATTTAATGCCTTATCCTAATATTCAAGCCTCCTGTACTAACGTTAGTTTCTCTGAAATTGATCACCTTGTTGACAGTGTTGCAGGCTCACTATGAACAACACTCGACTCTGTTACTCCTTTAAAAAAGAAGATAATGAAATAGAGGAAGTTAGCTCCATGGTATAACTCACAAACCCATGAATTAAAACAAGTATACAAAATAGTAATCGCGAAGTAATTGCCGTTCCTCTGAAAAGGAGGAATATCGCTTAGTTTGGCATGAAATTCTAAAAAATATAAGAAGGCCCTCCGTAATGCCAGAGCAGCCTATTACTCATCTTTAATAGAGGAGAATAAGAACAATCCTAGATTTCTTTTCAGCACTGTAGCCAGGCTGACAGCCACAGCTCTATTGAGCCATGTATTCCTTTCACCCTCAGTAGTAACGACTTCATGACCTTCTTTAATCACAAAATTACTGCTATTAGAGACAACACGCTTGGCACCAATTTTTCTTCAGACCCAGGATCCTTAGAATAAAACTGTACGACCTGATATATTCTTGGACTGCTTTTCTACAGTTGACCATGACAAATTAACCTCTCCTATTTTGGCATCAAAGCCCTCTACTACTATTTCAACTAGGTTACTTAAATAAATGTTACCTTTAGTCAGCAGCCCTGTACTAGATATGATTAATATGTCTTTATCAGCCGGTTATGTACCACAGTCTTTTAAAGTAGCTGTAATTAAACTTCTTCTTAAAAAGCCCAGTCTTGATCCAGAGGTTCTAGCCAACTGTAGACCTATATCTAACCTTTCTTTTCTCTCTAAGACCCTCAAGAAATGAGTCGCCAATCAGCTTTGTGACTTTTTACATAATAATGAGTTATTTGAGAACTTTGACTCAGGATTTAGAATGAATCATAGCACTGAGACATCTCATCTCATCTCATCTTCATCCGCTTATCCGGGTTCGGGTCGCGGGGGCAGCAGCTTCAGCAAGGGACCCCAAACTTCCCTTTCCCGGGCCACATTAACCAGCTCTTACTGGGGGATCCCAGGCCAGTGTGGAGCTATAATCTCTCCACCTAGTCCTGGGTCTTCCCCGAGGCCTCCTCCCAGCTGGACGTGCCTGGAACACCTCCCTAGGGAGGCGCCCAGGGGGCATCCTTACTAGATGCCCGAACCACCTCAACTGGCTTCTTTCAACGCAAAGGAGCAGCGGCTCTACTCCGAGTTCCTCACGGATGGCTGAACTTCTCACCCTATCTCTAAGGGAGACTCCAGCCACCCTCCTGAGAAAACCCATTTCGGCCGCTTGTACCCACGATCTCGTTCTTTCCGTCATGACCCAGCTTTCATGACCATAGGTGAGGGTAGGAACGAAGATTGACCGGTAGATCGAGAGCTTTGCATTCCGGCTCAGCTCATTTTTCGTCATAACAGTGCGGTAGAGCGACTGCAACACCGCCCCCGCTGCTCCGATTCTCCAGCCAAACTCACGCTCTATCGTCCCCTCACTCGTGAACATGATCCCGAGGTACTTGAACTCCTTCACTTGAGGTAAGGACTCATTCCCTACCTGGACTAAGTAATCCACCGGTTTCCTGCTGAGAGCCATGGCCTCAGATTTAGAGGTGCTGATCCTCATCCCAGCCGCTTCACACTCGTCTGCGAACCGATCCAGTGAGTGCTGAAGGTCACTGACCGATAATGCCATCAGGACCACATCATCTGCAAAAAGCAGAGACGAGATCCCCAGCCCACCGAACTGCAACCCCTCCCCTGTCCTGTCCATGAAAATCACGAACAGGATTGGTGACAAAGCGCACCCCTGGCGGAGGCCAACCCCAACGGTAACGAATCCGACTTACTGCCGAGGATCCGGACACAGCTCTCGCTTTGGGTGTACAGAAATTGGATGGCCCACAGAAGTGACCCCCTCGCCTCATACTCCCGCAGCACCTCCCACAGTATCTCCCGAGGGACCCGGTCATATGCCTTCTCAAGATCCACAAAACACATGTAGACTGGATGAGCATACTCCCAGGCCCCCTCCAGGATCCTTGCAAGAGTGTAGAGCTGGTCCGTTGTTCCACGTCCAGGACGGAATCCACATTGTTCCTCTTCAATCTGAGGTTTGACTATAGGACGAACCCTCCTTTCCAGCACCTTGGAGTAGACTTTACCAGGGAGGCTGAGTAGTGTGATACCCCTTTAATTGGCACACACCCTCTGGTCCCCCTTTCTAAAAAGAGGAACCACCACCCCTGTCTGTCACTCCCTTGGCACTGTCCCAGACTTCCACGCAATGTTGACGAGACGTGTCAACCAAGACAGCCCCCCCAAACCCAAGGCTTTCAGCATTTCTGGACGAATCTCATCAACCCCTGGGGCTTTGCCACTGAGGAGTTGTTTGACTACCTCAGTGACTTCCGTCAGGGATATTGACAATGATTCCCCATCAGCCTCCAGCTCTGCCTCTACAAAAGAGGGCATGTTAGTCGGATTAAGGAGTTCCTCAAAGTGCTCCTTCCACCGCCCGATTACCTCATCGGCCGAGGTCACCAGCGTCCCGTCCTTACTGTAAACAGCTGGGACGGTTCCCCGTTTCCCCCTCCTGAGATGTCGAATGGTTTTCCAGAAGCACCTTGGTGCCGCCCGAAAGTCCTTCTCCATGACTTCTCCAAACTCCTCTCACACCAACTGCTTTGCCTCTGACACAGCAGAGGCTGAAGCCCTTCTGGCCTGTCGGTACCTTGTAACTGCCTCCGGAGTCTTCTGGGATAACATATCCCTGAAGGGCTCCTTCTTCAGTCGGACAGCTTTCCTGACCACCGGTGTCCACCACGGTGTTCGAGGGTTACCGCCCCTTGAGGCACCTAAGACCTTGAGGCCACAGCTCACCGCTGCAGCTTTAGCAATGGAAGCTTTGAACATTGCCCACTCTGGTTCAATGCCCCCAACCTCCACAGGGATGCTAGAAAAGCTCCGCCGGAGGTGGAGGTCTCTCAGACAGGGGCCTCCTCCAGACGTTCCCAGTTCACCCGCACTACTCGTTTGGGTTTACCTGGTCTGTCCAGAATCTTCCCCCATCCTCTGATCCAACTCATCACCAGATGGAGATCAGTTGACAGCTCTGCCCCTCTCTTCACTCGAGTGTCCAAAACATACGGCCTCAGATCAGATGATACGATCACAAAATCGATCATCGACCTTTGGCCTAGGGTGCTCTGGTACCACGTACACTTATGAGCATCCTTATGTCCGAACATGGTGTTAGTTATAGATAATCCGTGACTAGCACAGAAGTCACGGATTATCACCACTCGGATTTAGATCAGGGAGGCCGTTCCTCCCAATCACGCCTCTCCAGGTGTCTCCATCATTGCCCACGCAGGCGTTGAATTCTCCCAGCAGAACTATGGAGTCCCCTACTGGAGCCCCATGCAGGACTCCATTCAGGGTCTCCAAGAAGGCCGAATAGTCTGAACTGCTGTTCGGTGCATATGCACAAACAACAGTCAGAGTTTTCCCCCCTACCACCCGCAGGCGTAAGGAGGTGACCCTCTCGTCCACCGGGGTGAACTCCAACACCGCGGCACTCAGCCGGGGGTTTGTGAGTATCCCCACACCCGCCCGGCGCCTCACACCCTGGGCAACTCCAGAGAAGAATAGGGTCCAACCCCTATCAAGGAATACGGTTCCAGAACCGAGACTGTGTGTGGAGGTAAGCCCCACCAGATCCAACTGGTAGCGCTCGACCTCCCGCACAAGCTCCGGCTCCTTCCCCGACAGAGAGGTGACATTCCACGTCCCAAGATCTTCTGCAGCGCACCCGACCCAAGTGGTTCCTCCTGCGAGTGGTGGGCCCACAGGATGGAGAGGAGGGAGGTGCCACGTCACTTTTTCGGGCTGTGCCCGGCCGGGCTCCGTGGCAAACCCGGCCACCAGGCGTTTGCCGGTGAGCCCTCCGTCTGGGCCTGGCTCCAGATGGGGGCCCTGGGCTTCCTCCGGGCAGGGTCTCTCTTCCTCTTCCTTGTTTGTCCATTGAGTCTTTGTGAATCATTCTTAGTCCGGCCCCTCGCCTGAAAGCACTTTGCCATGGGAGACCCTACCAGGAGCACTAGGCTCCAGACAACAAAGCCCTCAGGTTCACAGGGACACACAAACCTCTCCACCACGATAAGGTGATGGTTCCCGGAGAAGCACTGAGACAGCACTGGTAAAAATGACTAACGACCTTCTAATAGCTTCATACAAAGGACTTGTCTCTGTACTTGTTTTACTAGATCTTGGTGCTGCTTTCAACACTATTGACCATCGCATCCTGTTACAGAGACTTTATCTAATTGGCATTAGGGGAACCGCATTAAGCTGGTTTAAGTCTTATTGATCAGACAGATCTCAGTTTGTACATGTTAATGACAAATCCTCCATACACACTAAAGTCAATCACAGAGTCCCATAGGGACCGATTCTATTCACCTTATATATGCTTCCCTTAGGAAATATTATAAGGAAGCACTCCATAAATTTTCATTGCTTATTTACACAATTATATTTGTCGATCACTTAGCTAAATTTCAAATGTGCATTAAGGAAATAAAAAGCTGGATGACCTGCAATTTTCTGATGTTAAACTCCCCGAAACTCAATAGCTAAAGATATTGTTACTCCTGATGATGTTGTGTTGTCATCCAGCACCACAGTAAGGAATCTGGGTGTTATTTTGGATCAGGATATGTCCTTCAATTCTCACATAAAACTAACAACAAGGACTATTACCTGCGTAATATTGCTGCAGTTAGGAACGCTGGGCCTCATTTATCAATCTTGCGTGAAAACGGGCGCAGATCTGAGCGCAGAATTGGTCGTAGGAAAGGACCCACGTGTGATTTATGAAACATTCGTATCTGTAGGAATTTTATACACAATACTTTCAAATTTTACAGGAGGCTTTCTGGAGTCAGCAGAGTCGTTGGTAGTTTAGTGCGCCAGCAGGCATTTATTAGCAGGAGAACATCGGAATGATAGAGACGTCTGGAGAGATGTTCTAGTCTCTATCTAGAGCATCTGTGAACACACAGTACCCGTGATCAGAGTCAAGAAGTTCTGATATCTATTCTCTCTGCTCCAGCATATAAACTTGTTACAAAGGCGTGGTTATGTGTCTGCTTGTGCGTGCATATGTGTATTTTCAGAAGTAGCAGTCCTCCAGCCTCCATCTTCCTCCCTGCGTGTAGGAGTAGCTTCTGTATAGCAGGAGGAATAAACTCACACTACTCCAAGTGACCTATCACTGAAATGCACCTTTATCTCTCTTGCACATTGAAATCCACATATCACATTGTAATATAGTGTTTATCTGCGATACTGTACTTTTATTTTATTTTATTGTTGTTCATATTTTGTATTTTTTTTATATTTTATCTTATTTTTAGTATTTCTGATTGCTCTGTACCGTAGCTGTAGCTTCTGTCACTTCTCCTGTACTTGGGGGTTTCAAACTTTCCCTGATCTTTGATAACCACTGCCCATGCTGCGCTTAGTCCTGAGCTACTCTTTTCTGAAACAGCAGCCGTATACATACAAGTCAATGTCTGGTCGGTCCTGTGATTTTGCCTGCAAGTCGGGTCTCACTTTAATGGTCTGCGTTGTCAGTGGAATGCAGTCATTTTGGGTTTTTCGTCATCTGGAACTGCTAAACAGCTCGCTGCATTAACTCCTTTGTGTGTGTACGTTATGTTTGGCGCATTTAAGCCGTCCTCTACTTTTCTCAGTCGAGAGTCTGATAGAGTAAAAACGGATGATGAGATTAATGCTATTACACTATGCCTGGTCAAAATTTTGAGTGGATGCCTGGATTACCTATTTCTCTAATTCTGATTGTGAGGTGATGTGATGAGTGATCTTGTACACTGTTCCTTCTTTAGAGTATGTGACTGATTGTGGTTTGTTCCCAGTCCTGTAACTGAGATGTTGTTTTTACCATGGGCCCTAAATCTTTAGCTTGACTTCCTTCTCCTAATGCTAAGCTAATATGGGGTGCTGCAGTGTCACCCAGGTTTTACCACTCTGCCTGTTCTGCAGTGAGCAGGACTTGTGCTACTAATCCTTTCTTTGATACATATGTACTATTCACTTCTGTTTTTGCACTATTTGGTCTTATTTACTTATTTTTATTCACTCCATATTATATTATTACAAAACAAACAAAACAAGAACAACTGCACTATATCATGTGAATATGTACATATGTCTATTTCTATTTCTTCCCTTTTTAAAATTTAACTTTTTTTAATCTTATTTTGTAATATTCTGTTGCTGCTGTGACAAAAGAATTTCCCCGTCTGCAGGACATTAAAGATTTCTGATTCTGATTCTGATATATAAAGTCCAAAGTCAGTGTCCAAGGGGAACCCTCTACTTCCCTAAATATTTCCTCATACACTTCTTCGATTTGGGTGCGGTCATAGAGAAGAGTACAGCAAGGAACGTCAGGGACCAGTTCATATGGGTGCACTGAGTGAATCCACGGTTTCCATTGTTGATACAGTTTCAAAACATTGGTAATTGGCGGGTCTGGGTCTTCTTTCAATCGAGCCCAGTAAACGTTGGCCGACTGTTGCTGCTGATCAGGATCTTCCCCCAGGATCCATTGTCCATTGTTACATCTTGAAGTAATTGTCTCTGAACAGTCTATTTTTACCCTATTAGGGAAATTAACTTGCACCCCCTGTGGGCCACATAGGATAGATGCTTTTAATCTAACTAGGACATCTCTTCCTAGCAGTGAGATTGGGCATTGTGGCGAATATACATAGCTTTGATGAAACTGGTAACCAGCTATTTTAGTGGTGAGTGGTTCTGTGAAAGGGAGTGGCATTGGCTGTCCTCCAAATCCCACCAGGTCTATGGAATATTTGGAGAACTGTTGACCGAACTGAGGTTGTATCAGAGTCAAATGTGTTGCTCCTGTATCGACTAAAAAGTCCACTTTTCGTTCGTTTACTTCTCCCCGTGGCAAGGGGTCAGCCTCTCCCCTTGCCCTTGACCCTGGGCACCCCTAGTATAGGTCTGGATACCAGATGCCTTGGGGCAACTGGTTACCTGGGCCAGTTGTGGTTGCAGTGGCACATGCTGTTGTTGCTGCTGTTGAGGGGGTCCCCCTCTTGGTGGCCCTCTCTGGTTTTGTGGACAGTCTCGTGTCCAATGTCCATGACCTCCACACACGAAACACCCATTGTCCCTAGCCCCCGGTGATCCGCCCCTGCCCCTTCCATAACCTCCTCGAGGATTAAAGCCTCGTCCTCATCTCCTCTATAATGTGATTGTGGTGGGCCCCATGGTCCTGGTGGGTTCCATGGTCCCTGGGGAGGGGGTCCTGTATAAAATTGGCCTGCAACTGGGGCAACTGGAACTGGGGATTCCCATTGGCGCTGGCTCCCCCTGTTGTTGGCTCATTTGTGCTTGTGTCTTTGCTTTAGGTGCTTGTTTGTGGCTTGTGCCTTCCTCTCTGGCTTTTGCTAACTGTAATTTGGTCAGTTGTATTTTCAAATTCTCTATCTCTGTTTTGCTCGCAGCCTTTCTTTCATCTGCTCTACCCATGTGATGTTGACGTGTCCTCATCCATATGTGTAGTGGCTCTCACTTCCTTGTCTGTTCTTTTCATAACTGCAGCTTTAAACATTGATCCCTGCAGTGGATCTGACCCTGGGTTTGTTCCTGACCTTTTCCTGCCATTCTTTCCTGCATCTAAATCTAATTGGTCTGTTGTCCCTAATCCGTATTTCTGTCCAATTAATTCTTAGTTCTGTAGGAAATGCTGCTACATTTTTAACACTGTTATCACTTATCGCTCCTTATCACTTATTTAGTTTGTACTTATTTTATTTCAATATGCTGCTTAACTGCACAGTGCGTATTGTTGTATATTGTATAAACCTGCGTTTAACCACAATGTCTGTTGCACTCTGTCACACTTAGTTATTGTTTGATTTATTTGATGTTAGCTTTATTTTATTTTATTATGTTTTTATGCTTATTGTCACTCTGACCCTTTCCCATCTTTGTGTTGAAATTGTTGCACAATAATTTCCCTCCGGGATAAATAAAGCTTCTTGAATCTTGAATCTTAATCCTCTCACATCACCTATGGTGGGATACCGTGACTCTACTAAGGAGCTTTTAATAAAATCTAATATTTTAAAATTCACGGATATAGTCAAGCTAAAAATACTTGAAATCTTATTCAGAGCTGTAAAAAAATCTTCCTACAGGTGTTCAATCTTTATTTAATTAAGAAACAATTGCTATAATTTAAGAGGACTGCTTCGATTTTAAACAAGAAAAGCAAGAACTAACATAAGACAAAGATGCTGGTTTGTGTCCGTTATTGGTGTAAAAATGTGGAATGACCTTAATGATGAACTGAAAGTAATTACAACACGACCGATATTTAAAAAGACCTTGAAATTTAAAATAATTAATGCATCTGTATAAATGTTATAATTGGAAAAGAGAAAAATGAATAAATAAATAAAAAAGGGAAATGTTATTCATTTTGATTATTGAATACATGGAAATGAGAAAAAAGTAAACCTTATTTAAGCAAATATGTATTTTGATTTTGCAGATTTTGATTTTTGCTTTGTGAGTATGTGTGTGTGTGTGTGTGAGTGTGTGTGTGTGTGTGTGTGTGTGTGTGTGTGTGTGTGTGTGTGTGTGTGTGTGTGAGTGTGTGTGTGTGTATGTTTACATGTATAATATGTTTAATGTATATCAAGTAAGTAAATGATTTCATTTATTTAAGTATAAGTAAATATACTTCTAATCAAATATATGTTTAATCATAAGTAAATACGTTGTGTTTAAACAGTCAGAACTGTGATGTTAGGGTGGGCTAATAAAAGCAAGTTCCTTTCTTTGGTTGAAATTGTCAAAACATTATGTCATTTTATTTAACATCTGATGTATAACCAAAAATAAAATTCATTCATTCATTCATGGTGAGCTCTGTGCCTACGGTTAGACCAGCTAATATCTGTAACCATATTCCAGCTCCGTCACTAAGTGGTGGTAGTTGTGCATTCATGTGTTCCTTGTCTGCTAAACTAAATGGTTTGTATATCGGTGGTCCTGACCCTTTAGAGCGCACCAGAGGCATCATGTGAGATTTACCACGTGTTCTAAACGCTACTGGTCAGTCTGCTCCATCACAGCCAGAAGTCCTAACTCATCTTCTAATTCTCTTCCATTGTCTTCCACTAATTCTCGCATCTCTCCTAATTCCTGCATTTATACTCCCTCATCCTCCTTTCTTCCTTCATGTCTCGTCCAGTCTTAGTTCCTGGTCCTCTGCTTCCGCATTCTGACCATAGTATCTCCTCTTCCTCCCCCTCTGAGCCAGAACTCATCATACTGATTTTTTAGATTTACGTGTTTGTTTTTAAATCCCTCTCTCTTTCTCCCGTGTTTGTCGCTTTTCTGGCTTCTACAGTCATAGTCAGAGTGGTCTGAGTCAATTAAGTCAGTCTCAGGTTTGGGTTTTCCTGCTTTGTGTTGCTGCTCCCTCTATTTCTCCCTCTAACTCTTCTCCTAGTATTCCTGACTTCCCATGTTCCCTTTCATACTTTTTTTTTTTTCTCATACTGTCTCTCCGAAAGCCCCTCCTTTCTGTTGTGCCCTCTCATGCAATCTCTCTTCCTCCTATCATGCTCCTCTCTGACGCTGTCTCTCCTTCTCCTACTGTTTTTTCCTCCTCCCACTGTCTCTCCTCTTCTGTCCTCAGCTGCCAGTCCGGCCATATGCAAATCTGCTCTTCGCTCCTCTCTCTTCTCCTATTCCTTCTCCTCCTTCTTTTTCTTATGCCACAACCTGCTCAGACCATTTTTTCTGTTTCCCACTACTTCTTCACGTGCCCTGTCCTCCTCTAACTGAATTATCTTTACCATATTCTCCTGCTCGCTTCACCCCCACCTTTACACGTCTCTAAATATTCCTTCAAATCTGTCAATCTAGTCTTATGTTTCTTTTTATCCTGACCGTGAGTAGGCCTTCCGGAAATGGCCTGTCCTACTACTCGCTGCCAGTATTCATCCCAACCTAATCCTGCGCCTGTAAATTAACTTTAATAAAGCACATCATATTCCCAAAATGTGTAGTTGCATTTTCATGAGAAATCTCTTAAAATGTGTTTATTTTTACCGTTACTTCCTGTTTTTAGGCTTGTGCTTTTATTTTGATAGATTGTAACCGGAAAAGAGAGAAAAAAGACAACTTTACAGGAAGTTAAGTGTATATCAAAAGTGCAAAAACTTAAGGAAATGTAAACTGACAGGTTTGTTTAGCACCTGGCCGATAAAGGCACAAGGTTTGTCATCATTTTGTTTCATGTGGTGCTTAATGCATTATCAAAACGGGATGTCCTTGTGTTGCTTTGCATCGTTTTATACAAGTCTATTTTAAGCTTTTAATTTAATCAGTAACGCTGTTTTGGAGCGATTCAGAGCATCTGTCCTTTTGAAGGAGACAATTATTCCATTACACTGCTTGCTAGTATTTAATAAATACAGCATTATTTTTGTTATTTTTTTAAAGGATAGCCCTAAGCTTCAAATATCGCCTCGGACGGGCTTACATTGGAATGAGTTGAAAGCCCTCTGCGTCGGGTTTGTACGTTTAAGGAGACCTTTTCAGTCCGTAACTAACGCCAAAGGCCCTGACCAATCTTCAGTATTTGACGCGTTGGGAGTGAGACTGTGTTGTGTCTCCACATATCGAAACTAATGCTCCAAATATTTGACGTTCACCATTCGCAGTTTGAATATTAACACCATTATATAGCATTTCCAGGTCCTCATACAACCTGCCCAAAATTCCATCCACTCCACATTCAGACAACTCACTCTTCTTTGCAATAGCAAGTAGACGGATTGCAGCAAGTTTTGATCTATATTTTGGATTAATGTTTCCTAATGTATAGTAAAACATTAGCAACTTATTCTTGGGAGCATGAGAACCCAGTGGGTTGCAGATTTCAATTTCATCAGAGTAAATGATTATCTGTAAAGCAGAGGGCCGGGCTGAAAATAAAGGGTGTGATTTCATGAGCTCTCCATCTATGATGTCATACAGATAGCCACTTCTGTATTTTTGCGGCTGATCTATCATTTCTAAAACTTTTGGATGGGACAATAACTGTTCTAAACTTTTAATCAGAGGTACATAATGAAAACATTTGGTTATTGTGGAAAGGACCCTTTCTGTCCCTTTTTTCTGAAAGCAGGCCGTATACCCAACAGAAACCTCCTCTGACTCCACAAAATTAAAATTTTCCTTTATCACTTTGTCCTGCCTGTATGTTGTTGCAACAGAGGAAAATGGATCCTCAATCTGTTCAAATACTGCCATCGCTTCCTTTTCAAGTTCACTTCCTTGATGTTGTTGGAATACAGTTTGTAGCTGACTCCTCAGATTAGTCACCAACAGAGCTTGATATTGCTGCATTGATGCCAAGACATCATTCACACCTCTCTGAAAAACAGGCAGAAAAGAAGAGAAAATTAAATCCAAACAATTATTAGCATACAATCTCTTTAAAGAATATGAATATTATTAAGAGTAACATTAACACAATGATGCTTTTCAATTAATTTATAACACATAAAAAGTAAATTAAAAATATGAAGTTATCATTACTAGATAGCAGAGAGCAAGGCATTATTAAATATTAAATCTCATGGATAGATACAATTTAAGTTGCAGCTAAGGGAGACTTAAAGGGCTCCTTCCTCGAAAAACTGAGAATACTTGTTTTTGTTGAAATACTATCAGTCTCTACGAGTTGCATATGCATGCTGTGCGTGAAAGTGTCTCTTGACCTCCATTACCATTATTTAGGCAATGAAAGAAATCACAGAGAAAAACGAGCGGATGGGGGAACCCCATCTGGATGATATCACAACGCCAATGGCCACGCCTCGCGCCCAGCTGAGCTCGCTTGCTCCCGCCCACCGGCTGTCAGGACGAAGCAGAGCTCATTTCTGCAGCTCAGCGAACATAGACATAGTGAGTAGAGGCTTGCTATGGCGGCGGAACAACTTCGTTCTTGTTTTATGTGTGGCAATAAAACATTGACACTACATGCATTGCCTCAGAAAGAAGACCTGAAGAAGAAATGGTTGGATTTTATTTATGGAACACCACCTGTACCTGAACGGGGGGCGCAGCAGTCAACGTAGTAGCCCGATGGCCTGATGGTTAGCGCAGTCGTCTTGAAATACAGGGGTTGTGAGTTCGGTTCCCGTAGGGCCTTTTTTTTCACAGCGCGTGTTCAAACCATTTCAATAATGCTGACTTTTCCAACTTCTGTGCATACAGCAGCGGTTTTGTGTCAAAGCTGATTTTAAAACCTGGATCTGTGCCATTGCGACGATCGCGCGCTAGCTCACGGGCGGTAAGTAGCAGGAATTCAAGCCTTAACTAGCACAGGATTATCAAACAATGTCAGTAGCTACATTGCGTTAGCAGGGTGCTAACCCTTTGTTGTGAAGTAAAATATCTACCTGGAAGGTTGCAAAGACTGTCGACAGTGTAAAGAAAAAAGTCTGTTTCAGAACGTTTCCAAATCTTTATTATAACTTACAGCATGATGACGCCACAAACGTCCACCGCTTTTAGAATAACATTTGAGTTGACATGAAACCATTACCATTCTGAAACGTTCATAGTCAGACGATCGGGAAGCGGTTCTTGTGCTTCCTCTTCTTCTTCCTCGGATTCAGGATCAAAAACAAGGCTGTATCTCAGAAGACATGTTGTGCCACAGAAGAGCCTCGATACCCGACTAGCTGCTCGTCTCAATCTAAACTGAAGCCGGAATCCCCAGTGACGAACTGGGGCAGCATCACACAGCGTCACAGAAATCCTGTCGTTCGTCCCCTCCCACCTCCAGCAGCAAACTAAACAGCATAAAACAGACCCAGCAAAGCATTTTTTTCTCTAAAACCGGCTCTTAGGGCATCAATTCAGACTACAGATCACTGCAAAATAAAAAAAAAAACGACGACATGAGACCTTTAAAAACTTTTTCATAGTCATGAAAGTAGTCATGAAATCGCTTAGAAATCAAGTGTTTGTTTGACTGACCAGTTTTTATCGAAAATGGTGTTATTTCCTCCCGATCGGGGTCTCTAGCCCTTTTTCAGCCTTTCGAAGAGAGGAGCGATCATAGACATATATACATAGACGCCGCATCGACTGTGCGGAGGTGTGGCTAAAGCGCCGCCATCTTGGAACAGTCAACGCAAGCGGATTTAGAGGCGCTTCAACCTACAAACAACAGAGCTGCTCCTCGATCTCAAAGTAGGATTATTCGCTGAATTTCGGACTGATTTTCAAACTTTTTGTTTTGTTAAAAGCGTCACACATGTAGCTATGTTACAGGGTGCTTGGATGGTTTTAACACTTAAATAAAAATTCTACTTAGCAGACGAGCTTCTGACAGAAGATTAGCGAATAAAGGATCTTACAAACCTTATTTTCAAGGATGTCGGTTGTCTTAAAACTCGACTTATTAAAATCTGGTACTGCTGTTTTTAATCCTTGCTTAATAAAATAATGACAATAATAGCGAAAATAAAAATAGCAATAATAATATATATATGTGTGTGTGTATGTATATATATATATATATACCCCGCGAAAATATCGACATATTGACAAATGAGCAATATATAATCGATTTATTGTGTAGAAACACTTCCTTCATAATGCTGTTTAAACAGCCTTGGCCCAGCTGGAGCTGCTGCGCCAGGCTACTGGAAAGTGTCACCACATGTCAGAGTGAGTGATTGTGATGGGGGGTGTAGGAATTTTACACACAATACGTTAGTCAAATCAGAAGGACCTCACAGAGTATATATTGCGTAATTCAAATTCTACAGGAGGCTTTCTGGAGTCAGCAGAGTCGTTGGTAGTTTAGTGCGCCAGCAGGCATTTATTAGCAGGAGAACATCGGAATGATACAGACGTCTGGAGAAATGTTCTATTCTCTATCTAGAGTAACTGTGTGCAACACAGTACCCAGGATCAGAGTCAAGAAGTTCTGATATCTATTCTCAAAACTCCAGCATTTATGCTTGTTACAAAGGCGTGGTTATGTGTCTGCTTGTGCGTGCATATGTGTATTTCAGAAGTAGCAGTCCTCCAGCCTCCATCTTCCTCCCTGCGCGTAGGAGTATCCTCAGTATAGCAGGAGTCTTCTTTTTTATCTGTGAAGAAAGCACAGCACGTACAGCAATTTCCCTAATCTCAACTAACTTTGCCAGGTGCATATTTGCAACATGGCTAGTTCATTGTCTTTGTGACCTTGACTGACTGACTGTTCCTGTGCTTTCAGAGAAAGCAGATAAAGATTGAGTCAAAAGTTTATGTGCTTTACTGGAAGCAGAAAAGCTTGAGCTTGGACTAATCACTATCACACTTTTAAATGATCATACCTAATAATCACACTTATCACATTCTTATTAATCATTACTAATACACTCGCTAACATATGATTATTAATTCTTCAATCATTGATTATCACACTCTTATTAATCATTACTAATACACATGCTAACACATGATTACTATACTTCACACAATGATTTTTAATTCTTCAATTCCCCCTGTTGATCACTCACCAGAGTGATCATTCCTCCGAGACCACAAAATCCTGGATGTCTAAAGGGATGCCACGGACGTGGCCTGCCAAGTTCCATAACTCTAACAATTATCAAACCATGCACATATGAGATAAATGACCACTAAAATAATGAATATTACAATAAACACACTAAGTGTCCACACACACACTGTGTACCTGTGTACCCTATTTATCAACTCTATATACTGTGGTGTTTTTTTACTAATGGTGTTTGTGGGTCAATCAAAGATTATATGTATTTACAGAAGTCCCTTAACCCTGTTCGGTTAGATCTGTTCTGACTTGGTCTAGGGACCTTTTGGGCTCCACCCTCTGTCTACACCTTGAAAGGTGAATCCACTTGTCACTTCCCTGTATTTTTACAGCTTTGGAGGTTGAAGAATTAATAATCATGTGTTAGTGTGTGTATTAGTAATGATTCAATTAATAATCATGTGTTAGTATGTGTATTAGTAATGATTAATAAGAATGTGATAAGTGTGATTATTAGGTATGATCATTTAAAAGTGTGATAGTGATTAGTCCAAGCTCAAGCTTTTCTGCTTCCAGCAAAGCACATAAACGTTTGACTCAAGCTTTTCTGCTTTCTCCAAAAGCACAGGAACAGTCAGTCAGTCAAGGTCACAAAGACAATGAACTAGCCATGTTGCAAATATGCACGTGGCAAAGTTAGTTGAGATTAGGGAAATTGCTGTACGTGCTGTGCTTTCTTCACAGATAAAGAAGAAGACTCCTGCTATACAGAGGCTACTCCTACGCGCAGGGAGGAAGATGGCTGGAGCAACTGCTACTTCTGAAATACACATATGCATGCACAAGCAGACACATAACCACGCCTTTGTAACAAGCATAAATGCTGTAGTTTTTAGAATAGATATCAGAACTTCTTGACTCTGATCACCGGTACTGTGTGTTCACAGTTACTCTAGATAGAGACTAGAACATTTCTCCAGACGTCTGTATCATTCCGATGTTCTCCTGCTAATAAATGCCTGCTGGCGCACTAAACTACCAACGACTCTGCTGACTCCAGAAAGCCTCCTGTAGAATTTGAATTACGCAATATATACTCTGTGAGGTCCTTCTGATTTGACTAACGTATTGTGTGTAAAATTCCTACAAGGTTCTCTCCCCCTCCTTATGGGGTCCTGTCCACCTCGGGTGTGTCCACTTTCTTTTCAATATCTTTACATATACCCAAGGTTCACCTAACAGAGTCAATGGGGCCGGTACTGGTCCTGACC
The DNA here is from genome assembly GCF_963691815.1 of Echiichthys vipera. Lineage (NCBI taxonomy): Eukaryota > Metazoa > Chordata > Actinopteri > Perciformes > Trachinidae > Echiichthys > Echiichthys vipera. Next base: position 7,791,970 of record NC_139825.1, on the reverse strand, counting down.
CCCCTTGGCTTCCTGCCAATGTTTTTACCCAGCCTTGGAGTTGAGTCACGTAGGACCGTGCCAGTCCTGGTGTGGCCCCTGGCTGCAGCGGTTCCTTGTGTCTTGGTCCGGGGATGGTGCGACCTGTAAATAACTCATAAGGGGTTAATTTATTTTCTCTGTTCACACTAGCCCTCTTAGAGTATAATGCCATATGCAAACAGTCTAACCATGATAGACCTGTAGTTGCCATCATTTTAGCTATTTTCTCTTTCCTCATTTCCTCCTCATGCTTAATAGGCAGACCTGAAGCTGTCACAAAACCTGCTCTCTCTCACTCTTTCAACTGACAATGCAATGCTGCACTGGCATATGTAGACTCTGCATATGCCTGCCATCAGACTGTACAACGCTGCACGGCACCGCTGAGCGACACTCAGGGAATAAACTCACACTACTCAAAGTGACCTATCACTGAAATGCACCTTTCTCTCTCTTGCACATTCAAATCCACATAGCACATTGTGATATAGTGTTTCTCTGCGATACTGTACTTTTATTTTATTTTATTGTTGTTCATATTTTGTATTTTATATTTTATCTTATTTTCAGTACTTCTGATTGCTCTGTACCGCTGCTACGATGACCTAATTTCCCCTCGGGATAAATAAAGTTATCTATCTATCTATCTATCTATCTATCTATCTATCTATCTATCTATCTATCTATCTATCTATCATATATGTTCACTCTCTTTCCCTCACCATGCTTACAAGCTGCTGTCACTGCCATCACTTCCGCTAGCTGAGCTGATGGTTTTTCTGTCACTTCTCCTGTACTTAGTGTCTCAAACTTTCCCTGATCTTTGATAACCACTGCCCATGCTGCGCTTAGTCCTCCATTATCTTTTCTGAAACAGCAAGCATCTACATACAAGTCCATGTCTGGTCGTTCCTGTGATTTTGCATGCAAGTCGGGTCTCACTTTAATGGCTTGCGTTGTCAGTGGAATGCAGTCATGTGGGTTTTCGTCATCTGGAACTGCTAAACAGCTCGCTGCATTAATTCCTTCGTGTGTGTACGTTATGTTTGGCGCATTTAAGCCGTCCTCTACTTTTCTCAGTCGAAAGTCGAAAATTTGAGGCGATGCCTGGATTACATTTTTCTCTAATTCTGATCGTGAGGTGATGTGATGAGTGATCTTGTACACCTGTCCTTCTTTGGAGTATGTGACTGCAGGGATTGTGGTTTGTTCCCAGTCCTGTAACTGATATGTTGTTTTTACCAAGGGCCCTAAATCTTTAGCTTGACATCCTGCTCCTAATGCTAAGCTAATATGGGGTGCTGCAGTGTCACCCATGTTGTACCACTCTGCCTGCTCTGCAGTGAGCAGGACTTGTGCTACTACTCCTTTCTTTGATACATATGTACTATGAAATATGGTCACTTCTGTTTTTGCACTATTTGGTCTTATTTACTTCTATTTATTCACTCCATATTATATTATTACGAAACAAACAAAACAAGAACAACTGCACTATATCATGTGAATATGTATATATGTCTATTTCTATTTCTTCCCTTTTTAAAATGTAACTTTATTGCTTATTTTTGCTATTTTTTATCTTATTTTGTCATACTCTGTCGCTGCTGTGACAAAAGAATTTCCCCGTCTGCGGGACATTAAAGTTTTTCTGATTCAGATTCAGATTCTGATATACACAGTCCGAAGTCGGTGTCCAAGGGGAACCCTCTACTTCCCTTAATCTTTCCTAATACATTTCTTCAGTTTGGCTACGGTCATAGAGAAGAGTACAGTGAGGAACGTCAGGGACCGGTTCATATGGGTGCACTGAGTGAATCCACGGTTTCCATTGTTGATACAGTTTCAAAACATTGGTAATTGGCGGGTCTGGGTCTTCTTTCAATCGAGCCCAGTAAACGTTGGCCGACTGTTGCTGCTGATCAGGATCTTCCCCTAGGATCCATTGTCCATTGTTACATCTTGAAGTAATTGTCTCTGAACAGTCTATTTTTACCCCATTAGGGAAATTAACTTGCACCCCCTGTGGGCCACATAGGATAGATGCTTTTAATCTAACTAGGACATCTTCTCCTAGTTGTGAGATTGGGCATTGTGGCGAATATACATAGCTTTGATGAAACTGGTAACCAACTATTTTAGTGGTGAGGGTTGTGGTTGCGGTGGCACATGCTGTTGTTGCTGCTGTGGTGGGGGTCCCCCTCTTGGTGGCCCTCTCTGGTTTTGTGGACAGTCTCGTGCCCAATGTCCATGACCTCCACACACGAAACACCCATTGTCCCTAGCCCCCGGTGCTCCGGCCCTGCCCCTTCCATAACCTCCTCGAGGATTAAAGCCTCGTCCTCTTCCTCCTCTATAATGTGATTGTGATGGGCCCCATGGTCCTGGCGGGTTTCATGGTCCCTGGGGAGGGGGTCCTGCATAGAATTGGTCTGCAACTGGGGCAACTGGAACTGAGGATTCCCATTGGCGCTGGCTCCTCCTGTTGTTGGCTCATTTGTGCTTGTGTCTTTGCTTTAGCTATTTGTTTGTGGCTAGTGCTTTCCTCTCTGGCTTTTGCTAACTGTAATTTGGTCAGTTGTATTTTCAAATTCTCTATCTCTGTTTTGCTCGCAGCCTTTCTTTCATCTGCTCTACGCATGTGATGTTGAAGTGTCCTCATCCATATGTGTAATGGCTCTGTGTCTGCTCTGGGGTCATCCTCCATCTTTGCCTGCACTTCCTTATCTGTTCCTTTCATAACTGCAGCTTTAAACATTGATCCCTACAGTGGATCTGACCTTGGGTTTGTTTCTGACCTTTTCCTGCCAGTCTTTCCTGCATCTAAATCGAATTGGTCTGTTGTCCCTAATCCGTATTTCTGTCCAATTAATTCTTAGTTCTGTAGGAAATGCTGCTACATTTTTAACACTGTTATCACTTATCGCTCCTTATCACTTATTTAGTTTGTACTTATTTTATTTCAATATGCTGCTAAACTGCACAGTGCATATTGTTGTATATTGTATAAACCTACGTTTAACCACAATGTCTTTTGCACTCTGTCACATTTAGTTATTGTTTGATTTACTTTATCTTAGCTTATTGTCACTCTGATCCTTTCCCATCTTTGAATTGAAACTGTTGCACAATCATTTCCCTCTGGATAAAATAAAGCTTCTTGAATCTTGAATCTTAATCCTCTCACATCACCTATGGTGGGATACCGTGACTCTACTAAGGAGCTTTTCATAAAATTGAATATTTTAAAATTTACGGATATAGTCAAGCTAAAAATACTTGAAATCTTTAATCTTTATTTTAATTAAGAAACAATTGCTATAATTTAAGAGGACTGCTTTGATTTGAAACAAGAAAAGCAAGAACTAACATTAAACAAAGATTTGTGTCCGTTATTGGTGTAAAAATGTGGAATGACCTTAATGATGAACTGAAAGTAATTACAACACAACCGATATTTAAAAAGACCTTGAAATTTGACTGGGAAGTGGTGAAGGGGGCAGGATTGTGAAGTCTGGTAGCCCCTAGCCACAACCTGGCACACAGGCGGTGGGTGTAAGAAGATCGCTAAGCCCTTGGACGAGGCAGAAAGAGCTTTTCGGTAGCTGCACCCACGACTGAGCAGCCCTTTTCAGGATCCACTCTGCTCACCCCAGGAGGGGAAGGGGTTAGAAAAGGTACCCTAAACACAAATTTAATTTTGGAACCTGGAATGTGCGTACCCTCACGGACAGCCAAACCAGTGAACGACCCGAAAGAAGAACAGCCATCATCTCCAGGGAACTGAAAAGGTTCCGAATTGACATCGCAGCTCTCTCTGAAACCCGCCTGGCTGATGAAGGGCAGCTGAAGGAGGAAAAAGGCGGCTACACTTTCTTCTGGAAAGGTAAGCCTGCTGATGAGCCGCGAATCCACGGTGTGGGTTTTGCCATTAAGAACAACCTCGTCAACCATCTCCATGAACTTCCTGTAGGCATCAGCAAGCGCCTAATGACTGTACGCCTGATGCTTGCAAGCAGTCAGATGGCCACTGTTGTTAGCGCTTACGCCCCAACACTTGATGCACAACAGGATGTAAAGGAGGCCTTCTATGCTGACCTTGACACAATTCTATCCAAAGTTCCCAAGGAGGATAAGCTAATCCTTCTTGCAGACTTTGATGCCAGAGTGGGGAGAAACCACGATCTGTGGAGAGGCACACTGGGGAGAGAAGGGGTTGGAAACATAAACCCCAATGGCTTACTGCTGCTAACCAAGTGCTCCGAATATGACCTGGTCATCACTAACACACTCTTCCGCCAAAAGAACAAGTTCAAAACATCTTGGATGCATCCCCGCTCAAAACGCTGGCATCTCATTGACTTTGTCATTGTTCGCTCCCGAGACCGTCGAGACGTGCTCAGCACGAGAGCAATGATCAGTGCGGATGAATGCTGGACTGACCACCGCCTCATACGCTCCACCATGTCTATCCATCTGATGCAGAAAAGAAGGCATCAGAAAGGACAGACCCGACAAAGGCTTAACATCGAGCGACTGGGAGAAACCACCTACCAACAACAATTGCAGGCAGCCATCAGTGCAGACCTGCCAGATCAGTATCCAGAGGATATTGAAAAGCATTGGGACGCCCTCTCTGCTACCATCAGGAACTCCTGCAAAGCCATCCTCGGTCACAAAACGCGGAGGCATCAAGACTGGTATGATGAGAATGATACCGAAATCCAGTAGCTTATCAACACCAAGCGAAAAACTTTCATCACCTGGCAAAATGACATCAACTGCAGGGATAAAAGAGAAGCCCACGCCAAAGCGAAAGCAGCTGTCCAATCTCAGGTCAGGACACTGAAGAACCAGTGATGGACACAAAAAGCCCTGGAAATCCAACAGCTTGCTGACTCTGGAGACACCAGAGGCTTTTTCGAAGCCATAAGAGCGGTATATGGCCCTAGCAAACGTTGCCTGACCCCCCTTCGCTCTAAGGATGGACTCTCTCTGATGAAGGACAAGGATTCAATAACACACAGATGGAAAGAACACTATGAAGAGCTTCTAAATAGGGATACAACCCCTGAGTTTGAGGCCCTGAACCAACTCCCTCAATTGCCGATCTTTGAGAGTATGGAAGAACCACCCAGTTTGGAGGAGGTACAGGATGCTATCAGGACAATGAAAAACAACAAGGCCCCTGGGCGTGATGGCATCCAAGCTGAGGTCCTGAAAGAAGGTGGCCCTGTGCTCCTTGAACATATCCATAACCTGCTTCTCAAAATATGGGATAAAGGGGAAATACCTGCACAGATGAGGGATGCCTTAGTCATCTCCCTCTATAAGAAGGGTGATAAGGCAGACTGTGGAAACTATCGTGGTATTTCCCTCCTTTCCACCATAGGGAAGGCATTAGCTAGGGTGCTGGCCAACAGACTCATCCTCCTGTCAGAAAGCACTCTTCCTGAGTCTCAGAGCGGATTCCGTCAAAACAGAGGCACTACAGATATGATCTTTGCTGCCCGTCAGTTACAAGAAAAGTGCCGGGAACAAAATCAACCTCTATACATGGCCTTCATAGACCTTACCAAAGCCTTTGACTCTGTCAACCGTCGGGCCCTCTGGCTGTTCCTGGCAAAAATTGGCTGCCCTGAAAAGTACATCAGAGTGCTGCGGCTGCTGCATGACAATATGTCTGCAACTGTATTTTCAGGCTCTGGGGACGAAACGGAACCCTTTCGGGTTGACACAGGAGTTAAGCAGGGATGTGTTATCGCGCCATCACTGTTCTCCATCTTCATTGCCGGCATTCTCCATCTTACAGGAAACCAGCTGCCACAGGGAGTCAAAATTATGTACAGGACTGATGAATTTCAACAGGTTCAGGGCTAAAGGTCAAACCACCACTGTATCCATCACAGATCTGCAGTATGCAGACGATAATGCAATTGTAGCCCTCTCAGAAGAGGACCTACAGAGCACCCTGACTGCTTTCATGAAAGCATACAAACAGCTTGGACTGGCCATAAACATCAAAAAGACTCAAATCCTCCATCAGCCATCACCAAACAGCAATATTCCCCCAAACATCTCCATTGAAAACATCAGGTTGGAAAATGTGGACCACTTCCCATACCTAGGTAGCCTTCTGTCATCTAAAGCCACCATTGATGAAGAGGTACACCATCGCATTAGCTGTGCCAGCGGGGCATACGCAAGACTGAAGAAAAGGGTCTTTGAGAACCGCGATCTCCAGTCAAAGACCAAAATCCTGGTCTATAAAGCAGTATTGCTCCCCACTCTCCTGTATGGGTCAGAAGCCTGGACCACATACAGTAGGCACCTGAAAGCACTTGAGTCAGGAATACTAGGGTATTCCTGACTTCCCATGTTCCCTTTCATACTTTTTTTTTTCTCATACTGTCTCTCCGAAAGCCCCTCCTTTCTGTTGTGGCCTCTCATGCACCCTCCTTTCCTCATATCGCGCTCCTTTCTGACGCTGTCTCTCCTTCTCCTACTGTTTTTTCCTCCTCCCACTGTCTCTCCTCTTCTGTCTACCTCAGCTGCCAGTCCGGCCATATGCAAATCTGCTCTTCGCTCCTCCCTCTTCTCCTATTCCTTCTCCTCCTTCTTTCTCTTATGCCACAACCTACTCAGACCATTATTTCTGTTTCCCACTACTTTTTCACGAGCTCTGTCCTCCTCTAACTGAAGTATTTTTACCATATTCTCTGGCTCGCCTCACCCCCACCTTTACACGTCTCTAAATATTCCTTCAAATCTGTCAATCTAGTCTTATGTTTCTTTTTATCCTGACCGTGAGTAGGCCTTCCGGTAATAGCCTGTCCTACTACTCGCTGCCAGTATTCATCCCAACCTAATCCTGCGCCTGTAAATTACCTTTAATATAGGACATCATATTCCCAAAATGTGTAGTCGCATTTTCATGAGAAATCTCTTAAAATTTGTTTATTTTTTACCGTTACTTCTTGTTTTTTGGCTTGTGCTTTTATTTTGATAGAGTGTAACCGGAAAAGAGAGAAAAAAAAGACAACTTTACAGGAAATTAAGTGTATTGCAAAGGGGTCTATCAAAAGTGCAGAAACAAGTTTGTTTAGCACCTGGCTGATAAGGGCACAAGGTTTGTCATCATTTTGTTTTCATGTGGTGCTTAATGCTTTAACAAAACGGGATGTCCTTGTGTTGCTTTGCATCGTTTTATACAAGTCTATTTTAGTTCAGTATTTCAGTATTCAGAGCATCTGTCTTTCTGAATGAGACAATTATTTCATTACACTGCTTGCTAGTATTTAATAAATACAGCATTATTTTTGTGTGCATTAACAATCTTTGGAAGTTAAAGCTGCAAACTGACAGTTATAATATCATTTTTTAAGTTAAATATGTTTGTTTATTGCACTCTATTCTGAGTTTGTAATTAAGATAAAATAGGTTAAAAGAGATATTTCATGATTGTAAATGACAATTCATTTTCTGTAAAAGGTTAAAACCCACTATTTTGATATTGTTGAACATGATATGGTGGTAGATGGTAACGTATTATTTTTGTTTTATTCCATAGCTCTTACGGTGTGTTCAGAGTCTTCAAGGTGTCAAAAGATTTAATGGAGCAACGGTATCATCTATTTTGCCCAAAAATAAACACTTGTGAACTATCAGTTAAAGAGTCCGACCATCAATCAGCCGGGGACGCTACAGGGCCTGCCATAGTTATTTCAGCTGTTAAAGTACTATTCCCAGGTATTTATTTATTCTTTATTCACACACACTCGTTATCCGGTCAGTGGATCTAGTCCCCAGTGATCCTCCCCTCACTCAAGCTTCTACTCTACCATGATAGAGCGGAGTGAGACGATGAATCACCAGTTTTAATGACCAAAAGCCGAGTGTCACAGCCCCGTTATTTATGTACCCCCAGATAAGAGAAGACCAGGGGTGAGTTTAATCGTCAGGCTTTTCTGTGATGTCTGCAACAAGCTTCTACTGACAGTGTTTCACTATCAGCGGCTACAGACAAGGTGTATCCAACATCACAGAAACCTACTCACACTTTTATCTGTTTGTGTTCTCTATTATCCTCGAAACCTCCCACACAACAATCCCACAAATAAACACAACTTTTAAGTATTTCTTATACTTTGGTTCCCAAAACCTTTAGGTCCCACACCTACAATTTTTCTTTGGTTCCCAGAACCTTTAGGTCCCAGACCTATGGTGGCTTTCTAGGCTCACCTAGGGGCTATCCCCCTGTGGCGCTTTTAGTCCTTAATGCCTAATGTATATTCGAGGGTCTCTACAGCCTCCGGCCTTTCTGCGTTCCCTGAACGTCTTACTGAGCACCGTTTATGCGCCTAGGACCTGTCGGGATTTATGATCCCAACACTCCTTTACCTTTTACTCTTATACTGATTCCAAACCAGTTTACCCTTACTTTTTTTCAATTGTCAGTCCACCGGCTAAATTTGGATCAAATTAACCTCTAGGAAACATACTGACTTTCTCCACCAATTTGATTATAGGCCGAATCACAGTCTTTACTTCTTAAGAAGAATAGGTGACTGCTTACCTTTCTGAGTGGTGGGCGCCCTTGTGGAGAAGTTCAGTCGGCCCCAGGAGGTTCCCAGTGACTCCACTTGGTCACCGGTCCAACCTCTGCAGCTCATTTTACCTGAGCCTCCTTGTTAGAATCACGTCCGGGGTCAACAAGTTTCTCTGTAGGAATTTTACACACAATACGTTAGTCAAATCAGAAGGACCCCACTGAGTATATATTGCGTAATTCAAATTCTACAGGAGGCTTTCTGGAGTCAGCAGAGTCATTGGTAGTTTAGTGCGCCAGCAGGCATTTATTAGCAGGAGAACATCGGAATGATACAGACGTCTGGAGAAATGTTCTAGTCTCTATCTAGAGTAACTGTGTGCAACACAGTACCCAGGATCAGAGTCAAGAAGTTCTGATATCTATTCTAAAAACTCCAGCATTTATGCTTGTTACAAAGGCGTGGTTATGTGTCTGCTTGTGCGTGCATATGTGTATTTCTGAAGTAGCAGTTGTCGTGGAAATTTTCTGCTCTTGGTGAAGAATGAAATAACGAATTCTTGCCGGCCGACAAAGTTTTATTTTCTTTGCAAAGAAAAGGTCAATCGACATGCGCGCGGTTCGAATGAGGAAAGACAAGTGAGCAAAAGAAACCTTGAACATTTATACCTGACGAAAGCCCACCCCTTGAATGTGTATTACATCCTTTGTCTTACTGTGGGGTTGACCAGCCCAGACATCCTGCCGTATAATTAACAGGTCTGATCAACACAGTTTCAGAATACACAAGGGTTGAATACATCATGAGACAGCGAGCTGTTGACTGTCTCTGAAACGTGAAATGCAATTACAAGGTCTAGTCTTTAAAATACACAAATGGCTGGAAAAGAAAAAGGGATCTGATATCTTGGGGGGAAATCCTTCTGTTCTGCTGTCTGAAAGGCTTCTCAAGGAAGAAGGAATATTCAAATTTACCATTACATTTCCCCCTTTTGATTACTCATTAATCACAATTGAAGAGAATAAAGCATGAACAAGAAATAAAAATAATATTTGCAAAATCAGAATAGATGAAATGAAATAATGATAAAGAAGTAAAACAAAAAATAAAAATAAAATAAAAATGGAATAAAATAAACATAAAATGCAACTTTAAAATTCTACTACAACTTAATAATCCGAACATTAATTCACGCAGATTTTAAAATGTATCATCATGGCAGTGGTTTAGAAAAGTAAGTTTGAGAATTTAAAATATAAAATATAGGAGTAAAAGGTAAGGGAAAAACAAAACAAAAAAAAATATTACAAATATTTTAGTTAGACAAGTTGGCTGACCTAGATAAGGACAGATGGTGATACTGAACAAACACAAGTCTGTGCATAGATACTTGTCATGATTGGCATAATATGCATGAACTTGTCCTGATCGCCAAATTTCAGGATAAACAGTGCATGAATGTTGCATTTTGTCCTTTGTTCAGAGTGAAAGTCTTGGTGGGTTTGTAGGTGTAAGCTTCTGTCAGCATTGCTGACCATGAAAGGAACAGGATCAGGTGGTGCATGATGCAGTTGAAAGAAAATGGTTCTGTGCCTCTAATGGGTGTTTGTTGAATTCATGGAGTTCTCCCTCAAGTTGTCCTCTCGTTGTTCGTTCTTGCGTTGTCCGGGTTGACAACTGAGTCCCTCTGTTGGTTCAGGAACCTTCCTGCAGTGGCTGGTGTGTATCTATGTTGTTCTCTCAGCAATCTTCACAGCGGTATGTGTTGTCAGGTGTACTTGGAATGGACCTCGCCAGCGTTTGGAATTCCAATGTTTCCTTCTCAGGTCCTTTATCACCACCCAGTCACCAGGCTGGAAGTCATGGAGCGATGTGGAAGCTGGCGGTGGAAGGGCTGACTTCACCTGTGTTATGTGTTGCACAAATCATACATGATGACAAAACTTCTGCACATAAGCTGAAAACCAATAGCGGGTTATGGCATCCAACATTCCCCCTTTTGACACATGGTCCAATCCATGCGTCAACTTTGCAAAGTGAGGAAAGAAATGTTTAGGTAGACATGGTTTGTTATCAGGCCCTTGCCACACTGCGTCTTTCTGTGTGGCACCGCATCGTTTCCAAAGCGTCTTTTCCTATGGTGTGGCAAAGGTCAGTAATGCTTCGAGGGAGCTGGGTATGGAGGCTGGAGTTGAAACAAACAAAGGATTAAGGATAATGGGTTGGAGAGAGAGAGAGAGAGCTGCAACTTTGTCATGATTGAGAATGGGTTTCTCGTCAGTTTTTTTTCTAAGAATTATCTGTGTTTTCACAGAGTGCCGAAATCGTGTACAACACCAAATGCATATCTGGAGTCAGTGTAAATAGATACGGTTTTGTTTCTTGCCAGTTTGCATGCCTGTGTCAATGCTATCAGTTCTGCTGCTTGTGCAGAGTATTGGGAAGGGAGTGAGTCTGAGACAAGAGTTTCATGGTTAGTGACAACAGCAAATCCCACTCTGTTGTGACCGCTTTGGAGGTCACGTGAGGCAGATCCATCTACAAAAACAACCAAATCAGGGTTAGTTAATGGGGTTTCTTGTAGATCTGGTCTTGGAGAGCAGACCTATTGGAGGACAGCAACACAATTATGTTACTGTCCGTCGTCAGGCGTAGGGAGGAGAGTGGCAGGGTTTAAAACATTGCATATTTTGACAGTGATGTTAGACATTTCTAAAAGCACAGTGTTATATCTGAGCCATCTTGCTGTGGAGAGGTGAGAAGTTTTTTTGTTCAAGTAAAATCATGGACACAGCATGTGGGACCAGGAGGGTTACATCAGAGTAACCCACAATGTCTCTGGAGGCCATAACTGTTTTTTCTGCTGCAGCAACAGCTTTGAGACATCTTGGGAGGCCTGCAGCCACAGGATCCAGTTTGGAAGAAAAATAGGCTACGGGACGTAGTTTATTTCCGTGATCCTGTAACAAAACAGAAGTCATGTATCCATTTTTCTCATCTACTGTTTGAGTAAATGACCTGGTGGGGTCAGGTAGTCCCAAAGTTGGAGTGGTCTGTAAGGCAAGTTTTAGTTTGGTGAAAGATTGTTCTGCTTCAGGAGTCCATGTGATCTTACCTTGTGATTGCAAACTATTGCCATGAATGAGGGAGGCGAGTGGAGCCTCAAGAATGGCATAGTTTAAAATGAACTGTCGACAATAAGAGCACGTTCCAAGAAATGACATCATTTGTTTTTTCGTGAGAGGTCTTGGAAGATTCTGAATTGATTCTACTCTTTTTGGTGACAGAGTTTTTCCCTCAGAAGTGATGACATGACCTAAGAAAAGAACTTGTTCCTGGACAAATTGTAATTTCGACAAGCTGGCTTTGTGACCACTTTTAGCCAAATGTTTTAAGAGTTTGACTGTGTTGGCCTCGCATTGTTCCTTGGTTTGACTGCAGATCAAAAGGTCGTCAACATACTGTAGTAAAGCACTACCTGGAGAGAGAAGAAGAGACTAAGACTTTGTTTGAGAGCTTCATTGTAGATGGTGGGACTCTCACAATATCCTTGACACAAGCGAGTGAAAGTGTAGCCTCTTCCATTGAAGTTGAAAGCAAACCAAAATTGACTTTCTGGATGGACTGGAACACTGAAGAAAGCATTAGAAAGATCCTCCACTGAAAAGAATTTTGCAGTTGGGGGAACTTGAGACAAGATGGTGTAAGGATTTGGAACATTTGGAGCTCTGGGTCGGACTGCTGCATTAACTGCTTGCAGATCTTGAACAAAATGCCATTCTGTTGGTTGATTTTTATGTCTGATTTTTTTTTTTTTTCACAGGGAACAAAGGGGTGCGCACTGGAGAGTCATCACAGGGGATAATTACTCCTGCTGCTTTAAGAGACTCAAAAACTGGCGTTATACCATCGATGGCTTCTTGTTTGAGTGGATATTGAGGCTTGCAAGGTCTAAAGTCAGATTTTGGAGTTATGACAACAGGTTCACAGTTTTTGATGAGGCCAACATCATACTTATTAATAGCCCACAGTGTCTTAGGGACTTCCTGTAGGGCGGTGATAGTTGCAGCTTATTTTCCAGACAAAAAAAGAAAAAGATTTAGAAGTGCTTTCGGGTACCAGCTGGATTGTTTTCGTAGTGTGCACAACAGATGTTAAACCTTTACAATAACACTGCAGTGTTGGTGAAAAAATAAAATAAAAATAAAAAACAAAAAATAAATAAAAATAAAATAAAAATAATAAATACAGTATTATTTTTGTGTGCATTAACAATCTTTGGAAGTTAAAGCTGCAAACTGACAGTTATAATATCATTTTTATGTTTTTGTTTATTGCACTCTATTCTGAGTTTGTAATTAAGATAAAATGGTTGAAAGGGATATTTCATGATTGTAAATGACAATTCATTTTCTGTAAAAGATTAAAAACACTCTATTTTGATATTGTTGAACATGATATTACATAGATGGTATTATTTATTTATTTATTACATATTATTTTTGTTTTATTCCATAGCTTTTACGGTGTGTTCACTGTGTGTTCACGTTGTGTTCAGAGTCTTCAAGGTGTCAAAAGATTTAATGGAGCAACTGTATCATCTATTTTGCCCAAAAATAAACACTTGTGAACCATCAGTTAAAGAGTCCGACCCTCAATCAGCTGTGGACGCTACAGGGCCTGCCATAGTTATTTCAGCTGTTAAAGTACTATTCACAGGTATTTATTTATTCTTTATTCACACACACTCGTTATCCGGTCAGTGGATCTAGTCCCCAGTGATCCTCCCCTCACTCAAGCTTCTACTCTACCATGATAGAGCGGAGTGAGACGATATAAATCACCAGTTTTAATGACCAAAAGCCGAGTGTCACAGCCCCGTTATTGATGTACCCCCAGATAAGAGAAGACCAGTGGTGAGTTTAATCGTCAGGCTTTCCTGTGATGTCTGCAACAAGCTTCTACTGACAGTCTTTATCTATCAGCGGCTCCAGACAAGGTGTATCCACAATCACAGAAACCTTCTCTATTATCCTCGAAACCTCCCACACAACAATCCCACAAACAAACACAGTTTTTAAGTATTTCTTATACTTTGGTTCCCAGAACCTTTAGGTCCCAGACCTACAATTTCTTTCTTTGGTTCCCAGAACCTTTAGGTCCCAGACCTATGGTGGCTTTCTAGGCTCACCTAGGGGCTATCCCCCTGTGGCGCTTTTAGTCCTTAATGCCTAATGTATATTCGAGGGTCTCTACAGCCTCCGGCCTTTCTGCGTTCCCTGAACGTCTTACTGAGCACCGTTTATGTGCCTAGGACCTGTCGGGATTTATGATCCCAACACTCCTTTACCTTTTACTCTTATACTGATTCCAAATCAGTTTACCAGGCCTTTTTTCAATTGTCAGTCCCCCGGCTAAATTTGGAACAAATTAACCTCTAGGAAACATACTGACTTTCTCCACCAATTTAGATTATAGGCCGTATCACAGTCTTTACTTCTTAAGAAGAATAGGTGACTGCTTTCCTTTCTTAGTGGTGGGCGCCCTTGTGGAGAAGTTCATTCGGCCCCAGGAGGTTCCCAGTGACTCCGCTTGGTCACCGGTCCAACCTCTGCAGCTCCTTTTACCTGAGCCTCCTTGTTAGAATCACGTCAGGGGTCACCAAGTTTCTCTGTAGGAATTTTATACACAATACTTTTAGAATTTCTCAGAAGGACCTCACAGAGTATATATTTTGCGTAATTCAAATTCTACAGGAGGCTTTCTGGAGTCAGCAGAGTCGTTGGTAGTTTAGTGCGCCAGCAGGCATTTATTAGCAGGAGAACATCGGAATGATACAGACGTCTGGAGAAATGTTCTAGTCTCTATCTAGAGCATCTGTGAACACACAGTACCCGTGATCAGAGTCAAGAAGTTCTGCTCTGCTCCAGCATATAAACTTGTTACAAAGGCGTGGTTATGTGTCTGCTTGTGCCTGCATATGTGTATTTTCAGAAGTAGCAGTCCTCCAGCCTCCATCTTCCTCCCTGCGCGTAGGAGTAGCTTCTGTATAGCAGGAGTCTTCTTCTTTATCTGTGAAGAAAGCACAATACGTACAGCAATTTCCCTAATCTCAACTAACTTTGCCAGGTGCATATTTGCAACATGGCTAGTTCATTGTCTTTGTGACCTTGACCGACTGACTGTTCCTGTGCTTTTGGAGAAAGCAGAAAAGCTTGAGCCAAAAGTTTGTGTGCTTTGCTGAAAGCAGAAAAGTTTGAGCTTTGACTAATCACTATCACACTTTTAAATGATCATACCTAATAATCACACTTATCATTCTTATTAATCATTACTAATACACACGCTAACATATGATTATTAATTCTTCAATCATTGATTATCACACTCTTATTAATCATTACTAATACACATGCTGACACATGATTATTAATTGAATCATTACTAATACACACACTAACACATGATTTTTAATTCTTCATATCGGACCAATCTCAGCGTATGAATGAGCGGACCTTGATAAATGCGGCAGCTGAATTCGATCGTCTTTAACATGTTACGCCCTTAAATATTCCTGTTTCGGAGGCATCGCCCACTAAGGTCAAACATGGAGAGAAGGAACGCAGGTTAGAAAAGAAACTTTTCCGACACACCGATCGGCAACCTGACATCCAAGATGGAGCAAAATAAAGATGTGCTTTTTGTCAGTCTTAAGAGTGGAATAAAAAGGGCCCATAAAAACGCTGTATGGAAAAGAATAACGGCAACGCTCCACTGTGACCCGAGTGCGCCTGTGCGCACTGTTGGACAGGTGTAACCCAATTAAAAGCACACACCTTTGAACATATGAATTGCAAGAAAAGCTGGGATTATATTTAGGAAACGCTGAGTCAAATACATTCAACTTGCTCAAAAGATCCATTTCATTTATTTTGTAATTATGGCTGCAGTATATTTCCACAGAACATACAAAAAGGTGTTGTTTTGTGTTCGCTATTATCCAAGTTTGTGATTAAAACAGCTTCAAGACTGTAAGTAACCAATGTTCTGACCATTGTGGGTTAGCTGTATATAAACTACTCCTTTAGGTTGAAACAACAGCCTTCTGATCCAGAATATCACCTATAATGCGAGGGGGTGCATTTCAAGGCAGGGGGTGCTGAACACCGGCGCTCTTGCTCTGTAGCGGGTTTGCCAGCGGGGTTATTAGGTATTCCGTAAGAGAATACCTGTCACCTAGAACCATACCAATATGTTAAACATCTGATACCTTGTTTGATTTAATGCAATTTATCAAGGGTAGCCACTAACCAAGGAGATGACTTTGGCTCTGCAGTGCGCCTTGCTGCAGCCACGCGCCGGGTCGCGGAGGGCTGCAGCCGAGCTGTTTTGATATTTAAAAGAATTGTGTGTTCCACCCTGGTCACCTGGCCACCACCTTTAAAAGCGATAGCTTGGCATCACAAATCACCTGCACATTTATCGAGCGGTAGTTTTTGCGATTGATGAATGCGTAATCATTCATGGATGGTGCCTTCAGATGCACATGAGTACAATCAATCGCTCCAACCACAATTTTAATTTTTTTTATTAGTTTTTAGAATCCGTTTTGATCTGTTCTTAATATGTGACTGCTTATGCGTAATGACAGCTGAGGTTTGTTCATTATTTTCAGCCAGATTTGGCTGTGCTGCACCACAAATACACAAGCGCAAATGTGCGTACACAATATCAGACCAGACGTGAGATTTGATCGTAGCTCACGCTCACGTCCAAATTGATAAATGCAGACGTTTGCCAGGAAATGGTCGTACGCACGTTTTTCTGCCGTACGTTCGTTTGATAAATGAGGGCCATTGTGTCTCAAAAAGATGCAGAAAAACTAGTCCATGCATTTGTTTTTTCTAGGCTGGACTATTACAACTTCTTATTATCAGGCTGCTCCAATAAGTCTGTATGTAATGAGTCTCCAGTTGGTCCAAAATGCTGAAGCTCGTGTACTGACTAAAACCAATCGAAAAGAACCTATTTCTCCTGTATTAGCTTCTTTGCACTTTTACTGTTACCTGTAAAATCTAGAATAGAGTTTAAAATCCTTCTCCTTATCAAAGACTGCTGCCTTGAACGGCTCAACAGCTGCTGGTAAGACATGCTACAGATGTGGCACAGTGCAAATTACCCCAATGCCCAGCCAAATCAGTCACATGCAGACATTGTAATAAACCTGGATATTTTGCCAGAGTGTACAGGAGCAGGACTGCTTGATGCGATGTGGGAGAAGTTTCCAGTGACTCCGTCACAGTGCTATTAGTTGATACACTAAGCACTAAGTTAATGTGCAATGTCTCCCTGAAGGCTTCAGGTGTTGGCTGTTGACAGCCATCCACTGCCTCATATTGAGGAATCGTTTCATGAGCTACGAGGAGCACAAATATTCTCCTCTACTGACCTGCAAAATGCGTAGCATCAGGTACCTCAGCAAACTGAGAGCCAAGACCTTACTGGTTTTATCACTCATGATGGACTTTTTGGGTTCACTATGGTCTCGCATCAGCCCCAAGTGCATTCCAGAGGATGTCACATATTTTGTCAGGTTTGGATGGTGAGACATGACAAAAAACTGTACTGCACCGACTGTGGACTGAAACTAAATGTGGAGAAGTGCCTTTTCAGGAAAAATGAACTTTTTTTTTTTGAGCCACGTTGTCTCTGCTTCAGGCATTCATCCCAACCCAGAACATGATACTGCTATAACAGAGTCGTCAATTCAATTCAATTCAATTCAATTCAAAAAACTTTATTTGTCTCCGGGGGGCAATTCAGGGCACACAGAGCAACAAATAATGACAGTGCAACTATACAAAAAATTTTAACCTAACAACAAGAATAAAGTGTAAAAGAAGAATAAGTGTCAGGATGTTAGTGTGTTAGTACAGGTAGAATAAGTGTCAGGATGTTAGTGTGTTAGTACAGGTTAGATACAGAGAACATCGTCGGCGTGAGATGTAGAAAGACATGCGTGTATCAGATGTAAGCAGACATGTGAACGGGTGTATATGATGAAAACAATGTAAACATGCAGTAGACTGTTGAAACAGGTATAAACAGAACTGTAGTGCAGAAAAGATATAAGTGGACAGTGATCGGATTCAGATGAGGTCAGACATGATACATGTGTGTAATGAGCAGACATAAACAGAACTATAGTGCAGTAATAGAGTATAAATATAATATATAACTAAAAGCTAAATAATAAAGTGATAGTGGTGCATGGCAGGAAAACAGCAGTCTAAGTATATGCTAGCTCTGTGTAACAGATGAATCCTGAAAAATAAAGTGACCATAGTGCTGTGATGGATACAATATAAGACCTGATAGACAGAATAAAGTGGAGTAGTGCATTAATACCATAATTTAAAATAACTAACAGAATCAAGTAGACCAGTAAGAATGTAGTAACAGAATAAGTCCGGTGTCAACTGAAGAATAAAAAATCTTGTGTTAGTGTGTGTATTAGTAATGATTCAATTAATAATCATGTGTTAGCGTGTGTATTAGTAATGATTAATAAGAGTGTGATAATCAATGATTCAATTAATAATCATATGTTAGCGAGTTTATTAGTAATGATTAATAAGAATGTGATAAGTGTGATTATTAGGTATGATCATTTAAAGTGTGATAGTGATTATTAGTCCAAGCTCAAACTTTTCTGTTTCCAAAAGCTGACAAACTTTTGACTCAATCTTTTTCTGCTTTCTCCAAAAGCACAGGAACAGTAAGTCGGTCAAGGTCACAAAGACAATGAACTAGCCATGTTGCAAATATGCACCTGGCAAAGTTAGTTGAGATTAGGGAAGTTGCTGTACGTGTTGTGCTTTCTTCACAGATAAAGAAGAAGACTCCTGCTCTACAGAGGCTACTCCTACGCACAGGGAGGAAGATGGAGGCTGGAGCAACTGCTACTTCTAAAATACACATATGCACGCACAAGCGCACACATAACCACGCCTTTGTAACAAGTTTATATGCTGGAGTTTTTAGAATAGATATCAGAACTTCTTGACTCTGATCACGGGTACTGTGTGCTCACAGTTACTCTAGATAGAGACTAGAACATTTCTCCAGACGTCTGTATCATCCGATGTCCTTCTGCTAATAAATGCCTGCTGGCGCACTAAACTACCAACGACTCTGCTGACTCCAGAAAGCCTCCTGTAGAATTTGAATTACGCAATATATACTCTGCTAGGTCCTTTTGATTGGTGTGAAATTCTGAAAAGTATTGTGTAAAATTCCTACAGAGAAACTTGGTGACCCCGGACGTGATTCTGACAAGGAGGCTCAGTTAAAAGGAGCTGTAGAGGTTGGACCGGTGACCACGCGGAGTCACTGGGAACCTCCTGGGGCCGACTGAACTTCTCCACAAGGGCCCATCACTGACAAAAGGTAAGCAGTCACCTATTCTTCTTAAGAAGTGAAGACTGTGATTCGGTCTATAATCTAAATTGGTGGAGAATGTCAGTATGTTTCCTAGAGGTTAATTTGATCCAAATTTAGCCGGGGGACTGACGATTGAAAAAAGGCCTGTTAAACTGATTTGGAATCAGTATAAGTAAAAGGTAAAGGAGTGTTGGGATCATAAATCCCGACAGGTCCTAGGCGCATAAACGGTGCTCAGTAAGACGTTCAGGGAACGCAGAAAGGCCGGAGGCTGTAGAGACCCTCGAATATACATTAGGCATTAAGGACTAAAAGCGCCACAGGGGGATAGCCCCTAGGTGAGCCCAGAAAGCCACCATAGGTCTGGGACCTAAAGGTTCTGGGAACCAAAGAAAAAATTGTAGGTCTGGGACCTAAGGTTCTGGGAACCAAAGTGTAAGAAATACTTAAAAACTGTGTTTATTTGTGGGATTGTTTTGTGGGAAGTTTCGAGGATAATAGAGAACACAAACAGATAAAAGTGTGAGTAGGTTTCTGTGGTGGTGGATACACCCTGTCTGTAGCCGCTGATGGTGAAACACTGTCAGTAGAAGCTTGTTGCAGACATCACAGAAAAGCCTGACGATTAAACTCACCACTGGTCTTCTCTTATCTGGGGGTACATAAATAACGGGGCTGTGACACTCGGCTTTTGGTCATTAAAAGTAGTGATTTATATCGTCTCACTCCGCTCTATCACGGTAGAGTAGAAGCTTGAGTGAGGAGAGGATCACTGGGGACTAGATCCACTGACCGGATAACGAGTGTGTGTGAATAAAGAATAAATAAATACCTGTGAATAGTACTTTAACAGCTGAAATAACTATGACAGGCCCTGTAGAGTCCCGGCGGATTGATGGTCGGACTCTTTAACTGATGGTTCACAAGTGTTTATTTTTGGGAAAAATAGATGATACCGCTCCATTAAATCTTTTGACACCTTGAAGACTCTGAACACACCGTGAACACAACGTGAACAATAAGAGTAAGAGCTATGGAATGAAACAAAAATAATATGTAATAAATAAATAAATAATACCATCTATATAATATCATGTTCAACAATATCAAAATAGTGTGTTTTTAACCTTTTACAGAAAATGAATTGTCATTTACAATCATGAAATATACTTTAAACCTATTTTATCTTAATTACAAACTCAGAATAGAGTGCAATAAACAAACATATCTAACTATAAAAAATGATATTATAACAGTTATTATATCAGTTTGCAGCTTTAACTTCCAAAGATTGTTAATGCACACAAAAATAATGCTGTATTTATTAAAAACTAGCAAGCAGTGTAATGAAATAATTGTCTCCTTCAGAGAGACAGATGCTCTGAATCGCTCCAAAACAGCGTTACTGATTAAATTAAAAGCTTAAAATAGACTTGTATAAAACGATGCAAAGCAACACAAGGACATCCCGTTTTGATAACGCATTAAGCACCACATGAAACAAAATGATGACAAACCTTGTGCCTTTATCCACCAGCTGCTTAACAAACTTGTCGGTTTACATTTCCTTGAGTTTTTGCACTTTTGATAGACCCGTTTGCAATACACTTAACTTTCTGTAAAGTTGTTCTTTTTTTTCCGTTTCCGGTTACACTCTATCAAAATAAAAGCACAAGCCTAAAAACAGGAAGTAACGGTAAAATGCAACTACACATTTTAAGAGATTTCTCATGAAAATGCAACTACACATTTTGGGAATATGATGTGCTATATTAAAGGTAATTTACAGGCCCAGGATTAGGTTGGGATGAATACTGGCAGCGAGTAGCAGGACGGGTGAAGCGAGCCAGAGAATATGGTAAAATATGTATGTATATGTATGTAATATATGGTTCAGTTAGAGGAGGAGTTAGAGGAGGACAGAGCATGTGAAGAAGTAGTGGGAAACAGAAATAATGGTCTGAGTAGGTTGTGGCATAAGAGAAAGAAGGAGGAGAAGGAATAGGAGAAGAGGGAGGAGCGAAGAGCAGATTTGCATATGGCCGGACTGGCAGCTGAGAGTGTAGAGACACCTGAGAAATAGGGCAGAAGAGAAGGAGGCAGAAACAGTACCCCCACCCTATCCACACCCACCCCCGTCACCATCAGCCCCTTCAGCAAGTAGAATTTATCCAGATTTGTCTTTACAGTTACCTACGATTGAGGCAGAAGGAAGTATGAAGGTAAGAATGAGAAGAAACGCAGAATATGAGGATACAAAAAGAGGGAAGAAAGACTATAGTATAATAACAGGTGATTCTGAGAGGGTGAGACTTCAGACAGAAGAGGAGAGACAGTGGGAGGAGGAGAGACAGCGTCAGAGAGGAGCGCAAGATGAGGAAAGGAGGGTGCATGAGAAAGGAGGGGCTTTCGGAGAGACAGTATGAGAGAAGAAGTTAGAGGGAGAAATAGAGGGAGCAGCAACAAAGACAAAACTGCTGTTTAATGAAAAAAAAAAAAACACCTACTAACATCCACAGACACCAAGCAGGAAAACCCAAACCTGAGACTGACTTAACTGACTTAGACCACTCTGACTATGACTGTAGAAGCCAGAAAAGCGACAAACACGGGAGAAAGAGACAGGGATTTAAAAACAAACACGTAAATCTAAAAAATCAGTATGATGAGTTCTGGCTCAGAGGGGGAGGAAGAGGAGATACGATGGTCAGAATGAGGAAGTGAAGGACCAGGAACTAAGACTAGGGACAGGACCACCGATATATATAAACCATTTAGTTTAGCAGACAAGGAACACATGAATGCACAACTACCACCACTTAGTGACGAAGCTGGAATATGGTTACAGAAATTAGCTGGTCTAACCGTAGGCACAGAGCTCACCATGAATGAATGAATGAATGAATTTAAATTTTTGGTTCTACATCAGATGTTAAATAAAATGACATAATGTTTTGACAATTTCAACCAAAGAAAGGAACTTGCTTTTATTAGCCCACCCTAACATCACAGTTCTAACTGTTTAAACACAAGATATTTTATGATTAAACATATATTTGATTAAAAGTATATTTATTTATACCTAAATAAATGAAATAATTTACTTACTTTATATACATTTAAACATATTATACATGTAAACATACATACACATACTCACAAAGCAAAAATCAAAATCTGCAAAATCAAAATTCATATTTGCTTAATTAAGGTTTACTTTTTAATAATCAAAATGAATAACATTTCCATTTTTATTTATTTATTTATTTTGCTCTTTTCCAATTATAACATTTATACATATGCATTAATTATTTCAAATTTCAAGGTCTTTTAAATATCGGTCGTGTTGTAATTACTTTCAGTTTATCATTAAGGTCATTCCACATTTTTACACCAATAACGGACACGCATCTTTGTCTAATGTTAGTTCTTGCTTTTCTTGTTTCAAATCGAAGCAGTCCTCTTAAATTATAGCAATTGTTTCTTAATTTAAATAAAGATTGAATAACTGAAGAAATATTTTTTACAGCTCTGAATAAGATTTCAAGTATTTTTAGCTTGACTATATCCGTAAATTTAAAATATTAGATTTTATGAAAAGCTCCTTAGTAGAGTCACGGTATCCCATTATAGGTGATGTGAGAGGATTAAGATTCAAGATTCAAGAAGCTTCATTTATCCTGAGGGAAATTATTTTGCAACAGTTTCAATACAAAGGTGGGAAAAGATCAGAGTAACAACAAGCATAGAAACATAATCAAATAAAATAAAGCTAACGTAAAATAAATCAAACAATAACTAAATGTGACAGAGTGCACTGACATAGTGGTTAAACGTAGATATATACAATAAACAACAATACGCACTGTGCAGTTTAGCAGCATATGAAATAAAATAAGTACAAACTAAATAAGTGATAAAGAGCAATAATTGAAACAGTGTTAAAAATGTAGCAGCATTTCCTACAGAATTAAGAATTAATTGGACAGAAATACGGATTAGGGACAACAGACCAATTAGATTTAGATGCAGGAAAGACTGGCAGGAAAAGGTCAGGAACAAACCCAGGGTCAGATCCACTGCAGGGATCAATGTTTAAAGCTGCACTTATGAAAGGAACAGATAAGGAAGTGCAGGCAAAGATGGAGGATGACCCCAGAGCAGACACAGAGCCTCCACACACATGGATGAGGACACTTCAACATCACATGCGTAGAGCAGATGAAAGAAAGGCTGCGAGCAAAACAGAGATAGAGAATTTTAAAATATAACTGACCAAATTACAGTTAGCAAAAGCCAGAGAGGAAGGCACAAGCCACAAACAAGCAGCTAATGCAAAGACACAAGATCAGATGAACCAACAACAGGCCAAGCCAGCGCCAATAGGAATCCCCAGTTCCAGTTGCCCCAGTTGCAGGCCAATTCTATGCAGGACCCCCTCCCCAGGGACCATGGAACCCACCAGGACCATGGGGCCCACCACAATCACATTATAGAGGAGGAAGAGGACGAGGCTTTAATGCTCGAGGAGGTTATGGAAGGGGCAGGGGCGGATCACCGGGGGCTAGGGACAATGGGTGTTTCGTGTGTGGAGGTCATGGACATTGGGCACGAGACTGTCCACAAAACCAGAGAGGTCTACCAAGAGGGGGACCCCTGCCACAGCGGCAACAACAGCAGGTGCCATCACAACCACAACTGGCCCCAGGTAACCAGTTGCCCCAAGGCACCGGGTATCCAGACCAATACTAGGGGTGCCCCGGGTCAAGGGCAAGGGGAGAGGCTGACTCCTTGCTACGGGAGAAGTGAACGAACGAAAAGTGAACTTTTTAGTCGATACAGGAGCAACACATTCAACTCTGATACAACCTCAGTTCGGTCAACAGCTCTCCAAATATTCCATAGACCTTGTGGGATTTGGAGGACAGCCAATGCCACTCCCTTTCACAGAACCCCTCACCACTAAAATAGCTGGTTACCAGTTTCATCAAAGCTATGTATATACACACATATCCTATGTGGCCCACAGGGGGTGCAAGTTCATTTCCCTAATAGGGTAAAAATAGACTGTTCAGAGACAATTACTTCAAGATGTAACAATGGACAATGGATCCTAGGGGAAGATCCTGATCAGCAGCAACAGTCGGCCAACGTTTACTGGGCTCAATTGAAAGAGGACCCAGACCCGCCAATTACCAATGTTTTGAAACTGTATCAACAATGGACACCGTGGATTCACTCAGTGCACCCATATGAACCGGTCCCTGACGTTCCCCAATGTACTCTTCTCTATGACCGCACCCAAACTGAAGAAGTGTATGAGGAAAGAGTTAGGGAAGTAGAGGGTTCCCCTTGGACACTGACTTCGGACTGTATATATCAGAATCAGAATCAGAAAACCTTTAATGTCCCGCAGACGGGGAAATTCTTTTGTCACAGCCGCAACAGAATATTACAAAATAAAGTTAAATTTTAAAAAGGTAAGAAATAGAAATAGACATATATACATATTCACATGACATGGTGCGGTTGTTCTTGTTTTGTTTGTTTTGTAATAATATAATATGGAGTGAATAAATATGAGTAAATAAGACCAAATAGTGCAAAAACAGAAGTGACCATAGTTCATAGTACATATGTATCAAAGAAAGGAGTAGTAGCACAAGTCCTGCTCACTGTAGAGCAGGCAGAGTGGTACAACATGGGTGACACTGCAGCACCCCATATTAGCTTAGCATTAGGAGAAGGAAGTCAAGCTAAAGATTTAAAACCCATGGTAAAAACAAAATCTCAGTTACAGGACTGGGAACAAGCCACAATCCCGGCAGTCACATACTCTAAAGAAGGACAGGTGTACAAGATCACTCATCACATCACCTCACAATCAGAATTAGAGAAAAAGGTAATCCAGGCATCCACTCAAAATTTTGACCAGGCATAGTGTAATAGCGTTAATCTCATCATCCGTTTTTACTCTATCAGGCTCTCGACTGAGAAAAGTAGAGGACGGCTTAGATGCAAATATAATGTACACACACAAAGGAGTTAATGCAGCGAGCTGTTTAGCAGTTCCAGATGACGAAAACCCACATGACTGCATTCCACTGACAACGCAAGCCATTATAGTGAGACCCGACTTGCATGCAAAATCACAGGATCGACCAGACATTGACTTGTATGTATACGGCTGCTGTTTCAGAAAAGATAATGGAGGACTAAACGCAGCATGGGCAGTGGTTATCAAAGATCAGGGAAAGTTTGAGACACTAAGTACAAGAGAAGTGAAAGAAAAAACCGTCAGCTCAGCGAGAGGAAGTGATGGCAGTGACAGCAGCTTGTAAGCATGGTGAGGGAAAGAGAGTGAACATATACGATAGATAGATAGATAGATAGATAGATAGATAGATAGATAGATAGATAGATAGATAGATAGATAGATAGATAGATAGATAGACAGATAGATAGATAGATAGATAGATAGATAGATAGATAGATAGATAGATAGATAGATAGATGGATAACTTTATTTTTCCCCGAGGGGAAATTAGGTCATCGTAGCAGCGGTACAAAACAATCAGAAATACTAAAAATAAGATAAAATATAAAATACAAAATATGAACAACAATAAAATAAAATAAAAGTACAGTATCGCAGATAAACACTATATTACAATATGCTATATGGATTTTAATGTGCAAGAGAGATAAAGGTGCATTTCAGTGATAGGTCACTTTGAGTAGTGTGAGTTTATTCCCTGAGCGTCGCTCAGCGTGGCTGTGCAGCGTTGTACAGTCTGATGGCAGGAATATGCAGACTCTGCATAGGCCAGTGCAGCAGTGCATTGTCAGTTGAAAGAGTGAGAGAGAGCAGGTTTTGTGACAGCTTCAGGTCTGCCTATTAAGCATGAGGAGGAAATGAGGACAGAGAAAATAGCTAAAATGATGGCAACTATAGGTTTATCATGATTAGACTGTTTGCCTATGGCATTATACTCTAAGAGGGCTAGTGTGAACAGAGAAAATAAATTAACCCCTTATGAGTTATTTACAGGTCGCACCATCCCTGGACCAAGACACCAGGAACCGCTACAGCCAGGGGCCACACCAGGACTGGCATGGTCCTACGTGACTCAACTCCAAGGCTGGGTAAAAACATTGGCAGGAAGCCAAGGGGGGTCAGGACCAGTACCGGCCCCATTGACTCTATACCTTGGGTATATGTAAAGACATTGAAAAGAAAGTGGACACACCCCAGGTGGACAGGACCCCATAGGGTAGTGGAGCGAACCTCCACAGCAGTAAAAGTGCAGGACAGTGACAAGTGGATTCACCTTTCAAGGTGTAGACAGGGGGAGGAGCCCAAAAGGTCCTTAGATCAAGTCAGAACAGATCTAACCGATCAGGGTTAAGGGACTTCTGTAAATACATATAATCTATTATTGACTCACATACACCATTAGTAAAAACACCACAGTATATAGAGTTGGAAAAAAAAAAAGAGAGAGCACAAAAACAAACATTGTGTGTGTGGACACTTAGTGTGTTTTTTGTAATATTCATTATTTTAGTGGCAATCTATCTCATATGTGCATGGTTTGATAATTGTTAGAGTTATGGAACTTGGCAGGCCACGTTCGTGGCATTACTTTAGACATCCAGGATTTTGTGGTCTCGGAGGAATGATCACTCTGATGAGTGATCAACAGGGGGAATTGAAGAATAAAAAATCTTGTGTTAGTGTGTGTATTAGTAATGATTCAATTAATAATCATGTGTTAGCGTGTGTATTAGTAATGATTAATAAGAGTGTGATAATCAATGATTCAATTAATAATCATATGTTAGCGAGTTTATTAGTAATGATTAATAAGAATGTGATAAGTGTGATTATTAGGTATGATCATTTAAAGTGTGATAGTGATTATTAGTCCAAGCTCAAACTTTTCTGTTTCCAAAAGCACACAAACTTTTGACTCAATCTTTTTCTGCTTTCTCCAAAAGCACAGGAACAGTAAGTCGGTCAAGGTCACAAAGACAATGAACTAGCCATGTTGCAAATATGCACCTGGCAAAGTTAGTTGAGATTAGGGAAGTTGCTGTACGTGTTGTGCTTTCTTCACAGATAAAGAAGAAGACTCCTGCTCTACAGAGGCTACTCCTACGCACAGGGAGGAAGATGGAGGCTGGAGCAACTGCTACTTCTAAAATACACATATGCACGCACAAGCGCACACATAACCACGCCTTTGTAACAAGTTTATATGCTGGAGTTTTTAGAATAGATATCAGAACTTCTTGACTCTGATCACGGGTACTGTGTGCTCACAGTTACTCTAGATAGAGACTAGAACATTTCTCCAGACGTCTGTATCATCCGATGTCCTTCTGCTAATAAATGCCTGCTGGCGCACTAAACTACCAACGACTCTGCTGACTCCAGAAAGCCTCCTGTAGAATTTGAATTACGCAATATATACTCTGCTAGGTCCTTTTGATTGGTGTGAAATTCTGAAAAGTATTGTGTAAAATTCCTACACAACATAATAACAGAATAAATAAGTGGCGTAGTGCAACAGACCGGAGTAACATTTAAACAGAATAAATAAGTGGCGTAGTGCAACAGACCAGAGTAACATTATAAACAGAGTGAACAGAATAAAGTGGAATTGTGCATCAGACAAGTAGTTCACAGCTTTGAGGACAGGAGTGGAGGTAGATAGCCAGTTCACGTGTCCGGTGAGTGTCCAGGGGGGGGGGGGTGTCCAGGGGGTGAAGGTGTCCAGGGAAGGTGTCAGGGGTGGGAAGGGGGGGTGATGGTGATGGTGCCCAGGGAGGGTGTCTGGAGAGGGGAGGAGGAGGGGTGATGGGAGGGGTGTCCAGGGTGGACAGGGGGGTGAGGTGTTCAGGGAGGGTGTCTGGAGTGGGGAGGGGAATGGTCAGCGGGGTCAGGAGTTGAGGAGCTGGACAGCCCTGGGGATGAAGGTTGCTCTTCTCCTCTGTGTCCTGCAGCAGGGACAGCGAAGACGGCGTCCTGAGGGGAGCCACTCAAACGCGGAGAAGAGAGCATGAGAGGGGTCCTGCATGATCCGACCAGCTAACCTGAGTGTCTGCTGCTCGTGGATGGTCGACAGAGTTCTAACAGGAAGTCCAATGATCTTAGAGCAGACCGTGGCTACGCTCTGCAGGCGGTTTCTGTTCTGGAGGCTGGTAGAGTAGAACCAGCATGTGATGGAGAACGTGATGATGCTCTCGATGAAGGAGTAGTAAAAGGTCAGGAGGATGTTCTTGCTGACTCCAAAGGAATTGAGCTTCCTAAGGCGGTATTTCCGCTGCTGACATTTCCTGAGAATCCCCTCTTTGTTGGAGGAGAATTTCAGCAGGCTGTCGAAGATGGTGCCCAGGTATATGTACTCCTCAACTGCTTCAACAGGCTTCCCGTGAATCATGGTGTTTGCTGATGCAGTCAGTTCCCTCTGCTTGTTGGAGAAGGTCACCACCATGTCTTTGGTTTTGTTGACATTCAGCTCCAGGCAGGAGCTGTCACACCACTCCACAAACTCCTGAAGAGCTGGTCCGTGGTGCAGAGATGGGCCTGACAGCAGAGACAGGAGGACGGTGTCGTCAGCGTACTTCACCAGGTGACAGTTAGGCTGTGTGGTTCTGCAGTCATCGGTGTAGAGGATGAAGAGCAGAGGTGAGAGCACACAGCCCTGGGGGGAGCCGGTTGAGGTGTGTTGGAGGTCGGAGAAGGTGCTGTTGACCAGGACTCTCTGTGAACGGTTGGTCAGGAAGTCCAGTATCCACAGGATTAGCTGTTGGTCCAGATGAAAGAGGGCTGAAAGTTTGTCAGCCAGGATGTGGGGCTGCATGGTGTTAAATGCAGAGGAGAAGTCTGCAAACAGGAGTCTGGCTGCGGTGTTGGGGCGCTCCAGGTGTCTATTATGAATGTTTTTGCATCATCGACGCCCCTGCCAGCTCGATAAGCGAATTGGAGCGGGTCCATCTGGGAGTGGGTTTCCCTGATGATGTGTTGTTTTATGATCCTCTCTATGGCCTTCATCACAAGAGAGGTGAGGGCCACTGGCCGGAGGTCATTCAGACATTTGACGGCACTCTTCTTGGAGATGGGGATAACTGTAGAGTGTTTCCATTGCTGGGGGACAATGCTGCTGTCCATGGATCTTTGAAAGAGGGTCTGAAACACGCCCCCTAGCTGCTCAGCACAGTGCTTCAGGACGCGGCCGCTGATGTTGTCTGGGCCAGGTGAGCTGTTCTCCCTTGTCTTCCTGAGGGCTTTCACCACGTCCTCTGCGCTGAAGGTGAAGGCTGCTGAGTCACTGGGCTTGAGCTTGGGTATCGCTTCTTCCAGCTGGGTGGTGTTGTCCTGCTCGAACCTTGTGTAGAAAGAGTTAAGGTTGTTGGGGAGAGATGAAGAGCTGCTGCCTGAGACCTGGATGGTTTTTATGTTGCTGGCAGCAGTGTTCACAGCAGCCATGTTCTTGAGTCCCTGCCAGGCTGAGCGGAGCTTACCCTGCGTGAAGCACTCCTCCACTTTGTTCTTGTACTCCAGCTTGGCAGTTTTTATGGTATGCTTGACCTCTCTGTTGACCTCCTTTTTCTCCCTTTCAGAGCCGGTGAAGAAGACCCTTTCCTTCTTGTTGAGGATCTCCTTGAGCTCTTTGGTGATCCAGGGTTTGTTGTTGGGGTAGATAGTGACCGTTTTGGAGGGGATGATGTTGTCCACACAGAAGGAAATGTACGATGACACAGTGTCCACATGTTCATTAATGTCATCAGAGGGGGCCAGGAGGTTGTCCCAGTCAGTGGATTCAAAGCATCCTTGGAGTGTGATGATGCTTTCGTTGGTCCACTGCTTGATGTTCTTGACAACTTTCTTCACCCTTCTCATGACAGAGATGTAAGCCGGAGCAAGCAGGATGGCATGGTGATCAGCAGAGCCCAGAGGGGGGAGGGCGACAGATCTGTATGCGTCGGGTACTGAACCATAGCCCTTGTCCAGTGTCTTCTCCTGCCGTGTGTGGCATGTGATATACTGTTGATAACCTTTTAATGATTTGTCCAGGGAGCAGTGGTTGATCGTCGTTCTTATTTAACCACGTCTCAGTGAAAGCAAGAACCGAGGCAGTCCTGTACTCATGGATGTGGTTAACGTTAGCTTGTAGCTCGTCCGTTTTGTTCCGGAGGGATCTAACATTAGCTAGGACGATAGATGGAAGCGGCCGTTGTTTACAAGTCTCCCGTTTGAGCCTGGCCCTGATTCCGCTCTTTCTCTTCCCCCTTCTGGTTACCTTATTGTTCTTGTGTGTGGACTTGTCATGGCTGGTTGAGTTACTCCGCAGTAATTCCTTCGGTAGCGAGTCTACGGCGAAGGCGTGTAGAGGATGGAGTCCGAGCTGCAGTAGGGTCTCTCTGGAGTACGTGTTCCGCTGGTCGTTGTTTCTGCTCGCCGTCACAAACTCCAGGAGGAGCCACACTTGAAGAATGGCCATGAAAAACACGGGTAAATCCATGCCGAACGGAGAATTAAAGTCCCGGGTGGAATAGGAAAAGAAAAACAGGAGAATACTTCCGCGTTGTCTGGCAGTCACGGGGTTAACAGGAAGGTAAACAAAGAGAGCGTCACGAGGGGACGGGCAGGGGAAAAAAAAGTTGGCTACGTCTATGTAACGTAGTTAAAAAAGTTAAAAAACACACTCGCCGTGTGTGGCATGCAAAAGGTAAACTAAAAAGTAACAAATGTTAACATAAAACAAGTAGAAAAACGTAATAAATGCTCAATAACGCTAAAAGTTGCTCTGTGCTCCGTCCGGTCGACCACACGAGCAGCGACCCGGAACTGGAACCGAAAGAGTTCCCCCTCTCTGCCAGTCCTTCCTAGGCCTCACAGGGTGGTATTCAGTTCATTCCCTGCTACGCCTCTGTGGTGGAACCTCTTTGTGCTCTGCTGAGGAAAAATGCAGAATTTAAATGTACTGATGCTGCTAAGGAGGCTTTTTCTCACCTCTAAGATCTGATTGCTACAAGCCCTTGTGTGTTAGCTGAGTGATGACGTACTTACCATTGGGGAAGAAACGCACAGACCATAGCCCACTTACTGCCCTGCTTTCCACCAAAGGATTTCAAGAGGGTCTGCTCGCCTCATGCTTTAACTACTCTGTGGAATACAAACCAGGTTGTGATAACGTCTTAACAGACTATTTGTCTTGCACCCACAAGAGCAGGATGAGGACATCATAGAAATGGTTCGTCTGGACATTGCAGCTGTTACTACAGAGCAGCTACACACTGCCTACCAAGATTGCCCAGTACTACGGCAGACTGAGCTGGCTGAACTTAATGAGGTTTTGGTTAGAGGTACTCCCTGAGTTGTGATTCCACTCTTAAGCCACAACTCATACAGCTTGCCCACGACATTCACCAAGGCATGGTGAGGTCAAAACAAAGACTTAGGGAGCTTTATTGGTGGCCTGGTATGGACTCTTGATGTTGAAGCTGCCATTAAGTCATGAACCACCTGCTACCAACATGACAAAACTGCCATAACCAGAGCTGCCCCACTGCAACCGGTGCCTCTTCCCAATGCGGCTAGGAAAAACTTGCCATGGATATAGTGGGCCCATTCCATTCTGCTCCACCTTTTCATCACATTGGTGGACTATTACAGTAAATGGCCTGAAGTGACATTTACATCAGATAATATGTCTGCTTCTTTCATTGCATTCTTGTCTGCTGTTTTCAGCCGTGAAGGCAACCGCCTAGTTTCGCTGAAAAGTAGTTTACTGATTTTAGAGAATACTGAGATCTTTTTTTTTTTAAAGGAAAAGGGAGGAAAAGTGGTATACATGTATATTCGTGTGCCAGTAGGTGGCAGTGTTACTTCTTGTAACTCATGCATTCTGAACATACGCTGCACTTGTCCTGACTCCTGAGAAGTAAACACCGTTCCTCTTGATTAGCTTGCCTGCTAACCCTGTTTTCATTTTTTACAACACAACAATTTTGTTATGCCTAATGATGCTGCTATAGGCCTAGTCTGCCGGGGGATAATACTGCTCCTGATACTCTGATCTTTTATCCTGTCCGTCTTTATCATTCATGTCTCATCAATGCATGTTACTTATTCAACTTCTTATTTACCACTACAATTATTGTTGTCATTGTCATGTTATGTCACCTTGGCTGTGCCTGTTTCTTGCTGCCATAACATATAAGTCATATTTACATTACTTTAACTCTTATTATAGTTAATGTTACTTCTGGGGTTGCTTGCATCTCTGTCTTTGTCTCTCTCTGTCCATATGTCTGTCTTTTCTCTCTTTCTCTCTCCTTTTCTTCCTCCCCAACCGGTCAAGACAGATGGCCGTCCGCCACAGAGCTGGGTCTGTCCGACGTTCCTGCCTGTTATAGGGAAGGTTTTCGTTGCCACCATACTCACCGGGGGAATTGTTGGGTCTGTGTTAATCATAAATTAGTCATAGAGTGTGGTCTATACCTTCTCTGTAAAGTGTCCTGAGATACATTTTGTGATGAATTCAAATATGAGTAGTATACTGATGGAACTAAGGATTACTGTAATGGTAAATGGAAGAAAATGTATATTATTATTCAATTTATTTGTAAGCAAAAGAAAATACTGTAAGTAGCCTAAATATTGTATCTCAAATTTTGAGATTGTTAATAGTTTGGTGATAAAACTACATTGGAATATGAAAATGACTTAAGACAGACAAGGTTAAAGAAATTTGCTTTATTTTGCATGTTTGCAAATAAATTCTGCTGAGGAAAACTGCACCGAACAGAAGCACTCATCTCCAGTCTCATAATTTCTCCTGTTTTTGACAGACTGTGGACAGGCACTTTGGGCATGTTACATCTTCAGTAAACTGCTCAATATAACCAATCTAACCACTGGGTGAAGCTAAGGAGAGCAACAAGACATCCGGTAACAATGGTAACACTGGTGCAGGGTAATCTAATCAGATTGCTTTTTTTTATATCAAAAATGAATACAGGTGTTTGTTTACTGGTTTAGATGACAACCTGTAGTTGAAATAATTCCCTATCAAATAAAAGACTTGAGGGGGAAAAATGTGGTTGTGTTTTTTTATTTTATTTTATTTTATTTTATTTTATTTCTCAAGTATTTGTTTCAGTCAATGCTTTTGTACTCTTAGTCAAGTAAATAGTTTAGGTACTTTTGCTTCTATCTGAGTGCTTGTTCTTTGCAAAAAAACATGATTAGTGATCTGCCAATAAGCAGTAGAACAGTAGATGGAGCAAACAAGTTACATAGGGAGATGGTTAAAATATACACCATTATTCACACAGACACCGCAAGCCACTGAGGGGGAGAGGAGCTTGGAGATAGATGTACAGTGTGTGTGCGTGTGTGTGTGTGTGTGTGTGTGTGTGTTAGTTTATGCACGATAGGTGAAGGAAGATGGTTGCAGCACATTATTGACTAGTGCTGGGGAGGGGGGCATCCAGTCGGGGAGAAAAAAAATGTTTGAAAAATAACTTATCATTGTTTAAACTTTTGATCAATTTCTTTGTCAGTAATGATACATTTTAATGAATGTAAGGAGCATTAGCTCTCGTACAATGCTTGTATGATGATTCATTGTGTTTGAGGTTCCAAATTTAGATTCAGACCTTGATTCATAACTGCACTAACATACAAAGAATACAACTGTTAAAACATAAAAGCTCTAAAACTCAATACACTAACACTAGTACATTGTATTATTTAAAGACATAATAAACATAAGTGTGTATCTGAATAAAATTATAATAATTTACACTTGAATACTTTTGTGTAACCCCATTAACATTAAGTCACCACATTATAGCATTTAACAAAAAGGGTTTTCCAGAAAAAGGTTTTAATCTACAATTAAGCAGCAAACAATGCACCAATTCTGTCCGCAGATGTAAAGAAGACTGATTCCAAATGAGAACCAGCGTAAATAGCAACAATATAACTGCAGTGTGTGTGTGTGGGTGGGTGGGTGTCTGCTGAGAGAGGTGAGCAAAACAACAGCAGGACCTGATTCATTTGCTTTAATAAGAACAATTTCAAAGTACAACGGACCATTACTGACACACAGGATAACTATAAACCATGCACTTCACATATTTATTTGAAGACTTTGGACATTTATAGAAATGTACAAATCAATGTGAAAATGAAATGCAGGAGGTGTCTGTGTGTGGCCCATCAAACTGTGCATCAGAGCTCTGTCATTCACTAGCTGCCTCCTCACTGTGACACATCCCTCTAATCATCTCTCTCCATGAAGCAGGTAGGAATTATTTTTAAATGAATCTGCCAAATTACAAGCAAAATCCCAGGAGAACCCTGATGGGCGATGCCTGTAAAGCCTCCATGCAATTACTGAAGTTAACAAGCCAGGAAATTCTGAATCTGTGCCTGGAAACAACATTTTAGACATGCTATTAAATCCAACATCAAACACTGTAAAAGCTAATGATGTACTGTTGTTCTTAAGATAATAATCTCAGAGGAATCCCGTTGATCTGTCCATCCTGTGTTTGCTGGAATCGACAAAACACTAAAACAGTCTTTTCTTTCTACCTATTTGAAAATATGTTGCTGTTGTGAAAATTATGCTGTCCAAAATATCAGCTGCAGACAGCATTATTTCAAGCTTGGATTTTTTATTTTGGTAATAGTATTTACCTCTGCAGCACCTGTCCATATGCGAAACAGGTTGACATAATAAAGCCTAATTTCATGTTTATGTTGTTTGCTGTTACTGCAGACTCAAGACTTCCTCTTATTACCTCTTGTTTTGATGAATTCATTATGGTACATCTTCACAGCATCATCATACACTGAAAGCCTGGATAAGTTTACTTTACTTGAGAAATTTAGGCAGGGGATTCCATGTAAGCTAGTTAAGTAATGTACCCTAGAGATCCTTAATTTGTTTAAGTAGATTCAACATGAAGGCCAAAATGCCTGGACTTAACTATTTAAGTTAAACACACTAACAGGCAAATCTTTTGTACTTAAATATCCTGTAAATCAACTCTACCTTTCAATCATTATACTCAGCATTTTAAGCTGCAATGACTATTTTTTCCAGTTACATTCAGTTTAATTTATCATTCATCAAAGTACAATTTTAAATTTAAATTTAAATTAAATTATCCTCCAAAATATTATCTTGTATTAATAACCTATATATAAATTAATGAACACAAAATGAAGCACATTTTTGTTTAACTTTATTCAATGTTGCAAAAACACAATTTTGCAAAGTCACAAAAGTCACTATGAAAAGAGTTTGTATTTATTTCACATTTGATGGACCATTCTGCTGACAGATTTGCAGTTGAAGACACCATGTTGGACTCTTGAGGGGTTCAGTTGAGGGGTTGCTGGCCTTCCTCAAAGTAGAGGATACTGGCTGGAATGTCCAAGGAGTCTGCATCATGAAGACCCTACCGAGTCTATGAGACAAAAGAACAAAAAGATATTCATGTCAATTACTTCTCTGTAAATATGTGTGAATAGAAAGTGGAGTATACACTGCTCTGACAGTCACAGTTTATAGGGACAATTTACTTTGTGGTGTGGTTACTTATAAGTGAATAGCAGATGAAAAAAGTATTCTGTTTCATCATTCTGTTTTTTCCCTCTTAGCACTAGCAATGATTATGCTGGTCAAGGCAGTTGAATCAGAATGCAGAGGTTTCCTCAGCAAGTCTGGAGTAAGGCAACCTCCCATCAGAGCCTTCATGGATGACCTCACGGTAACGACAACAGCTGTACCAGGAGTCAGGTGGATCCTCCAGAGGTTGGAGAGGCTCATGACATGGGCCCGCATGAGTTCCAAACCTGCAAAGTCCAGATCCTTGGTTCTAAAGAAAGGGAAAGTCACAGACAAATTCCGGTTCTGGCTGGGAGAACAACAGATTCCGTCAGTGACTGAGAAGCCAGTAAAGAGCCTTGGAAAGGTCTTCAACTGCAGCCTGAATGACAGAGATTCCATCAAAGCAACCAGTGCTGAACTGGATAGCTGGTTGAGAACAGTGGACAAGTCTGGGCTCCCTGGAAGATTCAAGGCTTGGATTTATCAACATGGGATCCTCCCAAGAATTTTGTGGCCTTTGCTCATAGATGAGGTCCCCATGACTGTGGTAGGTAAGGGTGAGCAGCTATCTACACAGATGGCTGGAATTACCATGCAGCCTAAGCAACATCGGTCTGTATGGAAACACCAATAAGCTCAGGCTCCATTTCAGCTCAGCCAGGGAAGAGTTCATTGTGGCGAGGGCACAGGAACACCTGCAGTACTCTGGATCCAAAGATGCCAAAGTGTCCGGGGCAGGGATTGTGGTGAGGACAGGGAGGAAGTGGAGGGCAGCCGAGGCAGTCCAGCAAGCTGAGACCTGATTGAAGGACAACGTCATCCTTGGAACAGTAGCGCAAGGTAGAGCTGGACTTGGGAGCAACCAGGAACAACACAGCCAGCGGGAGGGAGAGGCAGAGGCTGGTGCAGGAGCGAGCTTCAGTCGAGGAAGAGCAAACAAGCAGAGTAGTAGCCATGCGGCAGCAGGGTGCGTGGATGAAGTGGGAGCAGGCGATGGAGCGGAATGTCACCTGGAAAGACATCTGGAAGTGGAACCCCCAGCGGATCAAGTTCCTGATTCAGGGGGGTTCATGATGTCCTCCTAAGCCCATCAAACCTGTGCACATGGGGCAAGATAGAAACACCTGCATGCCCCCTGTGTTCCAAAATAGGAACCCTGGAACACATCCTGAGCAGCTGTTCAAAGGTGCTGAGTGAGGGTAGGTATCGATGGAGGGACGACCAGGTCCTGAAATCCATTGCTGAGGCAATCAGCAAAGGGATCAAGGGCAGCCGGTACACCCAAATCACAGCTAAGGCCATGAACTTTGTCAGGGAAGGGGAAAGGCCAAAGAAAACACCAAAGAACTGCTCTGCTGGTATGCTCTCCACAGCCCAAGACTGGGTGAGGAATTCCACCACACATCACCCAGTCCAGACTGAGACCTGACATTATCTTGGTCCATGAGGCCACAAAACAACTCATCTTGCTGGAGCTAACGGTTCCCTGGGAGGAGAGGATGGAGGAGGCTCATGAAAGAAAAGGGAAAAGTACGAAGAGCTGGTGGAAGATTGTCGGAGGAAAGGTTGGAATGCCAGTGGAGGTGGGCAGTCGGGTTTTGCCGGTCACTCCTTGAGCAAGGCCTATGGCACACTGGGCATAACAGGTGCCAACCGAAGGAGAGATATAGGCAACAACGTGGAGGCAGCAGAGAGAGCCTCCAGACGGCTCTGGCTGAAGAGGGGAGAGGAGTGGGGGCAGTAGAATGCCACTTGGACACAGGCCGGGGTCTGATCAGCCTCGGTTGGGTCGCCTGGAGGAGGGTGACTGTTGTAAGACCCGAAACACCCAGAAATACCAGGAAACAACACTGATGATGTGTCCAAGGTTGTGCATCAGTAGATGTTTCTGTCAACAGAGCAGTGGGCTATTGCACAAAGGAAGAATTAAGACATCCATGATAAATGAAAAAGCCATTCTTGAACTAGTCTGGTCTGATCATTCTGGTTTAATTGGTTGCATTTATGCCAAACCAAGGCTATGGAAACGGGCAAGGACACCAATCAAGGATGGCGGTGCTTTGGGGGTATGTCACATGCACAGTGGAACTGGAGCTGCGCAGACATGAAAAAGACGCAGGCAGCGGTCTCCCCTGCATCCGAACATCAAGAACCAATGGAAACTTATGAGGAAGTGAAGCATGTTTGTATTATTGAACAACAAGAAAAGGGGTGACGGGCAACATTGGAGTGGCTGAACGCGCAATTGTTCAAAAAATCTACACCTGTCATTTGTGTCGTTATCCTTGAAAAGTGAGCAGTGGAATTTTTACTAGTTAGTTACTCTGGAAATTTGCCAGGCTAATTGCAAACACTTATCCACAATGTATGCACAAGAGACATGGTAGTAAAATTACCTCAGAATTGTACTCAATTACTTTCCACCACTCATGATAACTATGATGAATGTGGCAGTTAAAACATTAACACAGCAGAGGGAACACTTTCATTCACCATTTTCTGTGTAAGATAATTAACCGTCTCTTCCATGTAAAGGTCACTGATAATCAATGAATGTATAAAATAGTAATCAGAGTTCTTCATTTCTTTAAAAGAGGATGAAATTACCTTTATGCATCATCAAATTGATTATCACACAGTGTTTGGAAATGTTTCTTGTACCAGACGAGAGTGGATGTGTGCTCATTTGTGCAAAACAACGGTTAGGTGGGAAATTACAAGAGAGGGATGAGGGTTGGATGGGGGGATGTGAATTGTCTGTTCAGTGCTTTGTCAATGATAAACACCCCAACCAAATATTGTTAATAAGTATTACATGTTCATTGCAGGCTCATCTGTAAATACAGTAATTTGAGATCTAGAAGGAGGCAGGTTGTGGTGGAGGGAAACACTTCATTTGGATCAAATAAACAACATAAAGTCAGTATTGTTGCTCAGATAAAGAGAAAGCAATTACTAAAGGTATGCTGCAAAAATAACAGAACAATAATTTTGTTAATATGTTTTCTTACACTTATTATTTCAGCCTGTTT
Source organism: Echiichthys vipera (assembly GCF_963691815.1). Classification (NCBI taxonomy): domain Eukaryota; kingdom Metazoa; phylum Chordata; class Actinopteri; order Perciformes; family Trachinidae; genus Echiichthys; species Echiichthys vipera. The sequence continues at coordinate 7,753,285 of NC_139825.1, read as the reverse complement.
GCAGTAGAAATTAACATAATTAAAGTGTCTGCAGGGATGGAATGGGGTTCATAAAAGAGGAAAAGAGTGGATTCTTCCTGTCATTGTAGTAGCTTTAAAATGCACTCAACGAAGGGCACAGAGGGGGAGTCTGCCACAGTGATTGACACGTGACCTAAGTTAAATTGATAAAATTCCTGGATCCAGTTTTGCATTGCCTTAAATCTTTGACCTTTGAAATGGATTTGTGCTGCTTCCAAAGGAACAGGTAAATTAATGTGTATGTACCTGAATGTTATATAGTTGTATGTTATGGAGTTCAAACAGAACTTCAGCAATGTGCTGAAGGAGTCAAAGCAACATGAGGTAGAATATGAGAAATAGCTTTCTACTTTTAACAAAAATACTACAATAGCATTTTACATTTCTCCGTCTGTGATAGGGATGGGATGTATCGACAGTGGTGTTTTTGCATGCGAGAGGTTGCCCTGCTTCCAATTCCAATTCACTCCAATACATGTAGTGAAGAGGATCACCTCCAATTTTTTTTGGGATACAAATCGAAAGGCTCATAATTATCTTCAGACCCTCTACTAAAAAAATGTAGGTATTCAGAATTTTAGACCCGACCAAAATGGAGTTATGGGCAGGAGAAGGTGGGTGCATGGCTAAAAAGAGCCGTAGTGACACACATCCAGCAGTTTAGTTCCTGTCTCCGTAAAGGCCTAGAGCAAGGCACCAGCAGAGACAAGACTCTGCTGCTCACACTTTTAAAACATTGTGTCCGATGTTTTTACTATTGTTTATCTCAATGACGCAATAAAGGTTTTTCTAGCATTAATGACCTACATGAAATTGATATATGTCATTTTAGGCACGGACGTATTAATTATAGGAGATGATGGTACATAATTTCCTAACATTGTTAGTTATTTTAATAACATATATGCTACACTTGTTTATTTTTTAAGCTATGTAGTGTACAATTTTTAAATATTTTGAGGGACATCACACCTTGTGGATTACAAATACAGACAGTGGACATAAAGTACATATAACAACAAATAACAGAATAAACAGAATACGATGAAAAGTTACAATACATGTATAGGTGGTATATGAGTGTTTGTTGTGTGTGTGTGTGTGTGTGTGTGTGTGTGTGTGTGTGTGTGCGTGTGTATGCATGCATGTGAATGGGAGGCAGGTGGTACAGTATTTATGAACACATAACATGATAAAGACATGGCATAAAGTAAAAATAAATAAAAGAATAAATAACCAAATGTGAACCAATATATACCGATTATGACTATCATAAGGATTATTATTAATTACATATTGCAGTGTTAATATATTGCAATGAGAGGTGAGGACAGGACAGGGCATCGAGGGGTAAGCAGTGGGTCCCCCACCCATATATATATATATATATATATATATATACACATATATACATACATACATACATAATTCATTGCCTTTATTAGATTGTACCTTGGGCTGCAGCCGAACCATAAGGCAGCTGCTAGCCTGTTGTAAATCTAGCCTCATGTGCCACTTCCTGGTCTGGGCAACTTCCATACCCTTGGGGGAGTGTTTTTTTTAATGTTCATTTGGGGGGGAGGGACTCACCTCAACCTTCAACCTATACAGTCCGGCCCATCCCCGGCCTTTATATTATTTGTAATGATGTCATTATCGTGATTATTGTAGTGAGAGAAAATTATGTATATATATATATATATGTATATATATATATATATATATATATATATATATATATATATATATATATATATATATATATATATATATATATATATATAAGAAGAAAAAATACATAAAGTATAAAGGAGTTAATAATAATAATAATAATAATAATAATAATAATAATAATGATGATAAAATAAATAAATAAATAATTATAAAAATAAACAAAAGAGATTATAGTATATATAATGTTGAATTCGTAGATGATTGAGTTAAGGAACTATATAATGATGGGATGATAAATAAGGTAAGAAGAAATCAATAATAATAAATTGACAAATAAATAGATCAGAAAAATTAGTTAAAGATTATAGTTATGATGATCAATTTGTAGATGATTGTGTTAAGAAACTATACAAAAATGGTATGCTAAATAACAACAGAAGCTTTAGTTATGATGATGGTATGGTAACAATAATAATTTAGATAACAAGTCAATGATAAATAAGTAAATAATTATGATGATGAATTTGTAGATGAATGAGTTCAGAAACTATATCTATAATGATTATATGATAAATAAGTAAGGTAAAAAGCTTTAGTTATGATTATGAATAATAATACTAAATATAGTTACAACAATAATAACATTCATAATCCTAAGATTTTGTATTTGTACTACCCTTTATTTAACCAGGAATATTCCCATTGAGATTTAAAATCTCTTTTCCAAATGTTGGTAAACATTATCACCAAATGAGCGTAATAATAATCATTCTCACAGTCATAGTAGTTATAAAAGTAGTCATGATATAGTATAATAATAATGTTATTATTGTGCTTATTATTAAGAGGAAAAATTATAATTAAAAAATAATAATGGTAATAATAAATTAAACAAATAAATAAATAAGAAACTATAGTTATGATAATGATTTCTTAGATAAATAAGATATTATATCTCTAATTATGTATATCTGACATCCTTATGACCTATATCTATAATGATGTTAAGTACAGTAGTTATGTGATAGATAAATGATGCAAAAAAAAGAATAAAAAACAGAGAAAAACAAAGACAAAACTTTAGTTATGATGATGGTAAATTAATAATAGTGTTAATAGCAGCAACAATAATAACAATCATAAGCATAATATTCAGTCAGAAGCATATTTGTGCTTGTAATACTAATTAACACATTCAACGAAGTGAGCTTATTAATCATTGTCGTAGTCATAGTGATTATAAAGATTGGGATGATATAGTATTAATATTAACAGTAATAATAAAAAAAAGAATAGCAGAGGAAAATAAAGACTTGAAGAGAGAATATTTTAGTAAGGGCAAGTCAGAGGCAGAGGGAAAAAAAGGGGGGCTTAGGAATGTGCGCGGCATTGGTGTGGGTACAGGTCCGTCGAGGAGAGGAATGGGGACCATCTTTCTGTGAAAGCAGTAATTTTGTTGTTATTGTAAGCAGTGCATTTTTCCATAGAGATGTGTTCCAAAAGAAGATTGATCCAGTGGTTGATGTTTATTGAGATTTTGGATTATCAATTTAGGATAATTATTTTCTTAGCGACAGTTAGAGAAATGAGCAAGCTGTTCTTGTATTCATTTGGAATTGTAGTTATTGAAGTGCCTCCTAGTAAGCAGAGCTGTGGGGATGAAGGGATTCTGCAGTCCAGTATGGAGGAGAGGTTTTTTGTGAGAGAGTTCCAAAAAGAATCTGGTTGGCAAGCCCAGAGTGCATTAAAGTAGTTATCTGTTGTTCCTGTTGTGCATTGTGAGCAAATGTCGGTGGCCGTTAGTCGCATTTTGTGCATTTTATATTGTCCGATATGTGTTCGGTGGATGATTTTATATTGGATTAACTGAAGATTTGTATTGGATGTCATGGTAAATATATTTTTATTTATATCTATCCAAAAGTCAGATGGAGGGGAGATGTTTAAGTCAGCGTTCCATTGGGCTATTGGGAGTGTTATTGAGTTCTCTGAAGCTAATATTAATCTGTATAGTTTAGAAGTTAGTTTATTTGTATTTGTAAAAATAATTATGTCGTCAATTATTTCAGATGTTGATTTTAGATTTGAGTATGGATTTAAGTTGTGAGTAATTTAAAAATTGATGTCTCTCTATTCTGTGGTTCTGTATGAGGTCTTTAAAGTCTAAAAACTGATTATTGTTAAAAAGATGGCGGAGATGTGTGATACATTTTTGTGACCATGTGTGATAGAGAAGAGGATTATTGTGCAGTTGAAAGTCAGGGTTATCCCATATTGGCGTGTATTTACATGGTGCTGGAGTGGAGGTGAAGATCTTGAGGACTTTCCACCAAGCTGTCAGAGTTATAGAGATTACTGTGTTTTTGAAGCAGGGATGTCATTTGATGGTTGTATTAAGGGAAGGTAAATCTGTGAGTAGGATGTTTTGGCAGTAATGCTTTTCTAGATCTGACCATGAGGTGTTATAGTTGGTGTGCTGGATCCTTTTTGCAATAAATTGTGTTTGATTTGCGAGGCAATACAAGTAAAAGTTTGGTGCATCCAGCCCACCTTGTGATTTGCTGTTTTGTAGAGTAGAACGTTTAATTTTGTCTTTCTTATTTTTCCAGTAAAAATGCATAATGATAGATTTAAAAGATTTGAACCAATTATCTGTTGGTATGATGGGCAGCATTGAGAAAAGGTAATTGATGTGGGGGGGGGGGGGGGTATTTTCATCTTGACTGTGGCTATCCGTCCTAAAAGAGATAGTGGTAGATTCCTCCAGCGTTGGAGATCATCTTCGATTTTTTAAAATAATGGATTATAGTTGAGATGAAACAACTCTGACAGCCTGGGGGAAATGTCGATACCCAAATATCTAATATTGCCAGTGTGAAGTGGAGGTGAAAAGTTTTGTCCTGCAGAATCCCAAGCATCTTCAGAGAGTGGTAGAATAGTGGACTTATCGTGTGGTTTGAGATTTTTTGAAAATATGTCAATAAGATTAAAGGTTTCTTTTAGTGATGGTAATGGGTCCTGTAAGTAGAATTAAAAAACATCTGCATAAAGGCTTATTTTGTGCTGGTGGTTTGTGGGGTCAATCCCTTTGATGATATTGTTTTGACGTATAGCGGCAGCAAGTGGTTCTATGAAGATAGCAAATAAAGATGGAGAGAGTGGGCGTCCTTGCCTGGTGCCCCGGTGAAGTGTGAAGCTGTGTGACGTGATCCTATTTGTGATGACAGTGGCTTTAGGTGAGGTGTATAGTATTTTGATCCAATGGATGAACGACTCCCCAAAGCCAAATCTGTGTAGTGTATGTAATAAATAAGTCCAGTTTACTTGGTCGAATGCTTTTTGTGCATCTAGTGATATTGTTTTGGTTTGAGTTTGTTGTGCAAGATTGATGATATTGAATAATCTCTGTAAATTATCAGAGCCTAGGCCTGCACGATTCAGGGAAAAATATGAATCACGATTTTTTAGCTTCGAATTGATATCACGATTCTCTGGCACGATTTTTTCCCCCTCACTAAGTGTAAAGTTTACTGCACACATGAACCATGAAAAAACAACAAATTGACGGTACCAAACATAGATTTTATTGGCACAAGCCTGTAAACAAAGGCTTCAATGAACGTAAAAGAAAATAAAGTGCATACTGACCACTGTGGCCATGGTGCAGTATCAAACAGTATCATAATACAACATCAACATCATAATAACTTTAATTGCTGGCCTTTTAGTTGAATATTTCTTGAACCAACACTAAACACCTGCAAATGAAGGCTTCAATGTAAAAAAACAACAAAAAAAAACCACATTCAATTGGCTATTCAAGTAGGCTCTAAAAATTGTAACATAAATAAGCATAAATAAAACACAGGTAGCCAACCTACCAAGGTGTCAGTGACAAAAGTAAATTAATATTAAATTGGCCATTACAAAACAGTAAATTAAATTCTAAAAAGTTGCATAGTGCCTCTTTAATAGTCAGAATATACCTTGATAAAAGAATTTGAATGTAAAATATGAACTATGAACTGTAAACATAAAAAACAACAAGCACGGAAACATTGGCCCAGTAGTTATTTGTTTTAGCCTCTTGTTTCCAGGTCAGTCCTGATGTAAAAATACACCGGCAGAAACAGCCTCTGTCTCTTTAGGAGCCGCTGAGACGCTCTGCCTGCTATTACCGTAATGACCGCATATCTCTGAAAAGCGCAGCGAGTCTGCTTCAGAAACCGTTGGGATTTTTTTTTCGATTGCGCAAATGGTTCAAGATTTACAGTAATTTTTTTTTTTTAAAAACACGAGAAATCCGGTGAGATCGGTGTAATTGACAAATCTTTTTTTAATACTGGAACTGTCCATTCAAAGGGCCAGCGTTTTTCTTTTACATGGATGCTACTTTTTAAGTTTATTTCAAAATCTCCCGTACCCCCTGGAGTGCCTTCACGTACCCCCATTTGAGAACCACTGTTATACAGGTGAGGGGCTAACTTGGTACAACACACACACACACACACACAGCAACTCACCAATTGCCAGATGTAGCCTATGGCCAAAACATTGGAGCCTGGTCCAGTTGTTGATGGAGATTGCCTTCACGATGTTTGACCCGTTGTCCGTTGTTGTACATGCCATTTTCTCTTCTTCCAACTTCCAACATGCGAGGGCATCCCTCAGTCCCTGTGCCAAGATCTCGCCCGTGTGGTCATCGGGGAAATAAGCCGTTTGTAGGCACTTGCTTTTCATGGTGAAATTAGCGGTTATGAAGTGGACAGTAAGGCTCATGTATGGCTCCATCGTTCGGCTAGACCATAAATCAGTTGTTGTCGCAAAATAATCCGCTTGCTGCACTTCTGCCTGGACTTCAGCCCTCACTTTATTGTACATAGCTGGCAGTACAACATATGAAAAATAGTTACGGGAGGGTATCGAGTAGCGTTTGTCCAATGTATGGATCATCTTACGAAATCCGTCACGTTCTACTGTGTTTATTGGAACCATATCCTTTGCTAGATGGTAAGCAATTGCCTCGGTTATTTCTTTACTCCTACTGGAGTTTTGTGGATATGGTGTCGCATTGTGGAAGGTCTCTAAAATAGATCTCTGCGTTGGACGACTTTCAGATCTCTTAACTTTTTCGGCTTCATCATACTGCATTTTGTGGTGACGTTTGAGGTGCTGGTAAAGATTTGAGGTATTACCTTGCGGTGCTGCAACGACGCCATAGCATGATTTGCAAATTACATTACACTGACCATCGTCGTCTTGTTTGAAACCGGAATACTTCCACACCACAGAATGCGAGCCTTTTTTCGGAACGAGGTCGGTTTGAGATGTAGTTGCCTGATTTTCGTCGCTAAGAACAGGGTTTTCATCAGCCATTTTTTGTCCTGTGTCGCTAGACTAAATTCGGAGATGCTGCGCGCTTTCCCAACTCCCGCTCTCCTCTCGCCACGGCCACATGAGTGAAACACCTGACTTAAAGGCGCAGCGCTCTGCCTGAGCTTTGAGGCTGACGTTAACCTGCAGCACTTTGGAGCGCTCATATCAGAACGAGTTTGTGATGTAGCCGGCTCGTAAAATAATCGAAGTCATTTCAAAATGAAATCGTGCACAGGAGTGAATCGAGATCGCGATTTTATAACGATTAATCGTGCAGGCCTATCAGAGCCATGTCTTTTCTTAATAAATCCTGACTGGTCGGGGTGTATTAAAATGGAGATAACTGTTTCTAATCTGATCGCTAGAGCTTTGGTGACGATTTTTAAGTCTGTGTTCATGCTGTAGCTTGAAGGTTGCGTTGGGTCTTTATTGGGTTTGAGTAGAACTGATATGGCAGATGTGTTCATTTGGGAAAGGATTTGTGATGTTTTTTCTTTTTGGTTGCTTGCATCTCTGGAAGTGTGTCTGTCCTTGTCTCTCTCTGTCCATCTGTCCGTCTTTTCTCTCTTTATCTCTCCTTTTCTTCCTCCCCAGCCGGTCAAGACAGATGGCCGTACTCCATAGAGCTGGGTCTGTCTAACGTTCATGCCTCTTATAGGGAAGGTTTTCGTTGCCACCGTACTCTACGGGGGAATTGTTGGGTCTATGTAAATCCTAAAGTGTGGTCTTTACCTACTCTGTAAAGTGTCCTGAGATAACTTTTGGTATGATTTGGCACTATAAATAAAATTGAATTGAATTGAATTGAATTGTATGCGGTGAAATGTGATTGGTATTGAGAATGAGAAGACAAGTGGCAACTTGGTAGTGGTCTGAGCCCGTCCGCCATGTTGGAAGGCCACACTACTGGTTTCCAGGGCAACACTGCACCAGAGAGTGCTACAGTACGGAGTTTGAATCACAATTTTAAGCAGATAGAGACGGAATCACTTTCAACTGAGATATGGCGAGAAAACTGTGACGATATGGAGAAGAATAAGTCAAAAGAAAAGGGTCCTTACAGGGACAAACTCAAAACCAGCCCCGGGCAGAGATATTTACAGAAGCTGGCAGATAGATGGCGTTGACCTATACGAGCTGGCTGACATGCTTTGCAGCTTGTTATGCTTATGAATGTAAATTTGTAATCTGATTTTAGCCCAGTGGGTGTCTGTTGTGGACTTCAAAGTGGCCAAATCAGTTCTGGTTAGGCTAGGACCATGAATAGTGTGAGCATTGGTAAAAGTAGTTTTTATTTCTTGCCGCTGGTCCTATCCAATTGACCAAAAGTGTGCACACTGCTAGTGTTAAAGTCTCAGACTTTACAACAAATGTCTGTCTGCTAAAATACTCTGCTGCACACGTTGGCACAAGATGTGGTTAAGCCGTACATGCACTTTTTCTATAGGCTATAGGCCAGGCAAGGCAAATTTATTTATATAGCACCATTTGTACAAGCAGCAATTTATAGTGCTTTACAGAAAAAAGAATAAAAGAAAAAGAAAATATTTACATAGTAAAAAAAACAACAGAATGATCATACAATACAGGACAGTGAAATAGCTAATAATTAATAATGGTAGAATAAGCAATAAGACAAATGCATGAATAGTAAAACAGAGTCATTAAAACAATAATACAATACTACATAAATGGTTAAGATTAGAAAGTTAAGATCACCTGCATGTTGGGTTATGGGAAGGCTGCAGTAAAAACGTGTTTTTAGGTCTGATTTAAAAGAGCTGACAGTCTGTGCACACCTCAGATATATTCCACAGGTGTGGAGCGTTAAAACTGAATGCTGCTTCATCTTTTTTAGTTCTGAGAACACAGAGAGTTTAGTTCTGGGAACACAGAGAGTCCCTGAAGACCTGAGGAGTCTGGGAGCTTCAGATCAAACAAGCAGCTCAGAGATGTATTTTGGACCCAGACCATTCAGTGCCTTGTAGGCCAGGTCCATTTTCTCAGGACTCTTGCAGCAGCAGTTGTCTGATTGATTTTTTTGCTAAGACCCGTAAAGATCACATTACAATTATCTAACCTACTGAAAATACATGCATGAACACGTTTTTGTGTCTTGTTTTGACAGAAATCATGTGATTCTTGCAATGTTTTTTAGATGGTAATAGGCAGATTTAGAAATGTTTTTTATATGGCTGTTTAAATCCAGATTCGAGTCCATAACTACACCAAGGTTTCTGGCTTTCTCTGTGGTTTTTAGTGTAATTGAGTCTAGTTCCGCACTAATCTCTAACCTTGTATTTTTGGGACCAAATACTATAATGTCTGTTTTATTTGCGTTGAGCTGGAGGAAGTTCCGGTTCATCCACTCATTGATTTGTTTGAAACACTGACCTAGTGAGTGTGGGGACTATGGTCATGTGGTGACACTGAGATATAAAGTTGTGTGTTGTCGGGTCAACTCTATCAAAAGCAGCACTGAGATTGAGCAGTACCAAGACTTTTGATGCATCACTGTTTCGATGTATGTCATTTAGGACCTTAGTAAGTGGAGTCTGGTAATCCCGACTGAAAAAACATTAAAAAGACATTTTTGATTCATAAAGGAGTGTAGTTGATGGTAAACTACCCTTTCAATGATATTTGCCAGAAATGTTAAGTTTGAAATGGGCCTATAGCTGCTCATGGCTGAGGCATCCAGATTAGGCTTCTTCAATAGGGGCTTGATCACTGCAGTTTTCAAGGCCTCTGGAAAATGCCCCAACTGAAGGAAGGCGTTTACCATGTTCAGCACTTCTGGTGCAACACTATTAACACATTTTTTAAAGACGTTTGTGGGCAGCAGATCAAGACAGCAGGTAGTGGACTTTAGCTGCTTAACAGTTTCAGTCAGAGATGCAGTCTAAAGGTTCAAAGTGCTGTAGAGTCATTAGTGAATCTGGAGGCATAAGTGACAGCCATGTTCCCTGAGGTGGAGCCACACGTTGTTTGTCCTATCTTTAGAATTTTATTGGTGAAGAAATCTGCAAAGTCATTGCACGACTTGTTGGACAGGAGCTCTGGAGGGACTGATGACGAAGGGGTTGTCAGTCTGTCAACAACGGCAAATGTACAGGAATTATTATTTTTGTTGATAACCTCTGAGAAAAAGGACTGCCTTGCCCCTTTCAATTCCTGATTGTAGATACAGGGACTCTCTTTGTAGATGTCGTAGTGGACATGTAGTTTAGTTTTTTCCCACCTACGTTCAGCCTGCCTGCACTTTGTGAGTCATAACATTGGAGCTGAAACTATCCACAAGGTCATCGACAGAGGGCAAAGGCAGGATTGGTGATGGTGTAAAGGCTTGCATGAACTGATACAAGACCTTTTGATCACCTCTGGTTGTTTTCTACTACTGCTGGCAGAGATGGTCGTTTCAAAGAACACACAGTGGTCGGAAAGAGCAAAATTAGTCACCATAACATCAGAAATGTTGAGACCCTTGGAAATAATCAGATCCAATATATGCCACCTATAGTGGGTTGGTTCCATTACATGGTGATTAAGTTCAAAGTTCTCCAGAATGTTTAGGAGCTTTTGCACCTCTATCCTCAGCATTTTCTATGTGAATATTGAAATCACAGACTAAGACAACACAATTGAAATCAATGCATACAATGGAGAGTAATTTGGCAATCGCATCAAAAAACTGTGCATCATATTTTGGTGGCCTGTAAATAGTTAAAAGTATTGTAAGCTGTGGGTGGACTAGCTGAGCAGCTACATATTCAAAAGAGTTAAAGTTTCCACAAGACATTTTCTTACATGGTAGAGTCTCCTTGAATAAGATGGCAACTCCGCCTCCTTTTCTGTGCATTCTGAATTCATTCATAAATATAAAACCAGGAGGTGCTGATTCAATCAAAACTGTGTCCCTGTTTCTGTTAAGATGATAAAATCAAGATTGTGCTTAGTAATAAAATCATTGATTAAAAATGACTTGCCTTCTAGTGATCTAATGTTCAACAGTCCAGCTCTTGTAGGGGGCAAAAACAGTTTTTAAGCGGAATATCATCAAGCAAAACTCGATAATGAGGCGGTGACTTAGACTTAGGATTTACTTTACTATGGACTGCTGCCTTTTGGGTTTAGCCTCTGCCCGCAGCCAGTGAGACTAGGCGCAGCAATTGGGAAGGCTGACCACCAAGTTTGACTGGAGTGGTGCCTCAGCAGAGTCGGCGGGAGGGATAGAGGCATCCAGGTGGGTTATGCCTCCAGAGTGGTGTCCAACAGCAGCAGTGCCCCAGTTACAACCAGTGACTGAATGAATTTTTCTTCATCTCGGAGGTGGTACAGGCTGGTAATACGTCCCTCCAGCTCGGTGATGGTCTGACTCAGGTGAAGACAGCTATCACATCCAGATTGGGAGGTGAGCGGGGCCATGGTAGAAGTGGATGAAGGCTTGGGGAAGAGGAAAAGAGGCTCTGGCAGAAACGTGTGCTGTTTGTTTACAATTAGCCACTAGCATTAGCTAGATAGCAAATGTGGTGGCAGCAGCGGATGTAACGTTAGTCAAAACACTTAAACACAAGGACTCCAATCGGAGACCACAGCGTTTGAAGTCAGTCGGGAAATAAAAGCAGAGCCTTCCAAGGATTGGAAACTTACCGGCATAGGTCCGGTGATTTCGGTATCCGGTATGCCAGGTGGTTAACAGCCGATTGATGTTTTCTGTCAGACAAGCTCAGAGGGGGTAGAAATAAAAAAGATGGCTAAAAACTTAGTTAAAAGGGAATAATTATAGTACCATTATAGTTACTGTTACTCTTTGGTTGCTTGCATCTTTGGAAGTAGTTTTGTCTCTGTCTTTTGCCTGTCTTTGTCTTTCTATCTTTCTCTCTCCTTATCTTCCTCCCCAACTGGTCAAGACAGATGGCCGTCCTCCACAGAGCTAGGTCTGTCTGACGTTCCTGCCTGTTATAGGGAAGGTTTTCGTTGCCACCATACTCTACGGGGGAATTGTTGGGTCTATGTAAATCTTAAATAAGACATAGAGTGTGGTCTATACTTAGTCTGTAAAGTGTCCTGAGATAACTTTTGTTATGATTTGGCACTATAAATAAAATTGAATTGAATATTCTCAGATCCGAAACTGACGGAGAGTCAGGATGCCACGCATGCGTCATTCCATAGTAGAACTGCCTAGCAGCATATATGCTGTTTTTATTTGGGAAACTTTCCAACAAATGTCTGTCTACTAAAACACTTTGGATACCAGCTGAGCATGTTGGCGCAGGATGGTTAAGACGTTTCGCTGAACGAAAGGCCTAAATGTATCCTTCTTGACTGTATAGGAATTGAATGCTTATAAAAAACATTATACGACAATTCACCACGACTTCACGACAATATATATATATATACGTTCTTCCGGGTGCCGAAGCATTCTCCGATGGCACCACTAATAAACAAGCCCTTCCTTTTAATTTGAACAGAGTAAATGACTTGATTACTGGGTAATCTACACCGAAGTGGAAGTAGAATTAATTTACACACTTCTAAGAATCTACAAGATACATTTCATATTTGTACATGGACATTTAAAGTAATAAAATAAAGTGACGAGAGAATGCAGTCAGAACGTCGCTCAGTCTAAGCGGCTCAGGTGGTGGTTTACATTAAAAATGGAAATTAAGAAGACTTAACAGTATATTTTGGAGCTGTTAAAGCATGTAATTTTATTGTGAAAGGCTGAAGTATGGTCCCGGATGTTTTGAAGGACTTGATGTTAATGTGGATGACCAGCAGCTCCCAGTGTGGGAGATCAGGGTGTCCGACTAGGGCCGAGAGTAGCACACGGCTAATTCACCGGTGTTAGCGTCCTTTTGACCACTCTTATAAACGTAAAGATAACTTAGGCCGTTAAACGGATATCCGGTTACAAAGATAAGAAGTTAGACTTCTCCACAAACACGATGATGGAGGTTTGGTCCCAGTCTGCCCCGTTAGAAGTGGATACTCCTCCACCAGGCAGTCTTGCGGCCTTCTCTGTACCTTTGACAACGTCCACTCGCTTTAACCTCCTCACCCACAGGTTCCGCTGTAATCATTTAGTTTATTCTGAAGGAAATCTATGAAGCCCTATATCTTTTTCTGTATATCAGGTGGCGCAACTACAAACACATCTTCGTTTTCAACTAAGTAACAGTGTTTACAGTAGAAGCTGGATCGATTCAGATCAGTGGAAGCTGCTCGCGTTCTGACACCCGGAAGTATCTTGATAACTTGACTCTCACCAGATGAATTTCGTTCCGCCTTGCTTCTGCCTTGACTCCCCCTAGCTCCACTCAACCATCTGGGATCGCTCCACAGGAAAGTGATTTCTGGTCGTCAAGCCAATCAGGACCGCCGGGGCGGGGTTTTATAGATGTGACGTTGCAGAAAAGCGACGGCTCGCATCAAGGTAGCTGGCGTCAACATTGATACTGCTATTTCATCCATGTTGTCCAATCTAGTGAAATTTATTCTTTAAAAGGACACCAGAGAATGGCTCTGAAGCCATGTTTTCCCTGCGCCGGTTGGTTTCGATTGTGAGTGGTTGAAGTAGCACGTCAATAACGATGACGGAAAAGTGGTTTATCCAGTCACATGCAAGGATTTTTTATAGGGCCCAGCCTCCTGAAATCACTTTGGTATGGAGCTATCCCAGATGTATGAGTTCACTCAAGGCGCAACAAAATTCATCTGGCGAGACTCAGTTTAGTATCTTGACGCCTGTTGTTTACAAACATTCTGAAATGCCATATAGCTACATTAATAAGCTAACCAGGCCTCTCTGCATTGTAACCTGAGTAGTCTATTCTTTTATTAACCAGGTGTATTTACAGTACTCAATCCCAATTCAGTATTAGTAGCTCTCACCAATTCGTCTCCCCTGTAAAGGCTTCATAGATTAAAGGGGCCTTCCATAAAAATAATCTTCATATCTAAAGTTAAAATTGAGTGAAAGGGCAACAGTTTCCTGATAGACACAAAGGCTACGTTTACACTGCAGGGCTTAATGCACAATTTTGATTTATTGCTCAAATAGGTTTTTTTGTTTGTCTGTTCACATTAAGTCTTTAAATGTGGCCGGTCTACAGATTGCTGTGTAAACAGCTCACGCTCCTGAAGTGCATCCAGTTTAGTAACACATTTAAAAGTGGCCTAATTCTGATTCTAAAATGTCAGATTCAACGCGACTTGTGCTGTTCACACTGTGAAAAGTAGATGAGATATGGGTCACATACAGTGAAAAGTGAAAAACGTCTATTCAGGTCATTTAAGCCTAAATGCTAATTTTAGCTGCCATCTTACGCTGCAATTTGGGGTTCAGTAAAGACTGCTGCAGAAATGAGTCCTAAAACCCTGAAGTGAGTCAGCATTTTTGTACTTTCAGTTCCCTCATCTTGAAGTCAATGGACTTTTTTGAATGGCTTTTTGATTAGATTCCCTAAATAAGGTTTGGCATTCCAAAACAAATCAGTTGACACTAGTGGGTGGAGGAGTTGGTTTACAGCCTAATGTTAGTGTTTTAATGCTGATTGCATTTACACTTCAAAAATCACAAAAGTGGAGTTAATTTGTGAAGGTTTTCTTGCTGAACAAAACATGTAAGGATCATAACGTTTTCTTTGCCACAGAGCTTATTTTCTGCAGTAATCCAAAACCCAGTGGAAAAATCCCATTGACTTTTTGTCGAGGGAACTAGGGCGATGCTAACTTCTGGGTCAGCCTACACGTCTTTAGTGCAGCACTTGCCTAAAGATGCTCCAACATGCAGACCACCGATCAAACTGCCGATCTTGTGATTAGTGGGGGACCATGTCTACTTCCTCAGTCACTAGCCACCCCATAACAGCAATGGACATCGCCAAATGTTTCACAGTTCATAATGTAGAGACCATACATAGGTACAAAGTTCCTTTCAAATTCACCCATTGTTTGTTGAGATATTTCAGTCTGAGACAAAGCAGTGGACAAACTGGCAATGCAATCCCTAATGCCCAGCCACTAGGATGGTTAAACATTGTTCATCCATAGATGTGTGGAAATACAATATGTATAGTCATACAATCAAGCCTAATCATACTGGGTGAATAGGCAAATACACAGCAGAGCTCAACCTGCACCAAACCAGTTGGGAATGAACACCGCATTTAAGTTGTTTTATCTATTCCATTTTGTGCTACGTGCCCAGGTGTGCGGGATATCTGTAAATCCCTTCCACAAACAATCACCCGTGGAGCTGCAGACAAAGGAAATAAAAGAGATAATGTGATGCATGGTGTCTCTGGGGTTGACTAAGGAAATAGCTGTGAGTCCCTGAAAACAAGTTTGCGATCAGTGTTAGTCCTTGCTAACAGAGAAGCAGGGATCCTAAAGGGAAAGAAGAGAGTGGAACAAAGGGAAGGCTGGTAGCTATAACCTTAAATGTATTAGCTTTCTATCTGCATGAAAATCAAGTTGCTTTGGTCATTGCAACCAAGTCTTGAGAGATATGCGGATGTTAAAATGTTCACTCGGACATCAACCCCCACATCCACTTCATCACTCCCTCTTTAATACCCCAGCCACAGTTTCTTGCAGACAATTGGGGCTCTGCACCACTGACGAATCACAGCTGACAGAATGAATGTTTCAAACATGCTTGGTTTGGTAGCATCTCTAATCTGAAGCTGTTTTATTCACACAAAATTCCAGGCAGTTGTAGTGATAGAGTTTTTTCCCCTCTGCTGGGTAATTTCAGTATGGGTCAGGGATCATTAGTAGGAAACTGACAGGGGCTTAGCTGGGAGTAAAAAAATAAGAGGAAGAGAGGGGCACCGATGCAAGAACAGAGAAACACACGACTGAGCGGTCTTGCTGGATGTGAGGCCAATAGCTAGGACAAAACTTGCTGTTCACAGTCATTTTCATTAAAGGGCAATTGCAGCCTGTTTGGGCTAAGGTTATTAAAGTCTGTGTAGAGCAATCACTAAAGTGGGATCTGAGTGTGTCACACTACAGAAAAATGTTATTAACCACCCAGCTAAATTTGAATGGATAAAATATCAGCAAGTATGAAACAAATCAGGTCTAAAAAAACTAAGCAGTACTCTCCTCTCTGAAACCTGAAAAATTGAAATGTACATTATGATCACAATGCTCATTTCAATTAGCGCTTTAATAGTTATCCCAATAATATGTTAGCATTGAGCTAGCAGACATTTATTTTTTTTAATTGTAAATCAGTAAACATTGCAATGATACGGAAGGAAAGTAACATCTAAAAGAATAAGCACTATATATATATATTCCACTTCATGGAATTAATTTTTCTAGCTACGATAATATAATATTAATGGATTGTACAAAATGATTATGATGCTCCTATCCGCATTAATGTTAATGCCCATTATGTGTTAGCATTGAGCTAACAACTGTTTTCACTTTTGGCTTCATAAAGGCTCAGTTTTTTGATGCGGCAGCATCATTGTTATGGGTTCTTTTCCCTCTTGGTAGTACTACATCCCAAAACACAACAGCTTTTTAAGGCCTTTTTCTGTCTTTTGCTAACAGACAGAACTGACAAGGAGAAACCCTCAAACAATACAAAGTCAGTAGAGAGCGGTGTGGGCAGGGCTTTCTGTCTCTGTGGCTAATGCGTCATCAAGCCATGATTTCATGCCCACCCAAAAAATCCTAAACCCAAAAAGTGTGAAAAACTGTTTAATGCTCCAACGTCTTAATTCAGCATTACATGAATTAAAGTCTGTTCACATGTTGACAGCAATAATTGTATAATGTGTTTTAAAACAAATCTCTGAATTTACTTAACGCAGACTTAAATATCTAACACGTTGTTTTTTTTTTAAGTTTGTCATTGGATTTAGGATGGCACACTTTCCTCACTCTGTTCAAGATGGCTCAGGAGATGAAACCAGAAAACATGGCCAACCCCAGAGTGTGTTAGACCACAGTCCTGCTCACTCAATATTAACATATAATCTCCAATAGTATAGGAATTATGTTCCATCAGTGCGACCGATCACATCATGAGTGATGGAGATAAATATTAATTGCTCCTACGTGTCTAAAGCTTCATACTGATTATTAGGTTCCAAGCCCGAGGGGGTTGGGGCCACGTGATGCAGGCAGCAGCATGGCTCCTAGTACCAGCGGTGCTGGCAACCCAGTGTTGAGATCAGGCTGCTGTATTAGTAAATGATCTGATATCAGATAACCATATTGATTTACTCTGTCTGACTGAAAGTCTTGTTCTTAGTCTTTCACATTCAACCCGGAAAACTGTGTAGCCAATTATACTTGTTATAGTGTACCGGGCTCCTGTCCTACTCTGAATTTCAGAGTTTCTGTCAAATTTAGTCCTCAAATCTGATAAAGTAATCATTGTAAGAGATTTTAATATACACGTGGACGTTGATGATAATAATAGCCTTAGTATTGCGTTTATCTCTCTATTAGATTCGATTGGTTTTAGTCAGAGTGTACATAAACCTACTCACTGTTTTAATCAAACCCTCAACCTCGTTTTGGCTTATGGTGTGGAAATCAATGACTTAATAGTCTCTCCACAGAATCCTATTTTATCAGACCATTATTTAATATCTTTTGAATTTGTTTTACAAGACTACTCACCTCAGTTTCTACACAAGATGTTTATCTGATAGTGCTGTAACTAAATTTAAAGAATCGATTTCATCTGCATTTAATTGAATGCCTTATCCTAATATTCAAGGTTCCTGTACTAACGTTAGTTTCTATGTAATTGATCTTGTTGACAGTGTTGCATGCTCACTATGAACAACACTCGATGCTGTTGCTCCTTTAAAAAAGAAGATAATGAAACAGAGGAAGTTAGCTCCGTGGTATAACTCACAAACCCGTGAATTAAAACAAGTATTGCGAAAATTGTAAAGTAATGGCGTTCTACTAAATAGGAGAAATCTCACTTAGTTTGGAAAGAAAGTCTAAAAACATATAGGAAGGCTCTCTGTAATGCCAGAGCAGTCTGACATTCCTGCCTGTTATAGGGAAGGTTTTCGTTGCCACCGTACTCAATGGGGGAATTGTTGGGTCTATGTCAATCAAAAATAAGTCATATAGTGTGGTCTATACCTACTTTGTAAAGTGTCTTGAGATAACTGTTATTATGATTTGGCAATATAAATAAAATTGAATTGAATTTTCACAAAGATTTTTATTTTTTTAAATAATATTTCCATCGGTAAAACCCATGCTGCAGCCTACACCATACAAGTTATAGAGGTGAAACTTTGAACTTTGGTTCAGACCCCTGCACAGCAGACACAATAAATTACACATTTTCACCACCAGGTGGTGCTATGATCAAGTTGAACAGGTTTTTGCCTGTAACTCCCATATCGTACCTCACACATTCAAAGTTCTTACATTCAGGCATTCCGTGAACATTCGTGAATCTAGGTATGTCATTTTTGATGTTTTGAGGAACTTGGGGAAGATACGCAGCACTTCCTGTTTTGACTGTAATCTACAGGAAGTTGTTCCTTTTCAACGTCGGCATTTATAAGAGTATCGAAAATATTTTGATAACTTTTGGTCTTGACCACCCAAACATTACGTGTACCAAGTTTCATCTTGATCAAACACTCGGCCTAGGAGCAGTTTGAAAAAGTAGCTTTTGCATTTATCGCAATCCTGTTAAAAAAAAGTGTAGGCGGAAATAGGCGTGGCTTATATCCAGAGATTCACAAAGGTTCCGAATGTAAGAATTTTTAATGTGCTAGGTACGATGTGGGAGTTACAGGCAAAAATGCATTCAACTTAATTATAGCGCCACCTGCTGGTGAACATGTGTAATTTTTTGTGTCGTGCAGGGGTCTTAACCAAAGTTCAAAGTTTCCATAACTTGTATAGTTTAGGCTGCAGTATGAGTTTTTACCCATGAAAAATAAATAAAAAAATGAATAAAAATCCTTGTGAAAACAATGGGGTTCCCGCTGGAACTGGGAGCCACTCTGCTCCTTGCATGGCATGACCCCAGCCCCCTCGAGCTTGACTTAAAAAGTGAGCTCCATTAGCACTGCACAGCACTGTGCTGTGAAATATTAATGGAGCTCACTGTTTTAAGTGCTAAAATCCCACAGGACATCACTAGTTCCTCACACTGCTCTGGTTAGATCCTGGTCCATTTTTCTTATTTTAATGAAAATTAGAAAACTCTTCGGAAATCTTCCTTCACTCCTTTGGTGATTCCACGAGTCACCGTGTGATGTCTGTGCTGTGAGATATTAATAATGATGATGAAAAAGCAATTTACTTAATGAAATGTTTACTCTTATTAAGAATTATTAGATCTACCCTAAATGACAGCGAGGTAGACTAATATTGGACACACACACATTTGATAGAGCAGTGGTTCTCAAACTTTGTACATGACGTAACCACTTCAGAGCGGACACTATTCAGCTACGGACAGGAAGGTTTAATCCTAATCAGAAGATTATTTATTATTGACTGTCTTCAGCCACAGCCATGCTGTAGGAAGGGTAGCATCAGAAGTGATATTCAGTGGTATTTTCTTAGTAGTATATTAATTTAGTAATTTATGTTTCCTTCTTTTTATGTTGGAGATTCCTTCAAGTACCACCACAGAAAGTTTGACAGTACCACAGTTTGAGAACCAGTGTGCTAGAGTATTCATAAGTCTGCAGTGATTCATCTCGAAATAGATTCAAGCAACCAATTAACATTAACTGTAATAGCATATATAGCAATAATATGAATTAAACTTACAACAGTTATGGCAGTGAATATACTAGAATGATATGAATAGTAGAAATACTGGCAATTAAGGTTTTAGAAATATGAATCAAAACAATTATGGTGATGAATATAATAGAATGGTTGGAATACTAGCATAATAGCTGTTATAATGAGTACAAGACTAATAGTATTATTATGGCAGTGAATAATAGAACTACTACGATAATAAATAATAATTATAGTGAGAAAGTCATGTTCACCAGGTTGTCAGTTATTAATTGGCCAATTTAGTTATTTAAATAATGTGACATTAAGACCACATGAATGGGAATAAAATGGTCATGAGAGATCAAACCTTCTTTTGGCAAAGAACATAGAGCAGAAGTTTGTATAACAGCAAAGGTATTTGGTGACATGGCTTCACTCTGGACTGGTGAAACTCAGACATTTCCCTCTCCAGTGCACATGCACATGGTGGCAGGGGAGAAGGTAATGAAAACATAGAGCTAGGCCTGTGTGGGGCTGATTTCAGAAGAGCAGATGTCATCAGGTTTCTGTCCATCTGTCATCTTTTTAAAGGTGAATGAATAAAGGGGGCTTCCAAGTACCGCTTTTCATTCCTTGTGTCACTGCAAGCCTTCCTTACGACTCAAATCACAAGCTCCTTTCACTGGCTTGTCTGCTGGGGATGTGGACACTAGGTGGATTGAGTTGAACAACTTGAAAATATACAACCTTCTGCACTGAACCCTGAGTCTCAGAGGCGCTGGAGTGATAAATGATCCAGGTTGAAATCATATTCCTCCCTTTTTCCTCCGTCACCTCAGCCATATAACAGTCTACAGCTAGAATTACCTCTCATCTAATGCATTCATTCAGCAGGAGGCTCCCTGGGTGAATCCCTGATGACATTTCACCGTAAATATGTATGCGTTGGCTACCAACCCCAGTGCAAACCTTCTAGAAAAACTCAAGGTCTCTTTCTTTGCTGCCCTCAGAGGCTTGGGATAAGCAGTGACTGATCCTCAGCAGGTATAGGTGGACCTACTCTTCCTCTTTTAGGAATTGCTTCAAAACCACGTCCGAATTCTTAAGCAGAACCTGTATGATTTTACTCATATTGCAAAAAGTAGGACTAAATTGGTATTTTGAACTCTGTTAGGAGTATCAGGCAGGTGGCAAATTGTATGACATCTGCATCTTTTACTGAGCATGGTCATAAAAAGATATTGATTTTCACCCAATGTAACAGGTGTAAAGATATTGACTGGGATAAAAAAAAAGACAATTAAACTAAATTTTAATAGATATTTGACAATGTTCTTTGTGAGAGTAATAAACATGCACAGGATTATTCTTTTACATTTCACAAAAAGTAGTGCACAATTATTTTATTTTTTAATTATTTGTTTCACAGAACCATCTGAGCATGCCTTATTAGCAACTGATTAGGAAAGGTCAGACACTTTCAAAACATAACATGATTGCATGAATCACCTGTCTAGCAAACTCAGAAAATCAATCAGGAGAAGAGAGAAAACATCTTTTCCATCGAGAAAAGCCTTCAGTGGCATTCACTGCAGCAACTCTCCAGATCTGATAAAACGTATGCTATTGCAGAAACTAACCTAGCCTCTTTAGGAGCTGCCATTGTTGTTTCCAAGGAGCGCTTGCCTTTTGTGTCATCATCAACATTTAACGAAAATGCTGCTGCTTTGCAAGATAAGGATTACACCAGCTGTAAAGCCAAATTTGCCAGTGGTGTTGCTCTGACCATCTTCAAAGTCGTTTTGATCTCAACTACAAACCTGTAAAGTTTTGCGACTAATTTGCTTAATTGTGATGCTATTACCTCATCTGTCGTAGTTTGTGTTACTGTAGGTGTCTCCAGGGAACATTTTACCACAATGACACACACACAAACACGGTGAAAACAATACCAGTGTTGCCGTCACGCCTCGTAAACATGGTGTATGCATGTACCCACCTGACAAGAGTAGCTCCAGTCTGACCAGCTGAAACATTGTGTTTAAACAACAAGTGTTTATCCATCTTAAATGTTAATACAATAACATACAGCACAGCGGCTCAGTGACTAGCACTGTCGCCTCACAGAAAAAGATCCTAGGGTTAGTTCTCAAGGTATCTTGTGGAGACACCTGGAGTTGGACCTAGAGGAAGGTCAGGGGTCACTGTATTCATATGAACCATCCTCTGCAGAGCATGAATATTCACAGCAAATCTCACGATACATTTTGGTTTGGCAGAGAGAAGGACCAACAGTCATATCAAAGCAGTAGGCACTGGGGAGAAATTCCTGTGGAGGAAAAAGGGGCTGTGATAGATAAGGAGTTACACTCTCTACCTTTACTCATCACTTTGGTTGTCTCAGCACTTCTTGTAAGATTAAGGATCTTATGTGTCACATTGGGAGTGAGTTCATCAAGCTCCAAAAAAAAAATTCAAGTTCACTTGGCTTTAATTATGGAAAAGAAAATCTCTGCATGTTTAAACTGCAAAGAATGGAGGAAAGAAGTTGTTAAGAAATTGTCCTTGCCGTACCTCTGGCACGGAGACAATGGAAAGTCATCAAATTCAAATCTACTTGCATATTGCTTAAAATAACCCTATCATATTATAAGAATCTGATTCAGAACTGGTTCATTTAAGCTCAGATGAGAGGTAAGTGGGAAATATAAGCATATTCACACATAACTACCTAATGCAGCTGCTGAGCTCTTATTTTGGAAAGGCTGTTTAGTATGCAAATTAGGCATTAGCCATTGAAAATATAGTTCAAATTTTAGACAGTGTGAGAGGAATGTATCCTTAAAAATACATGCTGTAGAGTCTGAGAAAATATGGAACTTGGCACTATATTTGTTATTCAGTAAATACTGGATACACTGTCAGTTAATACATTTGATGGTGACTGACTATTTTACGGATACGGTTGACTTTGTCCTTATTTTTATGGCCAGTATATGTCATATTTGATGCTATCAGAAATACTTTAAAATACTTTAATAATCCCAGGGGGAAATTGTTTTTGTTTCAAACCAGCTATACAAACAACATATTTAACAACAGAAATATTCAAAACAGTATATATATCTCATCTCATCTCATCTTCAACGGCTTATCTGGGGTCGGGTCGTGGGGGCAGCAGCTTTAGCAGAGGACCCCAAGCTTCCCTTTCCCGGGCTACATTAACCAGCTTTAACTGGGGGAACCCCAGGCGTTCCCAGGCCAATGTGGAGATATAATCTCTCCACCTAGTCCTGGGTCTTCCCTGAGGCCTCCTCCCAGCTGGACGTGCCTGGGGGCATCCTTACTAGATACCCAAACCACCTCAACTGGCTCCTCAAGAGTTCCTCACAGATGGCTGAACTTCTCACCCTATCTCTAAGGGAGACTCCATGAAAATCATGAACAGGATTGGTGACAAAGCGCACCCCTGGCGGAGGCCAACCTCCACCCCACGAATCTGACTTACTGCCGAGGATCTGGACACAGCTCTCGCTTTGGGTGTACAGAGATTGGATGGCCCACAGAAGTGACCCCTTCAGCCTAAACTCCCACAGCACCTCCCACAGTATCTCCCGAGGGACCCGGTCATATGCCTTCTCCAGATCCACAAAACACATGTAGACTGGATGGGCATACTCCCAGGCCCCCTCCAGGATCCTTGCGAGAGTGAAGAGCTGGTCCGTTGTTCCACGTCCAGGACGGAATCTGCTTTGTTCCTCTTCAATTTGAGGTTCGACTATAGGACGAACCCTCCTTTCCAGCACCTTGGAGTAGACTTTAGAATAGAATAGAATTACTTTAATGATCCCAGACTGGGAAATTATTTTGTAACAGCAGTAGTGGTTCAGCAAATAAAAACTTTGTACATAACATAAATAGAATCAAATAGATACATAGTGTATATATATATACAGTGCACAGTGTGCTATGAACAATAAAAAATAATATATACAACAAAATATTAAAATATATACTATAACAATAATAATATATACAAAAAAAAAACAGTAGAGAGTTCTCTGTCAGGCAGAGGTGAGAGAGTTATTATAAAAAGTGATGGATTGTGGCAGGAAAGATTTCCTGAATCTGTTGCTACGACAGCGAAGCTTAAGCAGCCTTTTGGAGAAGGTGCTCCTCTGTCTGACCAGTGTGAGTTGGAGAGGGTGGAGAGGATTATCCATGATGGATAACAGTTTTTTCAGTGTCCTCCTCTCCACCACAGCCTCCAGAGTGTCCTGCTTGCAGCCAATCACAGAGCCAGCCTTCCTGATCAGTTTGTTGAGTCTGTTGGTGTCCCTGGCGCCAATGCTGCTTCCCCAACAAACCACAGCAAAGAAAAGTACACTGGCCACCACAGACTGATAAAAGATCTCCAACATCTTGCTGCACATGTTGAAGGATCTCAGCTTCCTCAGGAAATAAAGTCTGCTCATCCCCTTCTTGTAAACAGCTTCCGTGTTAGATCTCCAGTCCAGTCTGTGGTTGATGGTAACACCCAGGTACTTGTAATCCTCCACCGCCTCCACATCCTTTCCCAGAATGCACAGAGGTTGGAAAGCCGTCTTCCTCTTCTACCTGAAATCTATCACCATCTCTCTGGTCTTGCTGATGTTCAGCCGCAGGTGATTCTGTCCAGTCCACTTCACAAAGCTGTCCACCAGTGCCCTGTACTCCTCCTCCTGTCCCTCACTTATACACTCAACAACAGCCGAGTCGTCAGAAAACTTTTGCAGGTGACATGACTTAGTGTTGTACTGAAAGTCAGTGGTGTATAAGGTGAACAGGAAAGGAGACAGTATAGTCCCCTGTGGAGCTCCTGTATCACTAACCCCCACATCAGACAGAACACTGCCCATACGGACAAACTGTGGCCTGCCTGTCAGGTAGTCAGTAATCCAGGAGATCATAGTGTCGTCTACTCCCATCACCCGCAGGTTCTCCCCCAGTAGCAGTGGCTGAATGGTGTTAAAAGCACTAGAGAAATCAAAGAATGTGATTCTCACAGTACCTCCTCCACAATCCAGGTGCAAATGGGCTCGTAGCAGCAGGTAGATGACATCAACTCCCAAGTGGGGCTGGTAAGCAAATTGCAGAGGGTCTAGCAGGGCTCTCACCTGCGGCCTCAGGTTGACCAAAACTAGTCTCTCCAGCACCTTCATGACGTAAGATGTGAGGGCCACTGGTCGATAGTCATTGAGGTCTGATGGTTACGACTTCTTTGGAACAGGAATTAGGCAGGAAGTCTTCCAGAGCACTGATATTCTCTCCTGACCAAGGCTCAGGTTGTAGAGGTGTTATAGGACAGGAGACAGCTGGCTGGCACATGTCTTCAGGATCCTGGGGCTGATACCATCAGGGCCTGAAGCCTTATGCTGGTGGAGTCTCTCCAGCTGTCTCCTAACCTGGCCTGCAGTCACAGTCATCCGGGGAAGGCTGCTGGTGTCTTCAGTGGAGGACGAGGAGGTGGAGGAGGAGGTGAAGGTGGAGGAGGAGGAGGCAGAGGAGGAGGAGGTGGAGGTGGAAGAGGCGGAGGAGGAAGAGGTGGAGGAGGAGGAGAGGTGCTGCACAGGAGAGTTCACAGCAGGGGATTGAGGGGGGAGGGGAGGAAGCATTTGGGGCAGTGAGGGTGTGTGGAGGTCTGGTTTCATGGAGACGACAGAAGGCTGTGAGCTGAACCTATTGAAGAATCTGTTCAGCTCGTTTGCCCTCTCCAGGCTGCCTGATGACTGTCTGCCGCTCACCTTACACCCAGTGCTTCATACCAGTCCACACATCCCTCACATTGTTCTGCTGGAGTTTGGCCTACAGCTTCCTCCTGTAGGCGTCTTTACAGGTCCTCAGAATATCCCTGACTTCATGCTGCACTCTCCTCAGTTCTTGACTGTCTCCAGACCTGAACGCCCTCTTCTTCTTGTTAAGAAGGGCTTTCAGGTCATTGGTGATGCATGGCTTATTATTAGAGAAGCAGCTCACAGTCCGGGTTGGCATGGTGGTGCATTCACAGAACCTGATGTATTCTGTGATGCAGTCGGTCATGCTGTCCGGATCCTCTTCATGTGGCTCAACAAGTGCATCCCAGTCTGTCGACTCAAAGCAGTCCTGTAGTGCGTCAGCGGCCTCCTGAGTTCACCTCCTCACGCTCCTAGTGTGGACAGTCTGCCGCTGAACAAGGGGAATATACTTAGGGGTCAGCAGAACCAGGTTGTGGTCAGACCTTCCGAGAGGGGGGAGGGCTGTGGGACTGTATGCATCCTTAGCATTTGCATACAACAGATCCAGTGTGTTACAGTCTCTGGTGGGGCAGTAAACATACTGGTGAAATGTTGGGAGGATTTTATCCAGTGAGACCTGATTAAAATCCCCAGTGATGACAACAAATGCGTTAGGATGCAGCAGCGGAGTGGATCACGTCACAGGCCAGCGCTGCATCAGCTGAAGGAGGAACGTACACACCGATAATGATGGCAGATGTGAATTCCCGGGGGAAATAATAAGGCCTCATCCCCACAGTCAACAGTTCAATGTCCGGGGTACAGAGACGTTTCTTCACGTGAACGTGTCCGGGATTACACCACCTCTCACTCACATACAGTGCAATCCTTCCTCCTTTTTTCTTTCCGCTGCATGTTACGTCCCTGTCCGCCCGAACAGTGCTGAAACCGGGAATCGCCACGCTGTGGTCCGGGATGTTTGGGTGAAGCCATGTCTCCGTGAAACAAAACACACTGCACTCACGATATTCCCTCTGAGCTTTTATCAGCGCGGCCAGCTCGTCCGTCGTGCTCCCCAGAGAGGTCTGTGTCTCCTCCTCTTCACCCTCCGTTTCACTCCAGCTCTGCAGCCACGACGTCTCCTCCGCAGCTCCTTCGGGACCTCAGGTCTGGCTCCAGGCAGCAGTACAGGTTCACACAGCGCAATCAGCTGGTTGCGTGTGTAAACACTGCGCTCAGTGATGCGCTCCTGACCCTCCGTTGCTAGGGTTAGCAAAACCATCACAAAAACAAAAACAACACAAAAAGTGCTGTGAAAGTTCAAAAAAAGAAAGGTGTTCGTCCTCTCCCAGGAAATATTAATTACGGAGAAGAGTCGCCAAAAGTTGAGCAAAAACCAAAACACAAACACAACAAAGACTTTTTAAAAACTTAAAAACCCACGGGAGCTGCTGTTACAGGCTGCCACCTAGTACGGCGCCATAGCAACCAGCTTACCAGGGAGGCTGAGTAGTGTGATACCCCTGCAATTGCCACACACCCTCTGGTCCCCCTTTTTAAATAGGGGAACCACCAGCCCAGTCTGCAACTCCCTTGGCACTGTCCCAGACTTCCATGCAATGTTGAAGAGACGTGTCAACCCAGACAGCCCCTCCAAACCCAATCCCTGGGGCTTTGCCTGTGTGGAGTTGTTTGACTACCTCAGTGACTTCCGCCAGAGATCTTGACAATGATTCCCCATCAGCCTCCAGCTCTACCTCTACAAACGAGGGCGTGTAAGTCGGATTAAGGAGTTCCTCAAAGTGCTCCTTCCACCGCCCGATTACCTCATCAGCTGAGGTCACCAGCGTCCCGTCCTTACTGTAAACAGCTTGGACGGTTCCCCGTTTCCCCCTCCTGAGATGTCGAATGGTTTTCCAGAAGCACATTGGTGCCGCCCGAAAGTCCTTCTCAATGATTTCTCAGAACTCCTCCCACATCCGCTGCTTTGCCTCTGACACAGCAGAGGCTGCAGCCCTTCTGGCCTGTCGGTACCTTGTAACTGCCTCCGGAGTCTTCTGGGATAACATATCCCGGAAGGCCTCCTTCTCCAGTCGAACAGCTTCCCCTGGCGCTTGAGGCACCTAAGACCTTGATGCCACAGCTCACAGCAATGGAAACTTTGAACATTGCCCACTCCAGTTCAATGCCCCCAACCTCCACAGGGATATATAAAATATCAAAATACAATGGTAATGTATATACAGATCAAAAGTACTGTAATAACGTGCAAAGTACCATACAATTGTGCAAAGAAGAGATTGTTAATGATTGAGTCCGTATTACAGGGAGGAAGTTACAGACTCTCCAAGGGATGCGTTGTATAGTTTAATGACCACAAGCAGGAAAGACTTCCTGTGGTGCTCTGTTGTGCATCTGGGTGTGAGGAGTCTTCTGCTGAAGGTGCTCCTCTGTTGGGCCAGTGTGTCGTAGAGAGGGTGGGAGACATTGTCCAAGATAGACCGGAGCCTGGACAGCATCCTCCCCTCTGCCACGGTCGTCAGGGTGTCCAGTTCCTTCCCCATGACATCACCGGCCCTCCTGATCAGTTTGCTCGGACTGGCCACAACAGACTCATAAAAACATTCTCAGAATCGTCCGACAGATGTAAGGAGCTGGGGTCCGCCTGCCCAACCCGATCCCTCCCCTCCGTCTTGGTTAGGAGCAGCCGTGGGCCAGCACCTCCAGGAAGCCCGTGGAACAGCGCATTCCCTCCGTGCTGGTTGTTGGGACCTCTATGGTCAGGCACGTGAGGGTACGCGGCGGCTAGACCTTCTTAACCACCAGTCTGAGGTCCTTAAGCAGGACTTCAGGACCATGGTGGACCGACTGCTGGACACGGGGGAAGCGTCTGATTATTTCCGGCCCGCTTTCCCCGCCGTGTTTTGGTGACGTCATGTACAGCCCCCTCTGCCATCTGCACCCGTGGTGCAGTGGTTACTAAGGATACTGCCTGGGGAAAGGTATTCCATTTGTGGAAAACTTTACGGCCTTTTTTAACAGACCCAGGCTTTTTAAACACGACGGCCTGCAAACTAACCAGGAGGGGTCAAGACTATTATCTGCCAACATTGACCTGACTGTCGAGTCCTGCACCACCATCACCTTCTGACAACAACCCAGTGTTGGGATCAGGATGCAGAGGTGCAGTTGCAAACACATCTCTGCGCTCCCTGCGGATCACTTTCCAGCTCAGTATCCTATACAAACGCTGTGTGCCTCACGATCATCTAAATTAATTAAATCCAAAATTAACAGAAGAGGAGCTATACAGAAAAACTTCAACACAAAATCTGCAACAAATGCAACAAAATCAGGTAATAAAATGTGGACTTCAAATCATCAGATCTCTGTCATCTAAAGCTGTATTAGTAAATGATCTGATATCAAATACCATATTAATTTACTCTTAAATTATAAATCGAATTTGAAAGTCTTGTTCTTTGTCTTTCAAATTCAACCTGGAAAACTGTGCAGCCAATTATACATGTTGTAGTGTACCATGCTCCTGGTCGGTACTCTGAATTTCTATCTGAATTCTCAGAATTTCAGTCAAATTTAGTCCTTAAATCTGATAAAGTAATGCTTGTAGGATATTTTATTATTCATGTGGATTTTAATAATAATACCTTTAGTATTGCATTTATATCTATTAGATTCGATTGGTTTTAGTCAGAGTGTACATAAACCTACTCACTGTTTTAATCGCACCCTCAACCTTGTTTTGGCTTATGGTGTGGAAATCAATGACTTAATAGTCTCTCCACAGAATCCTATTTTATCAGACCATTATTTAATAACTTTTGAATTCATATTACAGAACTACTCACCTCTGGGCAAAAGTGTCTACACTAGATGTTTATCTGATAGTGCTATAACTAAATTTAGGGAAGCGATTCCATCTGCATTTACTTTAATGCCTTATCCTAATATTCAAGACTCCTGCACTAACGTTAGTTTCTCTGAAATTGATCACCTTGTTGACAGTGTTGCAGGCTCACTACGAACAACACTTGACTCTGTTGCTCCTTTAAAAAAGAAGATAATGAAACAGAGGAAGTTAGCTCCGTGGTATAGCTCACAAACCCGTGAAAATTGGAAAGTAAATGGCATTCCACTAAATTCGAGGAATCTCACTTAGTTTGGCAAGAAAATCTAAAAACATATAGGAAGGCCCTCCGTAATGCCAGAGCAGCCTATTACTCATCTTTAATAGAGAAGAATAAGAACAATCCTAGATTTCTTTTCAGCACTGTAGCCAGGCTGACAGAGAGCCACAGCTCTATTGAGCCATGTATTCCTATAACCCTCAGTAGTAACGACTTCATGACCTTCTTTAATGACAAAATTATAACTACTTGAGACAAAATCAACTCGCTTGGCACCAATTTTTCCTCAAACCCAGGAACCTTAGAAACTGTACGACCTGATATATTCTTGGGCTGCTTTTCTACAGTCGACCTTAACAAATTAACCTCTACTATTTCAGCATCAAAACCTTCTACTTGTATCCTAGACACTATTCCAACTAGGTTACTCAAAGAAGTGTTACCTTTAGTTAGCACTACTGTGTTAGATATGATTGATGATGTCTTTATCAGCAGGTTATGTACCACAGTCTTTTAAAGTAGCTGTAATTAAACCTCTTCAAAAAGCCCAGTCTTGATCCTGAGGTACTAGCCAACTATAGACCTATATCTAACCTTTCTTTTCTCTCTAAGATCCTCTAGAAATTAGTCGCCAATCAGCTGTGTGACTTTATACATAATAATGAGTTATTTGAGGATTTCCAGTCAGGATTTAGAGTGACTCATAGCACTGAGACAGCACTGGTAAAACATTACTAACTACCTTCTAATAGCTTCAGACAAAGGACTTGTCTCTGTACTTGTTTTACTAGAGGGCGACTTCTGACACTATTGACCATTGCATCCTGCTACAGAGACTGGAGCATCTAATTAGCAGTAAAGGAACTGCATTAAGCTGGTTTAATTCATATTTATCAAATAGAGCTCAGTTTGTACATGTTAAGGACAAATTCTCCATACACACTAAAGTCAGTCACACAGTCCCACAGGGTTCTGTCCTTGGACCGATTCTATTCACCTTATGTATGCTTCCCTTAGGAAATATTATAAGGAAGCACTCCATACATTTTCATTGTTATGCTGATGATACACAATTATATTTGTCGATCAAACCAGAAGAAACCGATCAGTTAGATAAACTTCAAATGTGCATTAAGGAAATAGAAAAAGCTGGATGACCTGCAATATTCTGATCTTAAATTTCGATAAAACTGAAGTTACTGTACTTGGCCCCGAAGGCCTTCGTAACTCAATATCTTAAGATATTGTTACTCTGGATGATGTTGTGTTGTCCTCCAGCACCAAAGTAAGGAATCTGGGTGTTATTTTTTTCCCTCCATTCTCACACAATACTAACGACAAGGAGTGCATATTTTCACCTGTGTAATATTGCAAAAATCATGAACATTGTGTCTCAGAAAGATGGTCCATACATTTGTTACGTCTAGGCTGGACTATTGTCCCTGTGCAGCCATGTCATCTGACTGCACTCACGGTACTCCGGATGGCTCCGTGTTAACGGCGTGAGTTCATCCTTTTTGTTGTACAGAGACCGTAAATTTCCCATAACAGAGGGGAGAAACGGCTTAAATCTTCTCCACTCCATAAGCCCGTCCCGTCTCTACCCTCCTCTATAACCCCGACGTAGCTTCCCACCTCTGCGTCTCCTGTGTGTTTTTCCTCAGAGTTCTGGTGAAATATCAGCTAGTTTGGCCGCTATTCCAGCCGGCATTAGCGCGATCAGCTGTTCTCCGGAGTAAACAAAGGAAGCATGTCCCGGTGGAAGCGGCATTAACAAAAATAGCAAGAAAAGAAACACAAAAACTAGCGTAAGTCCCCTCATTGTAGAGGGCAGAACTTCACAGAAGTTAGGGTGAATAAACTGAACGGACGAAAGGAGAATAAAAGTTAATAAAATCTAAAAAAGCGAACTCAAAGGCTTGAGTAGAAACAGGCAGCATGCAACTTTTCGCACACACGACGACTATGGTAAAGTTTTGCTCATTGCAAGGCTTGCATGCCTCTTGTGACTCGCCAGGCCTCAATTGGTGGCTCAAATCAGCGGGAAAATAAGAGTGTTTGAAAGGCTTTTACTTCCATGAGTAATATGTCATTTAGAAGCCTCTACCTATACCTTCTCACCAGAGAGAATGACGTTCTTTAGTTAAGTTTCGTTTTTGTCATTGCCTGCTGAGAGTAAGCGCTGGGAAGCAGTGCGCTTCATCTACTGCCTATAATTCCTTTGCCCTTGTCCCCCGTTTTTCTCCTGTGAGTGATACTCCGGGTATTGAGTTCTTGACAGAAAGTAAGTGTTTGCTGCTTTGTTATTACTTTCTTGTGAGTTTAATAACGCGCCTGTATGTGCCAGTTCGATGTTTATATTTGCTAGCGCAGCATGAAGCTAACCTAACGTAGCTCTTTCTCAGCTGCTGTTTGGCTCTACACGTGAGAGGGGAATGCCCTTCACGTGTTTATGTTGACATTAGGTAGCGCATTATATGACCTGCGAGTGGAGCCGTTGCGCTCCTTTCTGCCTAATATAAACTGTTTAGCATACAGCCATGTTGTTATGAGTAAAGACTGTATGTAATTTAGGTTACCATTTTACATTAGATATATAATTGGAAGTATTTGTTTATGCTGAGATGCATTGTTTGAGTTAATTGTGTACTGTACTGTATAGTGAATTGTTTATAATTTGTATACAGTCTTTCAATATTTTTGTAATATTTATTTATGACTCATGGTGATTATTTTGTTCTAGACTGATGACAATACCGAGTGCTGGAGAATCGGAAATAAATACGGCTGGAAAAGTCTAAGAAGAATTACATCTCCTTCTCTTGATTCCTGTGTCCTGATCGACACACCATTCTAGTTTACTGTTAATCCCATAAGAGTTAGCGCTACTTCGTTACCTCAAAAACATTGGTCCTTCGAGCCGGATAACAGTATTCAAGATGGAGTTGGATAGAGAAATAAATCCTACTGTGAGGCCTCGCCGGCAAACACGTCGACCTGACAGATTCAGGGACTTCGAGGTGGACTACGTGGATCCCTATCACAGAGAAGCAGGAAACCTACCATCACCTACTTCAGGGGACAGGATGCTTATACCACGGGGGATCCAGTCCAGATGACCCCCTTCCATCCAGCACATACTTCCTCTGCTAGCTTCTATGGGAATGCTGCTCACCAAGAGACACCACAGCTAGCCCCAAGCCGCCATCAGAGGAGAGACTGGAGCAATTCTGTCCTATCTAAGGATACTGTCCCCTACCAGGGCAGCCCCTACCAGGAGCTGCACTTCCAAGCCGAGATGAGGGAGCTACACTTCCAAGCTGAGATGAGAGCCATTCAAGAAGAGAACACCAGGCTAGCACAATCACGTCAGGCTTTCCAGACAGGCCTGAAAGCCATTGATGAGGCACGTAGTGAAATGAAAGAGCTAATTGAAGTAGCTCGCTCACTGAGAGTGGATATGGGTCAAGCCACCGCTCAAACCCCGCCATATCTGCACCCACACCCTCAACCAGCCAGCGCAGCAGTCTCCGAGAGCTACTCAGTTCCGGCTGCAGCACTAAGGGAAGAGGATGACTGGCCTCACTCTCCGCCATGGCCTGAACCTATGGAGGACCTGTACACCATCGTTCATAACCTTAAGGTCGAGCCTGCTGATAGCCAACCCTACAACACCCCCCTTAACGATGAGGCTTATCCGCCTCCGCCGCCTATGATGTTGCAACCTCAGCACCCGTGTACGGTTCCTAACACTGGCATCCCTTTCTCCCGCCAAGGGAACCCTCCTCAGTCACCTTTTTATCCTGAACCAGCCTATGCAGGCCTTACGCGCTCAGCGCCCGCCTCAGCCTATCCTCCATGGTCATCTGCTAGGGCGTCGCCAACACAGCTGCCACCTTACCCTATATGTCCACCTGTAGCTGAACAAGTGTATAGGGGCCCCCAACCGACCATTCCCAAGTTTCTAAACTCTGACCCCAGTGAGTATGCGAGGCTTTGCATAGCTCTCGATAACCTACTCCCAGCCCACGCTACAGAGCTCTTCAAATATCAGGTTCTTGTGGACCACCTGAAGCTAGAGGAAGCCAGGCTCATTGCTGATGCCTGTTTAAACTCGCCAACCCCTTATACACATACCATGGCAGCCCTCCCTCCAGATACAATCTCTAGTTGGCTTGTTGCAGACTCTGGGACCTGAAGGGGAAGTTGAACTAAACTGTGGCTCACACGTAGCTCGACTGCTGAGCAAACTTCCACCGGAACAGCAAGCTGACTTCCGCCGGCATCAGTTCAAGCAGCCTGGGGCTCCCCACACTCTGCACGAGTTAGCAGAATGGCTCCGCTATGAGTCCTGGTGTCAAGGTTACGACTGTCAAACCAGAGGTATTAAGGAGAAGCAGAGTAAGCAGTGTTGTGGGAATTTTGGATATTTGTAATTCACATTTTTAATGGATAATGCAAATAACTAACTCATGATGATATATTGGCACATTTGTGCATCTTTACCCTGTGTTAGAGACCTTGTGATGAGAGAGGTTCAGAATGTTCAGAATTGTAATGTCTAAGGCATGTTTTTGTTTGGTCTAAAGACGTCACCCAACAAAGGCTATTCGCGTCCTGTCCCTCTCCCTAAAAGACTGTGCGAGATTTGGCAAATTGTCATTCCCTACTAGACTCTAACTTGTGAGGATGTGGGGATGAACGGAGAAAAAGCTGATCCTGTTTGTTGATCTTTATTGAAGAATCTATTTCCACAACAGCAGACAGTCACCGTCCTGCATGGTGCTGGAGAGCCTTCGAGGACTGACTCCCAGCTACATAAAGAGAGTCCGGTCAGGGATAGAGTTAGAGCATTAGCGCGGAGCATTATCTCAGCCAGTGCGGTGATGTTGCCAAGCTCTCCAAAGACCAGCTGAAAGACTGGATCCTGGCCAATAAACGGTGCTGGGGATGTGCAAGAAAGCATCAAGCAGCCCAGTGCAACCTGAAGAAACCATGTAACATCTGCCAGGGAAAACACCTGTTGGCTCTCCATGAGGTAAATACAAGCCCAGAGAGTGCTCATGGAGGTGCAGCAGTCCGGGAACAGAGCTGCCTAACCAGCAGGGAGCCGAGAATTGGGTCATGTTGAAGGTTGTGCCGGTGATTGTACAGTATGGGGAGTGGACCTTGGACACCTTTGCAATCCAGCCGATGGATCAGAGAGGACCATGCTGTTGCCAGGAGCTGCCAAGTGACCTGTTATATGACCTGCGAGTGGAGCCGTCGCGAGTGGAGCCGTCGCGCTCGTTTCTGCCTAATATAAACTGTGTAGCATACAGCCATGTTGTTATGAGTAAAGACTGTATGTAATTTAGGTTACCATTTTACATTAGATATATAATTGGAAGTATTTGTTTATGCTGAGATGCATTGTTTGAGTTAATAGTGTACTGTACTGTATAGTGAATTGTTTATAATTTGTATACAGACTTTCGATATTTTTGTAATATTCATTTATGACTTATGGTGATTATTTTTGTTCTAGACTTATGACAATACTGAGTACTGGAGAATTGGAAATAAATACGGCTGGAAAAGTCTAAGAAGAATTACATCTCCTTCTCTTGATTCCTGTGTCCGGATCGACACACCATTGTTCCCATACGAGTTAGCACTACTTCGTTACCTCCAAAACAAAGAGCGATGATAATGCAGCCAATACAAATGACTGATGAAGTACTATGAACAGCTGTGCTTTTTATTTTTTTTCAAGATCCCAGTATTGCCCAAAACTGTTCAGACCTACACTATTGTGTTGAGTTTTCGCAGCCTTTGTAGCAGAAAAAGGCACACATGAATAAATAGTTGGCTGTGTAGGAATTTTACACACAATACTTCAGTCAAATCAGAAAGACCTGACAGAGTATATGTTCCGTTATTCAAATTCTACAGGAGGCTTTCTGGAGTCAGCAGAGTCGTTGGCAGTTTAGTGCGCCAGCAGGCATTTATTAGCAAATGGACATTGGATGATACAGACATCTGTAGAAATGTTCTATTCTCTATCTAGAGTAACTGTGTGCAACACAGTACCCAGGATCAGAGGCAAGAAGTTCTAATATCTAGAGTAACTACTCCAGCATTTATGCTTGCTACAAGGCGTGGTTTATGTGTCTGCTCGTGCATGCATATGTGTATTTCAGAAGCAGTTGTCCTGATTCCTCCATCTTCCACCCCCGCCCGTCGGGGTATCATCTGTTTCCACATGACTCGTCTTCTTTATCTGTGAAGGAAGCACATATTCTCATCCTCCCTACAGCCTACCTCCTTATATGGTTGTTCCTGTCTCCTTATATGGTATTTTTTTGGTCTAATCTCAACTAGTTGCCAGGTGCGTTTGTGCAAGCTGGCTATTTCATTGTCTTTGTGACCTTGACTGACTGCCAAAAGTTTGTGTACTGATGTTTTGCAGAAAGCTTTGAGCCTGGCAGAGGCACATACTATCACACTCTTAAAGGATTATACTTATTGCGTCTTATTATTACACTCACATTAATCATTACTAATACACACGCTAACACATGATAATGATACTTCTTTCATTGATTATTAATTCTTCAATTCCCCCTGTTGATCACTCACCAGAGTGATCATTCCTCCGAGACCACAAAATCCTGGATGTCTAAAGGGATGCCACAGGCGTGGCCTGCCAAGTTCCATAACTCTAACAATTATCTGACCATGCACATATAAGATAGATTCTGACTTGGTCTAGGGACATTTTGGGCTCCTCCCCCTGTCTACACCTTGAAAGGTGAATCCACTTGTCACTTCCCTGTATTTTTACTACTGTGGAGGTTCTCTTCACCACCTTATGGGGTCCTGTCCACCTAGGGTGTGTCCACTTTCTTTTCAAGGTCTTCACATACACCCAAGTTTCACCTAACATAGTCAATGGGGCCAGTACTGGTCCTTACCCCCCTTGGCTTCCTGCCAATGTCTTACTACCCAGCCTTGGAGTTGAGACACGTGGGACCGTGCCAGTCCTGGTGTGGCCTCTGGCTGAAGCGGTTCCTGGTGTCTTGGTCCGGGGATGGTGCGACCTGTAAGTAACTCATAAGGGGTAAAATTATTTTCTCTGTTCACACTAGCCTTCATAGAGTGTAGTGCCATAGGCAAACAGTCTAACCATGATAGACCTGTAGTTGCCATCATTTTTGCTATTTTCTCTTTCCTCATTTCCTCCTCATGCTTAATAGGCAGACTTGAAGCTGTCACAAAACCTGCTCTCTCTCACTCTTTCAACTGACAATGGCCATCAGACTGTACATTGCTGCACAGCAACGCTGAGCGATGCTCAGGGAATAAACTCACACTACTCAAAGTGACCTATTACTGAAATGCACCTTTATCTCTCTTGCACATTACAATCCACATAGCACATTGTAATATAGTGTTTATCTGCGATACTGTACTTTTATTTTATTTTATTGTTGTTCATATTTTGTATTTTATATTTTATCTTATTTTTAGTACTTCTGATTGCTCTGTACCGCTGCTACGATGACCTAATTTCCCCTCGGGGATATATAAAGTTATCTATCTATCTATCTATCTATATATATATATATATATATATATCATATATGTTCACTCTCTTTCCCTCAGCATGCTTACAAGCTGCTGTCACTGCCATCACTTCCGCTAGCTGAGCTGACGGTTTTTCTGTCACATCTCCTGTACTTAGTGTCTCCAACTTTCCCTGATCTTTGATAACCACTGCCCATGCTGCGCTTAGTCCTCAATTATCTTTTCTGAAACAGCAGCCGTCTACATACAAGTCCATTTCTGGTCGGTCCAGTGGTTTGGCATGCAAATCAGGTTTTACTTTAATGGCTTGTGCTGTCAGTGGAATGCAGTCATGTGTGTTTTCGTCATCAGGAACTGCTAAACAGCTTGCTGCATTAACTCCTTTGTGTGTGTACGTCATTTTTGGCGCATTTAAGTCCTCCTCTACTTTCCTCAGTCGAGAGCCTGATAGAGTAAAAATGGATGATGAGATTAACGCTATTACACTATGCCTGGTCAAAATTTGAGTGGATGCCCTGCCACTAGGTGTTTTTCCTTTGCTTTTACATTTGTGGGGTACACCGCTGGCCCGGTTTTACCCTAAATCTGGGTGGCTCTGGCGGTTCACATCGTCCTACGTCATTCGTTCCCTGTGCCCACACTGTGCTAGGTATTCTTCCTAACGTGGTTTCTGTCTGTTCATAATCTGTACTTTCCCTGCCATGTGTTCGTGTGATTACCTTTTTCTCTAATTCTGACTGAGAGGCGTGTAACGTGTGATCTTGTAC
Source organism: Echiichthys vipera (assembly GCF_963691815.1). Lineage (NCBI taxonomy): Eukaryota > Metazoa > Chordata > Actinopteri > Perciformes > Trachinidae > Echiichthys > Echiichthys vipera. The sequence continues at coordinate 7,715,218 of NC_139825.1, read as the reverse complement.
ACCTGTCCTTGTTTAGAGTATGTGACTGCATGGATAGCGGTTTGTTCCCAGTCCTGTAACTGAGAGGCGGTTTTTACCATGGGCCATAAATCTTTAGCTTGACTTCCTGCTCCTAATGCTAAGCTAATATGGGGTGCTGCAGTGTCACCCATGTTGTACCACTCTGCCTGTTCTGCAGTGAGCAGGACTCGTGCTACTACTCCTTTCTTTGATACATATATACAGTCCAAAGTCAGTGTCCACTTCCCTAAATCTTTCCTCATACACTTCTTCAGTTTGGGTGCGGTCATAGAGAAGAGTACAGTGGGGAACGTCAGGGACCGGTTCATATGGGTGCACTGAGTGAATCCACGGTTTCCATTGTTGATACAGTTTGAAAACATTGGTAATTGGCGGGTCTGGGTCCTCTTTCAATTGAGCCCAGTAAACGTTGGCCGACTGTTGCTGCTGATCAGGATCTTCCCCTAGGATCCATTGTCCATTGTTACATCTTGAAGTTATTGTCTCTGAACAGTCTATTTTTACCCCATTAGGGAAATGAACTTGCACCCCCTGTGGGCCACATAGGATAGATGCAATCTAACTAGGACATCTCTTCCTGGCAATGAGATTGGGCCTTGTGGCTAATATACATAGCTTTGATGAAACTGGTAACCAGCTATTTTAGTGGGGAGGGGTTCTGTGAAAGGGAGTGGCATTTGCTGTCCTCCCAATCCCACAAGGTCTATGGAATATTTGGAGAGCTGTTGACCGAATTGAGGTTGTATCAGAGTCGAATGTGTTGCTCCTGTATTGACTAAAAAGTCCACTTTTCGTTCATTCACTTCTCCCCGTAGCAAGAGGTCAGCCTCTCCCCTTGCCCTTGACCCTGGGCACCCCTAGTATTGGTCTAGATACCAGGTGCCTTGGGGCAACTGGTTACCTGGGGCCAGCTGTGGTTGCGGTGGCACATGCTGTTCTTGCTGCTGTGGAGGGGGTCCCCCTCTCGGTGGCCCTCTCTGGTTTTGTGGACAGTCTCGTGCCCAATGTCCATGACCTCCACACACGAAACACCCATTGTCCCTAGCCCCCGGTGGTCCGCCCCTGCCCCTTCCATAACCTCCTCAAGGATTAAAGCCTCGTCCTCTTCCTCCTCTATAATGTGATTGTGGTGGGCCCCATGGTCCTGGCGGGTTCCATGGTCCCTGGGGAGGGGGTCCTGCATAAAATTGGCCTGCAACTGGGGCAACAGGGATGGGGCACTAGAGGCATCATGTGAGACCTTTTACCACGTGTTCTAAACGCTACTGGTCCGTCTGCTCCATGCTGTGCCAGAAGTCGTAACTCATCTTCTAATTCTCTTCGATTCTTTTCCACTAATTCTTGCATCTCTACTAATTCCTGCATATATACTCCCTCATCCTCACCATCACCCCTGTCCTTCACTTCCCCATTCCGACCATAGTATCTCCTCTTCCTCCCCCTCTGAGCCAGAACTCATCATACTGATTTTTAGATTTACGTGTTTGTTTTTAAATCCCTCTCTCTTTCTCCCGTTTTTTTCACTTTTCTGGCTTCTACAGTCATAGTCAGAGTGGTCTGAGTCAGTTAAGTCAGTCTCAGGTTTGGGTTTTCCTGCTTTGTGTCTGCGTCTAAGGGGTAGGTGCTTTTCATTAAACGGCAGTTTTGTCCTTGTTGCTGCTCCCTCTATTTCTCCCTCTAACTCTTCTCCTAGTATTCCTGACTTCAGATGTTCCCTTTCATACTTTTTCTCTTCCTCATACTGTCTCTCTTTCTCATACTGTTTTTTCCTCCTCCCACTGTCCCTCCTCTTCTGTCTGAAGTCTCACCCTCTCAGATTCACCTGTTATATTACCATAGTCCTCTCTTTCTTCCCTCTTTCTCATATCCTCATAATCTGCGTTTCTTCTCATTCTTACCCTCATACTTCCTTCTGCCTCAATCGTAGGTAACTGTAAAGACAAATCTGGATTAATGCTGCTTGAGGGTGGGGCTGACGGTGGCGGGGGTGGGTCTGGATAGGGTGGGGGTACTGTTTCTGTCTCCTTCTTGGCCCTATTTCTCAGCTGTCGCTACACTCGCAGCTGCCATTCTGGCCATATGCAAATCTGCTCTTCGCTCCTCCCTCTTCTCCTATTCCTTCTCCTCCCTCTTTTTCTTATGCCACAACCTACTAGGTCCATTTTTTCTGTTTCCCACTACTTCTTCACGTGCCTTGTCCTCCTCTAACTGAAGTATTTTTACATTATTCTCTGGGTCGCCCTCACCCCAACCTTTACACATCTTTAAATATTCCTTCAAATCTGTCAATCTAGTCTCATGTTTCTTTTTATCCTGACTATGAGTAGGCCTTCCAGAAATGGCCTGTCCTACTACTCGCTGCCAGTATTCATTCCAACCTAATCCGGGGCCTGTAAATTACCTTCAAATTCAAAGTCAAATTCAAAAAACTTTATTTGTCCCCGGGGGGCAATTCAGGGAGCAGCAAATAACGACAGTGCAACTATACAAAAACATTTTAACCTATCAACAAGAATAAAGTGTAAAAGAAGAATAAGTGTCAGAATGTTAGTGTGTAAGTACAGGTAGAATAAGTGTCAGGATGTTAGTGTGTTAGTACAGGTTAGAATCCAGTCACAGAGTTAGATACGGAGAACATTGTCGGCGTGAGATGTAGAAAGACATGCGTGTATCAGATGTAAGCAGACATGTGAACAGGTGTATATGATGTAAACATGCAGTAGACTGTTGAAACAGGTATAAACAGAACTGTAGTGCAGAAAAGATATTAGTGGACAGTGATCGGATTCAGATGTGGTCAGACATGATACATATGTGTAATGAGCAGACGTAAACAGAACTATAGTGCAGTAATAGAGTATAAATATAATATATAACTATAAGCTATGTGCAGATACTAAATAATAAAGTGATAGTGGTGCATGGCAGGAAAACAGCAGTCTAAGTATATGCTAACTCTGTGTAACCAGATGAATACTGAAAAATAAAGTGACCATAGTGCTATGATGGATACAATATAAGACCTGATAGACAGAATAAAGTGGAGTAGTGCATTAATACCATAAATAAAAATAACTAACAGAATCAAGTAGACCAGTAAGAACATAGTAACAGATTAAGTCGGGTGTGAACATAATAAAAGAATAAATAAGTAAGTGGAGTAGTGCAACAGACCGGAGTAACATAATAAACAGAATAAATAAGTGGAGTAGTGCAACAAACCAGTAACATTATAAACAGAATGAACAGAATAAAGTGGAGTGGTACATCAAACCAGTAGGTCACAGCTTTGAGGACAGGAGTGGAGGTAGGTAGCCAGTTCACGTGTCTGGTAAGTGTCCAAGGGGTGTCCAGGGGGGGGGGGGGTGTACAGGGGGTGAAGGTGTCCAGGGAAGGTATCAGGGGTGGGAAGGGGGGGTGATGGTGATGGTGTCCAGGGAGGGTGTCTGGAGAGGGGAGGCGGCGGGGTGATGGGAGGGATGTCCGGGGTGGAAAGGGGGGTGAGTGTCCAGGGAGGGTGTCTGGAGTGGGGTGGGGGTGATGGTGTCCAGGGAGGGGGGGTGAAGTGTCCAGGGGAGGGTGTCAAGAGTGGGGAGGGGGATGGTCAGAGGGGTCAGGAGTTGAGGAGCTGGACAGCCCTGGGGATGAAGGTTGCTCTTCTCCTCTGTGTCCTGCAGCAGGGACAGCGAAGACGGCGTCCTGAGGGGAGCCACTCAAACGCTGAGAAGAGAGCATGAGAGGGGTCCTGCATGATCCGACCAGCTAACCTGAGTGTCTGCTGCTCATGGATGGTCAACAGAGTTCTAACAGGAAGTCCAATGATCTTAGAGCAGACCGTGGCTATGCACTGCAGGCGGTTTCTGTTCTGGAGGCTGGTGGAGTAGAACCAGCATGTGATGGAGAACGTGATGATGCTCTCGATGAAGGAGTAGTAAAAGGTCAGGAGGATGTTCTTGCTGACTCCAAAGGAATTGAGCTTCCTAAGAAGGTATTTCCGCAGCTGACATTTCCTGAGAATCTCCTCTGTGTTGGAGGAAAATTTCAGCAGGCTGTCGAAGATGGTGCCCAGGTACCTGTACTCCTCAACTGCAATTTTTCTTTGGTTCCCAGAACCTAGCTCCCAGAGCTACAAGTCGGTGGCTTTCTAGGATCACCTAGGGGCTATCCCCCTGTGGCGCTTTTAGTCCTTAATGCCTAATGTATATTCAAGGGTCTCTACAGCCTCCGGCCTTTCTGCGTTCCCTGAACGTCTTACTGAGCACCGTTTATGGAGGACCTGTCAGGATTCAAGATCCCAACACCCCTTTACCTTTTTCTCTTAAACTGATTCCAAATCAGTTTACCAGGCCTTTCTTTCAAATCGTCAGTCCACCGGCTAAATTTGGATCGAATAAACCTCTAGGAAACATACTGACTTTCTCCACCAATTTAGATTATAGGCCGAATCACAGTCTTTACTTCTTAAGAAGAATAGGTGACTGCTTACCTTTCTTAGTGGTGGGCGCCCTTGTGGAGAAGTTCAGTCGGTCCCAGGAGGTTCCCAGTGACTCCGCTTGGTCACCGGTCCAACCTCTGCAGCTTCTTTTACCTACCTTTTACCTATCACGTCGGGGTCACCAAGTTTCTCTGTAGGAATTTTACACACAATACTTTAGTCAAATCAGAAAGACCTCAAAGAGTATATTTTGCGTAATTCAAATTCTACAGGAGGCTTTCTGGAGTCAGCAGAGTCATTGGCAGCTGGTTATATGATATTTCAAGACCCGGAGAATGTTTAAACAGAAAGAGTGGGCAAACAGCAGGAGAGAAGCAGTACAAGATGAACATAGGAACTTTTTAAGAAAAATGGACGGAAGGATTTTTATTTGTCCTCCATGATTCCAACCCTTTGTGTTTACTGTTGGAACAAACCTGCTCCAGTTTCAAATACAGTGTGGAACGACATTTCCAAACAACACACCCAAGAGACAATAATACTATGCACCCAGGAGTGAAGTTCGCAAAAAAAAATCTACAAGAGAAGAAATGTGCTTATTTCCACTCTTGGCCAGATGAGATGTGAGGACATTCTGAATGCACTATTGATATTTTTTTAAGAAAAAAACCTCAGTAGGTCAAGTCTTGCAAGTGTGTGCACGGATGGTTCCCCAAGCACGCGAGACAAGGAGAAGGGGCTTGTTGGTCTCATGAAAAAAAGAGATGTTCACAACTTGATCCATTTCCATTGCATCGTACATCAGGAGTCACTGGTATCAAAACTCTGATTGGTCATCAGTAGCTTTAAATAACAGGCGAGTGCTCTTAACGGCATCCACACATGTTATCAATTATATGTGGATTTAAATTGATTTTATCAATGTAACATCAGCTGTTGTTTGAAAAATAGGATATGTAGGTGTTACGGGTCCCAACGTTTGGTACCACATGAACAAAATGATGCAGAGCAGCAAGCAGCAATGAAGACATAGCATTCCGTTCATTATCAAGATTGCATCTTAACTAAATTTCAAAAAGTAATTAAGCATACAAAATTGAGTGTCGGTCTCTGTTCGTACAATAACAACTGTTATTAAATGTCCATAAATCCAATTTTACACTTCTTCACAAATTACATTCACAGTTTTCACATCTGGCAATAAGTGAACTGTATTCTTTGTACCTAAAACAACATCCTAGTACACATTATCACCTGTACATAAGTGAATCAGAGCTACTATAATAATATAGTGCAAGTTACAGCAATACTTAACTGTATTTAAAGCAGGCATTATCTAATCTGCTATAATTCGAGAGTTACATATTTGGTATGGAAACCGCTATCACTCAGAGAAATACAAAGCATTTTCAATACCAAATTTAATGTATCACATTTAAACTGCATATATTTTCATAACACTCCTCATCAAAAAGTGTAACTCTGTATCAATAACTGTAAACATGAACAGTAAAATAATTTCACTCAAATTATTACATGTGCAGGAGTCCAAAATAAAACAGTGTCCAGGATGCAAAGTACAGTAATTAAACCTAGCAACCTGCCTGTAAGTCAATACACAGGTTAAAAAAAAAAACCAAGGAGGATTTTAAAGTTTTGCAAACATAGTCAAAACATTATCAAAATGTCTTTAAACATTCAAATGAACAAAGGTAAGCTTTACGAAGTTTATATTGGTCATTTTAACCAACTACTGAACTATAAAACACAAATAAAGTGCAGCAGCAAAGAAGACATAGAGCGTTCTGTTCGTCATACAGGTTGCATCTGAGGTGTGGGCAGATGTTTCACCCTGAGATAACTGCTCCAGTGACAGTTTCACCTGGGTGCTGCTGATATTTCTTGTCACTCTTTGTACTACACACAAAAACATAATATGAAATGCTTGTCACATAAATTATTAGGGACAATATTAGGCCCTCGAAATCAATGAAGGTACTGTTCAAATAATTAATTTAAATAAACACACACATTACACAATTTTGGGGTGTACCACACACTCCCCCACAAACAAAAGTGGCTCCCGACACTTGCAATTGTAATTTAACTTAAATTAAAATTAAATTAGCTGTTTTAGCTCACAATGATGTAGAACATGCAAAACTCCCAAAGCAACCCCGGGCAAATGTACAATGTCTTATCTATTCAATAGCAGTGAATAGGATAAGTGAAGAAAGTGGGAGGGATGATCGCCACAGGTTGAAATGGGTGGAAGTAGGGCTAGAGATACTGATGAGTATAGACGGTGGGCTGGGCCCCTATTGCACCCACAATGAGACATGGCTGGTAGTTTGGTTGCCCAAGGAAGGTGTAGGTGAAAATTTGGCTCTGGTAGATGTCCTTAATGCAGGCTGAGTGTCAGACTGAGTCTCTCGGATCACCTCATCTGGTTCATTAGCCTAATCCTGGTCCTGTTCAGTGTAAAGCTGAGGTACTCCTTCGCTTTGTTCTTTCTCAATGACACTTTCCCTTTCAGATACAGGCTCAACAGGAACTGTTTCCCCAAGTCAAGTTCTTATCTGCTCGGGATAGTTTTGTGTCTCACAGGAGACCCTTTGATAAGGCACGGCACCTTCAACAAATGCCAGGACATTTCCCTTGGCAGATGTAGAAAATATCGTGGTCCTTCTTGTTCTTTATCTGATTCGCTCATTTCATGGTTCTGTGTCTGTTCAGTTGTTCTCCATATTTTTGTTGCTCGTCCATTTTGACTTTGTGACTTGGTAGGTGCTTTTGTGTCTGATGGCTCAACAGGTAAGTCATTTACTTGGAGCAACATGTTCCGGTGTAGGGCGCGGATATGACCCCCCGTTTCAGGGCTCACGTGTAGACGGGGTCTTCACCAAGTTGCTCCCTGACAATTTAGATTGTCTTTTCCCAGTAGGGTTTAAGTTTGCATGGACCTACTCTTTCAGCAACGTTGCGTACAAGGACCCTGTCTTCTGCCTGAAGAGTCACACCTCTGTTTTTCTTGTCATAATAAAATTTGCCTTTAGCACTCGATTGTTGACTGTTGGTGCTTGCTAAGCCTCAATCATTTTCTCTGCCCATTTTTCTGCTATCCCCCTGCCATTTTTGTTTCGTCCTCGGCTACCAACCTAAAAAGGAGGTCCACAGGAAGGCATTGATGGTGACCGTATAACAGATAGTTTTGGGAAAAGCCTGTCAACTCGTGCTTGGTACAATTGTACACATGAATGACATGAGGCAGGTGATCCTTCCAGTTCTCTCTCTCTTTCTCACCTATTGTTCGGAGCATTTGTAACAGTGTGCGGTTGAACCTTTTCGCAGGATTGCCTTGCGGGTGGTAAGGGGAGGTCCTGGAATGGTTTACACCAGAGAACCGCCCAAGAGCTCTGAAAATTTAATTTTCAAACTCCCGACCTTGATCATGGTGGAGTTTGGCCGGGTACCGGAACCGAGGAACAAAGTCATTGAAAATCTTGTCAGCAGCAGTCTTGCCAGCTTTATTTCTAGTGGGATATGCTTGAGCAAACCTGGTGAAGTGATCGACTATAACCAGAATATACTCGTAACCACCACGGCTGGTCTCAAGGTGGATAAAGTCTATACAGACAAGTTCAAGGGGTGAGCTTGATGTTAGACTCCCCCGATCAAGGGTTTTCCTGTACAGGAGGTCATTCTCTAAATACAGCCTGCTCCATTCCCATTGGTTTCTTTGTGACTTTTTCCAGTGTCCTATGTCTGTCCTCAGTCAGTTCTTTGTTGTTCTCCTAGATTTTCCCTATCACAGGATCTTTTTGCTGCTCACGTGCCAGGTCCCTGTGGTCAATTACTGGGAAAGGCTCATTGTGAGGTTGTTGCTGAGATGTGATGGCAAGCGCTGCCACCCATACTACTTCCCCCTGCTGGGCTATTTTGCTACCTTCCCATGTTGCGCACACTGCCTCCTCTGACAAACTCTCTGAACTCTGACTCATGTAGGCGTTGATGTCAATGGGACAGCGAGAAAGGGTGTCTGCATCGATATTGGCTTGTACTCTATTTCAAAGTGAAAGTCCCCAAGCTGCCCTACCCAGCGATGGCCGACTGTTAGTGTGGCACCAGACAGCAAAGTCCCTCACCACCTCATTTGACATCATCCTATTTCACCCCTCCCCCTGATTCTACATCATTTTCTCCACAACCTGACAACCTCAGCCGCCCCCCAATGGTTACCTCTGCAGTGTCCTTCATGCCTGACCTGGTGAAAAGACAGCTGACGAGACACCACTCCAGCAAAGCTGCAGGCCCCGATGGTGTTTTTCCCAGGGTGCTCAGAGCTTGTGCCCCCCAGCTTAATGGAGTACTGAGTCAAGTCTTTAGCCTGAGCCTGCACTACCAGAGGGTCCCTTTGCTGTGGAAGACATCCTGCCTTGTGCCTGTGCCAAAGACACTGCGTCCCAGTAGCCATCAGGACTACAGACCGGTGGCCCTGACGTCCCACTTCATGAAGACCATGGAGAGACTTGTCCTTAAGCAGCTAAGGCCTACGTTCAGGCCCTTCACTGATCCACTACAGTTAGTTTACTGGCCCCGCCTGGGAGTTGAGGACTGCATCGCCTACCTGCAGAACAGAGTCTACAGTCATCTGGACAAGCCTGCGAGCACTGTGAGTCATATTCTTGACTTTGGGAGAGACTGTCCTATCTCCCTTCCTCTTCATCCTCTTCACCTCAGACTTCAACTATTACACTGAGTCCTGCCACCTTCAGAAGTTTTCTGATGACTCTGCAATAGTTGGCTGCATTGGAAAGGGGGATAACAATTAATACAGGACTGTTGTGGGCAACTTCGTCCCATGGAGTGAGCGTAATCATCTGCAGATCAACGTGACTAGATTGAATGAGCTCGTAGTGGATCTGAGGAAGGTGAAAACACCTGCGACCCCTGTCTCCATCCAGGGGGTCCCTGTAGACACTGCTGAGGAGTATAAGTACCTGGGGGTGTACTTCAATAATAAGTTGAACTGGGTTAGGGTTGGGGTTAGGGTTGATAGACCCTGACCCTAAGTAGACTATTTTTCCTGAGGAGGCTGAGGTCCTTTAACATCTGCTTGACAATGCTGAGGATGTTTTTTGAGTCTGTTTTGGTCAGTGCGATCTTCTTCGCTGTCACATGCTGGGGCAGTGGGCTGAAAGTCGCAGACACCAAAAGACTGAACAAACTGATCAGGATGGCCTTCAATGTCGTGAAGGAGGAGCTGGACACCCTGATGACCGTGGCAGAGAGGAGGATGCTGTCCAGGCTGCGGTCTATCTTGGACAATGTCTCCCACCCTCTCTACGACACACACTGGCCCAGCAGAGGAGCACCTTCAGCAAAAGACTCCTTGTACCCAGATGCACCACAGAGCGCCACAGGAAATCTTTCCTGCCTGTGGTCATTAAACTATACAACACATCGATTGGAGAGTCTGTCACCCCCTCTATGTAATTCAGACTCAACCAAAGACAATCTGTTGTTTTGCACATTTTTACGGTACTTTGGATGTATTACTATTGTAAATTGACATTATATATATATATATACATATATAAATACTGTTTTATATTTCTGTTTTTCCAAATATATATTATGCAGCCTTGCACTGACTGAGTGGACCTTGTGACTGTGCATCCCTCTCAGAGGGATGTAAACACAGACGGTGATCACATAACTGAACTTCTCGGCAGATAATATGGCCGTAGGCTAACAGCTAGCAGCTTGAAGTCCTGGCAACACAAGACTGTCTTTACTGATATACGTATGTCCTGGGTTACATCAGCGGTTGTTCACATACATGATGTTATTCGGGAGGCAGACACTGTCCCCTTATTTAAGAGTAAACTTAAAACTTTCCTTTTTGATAAAGCTTACAGCTAGGGCTTACGATGAGACTTTATTCTGCTTAATTATGCTGCTATAGGCCTAGTCTGCCGGGGGATAATACTTTTCCTGATACTCTGAGCTTCTCTCCTCTCTGTCTGAATCATTCATGTCCCATCAATGCATGTTACTGATTCAGCTTCTTCCCCGGAGCTGTTTGTGCTTTGTCGTCTCGCAGGTCTCTGCTGATCGTGGTGGTGCTTGCTGCCGTGGTCCTACATGACGCTTCCTGCTGCTATTGTCACTGTTACTCATATATACTATCACTAGTTTAATAAACTATAAAATTTGTAGCTGTATTGTAGCTGCTATTGCCACTACTCATCATTGATCATGTTTGCCACCATAATTATTATCATTTTCATATTCTGTCACTTTAGCTGTGCTTGTTTCTACTATTCTGTTGTATTAACTGTCTTAACATATACGTCATATTCACATTACTATAAATATTATAGTTACTGTTAGGCTTTGCTTGCATCTCTGGAAGTGTGTCTGTCTGTCTCTCCCTGTCCATCTGTGTGTCTTTTCTCTCTTTCTCTCTCCTTTTCTTCCTCCCCAACCGGTCAAGACAGATGGCCGTCCTCCACAGAGCTGGGTCTGTCTGACGTTCCTGCCTGTTATAGGGAAGGTTTTCGTTGCCACTGTACTCTACAGAGGAATTGTTGGGTCTATGTAAATCATAAATAAGTCATTGAGTGTGGTCTTTACCTACTCTGTAAAGTGTCCTGAGATAACTTTTGTTATGATTTGACACTATAAATAAAATTGAATTGAAATTGAATTGAATGATGAGTCCCCCAATCATTGCTTTTTCTGCTCGCTTTTGTGTCTCTGTTTTCTCTCACGGCAGTGAACTCCGGCAGGTCCACGTTAGCATCCGGTACGAGGTGGTTTAGCTATGTCTCAGCAACGATGACTCTATTGATCAATTGAGAAAACTGGCTCTTGATTGCATTTTTAAGTTGGAAATATCCATAGGATTTATGTATAAGACACACAATCTCTTCACAAGAAGAGTAAAAAAAGAAAAAAAGAGAAAGAGGTTAGGCAAGAGGAGAGGCAGCCGTCTCCTACTGCCCCAGAGTGGCTATATGATCTGCAGAACACCTGGATCGATGCAGTGGTGATGATTATATTGGATGCTTGTTTTCTACAAAACATGTGAATTGGTGCTTAAGAAATGTGTCAGGAAGACACAAATGGATGCCCAAGACATGCCATCCTTAAATAGTAAATATTGTAAATAGGTACCAATAATACACTGCTGTTATAAGTGTATTTAGATGTATTTTAAGCTTTTTATCTTGCCAATAAATATGTGTTTGCCGCAATTGACTGTCCCTTCCTTTTAATTATGATTATTATTTATTAGTATTATTATTATTAATACAATTTAATACATTTCATGCATTATTCAATACAAATTAAATATTAAAGCTGCAAGCAGCGATGAACCGGGTCCTCACACACAGTGCATGTCAGGGAGGTAGCTGGTCACTTCAATTTGGCAATTCATGCTAAAGTTAGAGCGACTTGGTGGGCGGCAGAAAACGGCTGCCATGCCATTACCCAACATACACAAAACATTCATCATGTTTCCCTACATCAGGTGTTGAACACACAATGTAAGTTTCATGTAAATGGGTTGATACTTGTAATTTTTCCTGCTGCCAGTAGATGCTTATGACTAAATATGGAGATACAGATGTGATGTGACTGTAATGAATCATGAGAAATTTGGGGGCATATTGGACAATGTATGTTGAGGTTACAACCACTTCCTGTTTCACAACGAAGGATGGTCACCACGACAACAGAATTTGATGAAAAGCCAAAAGCTACATGATCTAGTATCATGAGGTCTTCAGTATGTGCTGACCAGATTTCATCGATTTCCGCTGTGACAATGACAATGATGACGACAATGATTCAAAATTGTCCTACGTACGTATTTAGGACTTAGGAGGACTTTGTGTCCTGTATGTATAAGTATAAAACACGTCATTTCCTGTTACCAGCAGGGGGCGCTCTGACTATATGTAAATAATGTCACATAGATGTGTTCAAGCTTAGGGTCCAATCATGCCTGAGAGATTTGGGACAGATTGGACGATGTATGGCCATGATTTTAAAGGGTTAAAGACCTCTTCCTGGTTCATGGCATGGCCACGAAATTTGAGGGCAAGCTACAGCCAGGCTGATTGATGAAAACTCGTATGCTCCGCAATTTAGCGTCGGCCATGTCTTGAAGGTGTACAAACCAACTTTGAAGTCATTCTGTTGTTCGTTAGTGTACAGAGCAAAGTTTTGGAAAAAAAAACTCCAAAAATGACATGTTTAAATCACAATGGCGGACTTCCTGTTGTGTTTAGGGCATACCTCCAAGAGGATATTTTGTGTGTCTTTGCATTTTTCACATGCCTACCAATTTCCATACATGTAGGTGAAAGAACATTGAGGGGCTCGACTTTGGCAATATTCAAGGGGGTGCTATCGAGCTAATTTGCCATACCCAAGACTGAGACCCATAAAATATAAAATTTTTCACCACTAGTGATCAGTGTGCAAAGTTTAACAAAAAGGTATACATGTTTAGGGCCCTCAATAATGCGATTTAAGAGGAGGAAAATAATAATAATTATAATTATAATTAATAATAATAATAATGGTCCTCGCCGACTTCGTCGGTGCTCGGGCCCTAATGATAATAATAATAAAAATAATTATGATAATAATAATCATTCCAATTTTTACTTATTTTTTCATATCTTAAGTGAAGAACCCATAATGTAAATCTTGTAAATGTTTGTAATTTTTCATCCTGAAAATAGGGGGCGCTATTACTGAGTCTATATAGAGATGTTAGTGTGTACAGGCCATAACTCATGTCATGCATGAGAAATTTGGTGCAGATTGGACAATTTATGCTTAAGTTACAGCAACTTCCTGTTTTAAGGCGAAAGGCCTAACTTTGAAGCCAAGCTAAGGCAATATGGAGCAAAAAATAGAAAATGTGCCCAGTATCATTTTGTCAGACATCTCTTTATATTATACTGGCTGAGTTTGAAGTTGATCGTGTTACATCCCTAGGAGGAGTTCGTTGAAGTACGACTCTTGTCATGTATGTAAAATCTGGTGAAAAATGGACAATCTACTCTCAGGTTAAAACAATGTATGGTCAAGACAACAACTTCTTGATTTAATGGCGCCATGCCACGGCCAAACGGTGCAAGGCTGCTGTCTAGTTGGTTTTTGAATGATTTCGAAGTTGATTGTGTTGAATCCCTAGGAGTTTGTATGACACATGGAAAAGTGGAAAAATGGCCAAAAAATTCACTTTCTTTACAGTTTAGGATATTGCTGAAAAAGGCCTTTTTGTATGTCTAAAAGAGTTCTATATGCCTACCGGTTTTTAGGCCTTTTGTCAATCTGGTAGAAGGGGCTGTATTGCGCTAGCAAGTCAATTTGCCATGCCCATTTCTAAAAACAATGAAATACCTAAATTTTCAGAAGAAAAATAACATCAAAAAAAAAATAATAATAAAAAATAAATAAATAAACAGAGCAATTTCAATGGGGCCTTTGCTGGCCCGACTTTCAGTCGATGGTCGGACCCTAATAATAATTCCTACAGTATCGATAGGTTCTTAGCTTGCCTGACATTTGTCGGTGCTTGGGCCCTAATAAACAGAGCAATTTCAATAGTTCCCTCTCCAACGACTTCGTTGTTACTCAGGCCCTCATAAAAAAACAAAGCAATTTCAATGGGTCCCTCTCAGACGACATTGGTCAATGCTCGGGTCCTAATAATTTTAATAATTTCAATAGGGCCGTCGCTGGCCTGACATTCATCGTTGCTTGGGCTCTAGTAATAATCATTACAAAACCTTGCTGATGCTGTCGGCGCTTGGGGCCTAATAATAATAATAATAATCATTCTTATTACAATAGTGTACTCGCCAACTTCGTCAGAGCCCTAATGAATGGGTAGTTTTACACAGAAGCTGATGATCAGCAGGCTTTAAAAAAAGGGCTTCATATTTTGTTACTCATCCATATGAATTAATCATGCATAAAGAAGTCCCACACACTGGGAGAAAAGGAAAAGGGAAAAGTTAATTATCCCATGTGCCATACTTTTTGAATGATATGGCGAGCCTCTACGAAATTGTGATTTATTGTGTCCCCCCCAATCCTGACATCGGATCTGCACCCCTGCTATTGACCTCATGCAGCTGTGTGTGTTGATGTAGTAAGTGACGGGTAAATCAGCCAATCAAATGTTGCTATTAGTGCGTGGGACAAAAAACACATCACTCTACCAAATAGTCTCTTTGGCGCTACATCTTCAAGGAGGCCATTGACATTTAACTGGGTCAGCAAGCAGTAAAAGTTAAATCAGTAAAGACAAGAGAGAAGACAACAACACTGCAGTTAGCTTGATAGCATTGGCTCATAACGTTCCTCCTTGAAATGAACTCCAGTGCATTCAGTAATCGACTTGTATGGACTGCCTCCCAATATGGATGTAGCCGGCTGCTAAGGCTTGTAGCATTGTAAAGCAGTCTTTTTTTAATAAACTCTGGGTTCGCTACCTACGTTTTTGGTGCTTTGTTTTATGTGTAGGACTGTTATCATGCTACTGCAGTGGGTTGCTGCCATTTTGAGCAATATAAGTGGTTAAAAAAAGCTGTTTTGGATGATTCAGTGCACCGCTTACAACATCTGATCTCATCTTCAACCGATTATCCGTGGTCGGGTCGCAGGGGCAGCAGCTGTAGCAGGGGACCCCAAAATTCCCTTTCCCGGGCCAAATTAACCAGCTCTAACTGGGGGATCCCAAGGTGTTCCCAGGCCAGTGTGAAGATATAATCTCTCCACCTAGTCCTGGGTCTTACCCGAGGCCTCCTCCCAGCTGGACGTGCCTGGAACACCTCCCTAGGGAGGCACCCAGGGGGCATCCTTACTAGATGCCCGAACCACCTCAACTGGCTCCTTTCAACGCAAAGGAGCAGCTGCTCTACTCCGAGTTCCTTACGGATGGCTGAACTTCTCACCCTCTCTCCAAGGGAGACTCCAGCCACCCTCCTTAGAAAACCCATTACAACAGCCTAATATTTATTAAACATTGCCACAATTTATTGGGAAATATAACAAAATATATCACAGATTGCATAATCACTTTGAGGATGTAAAATGTTGGCTTAGTGCGGAAAGAAGTTGTGTTTTTTTATCCACAATAGCATGACTATGAAAATAGATGGTTATAAAAAGCAAAGGTAGGTTTTGTGTATTGTGGTGCCCCAGTGGCCCCTCTAGCAGTACCTCAGAGCTGATGTCCAAACATTTGCTGTGATGTGTGTATGTGTACTTTGGTTCTCCCTGTTGAGCTGTGTTAAACCTCTTTAGTACAGCTCATCTTCTCAGTTGTAGAGCTGCCAGTGTGGACACACAAACCCTGCTTGCTCTGACAGTGATGATCATGTCTGTGAATACTAATGTTCTGCATGTGTCTTCATCTTCTGGTGGCTAGAACAAACACTGGGGGAATGGGCTGCTACAACGAAGTTGTATAAATTGAATGATGTTACTCCGTTCTTATTAGGCCATTGAAGGTTTTGTTCTTTTTTCCAATACATTTGATATGAAATTCACTATTACAATTACAAACCAGTTCAGAAAATATAACTGGGTGGATGGATGATTTATTTTTCCATTACATTCCAATGCAATCCATTACAGCAGCAGTACATGAATGAACCACAAAGTACAAAAAAACCATTGTCCTGACCCTGATAAAACAATGTGTCCAATTTTTGATGAACATTGGATTGGATTTTATTTTTTTGGATCCAATTGTTGGATTTAGTGCTGTTATTCCATCGGAACATGTTGATGATTTCAGGTACTTTTTAACTTGCCAGAAGTTGTCATAATGACATATTCCAGTTCAGCCTGTTTACATAAATGGGTTTAACTTTGAACACCGAACCATACTAGCAATACCAAAGATCTGCCCAGCTCTAAATTGAAGTAAAGTGTGCAAATTAATATTATGGTTATAGGTTCAGAAGTTCAAATCATGCATCCAATGTGCATGATAAGTAACAAAAAATGTAATCCAATAAAGAGTCAAATGTTTGTTGTTTATGTAATGCCTGCTTAAATTCTAATTTCTTTTCTGTTAACATTACCATTACCATCCTGTGGGCCCACCACTCGCAGGAGGAACCACTTGGGTCGGGTGCGCTGCTGCACGGGTGGCAGTGAAGGTGATGGGGCCTCGACAGACTAGACATGGGCAGCAGAAGCTGGCTCTTGGGACTTGGAATGTCACCTCTCTGTCGGGGAAGGAGCCAGAGCTTGTGCGGGAGGTGGAGCGCTACCAGTTAGATCTGGTGGGGCTTACCACCACGCACAGTCTCGGTTCTGGAACCACCGCGGTGTTAGAGTTCACCCGGAGGACAAGAGGGTCGCCTCCTTACGCCTGCAGGTGGTAGGGGGGAAAACTCTGACTGTTGTTTGTGCATATGCACCGAACAGCAGTTCAGAGTATTCGGCCTTCTTGGAGACCCTGAATGGAGTCCTGCATGGGGCTCCAGTAGGGGACTCCATA
Source organism: Echiichthys vipera (assembly GCF_963691815.1). Classification (NCBI taxonomy): domain Eukaryota; kingdom Metazoa; phylum Chordata; class Actinopteri; order Perciformes; family Trachinidae; genus Echiichthys; species Echiichthys vipera. Next base: position 7,698,215 of record NC_139825.1, on the reverse strand, counting down.
GTTCTTCTGGGAGACTTCAACGCCCATGTGGGCAATGATCGAGACACCTGGAGAGGCGTGATTGGGAGGAACGGCCTCCCTGATCTAAATCCGAGTGGTCGTCAGTTATTAGACTTCTGTGCTAGTCATGGATTATCCATAAATAACACCATGTTCGAACATAAGGATGCTCATAAGTGTATGTGGTACCAGAACACCCTGGGCCAAAGGTCGATGATGGATTTTGTGATCAGAGGATGGGGGAAGATTCTGGACAGACCAGGTAAACCCAAATGACTAGTGCGGGTGAACTGGGAACGTCTGGAGGAGGCCCCTGTCCGAGAGATCTCGGAGGTTGGGGGCATTGAACCGGAGTGGGCAATGTTCAAAGCTTCCATTGCTGAAGCTGCAGCGGTGAGCTGTGGCCTCAAGGTCTTATGTGCCTCAAGGGGCGGTAACCCTTGAACACCGTGGTGGACACCGCTGGTCAGGGAAGCTGTCCGACTAAAGAAGGAGGTCTTCCGGGATATGTTATCCCAGAACACTCCTGAGGCAGTTGCAAGGTATCGACAGGCCAGAAGGGCTGCAGCCTCAGCTGTGTCAGAGGCAAAGCAGCGGGTGTGGGAGGAGTTCGGAGAAGTCATGGAGAAGGACTTTCGGGCGGCACCAAGGCACTTCTGGAAAACCATTTGACATCTAAGGAGGGGGAAATTGGGAACCGTCCAAGCTGTTTAAAGTAAGGACGGGACGCTGGTGACCTCAGCCGATGAGGTAATCGGGCGGTGGAAGGAGCACTTTGAGGAACTCCTTAATCCGACTAACACACCCTCTTTTGTAGAGGCAGAGCTGGAGGCTGATGGGGAATCATTGTCAATATCCCTGGCGGAAGTCACTGAGGTAGTCAAACAACTCCACAGTGGCAAAGCCCCAGGGGTTGATGAGATTCGTCCAGAAATGCTGAAAGCCTTGGGTTTGGGGGGGCTGTCTTGGTTGACATGTCTCTTCAACATTGCGTGGAAGTCTGGGACAGTGCCAAGGGAGTGGCAGACCGGGTAGGTGGTTCCTCTGTTTAAAAAGGGGGACCAGAGGGTGTGTGCCAATTACAGGGGTATCATACTACTCAGCCTCCCTGGTAAAGTCTACTCCAAGGTGCTGGAAAGGAGGGTTCGTCCTATAGTCGAACCTCACATTGAAGAGGAACATTGTCGATTCTGTCCTGGACGTGGAACAACGGACTGGCTCTTCATTCTCGCAAGGATCCTGGAGGGGGCCTGGGAGTATGCTCATCCAGTCTACATGTGTTTTGTGGATCTGGAGAAGGCATATGACCGGGTCCCTCAGGAGATACTGTGGGAGTTGCTGCGGGAGTATGGGGTGAGGGGGTCACTTCTGTGGGCCATCCAATCTCTGTACACCCAAAGCGAGAGCTGTGTCCGGATCCTCGGCAGTAAGTCAGATTCGTTCCCGGTTGGGGTTGGCCTCCGCCTGGGGTGCGCTTTGTCACCAATCCTGTTCGTGATTTTCATGGACAGGATATTGAGGCGTAGTTGTGGTGGGGAGGGGTTGCAGTTCGATGGGCTGAGGATCTCGTCTCTGCTTTTTGCAGATGATGTGGTGCTGATGGCATAGTCGGTCAGTGACCTTCAGCACTCACTGGATCGGTTTGCAGCCGAGTGTGAAACGGCTGGGATGAGGATCAGCACCTCTAAATCTGAGGCCATGGCTCTCAGCAGGAAACCGGTAGATTGCTTACTTCAGGTAGGGAATGAGTCCTTACCCCAAGTGAAGGAGTTCAAGTACCTCAGGATCATGTTCACGAGTGAGGGGACGATGGAGCGTGAGTTTGGCCGGAGAATCGGAGCAGCGGGGGCGGTGTTGCAGTCTACCACACCGTTGTGACGAAAAGAGCGCTGAGCCGGAAGGCAAAGCTCTCGATCTTCCGGTCAATCTTTGTTCCTACCCTCACCTATGGTCATGAAAGCTGGGTCATGACCGAAAGAACGAGGTTGCGGGTACAAGCGGCTGAAATGGGTTTTCTCAGGAGGGTGGCTGGAGTCTCCCTTAGAGATAGGGTGAGAAGTTCAGCCATCCGTGAGGAGCTCAGAGTAGAGCTGCTGCTCCTTTGCGTTGAAAGGAGCCAGTTGAGGTGGTTCGGGCATCTAGTAAGGATGCCTCCCTAGGGAGGTTTTCCAGGCACGTCCAGCTGGGAGGAGGCCTCGGGGAAGACCCAGGACTAGTCGGAGAGATTATATCTCCATACTGGCCTGGGAATGCCTTGGGATCCCCCAGTTAGAGCCGGTTAATGTGGCCCAGGAAAGGGAAGTTTGGGGTCCCCTGCTAAAGCTGCTGCCCCCGCGACCCGACCCCGGATAAGCGGATGAAGATGAGATGAGATGTTAACATTACTGGTATCAAAACCAATTATTGACATACCATTCAAGTTTTTTCACATTTTTGTGGTATTAACAGTCAGTTATTGATATCTAGAGATGGATATACATATTCAAGTTATGTATGTGTTTTAATAAAAATAAACTAGCCAATGGACATGGTTTTCAATACATATTGAACCATAGCCTACAATGTAAAAAAAATGGCACTCTAAGTGTGTCAATGTGTATGTACAGTATGTTTGGGGGCACTGAGTTGGGTTTTTCGTGTATAACAAGTGTGTACGTTAAGAGAATTGGGTTCAAGTAAGAAAAAACAGACGCCAGGTGTCCAGATAAGGATAACAAAATGCTGGTCAAAACAAATATGACACCATGCTACACTTAAAATAATTACCAATCATATTATAATAATATGATTTGTATTTATTGCATTTATATAGATGACGGAGTCCGACAGACAAAAGTTGAAGTGTGTAAAAATATATTTTCAGTCGTTCCGTCTGATCAAACCCAATTGACTGAGGATTCTGAGGTGAAGAGATCCAAATTTAATCAGACTTCAGCGGTTTTCTTCACAAGGGCTTTTCACGTCTTAAAAGTGTGATTTTTGAAAACAGTAATTTCGGAGGCTTTGTTGTCCAAGCCAAGGCAACATTTTGTGACAATTACCTGATTACTTAATGATGTAGTAACCATAATGTTTGATAATGTATAAAAAAAAACATTATTCATGTTTAGTCACTAGCGAAGATGTAAACCATAATAATTGTACTGTTCTCTCCATTTGTTTTGCGCTTGCGTGAACACAGATAAACAGACCCAACCAAACCAACCAAACTCCTTATTCAAGAGCCAGGGAAGTCAGGGGCTTGCTCCTTTAATATCTTCTCACACATAAGTCAGCATTTCTGACTGCATTGAATTTGATGTAAAACTAGAAAAGAAAATGTCTTAATAAACATCCATGTAAATTTCAGTATCAACATATCAAAGTATCAGCTGCTAAATATAAACTCAACAGGCTAGAAATCACGGCAAATTAGCAAGTAAGTATACACACATACTATTACTCTAATACACAAAACACCCTTAAAATATAAACACATTAACACATCAAACGTGTAAACAATGCGTAACACTTACAACCATTGCTTTCTGGGAGATTAACTGCATCGATGCTGCTTGAGACAATGTACACCCACGTTATTTTCCCCTGTTTACATTTTACTTCCTACTTCCGGTTAGTCTGGAGATTTTCAAAATAAAAGCGCTGCTATTACATATAAAGATAGGAAACGGTAAATTAACATTGCAAAGTCGTTTTGAGTGTCTTTTAAACATATCAAAAACATTTAGAGCAGAACAATAATTGTCTTTAATTCAGCATAATGCAATGTGAATAAATACGCAATCTATGAAAAGAGCAACTCTGTGTGTGATGGCCATCTTTAAGATTGTCGTCAATAAAGATTTAAAATCTAAATTACCTGCTTTAGGGTAAAGCTACTCTTATATTGTACATGAAGTCCACATCATGCCAATGATGCGTTTTATTGATCCTCCTTGACATTTAACCAGAAACCACAACAAAAGAAGAATTGAACCTGGAGGTTGTCGGACAGTCAGCCGGGGCAGAATGAGCTTCTTTAGAAAGGCTGACACATTTGTCACACTTGATTGACTGAAGAATCAGTAGCTGTAATATATATAAATGTATACATTAAACTTATGCATATGAGAGAGAGAGATCAAAGTTTCTTACAGGCAGACTCCTTTCCTCTGACACATGCAGCTCCCAAATGGTCTTTTGGTTTTCTCAATTCTTTTAACATACAACACGCTTATATACGCTTTTCCACTCACCCTAGAAATCACATACACCATTGATGTTACTGATTATTCTTTTTTTTTTTAAACCAACTGATATACTGTATTCTATTGACATGATGATGTCTCTCCAAATAGGTGCTTTGTCAAAATCAAATAATAATAAAAATATATATTAATATATATATGTATATATATGTATATATATATATATATATATATATATATATATATATATATATATATATATATATACATATTGAATGTAAGCATTAATTGTATTCATTTATTATGCGTTAATCTGAATTTATTAATTTACCTTTTATATTGCTCTAAGCTTGTCGCCCTGGAGGAGGTTGTGGAGCACAGGATGCTAGCAAAACTGCTGGTGATCATGGACAATGTCTCCCATCCCCTCCATAATACCCTGGACAAGCTTCTGAGCAGCTTCAGCAGCAGACTCATTCAACCCCGCTGCCTTAAGGAACGGCACAGGAAATCATTGACATGCACCTTATCTCACTTGCACATTAAAGTCCACATAGCACATTGTAATATAGTGTTTTATCTGCGATACTGTACTTGTATTTTATTCTATTTTATTGTTGTTCATATTTTGTATTTTATCTATTTATCTATCTATCTATCTATTATTATTTCACATATTTATGCATTGTCCTATTTAATTTACCATTTAATTTACTTAAATTATTATTAATTTCTAAATCCATCAATTTTTGCATTTATTTCGAATGTATTTTTAAATATATTATTTTAATTTTCTGTATTTCTTCTTCAATATGAAAATGAGGGGGAAGTCATTGTGTGTCACGGTGTAACCAGCTTTTCAGTTGATCAACATCAGAGTGGAGACTGCACTGCTTTCACAAAGGCAGCAACCAGTAACCAACAGACCATCCAACCAAACAACCAATCACCGAACGCTCAACTGTCTTTTATGGTAAATGTCATCAAATGGCCTAGATCAAGCTGAAGGTGAAGAAACACATATCGTTTTTTTGTCCGGTTTGCAAAATAAAGTGTTAACACATGGATTATTATATGGAAATAGTCATAATTGGATTACATTCACAGGAAGTATAAAGCATGTTGCCAGTATCGCTTATCAATTAAAAATAAAATACTACTTAATTAAAAATGTCTTTATTGTCTGATGGGTTGGAAAAAGAGAAATAAATAATTCCCGACAATGGTGCTGTTATAACAATTTCCTCCATACTGACAATGGGTTATATATTTTAGTTCAGTTCTATCCTAAGGTATGTCAAGTGTTGTTCAAGTTACTAAAAATTAGTTACATAGTTAGTAGTTATTAGCTTATTAGCTATTAGTAATTCATTACAGTTACTCGTTAATTCTCTCAAAATTAATTTAATTACTTCCATAAAAAGCATAAAATGGATTATTTACTAGGACAAGTAACTTGCATTACTTCTAAATATCTTCTTAAATTCAGTTATGTATGCGCCCATAGCTATATTATTTAAGTGTTGCTGTGCCACAGTGTGGGACAAGATAACGGTTAAATTATATCTACAGTATGATTGAACCCATTCTCACAATGATGGAAAGTAAGTAGAAAAATATCTACCTTTTTATTGTGTGCAGTGACTCTAATGCTGATTGCTTGATTTTCTCTGGATTTATTTTTTTAGACAAATGTGGCAAAAGCTTGAAATCATGCATGCCGTCTACACTTTGTACATGCACCTTTAGATGAACTAGCAAGTAGGGCTGAAACAATTCATTGATTAATTCATTGATTAATCAAGTAACTCGATTACAAAAATGCATCTAGGCAAAATCTCTGCCTCGATGATTAGTTTAATTCCAAGCGCCGCTGTTCCGGTTTAAGGAGGGCGGTTGCTGTAGTGACAGATAAACAGGAAGAGAATGCGTGACATTAGCTGTCCTCATGAATGTCTCTATGTTTAGTTTTTCATGAATGTTAAACATAACGTTACCTACCTGATCAGTCTTTATAGTTTTGTTTGAGAAAATGTTGTGTTTTGTACGTTGCTTGTTGTTACGGTAAAACAGGAAGAGAGCAACTTGCTCTTCATGATAATATCCATCTCTAATTCATTTTATAAATAAATCTATTTGTCTTTGAAACCTGTTTAACTAAGACGTGTGTCATGTAGAATTGTATGCACTACTTTTAATTGTTTAAATAGTAAAGATATTCATGGTAAGCTGCGAAGCTGCAAACCTGAAGGTTCATTTGAGATGCTGCTCAGCACTGTGTCACGGATTTCCAGTCAAATCTTAAGTTTCAAAAAATGCTCTCACTACATTAAATGGACTAACATCACCACACATTAATTCAACAGTGCGTATTGAATCCACAAGAGTCTCAGCTTTCCTGTCACACCCAATTTATGCAATTCAAGACTGTTTAGGGACCCCAGTATGCAGAAATATTAAAATATCCCATTTTTAGAAAGCAGTTTTGTCCCAAAGTGTCTGGATTATCATAAAAGGGGCATGGAGATTTGAGGGTACCCTAAGAACCCATTGTCATTCAGATATCTTGAGGTCAGACCCCTTTAGGGTTGCCTTCATTTTTCCTGGTGTAGTGAATCGTTTTAGCCCTTTTTTTGTATATGTGAAGCGATTTTTTAATTATTTATTATTTGACTGAAACCTGAATTGAAAGAGATGCATATTTGAGTGATATAAACACATAGAAAAGAAAAAATTATCAGCATTTTTTTATACAAAATAACAAAAATTAACAGAATAAAATAAATATATTTCCTGCTTAACTTAAAACTGTATAAATTAATATAAAACAACACAAAACAGAACATATTACACAATTAATGCAACAAGAAAAGTGCAAACAGAGTAAAACCTGTAAACATAAGCACTTGACTATATCCTACAGTTGTAGTCAGTCTATTTGTTTTTTTCCGTCTGTACTTCTTCTGAGCTCTTGCTGCAGCAAGGAGCTGTTTGTCTTTCAGTGCCACTCAGTAAAATTCTGAGCAAGACATTTTATAATTTAGAGTGACAAAGCGCTCTCCTTTAATTTATTATTCCATTTTGTTATTCATCTATGTATTAGTTTGATGTATTATTTATCTACTTAATGTACTCATCTAGCAATTGAACTTTCTTATTACACTTTAAATAATATTGTTGTACATTTCTCCATACAATTCAGACATTCATTGTACTTTCCCATATTAACCTTAATCAGAGCATTAAAATCATTATTTATATACCATATCTGCCTCTGGCGTTGCCTGGTGGACAATAAATTGGTCTGGGGTTCCCCTGGTTTTGGTGTCCCTTATGTTTCTTGTGTGGCAACTGCAAACCTCTGGAAGTGTGTCACTTTAGGTCAGTTAGTCCACCTGTAAAGTACTGTCGGCATCACTGCCCTTCATGCCGCTTTGTTGTCTTTTAGTATCTTCTTCTTTCTTCTTGGTACGTCGACCAATGAGATGAGCGGGATTCTGGATCGTCATACTTGTGTGTGAGTGTGCTGAGAGCAGGAGATGCTGAGAATAAGTTTATTGTAAATTTTCTTATAAGGCGCCATTTATTCATACATTCTATTGGCATTTTACATGCTATTTTTGATTCTCACGGTAATACGGGACAAAGTGCATCCCTTTTCAGCTCAATACGGGATGCATAATTTTGTTTCTGAATACGGGACAATTATGTTTTTCAAGGGACGGTTGGCAACCCTAGACCCCTTTAAAAATGTCCAAATTTTAGCCTAATTTTGGAGCCTTATTTAACCTAGCATGCTAGCATGTTACCGATATATTAACTCTGGCTTTAAAACGGAGCCAGTTACAGCCTGACAGACAGTAGGTTGGCCATCATTAAGTGTTATATCTTCTCAGGGCTGTTATCGTGGATGTACATGTTGTTGTCTCACTTTTATCATAGCACAGGTTTTGCAGCTCACACACAGCAAATCTGTAGCTCATTGAGGTGCAGCAAAGAGGATCTTTACAGGCATCCAGGGTTTTCAGCTGCTGGTCAGTGTGGGTGCTACTTTTCCTTCTGTAGATGTTGGCAGTGGCTGAAGTCCGATCTGTCCACTTCTTTACGAGTCTCTTATGCCTTGTTATCTCAGTGACCCTGTCCAAGTTACTGTCTACTTTACAGTTTTGTTCCAGCACCGATTTGTCTCCAACCTCTACCAGGAAAGGGCCAGATTATTTTGTTTTCTACAACTTAGAACCAAAACAGAACTAAATCTCCAAAAAAAAAACAGAAAAAAATGTGGGCAATTCAGCAATCTAATAAAGTGGGTGAGTAAACTGTGATCAATATTACCTGTCGTTACCTGCAGTTGTTTACCAAGGTAGTGTATCCTGTGCATTATAAGCCAAAGATGTCAATTAAGTTCAGACTAAAGTTTTGTTGTTTCACCGGTGTGCCCTGCTGTTTTCGACCAGTTTGAGCCTGTATTGCTGTCATCACTTTCAGATATAGTGTAGGGTCTGGGGCCTACAAACTGCCCCTCTGAAACCCTTCCCTCTCGCTCTCTCAAAGAAGTTTTAGATACTGTTGGTTCAAGTGTTCTTGTTCTTATAACACTTATCTCAGTTCAGGCTGTGTCCCAGCTGCCTTTAAACATGCTGTAGTACAGCCTCTAATCAAAAAGAAAAATCTACACCCTTCTGTTCTTTCTAATTTCAGACCCATCTCCAAGCTACCGTTTCTGTCTAAGGTTCTGGAGAAGGTAGTCTATGTTCAGCAGCAGTCATTTGTAACTCTCCATGGCATCAATGAAAAGTTCCAGTCTTGCTTTAAACCGCGCAAAAGTACAGAAACAGCCCTTTTAAGATTTTTTAATGATCTTATTTTAACTGTTGATGCAGGTAACTCTGCTGTCCTTGTGCTCCTAGATCTGTCAGCTGCCTTAGACACTGTGGATCACAGGATCCCTCTGTTATGATTAGAACAGTGCGTAGGCATCATAGGTGCTGCCCTGAAATGGTTGAAGTCTTATCTGTCTGATAAACACAACATTTCTTTCCACTGTTTTGCTGACGATGTACAAATCTATATCCCTTTAAAGTCCAGAAGTGAGGACTCACTGCAGCCGTTGCTTGATTGCTAATCAGATGTAAAAACTTGGATGGACATCAAGTTTCTCAACCTTAATAAAAACCAAACTTATATTATTATGTTTGGGCAAAATGTTCATGATTTCTCTGCTGGTTTAGAGCTTTAAAACAAATAACAAGCGAGGCCAAGACTAGTGTAATGTGGTGGCCCTTTCTTTTACCAGCTCAACCCTACTAGAAATTTCTTCCACCTTCGACTCTTAGCCAAGATTAAGGCCTATGTTCCTCCCAAAGATCTAGATAGATAGATCCATGCCTATATTTCTTCACGGCTGGATTACTGTAGCTTTTTGTATGTTGGTGTCAGCCAGTCGTTGCTTCGTCTCCTGCAGCTCGTGCAAAACACAGCCACTCATGACTGGTCAAAGAAAGCGCCACCACATTACACCAGTCTTGGCCTCGCTTGTTATTTGTTTTTAAAGCTCTAAATGGACTGGCACTGCTGTACTTAACTGAACTTTTACATTGTCACACTCCAGCCAGAGCACTGAGGTTGACAGATCAAATGCTGCTGGAAGTTCCAAGGACCAGACTGAAAACCAGAGGGGACTGAGTCTTTGCGGCGGCTGCCCCTAGGCTCTGGAATAGCCTGCCCTGGCATGTTAGATCAGCCCAGACCCTAGAAGTTTTAAAGTCCTTATTGAAGGCCCACCTGTTCTCCATGGCTTTTAATTCAGGCTGAGTGTTAAGGGTCCCAAGGATGAGGACCGTGGTGACAAATATGTTACCTGTAGAAGCAGGTGAAGAGCGGAGTAATGAAGACGCCATGCATCTCCGTTTTCCTCCAGAACGTGTCTCGTTTATTTTACACAAAAGAAAAGCCAAAAAAACACTACACAAGTTTTCACTATGCAATTCAGCTGGTTCTTAGTTATTAGTCATTTACATACAACTATTCCACAACCTCAGTGAAATATGTTCTCTTTAGCTATTTCAGTTTCTCTAATCATCACATTCATCACATTTCTTCTCCTACACAGGTATGTTCAATAAACAGTATCAGTAAATACATCACGTTTGTCTAATTCAGTATTTTACTGGAAGAAATCCCCATCCGCAGTGTATCATGAAAATCCAGCATGTTGGAATAACCCTTTAATTGCATGTTAGCTACACAAAAGTGCTCATAGTGCTTGTGCTACACTAGCTAATAAACTCAGTCACTTTTAAATATAACTGTAAATATTCACTTTAATAAAAAAGAAAGAAAACATAACCCGTTGTTTTTTTTAGAGTGTACAAAGGGCACAGACTCTCATTAACGAGGACTTGACCTGAATGAACTACTGCCGGGCACTCGGGAACTTTCTCCCGTTTCTAGTGCTTTTTACCCGTAAATAACTCAAGCAAACCATCTTAAACTCTCTTGTGAACATTTGTATGGATAAAAAGCGACAACACAAACAAAATTTTCTGGTTCTCACACCGTTTACCGACCTTTAGAAGCAGGTGAAGAGCGGAGTAATTAAGACACCATGTATCTCCGTTGTCCTCCAGAACGTGTCTGAGGTAGCAGCGGAAGGTGCGGCTCCTTTACCGTACCCCCCGAACACCTGGAGCAACCACAAATGTACTGCCCCACTGCTATTCAAGATAAAATGACCCCTTTCATATGGAATGAAAATAAATACATACATTAATGAAAGTGTCCCATAACACGTTATACAAAATAATATTAATGTGGCCATTCCCTCTCAGGGAATTGTATTGTATTGTTAACTGAGTTGTAGAGCACTTTGGTCGACCGTTGGTCATTTAAAATGTGCTCTATAAATAAAGTTTGATTTGATTTGATCTAAAATGTTGTTGGGCCGAATCAATCAGTCTGTGATAGTAAAATGAGACATCTTGTGGAGGTTGCAATGCTCAAAAAATGTATCACTTTTGTAAAGCAATAATTGTAACTTGCATTTTTTTCAGAAACATTTTGACAATGCCGAAAACAACATTATTATTGTATTATGCGTATCTATGAGATTCATGGAAAAAGCAGACCAACTGCACCCTCTTCAGCAAAATGGACCTCACTAAAACAGGCTGGAACTGTAAATACACAGAACACACTTCTCAAAGTGAAGGAGGAAACAGACAGTAGAGAGAGAAAGAAATTGCACTTGATTAACCTCTGGCAACCCCATTTTCTTCTGGGGCAACTGGGTGTTGGTTTCATTAAACAGTGACCCCACATGGTGACTGAGAAGTCGTCCTGACCTCGTGCCATCCACATCCACAGTACAGATAACAAGCTCTCCATAGGTACTGTAGTCAACAGTCAAATATATATATATATATATATATATATATATATATATATATATCATGGACACAAATGGTGAGAGCCTGGTGGAGAAAGGCCCTGCATGCAGGAATCCTGAATCAGACCAGATTGGGTTAAGACCCCAGCCTGTCCATCAAAATAGCAGAGGTAGGAATCTCTAGGCACCTCAAGATAAGATAAAAAATGTAAACATTCAGTGGTGGCTCATTGGCCATAATTCTCTCCTCACGCTCAGTTGCTGTGTGGCAGCAGAAGGCAAATGCAGGACAGTTTCTAACTTGTTGTTCTGCTTCTTCCATTGTTAGCTGTTTTAACCATTTAGACTAAAAAGACATGTATGCAGGCTGAAATTAATTGTGGAGTTTGGAGTAATCAGCCGCTAATTTATGAATTCCACTGAAACACTGCAACCTGTGCATGTCGGAGACACGGAGGGACTTCTGTCAGAGTCACATTATAACTGAGCTGTCTGGTGTGTGTAGAGGTCTGTGTGCTTTAACTGTAGCAGACTGGTTGTTTTCAGGTGATTTAATGAAAACATAAACTGTCTATGTCCACCTGTAATTACGCACAGAGTTGGGAGCTGCCTGGCTGGCTCCTTCCAGAAATTATATATGAGGCTGGCAGATTTTTCTGGTTTTCAGGCTATATTTAAATAACAAGCCCTAATGTCTAAACCAGTCATAGAGGCTCCAAAGTTAAATGCACCTAACAAATGATACTGTGTAAAAGATCAAATAAGATTTTTCTGTCTCGGAACAGTAACATTAGTAGGGCTACAATGTCCATCCTCTGAGTGGCATTACACAACAGGTCATGAATCATCCAAATTAAAAAGAGCTCATCTCATTGGGACTGCAAATGGCACTCAGCTTATTAGACTATGTGCAATTAGCCCAAATGTTGGCAACTAGGTGGTGAGAGGCCCTTTAATATCAATAGGGTTGATCTCCTGCAATACATCAATATCATCACCATCACTTGTTTGAATTGCACCTGTTTTGATCTCCACCCTAATAATGTATTGGGTTGGTGCAGAAATTAATCATTAATGTTCAAAAATGTGATTTGTGTTTGGGCTTAGAGTGGGTAAAAATAAATCAAGTATAAACAGTACAAACAAACCAACTTAATTGTAAGCATTTTATCATGTAGAAATTACACCATAAATTAAAGTGTCTAGTTATTAGAATGCATCATATGCATATACTGTAAAAACTATTTACATTTTGTTGTACTGTTTTGTAGTATATGATAATATTATTTTAGATATTTTATACTTTGTTGGCTTTTTCTTTTTAATTTACTGCATACACCTCTCTGGAAAGTGTGTCCCTGTGAACCTGAGGGCTGTGTTGTCTGGAGCCTGGTGCTCCTGGTAGGGTCTCCTATGGCAGAGTGGTCTAAGGCGAGGGGCCGGACTAAGAATGGTTCAGAAAGACACCATGGACAAACAAGAGAGAGGAAGAGAGACCCTGCCCGTTGGAAGCTTGGGGTCCCAGTCTGGAGCCAGGCCCAGACGGAGGGCTTGCCGGTGAGCACCTGGTGGCCAGGTTTGCCACGGAGCCCCGAAAAAGTGACGTGGCACCTCTCCCCTCTCTGTCCTGTGGGCCCACTACTCACAGGAGGAACCGCTGGGGTCGGGTGCAGACCAGACCCGGGAAGCAGAGGCTTGCTCCTGGGACGTGGAATGTCAATGTCATGTCTCTCTGTGGGGGAAGGAACTTGTGCGGGAGCTGGAGCGCTACCAGTTAGATCTGGTGGGGCTTACCTCAACACACAGTCTGGGTCCTGAATAGGGGCTGGACCCTATTCTTCTCCGGAGTTGCCTAGGGTGTGAGGCGCAGGACGGGTGTGGGGGTACTCACAAACCCCCGGCTGAGCATCGTGGTGTTGTAGTTTACCCCGGTAGACGAGAGGGTCGTCTCGTTAAGCCTGCGGGTGGTAGGGAAAACTCTCAATTCAATTCAATTCAAAAAACATTATGTGTGTTTATTTGTGCATATGCACTGAACAGCAGTTCTGAGTATTCAGCCTTTTTGGAGACCCTGAATGGAGTCCTACATGAGGCTTCAGGAGGGGACTTCATTGTTCTGCTGGGAGACTTTAATGTCCACACGGGCAACGATCGAGACACCCGGAGAGGCGTGATTGGGAGGAATGGCCTCCCTGATCTAAATCAGAGGGGTCGTCTGTTAGTGCTTTTCTGGCATCCCTGTGGAGGTTGGGGGCATTGAACCGGAGTGGGCAATGTCCAAAGCTTCCATTGCTGAAGCTGCAGCGGTGAGCTGTGGCCTCAAAGTCTTAGGTGCCTCAAGGGGCGGTAACCCTCTAACACCGTGTTGGACACCGGTGGTCAGGAAAGCTGTCCGACTGAAGAAGGAGTCCCGGGAGGCGGATGTAAGGTACGGACAGGCCCGAAGGGCTGCAGCCTCTGCCATGTCAGAGGAATAGCAGCGGGTGTGGGAAGTTCAGAGAAGTCATGGAGAAGGACTTTCGGGGGGCACCAAGTTGCTTCTGGAAAACCATTCGGCACCTCAGGAGGGGGAAACAGGGAACCGTCCAAGCTGTTTACAGTAAGGACGGGACGCTGGTGACTCAGCTGATGAGGTAATCAGGCAGTGTAAGGAGCCCTTTGAGGAACTCCTTAGTCCGACTAACACGTCCTCTTCTGCAGAGGCCGAGCTGAAGGCTGATGGGAAATCATCGTCAATATCTCTAGTAGAAGTCAAACAACTCCATAGTGGCAAAGCCCCAGGGATTGATGAGATTCGTCAAGAAATTCTGAAAGCTTTGGGTTGGGAGGGGCTGTCTTAATTGACATCTCTCTTCAAAATTGCGTGGAAGTCTGGGACAGTAACAAGGGAGTGGCAGACCGGGATGGTGGTTCCCCTGATCAAAATGGGGGACCAGAGAGTGTGTGCCAATTACAGGGGTATCACACTACTCAGCCTCCCTGGTAAAGTCTACTCCGAGGTGCAGGAAAGGAGGGTTCGTCCTATAGTCAAACCTCAGATTGAAGAGGAACATTGCAGATTCCGTCGGATGCGGAACAACTGACCAGCTCTTCACTCTCGCAAGGATCCTGGAGGGGGCCTGGGAGTATGCCCATCCGGTCTACATGTGCTTTGAGGATCTGAAGAAAGCATATGACCGGGTCCCCCAGGAGATACTGTGGGGGGTGCTGCGGGAGTATGGGGTGAGGGGATCACTTCTGAGGGCCATCCAATCTCTATACACTCAAAGTGAGAGCTGTGTCCGGATCCTCAGCAGTAAGTTGGATTTATTCCCGGTGGGGGTTGGCCTCTGCCAGGGGTACGCTTTGTCACCGATCCTGTTTGGGATTTTCATAGACAGGATATCGAGGCGTAGTCGTGGTGGGGAGGCTTTGCAGTTTGGTGAACTGAGGATCTCGTCTCTCGTCATCTTTGCAGATGACGTGGTCCTGATGGCTTCTTAGGTTAGTGACCTTCAGCACTCACTGGATCAGTGCTGAACACCTGGACAAGCGGCCAAAATGTGTTTTCTCAGGAGGGTGGCTGGAGACTCCTTGAGAGATAGGTTGAGAAGTTCAGCCATCCGTGAGGAACTCAGAGTAGAGCCGCTGCTCCTTTGCATTGAAAGGAGGCAGTTGAGGTGGTTTGGGTATCTGGTAAGGACGCTCCCTGGGCGCCTCCCTAGGGACGTGTTCCAGGCATGTCCAGCTGGAAGGAGGCCTCGGAGAAGACCCAGGACTAGGTGGAGAGATTATATCGTCACACTGAACTGGTAACGTCTCAGGCTACAGCAACATTAAGATGGTTTAGATTTGTGTACACTGTTTCTGTTAATAATTTTGGGATCCCCCAGTTAGAGCTGGTTAATGTGGCCCGGGAAAGAGAAGTTTGGGGTCCCCTGCTAGAGCTGCTGCCCCGAGACCCGACCCCAGATGAGCGGTTGAAGATGAGTGAGTGAGTGAGTGAGCGAGATTTACTGCACATATTCTCAAAGTATGCTATTCAGTTATCCCATGTCTCTCCTAGAATCCATCTTTCTCTTACTGTTTCTGTTATCACTTGATCACTTTCTACTCATCCAGAATCTATATTAAGCAGCACATTGTTTTCCTGCCTGCATTGATGTCATGATCGCTTCTCAGAATGATCTTTGGCAGTGAATCTCATTACTTTGACGTCGCAGTGAGCTTTGTAACTTTGTAGATATATTTCTGAATGTGAAAATGCTGCCAATTAATGATTACATTGTCATCTCCCCTAAAATAAACCGACTGACCGTCTAAATTACTTACAGAAGCATTTTAAAAGTTGATAGGTGTTTTGTTATGACTCTCACTGGCTGCCAATAAAAATAACTTCTTACATTTGCTTCCTTTAAAGTAACAATCAATTGACAAGAGTAAGTTATTGTACATAAAGGCTATGGTTTACTAATTTAGAGGACTGTTTCTGGAAAGACAATTTTTTACTGTGTTTAAACTCATCTTTTTTATATTGGTGGTGACCTTCACAAGCCACCCTTAAATTCACATTTAAACAACAGCACTCCTCAGACTAACAGATGACGTCCTAATTAGTGTGGACGATGGTACCCTCATTATTCTGAACTTGAGTATAGCCTTCATTGCAGTTGGCCACACAATCGTACTCAACAGAATCATGAACTGGGTTGGTTTATGTGCAACTGCCTTCAGCCGGTTTACAACTCATATGTCCTGTCAGCAAGCAACACAAACAAGTGTAAAAAAAACAAAAACTGTTTTATTCCATGGTTTTCTATTGGAATGTCATGAATGGCTTAGTGCCACAAGCCTGCAGAGTGCGATGTGGGGCGACATGCCATTTTTAAGCTAAACTTTTGTTGTTGCCCCGTTTCCTTCACAATATATAACTGCTGATTCATGAAGTTAAAATTAGCAGTTATTTATACAACATCTCCTGATTTCAGAACAAAAGCCTATATGAATTTGTTGTTGAAGCAAAACAGAAACACATAAAGCCAGAAGAGTCTCAAAGGTAATGTGTGTCTGGAGCACTCCATGTGTGTGTGCAGAACTGAGCTTTGGAGAGATGGTACTGTTAAACACATTTAAAGTTAACTGCTTTTCATGAGGATTTTACAGTTTCACACATTCAGGGCACGTTTAATGCATTCAGTGTGGGCAGAGAGAGTCGATGCAGTAGTCCGAGGTTTAATCTAATCAAAGACTTAAAGTAATTCCTGACAACTTCAGTTATTCAACAGCTCTCATGGCATGTGGGGTCCCAAAGGGGTCAGTCCTTGGCCCTAACTTCTTCAGTTTGTATCTAATACACCTTGGCCATGTCATTAGTAATTTTACCTCTGTGTCCTACCATTGTTATGTCAATGACAGTTGTATGCAGTGATGGGAATATCTGTGTTTAAAAATGTCAGTTAAAAAATGGGCGTTACTAACGGCGTTAGCATGTTACTATAATTATTATTAGCTAATTGAAGCTGTTTCATCAGAACAACTAGATATCTAAGCCGAGTAGCAAACAACTGCATAAATGATGATGATTGGCATGAGTAAAATTGCCTGGTAAGCCAATCAGAGATTAAAAAAAAATGTTAAAATCAAAGCAGCCTGGTTGCACACTCAACGACAAAAGTGTCTCTTCTTCTCTTTTGTTGGTGTATTTCTGTGGCAGAGTTACAGCGCCACATACAGGCCTGGCATGTGTACTACATAGTTTTGGGACTGCTCTCACTTTGTCCGACAGGCTACAGCAACATTAAGATGGTTTAGATTTGTGTACACTGTTTCTGTTAATAATTTATAGTATTAACTGTCCATTACGTTATAATATTATCTTGAATAATTCAGCATGCACATGCATTTTAAGTTCCGTTAATGAGGGGAGGAGGTTTAAAAATGTACTTGAACGTAATGCAATAGTTACATTCCATACTAACTAGTTACTTTTATAATTTGTAAAACAGTAAATAATTCAGTTACTTTTTGGGAGAAGTAACTAGAAACAGTAACTAATTACCTTTTAAAGTAACATGCCCAACACTGGTTTATAGCCAAAACACATGGGGCCCGTACGCATGCTTTCATGTGGTTGGGGTGCAGCAGGGTTTTTGTCTTTGTAGTGCATGTATGCTGCCAGTTTCACTGTGTGCATACTGAGTTTAAAATCACGTTTTTTATTGAATGTCTGTGTATGATGTACTTATTTTTTGTTAAATTATTTGTTATCTTTGCACCTATCCACTGTAACCTTGAACAGTAAAACTGATGAGGATATCTTGGTCAGTCCAACACATTTGGTGATCCTTCCTCTATAGCCACCACCAGGACAGTATGTCCCCTTGGCCATTACTTACTTACTACTGATTATGTTAATAAAGCCAAAGAAACAAATTAAAGTAGTCATTGATAATTGTGATCCCCAGAGGCTGAATTCTTATTTGCTGTGTGTGATCTCTTGACCTTAAAAACCACCACCAGGATGACCGTTTTACTTGTACAAAATAAGATAAGATAAACCTTTATTGTATTTATAATTAAGATTAAAACATTTTAAGTAAAAATAAAAAGTAAAACACAGAGCAGCTGGCCCTACAGTAGATATCTGCTCGGGAATGAGGGAACATATGTACAGTCTTTAAATAAATATGTACGTTTGTACATACTGTATGTACAGACTATAGAAAAATAGTCTTTCTGTGACAGTTTATCTATCAACTTCTGTATAGCAATAGATACGAATGAACATATATACAGTGTTAGGAAAGTTCATTCTCTACATGAACTAGTTCAAAGTTCAGTTCACAAATTTAAAATGAACTAGTTCAGTTCATAGTTCATAATTCAAAACTATGAACTAAGTTCGCAGTTCCAAAAATGAACTCGTTTGTCAATGATTGATAAAGTCTAAATAGGAGAACAGACAGCAATTATTTTTAAAGTTTCAACACTAAAACTATGCGTCAGATTTCATCGTCATATCCAATTTTGAATTCTTATCCAACCAGGGTTTACATTAGAGTTTAGGGGAGACTTTTTCCCCATTGTTGCTTTAACACTTTGCTGCTGTCCATTCAGTCCACACTAAGAGCAGCTGCAGCTTTCACACCTACAGTATATTCTCAAAACCATGAGGAAAAATCTTTTTTATGAGGAATTATATAGAAAAACAGGACAGTAATCCTTAAGGTGCAAAGGTTTTTAATTTGAATAATTTTCCATTTCAGTACATACTAAAAAGGAATACTGTACTCCTAGTTCAACAAATAAGTTATATGAATAGTAAAACCAGGAACCAGGCTGAGGTAGGAAATTAAGGTTGAACTTCAAATTAATGTTAGGAAAGCTGGGCTTTCCAGTTTACTCAAAGGCTGCAGGTCTACGACAATATACTGCACCACCAGGTCGTCCAGCTGTGGCTGGGAGATGACAGCGGAGCCGCTACTGTATGCAGTTAATGGGATTTTGATCGAGGATCTGTCTTGACTGTCTTTTAATTTTTATTTGCTTGCACATACCTTGAAATGCCAGGTGCTTCAGTTCAATGTGCCTTTTCAGGTTTGCTGTTGATGTGACTGAAGTGTGGATTTTTGTTTTTGAAAGCCTGCGAGCAAAGTTTGCACAGAAGTGTAAGGCTTTTCCTATCCTCACCATCCGCTATCACCTCCATGCTTTGTTTTGTTTTGATGACGTATGCTGCGGTGCGGCACTGGTGGCTGGTGTTGCCAGATTGGGTGTTTTTTTCCGCTCCATATCAAGGCCTGTTTACAGTGTGTTTAAGCCTGGGTTTCGCCTGGAAGGCTCTATAGAAATCTGGCGCCCCATTGAAAAAAGATTGAGAGAGCAGGCCATTCATAGACACCAGAATGAACGCGTCCACAGTAACGTTCATCAGGCAGAAATACAGTTTGTTCAGTTCACGTTCACTTAAAATAAACTTAAACTCCATCGTTCAATGAACCCGTTCAGGCACAACACTGCATATATATGAATGAATCATGTGCAAGTGTGTCAGAGTCTACATTGAGTTTCCCTATGATAATGGCCATAAATTATAGAATGTTTGATATAATTTCATTATAAATGTAATTTATGTTTGTTTTAGACAGAACATTTTGATATTCTTTTTACAGAAACGAAACAGAACAATAAAGTGTTGAAATAAATATAAATGTATTAAATTTCTTTTACCTATTGGAGCTGTCGTGAAAGCACTGTTAATATGTCAATATGACTGTCAAAAGACCATTCACTATCTCTTTTTGATGTGAACCACGCGTGTTGCCGTAAAAATAGGCAAGACCTCAAATCTCTAGATGTTCCACTTTCTACTTGCTGGTAAACTGACTATCTTGAAACAGTATTGAAGATACTCTTTGTGGTAAACTGACCTGGTAAAAGTGACTTTCTCCTGCTCAGTGACTCACAGTGAGCTAACAGTTTCAGGGGTGTGGTCACCCCAGCTCTAGTAATAATAATAATAATAATAATAATAATAATAATAATAATAATAATAATAGATCAATTTCATATAGCACATTTCTCAGTACCCAAAGATGCGTTACAAATAATAAAAATAGACAATCAAACAGGAAACACGTTAAACAACACTAGAACAAAAGATCATCACATTAATAGAAAAACAGAGGGTGGAAGATGGTGGATTTTAGTTGTTGTAGGTGATCCTGAAGAGATGGGACTTAAGCTGACTCTTGAATGATGGGAGTGTTTGAGTTCCGGATGGGGAGGGGCAGGGAGTTCCAGATGGTAGGGGCAGCATTTGCAAAGGCTTGGTCCCCCAGGGTGCGATATTTGGTTTTGGTGATAGGGGTGAGAAGGTTGGGGTCAGCAGGGCGGAGGCAGCGAGTGAGGGAGTGGCAATAGAGGATCAGTCAGGTATGTGGGTGCAAGGCTGTTGAGGGCTTTTTAGGTGGTGAGGAGGATCTTAAAGTTGATACTTTGTTGTATGGGAAGCCAGTGAAGTTCACAGAAGATGGGAATAGCCACTTAACACTGTTTCGGGGGTGTGGTCAGACCAGCTGTAGCAAACCAGTGTAGTGGAAACTTTTCTAGACTGGTCAGGATTACTGTTTCTTTTGCTACACAATGAGAAATCGTCTTTTTTTGTAACAGAACTTCTTGAGACCTTGATGCAAACACAAGCCTTTATTTACTGGGTATACCGCAGGGCGTCATCCGCTAACATGTGCACAGGCAAATATCAGGTTATGGCGCACAGAATACAAGAACAGGGCCTTTTTATAGGATTCTAATACATTGGTGTCTATGTGGAGTACACTTCAGATGATCATGTGCCCAACATAACACCTTAAAGAGGAACTACGCTAGCAGACGTCTAGCTGAACAGGCCGTCTCTGTTTTATACTATACTTTCTAAGAAGATGTGCCTGCTATTTGAGAAGTGCAAAAAGAGTTAATAAAATCACAGTTTCATAAGTACAAGTCAAAAGGCCATGCTACATGCACATTTGTTCCACAGAATGTTGCACAGACATAGTAAGCAAACATTGTTTTTAGTTATTTTTACCTTGCAACAAGCATCACATCTAGTAATAATTTTACCATTACACCAGCTTCAAATCTGTTTGAAGCGGCAGCTTCAGTGGCAGCTTCAGCGGCAGCCTTTCCAGACAAAGACTCAGGAAGACAAAGAAAAATGAGTCTACGTCGATGATTTAAGATGCTGAACTGTTTCTTCTACCATTTTTTGGTCAAGTGTATTAAACTCTGACATTACAGTTGATTTATTCCTAGGTGATTTTAGGGATTGCACCATTATATTATTTTGCTGATTTGTGTGGATATTTAGCCTTATAGATTTGATTTTTTCATTGAAAAAGCAGAAAATTCATTGCATTTTTCTGTGGAGGAAATTTGTTGGTGCTGCCTTATTGAGAATGGTACTACAGCTACATTCAGTCAGCCATGTTTCACTAAAATAAAAAGTCTAGATTATAGTTCATAATGATGTCATTTACTAACAAGGATTTGTTGGCTAGTGATCTGATATTGAGTAAAGCTAACCTTGTGGAGATAACAGGAGACACTGGTGAGTTTCAAGGTTGACAAGCTATACTCAATAGATTGGTAGATTTAATTAAACCCTTTTTATTTCCCACCAGTTTGTCCACTTTTCTGTTACCCATCATCACAGGGATTGAGAAGGCTGCCTGAACTCTATAGGGCCCTGACATTTCCTGGGGAAGATATCAGTATCGCAGCCTTGACCCAGCACATATCAGTCAGACTCAATGATATGATGATTCAGAGGTGTGTGTGTGTGTGTGTGTGTGTGGGGGGGGGGGGGGGGTCGAGTTGTCTTGAAATGGCCAGGGTTTTAACCAGTATGTAATTTTAAGCATGCAATTGATAGGGGTTGATCAGTAATAGTTTTATTTATTGCTGATTAGAAAACAATTTCCAGGACAGCATCAGTATTGAGCTTCAAATCAAATGGTTTTGATAACGACGAGAAAACAAACTATTTACACAAGTTTAGAACAATGAATACAACACATGAATGTAATGAACAAGAGTTTTCATACTCAACATAACTTGATTTCGATTTTTCAATCAATGTGATTTTTATTTTCTTTGGTTCTTTTTTATGTGTGAGTCTGTGTGTGTGTGTGTGAGTGAGTAAGAGAGCGAGAGAGCGTGTGTGTGTGTGTTTTGACAGCCCACCGTTTAAAAAAAAACTCTGACAACTTCACCTTCATTAAAT
Source organism: Echiichthys vipera (assembly GCF_963691815.1). Taxonomy (NCBI): domain Eukaryota; kingdom Metazoa; phylum Chordata; class Actinopteri; order Perciformes; family Trachinidae; genus Echiichthys; species Echiichthys vipera. The sequence continues at coordinate 7,675,879 of NC_139825.1, read as the reverse complement.
TGTAATATTTATACCACTACTACCTTTATTTTTTTATGGAATACAGCAAGAAAGTGTCAGACACAAGAAAAAGAAAACAAATCTCCAACAGGCAGAGACGCAACACGAGTCCCATTCTACCAAGCAGCAGGTCTGAATGAACCCACGTTTACAGGACTCTGCTGTTAATAAGTGAGTACAAACCAAAAGTTAAAACAAACCTGAAGAGACAGAGCGCGTGTGTGTGTGTGTGTGTGTGAGCGGAGGGTCCGGTCACAGCAGCGGAGCGGCGCTCTGACAAACATATCACAGTTGGAGACACAGTCGGCTAGTGAGGATTTTCATTCAATCCGAGCAAAGATATTGACGCGTATTACTTGTATCATACTTGTACTCGGCAAAAGTGCTTTATCCGTAGCGGATACTCGGCTCATCTCTAGACTGTAACTCATCCAGTACAATTAAACATTGCCGTCCTCTACTGTCCACCAGGGTCATTGGGAGAGTTCCTGAAGGAACTAGATGTCCTCCTTTCAAACATCCCAGAATATGGCCCTCCACTTGTTCTTCCGGCTTTCTTGAAGTGCTGACGCTTTTCTCTCTGCTCTCGCCTCTGCTTGCAATTCTGTGCTGATATTCATGCTTTCTTCTAAGATAAATTACGAGCAGCGGCTCCTGGATAACTATAAATCACTGGGACTTTACACTTTTTGTGGATAGAAGACTACTGCCATAATTAATTATTTTTTGCGACCTGAGTACTGCTCAACCTTGGCCTACCCATTGCAATAGCCTGCAGTGAGACGGAGCCAAAGCTAATTTGCAGCAAGATTCCTCCCTTTTCTGAAGACGACTACCACAAACTTCTCCAGAAGATTGCAGTACTGGAAACCAAACTGCTGCACTGCTGCAGGATCCTGGATCCCCATCTGACAAACTGGATCATGGTTCATCTGCTAACAACGAGGTAAGAGCAAAAAGAAACTCAGAAAGGCCACAGAGAAAGCTAATGCCTGGGCCTGAAACTCTGATTCGGGGGACTCTGCCTTGAAAGATATGAGAAACTTTGGCAGTAAGAACGCAAAAGTTCTTTGTTTTCCCAAGGACATGTTATCTGACATGAACGAGAAAATCATGGCTATCGTGAAGGAGCACCACACGGTGAAACGCATTATATTGCACATAGGGTCAAATGATTTTGTGAAACAGCAGTCTGAAGTACTGAATCAAGACTTTATTGATCTGCTAGACACAGTCAGCTGTCTGAACATTGAAGTGTCCGTCTCGAGAAATTCTCAAGACTTCTGAGTCTTAACACATGGCTTTCAGCTGCATGTGCCGTCCACTCAATTCTTTTTATTGACAATTTCAACTTTTTTGGGGACCGCAGACACCTTTTTAAAGCAGATGGATTATACCTAAACAGGATTGGAATAAGGCTTTTCATGTCAAACCTGTTTTATTTCCTACATCACTCATCTGTTCCCTCTGCCAAGGATATGAAACAGGAGAAATCAAATGACAATCACATGACGAAGCCAAAACAGAGCCTCAGTATGAAGAGAGCTTTTAGCATGATCAGGGAGGAGAAAAAGTCCCCTGCCCCCCAACTCCTACGCCCCCACCCCAAACACTATCCAGCTCCACCTTCTCTACACCCACTCTGTCCCCCTCCTCCCCTCTCTTTGAGTTCACTGACCACATGAAACAGCTGGTTACTGCTGGGACCAAATACACACTGATTCCTAGATTGCATCCCTCAAATAACCCACTGCATCTTTCCCCACTGACCCCTCTCCCATCACTCCTTCTAAGTCCAGTTCAGGCCAAATCACCAAAGACACATCATGCACCACCCCCACCTCGACGACGGAATCATCCTCTGTCTCAACAGCCTGATAACAACAGTACAGCACGTTCACTGACTTGTGTACAAAATACAGCAAGCTCCAACTGATATGACAAGGGGGCTAAAGAACTTCATTGTGTCATTGATAACCATGGATTTATTCAGCATGTAACCTAGCCCACATACAACAAAGGTCACACTCTGGACTTAGTCATGTCCAAGGGTGTGAGCATTTCTAAGGCTTCTGTGATTGATGTTTCTCTTTCTGATCATTCCTGTGTTTTCTTTGAGAGTGCTATCTCTGTGCAGACTGATGTTCAAAGAAAAGTAATCACAAAACGTAATATCACAGTAAACACCTGTGAAGTGTAGTTTGTAAAGTGTCCTGAGATAACTTTTGTTATGATTTGGCACTATAAATAAAATTGAATTGAAATGAATTGAAGCATTTATTCAGGCTTCTCCTCCACACAAACCCTCCCCTATAGGCCCCAGTAACTGAGCTTGTTGATAATTTCAATGTGAACATTAAAAAATATTATTGATACCATTGCACCCACTAAGGTGAAAGTGGTCTCTGGCAAAAAAAAAAAGTCTCCATGGAGAAATTCCACGTTGGTAAGAATAGAAACAAGGGAGTGTCGGAAAGCTGACCGCAGGTGGCAGAAAACAAATCTCCAGGTTCACTATGACTATAAAGAAAGACTTCAAATCTACAACTTAAAGCTCAAAAATGCAAGACAATCCTTCTTCTCAGACATAATTGCCAAAAACAATAATACTGCACATGCCTTGTTTTCTACTGTCGACAGGTTAACAAACCCTCCTGTGTCAGTGGCACCTGAACTGCTTTTCACCAGGGCCTGCAATAAATTTGCCTCCTTTTTCAATGACAAAATTAAAGAAAATTAGACAAACAACCAGTGCCTCCACATTAGGTGCAGGACATGTGCTGTCCATGTGTCCACCTAATGCTAACTTAAATACCATAGCACAATTTCATGTGATTTACCATAGGACCTGCTGCCTCGATATTCTCCCCACAGGCTCTTTCAAACTGCATGGCTTCAGATCTTCTACAGATTGTCTCTTCTTTCAGGTGTCTTCCCACAGGCCCTGAAAACTACTGTTATCAAGCTCTTAAAAAAGAACAATTTAGACACTTCACTAATGAACAATTATAGACCAATATCAAACCCCCCCCCCCCCCCCCCCCCATTCCTCAGCCAAAGCATTGAAAAAGCTGTTTTTAAGCAGCTGAACAACTTCATGTTAATGAACAGTTGTTTCTATGTCTTCCAGTCAGGTTTTAGACCACACCACAGCACTGAGACGGCTCTTGTTAAGGTCTTTAATGACATCCATTTAAACATGGACAATGGTCAAATTTCAGTCATAGTATTCCTGGATCTCAGTGCTGCATTTGACACAGTTGATCACAACATATTACTAGGCTGTCTGGAAAACTAGGTGGGACTTTCTGGCACAGCATTAAAGTGGTTTGAATCCTACTTGAAGGACAAGGACTACTTGTGTCAATAGGTAAATACACATCTGAGCGGGCAAAAATTACATGTGGAGTTCCCCAAGGCTCCAATCTGGGGCCTCTTCTGTTTAATATCTACATGATGCCACTGGCTCAGATCATGAAAAACAACAACATATGTTACCACAGCTATGCAGACGACACACAAATCTACATAACTATATCACCAGGCGACTGGTCAGCAAAATCATCAAGCAAATCAAAGATTGGATGGAGCAGAATTTTCGCCATTTAAACAAAGAAAAAAATTAAATTATTGTTTTTGGAGCTGTTGTGGAAATGGATTCTTCAATAAAGATCAACAAACAGGATCAGCTTTTTCTCCGTGGTTTATTTTGCCAAAGCATTTTCTTCTGCAGACAAAAATACGTTCATCCCCACATCCTCACAAGTTAGAGTCTAGCAGGGAATGACGATTTGCCAAATCTCGCACAGTCTTTTAGTTACAGGGACAGGACGCGAATAGCCTTGGTTGGGTGACGTCTTTAGACCAAACAAAAACATGCCTTAGACATTACAATTCTGAACATTCTGAACCTCTCTCATCACAAGGTCTCTAACACAGGGTACAGATGCACACATATGCCATTATACCATCATGAGTTAGCTATTTGCATTATCCATTAAGAATGTGAGACAGAGGAGACACTGAACTGCGTCTGACCTGACAAAACTATGATTATGAATTACAAATATCCAAAATTCCCACAACAGAGCCAAGGAAGAACGATCAAAAGTCAGCACCCAACTTCAAGCAGTAATGCTAAAAACCACAAACCAAACCAGAAACTTAGGTGTAATCATGGACTCAGACCTAAACTTCAACAGCCACATTAAAAAAATTACAAAGTCAGCCTTCTATCACCTAAAGAATATATCAAGGATTAAAGGATTTATGTGTCAGCAGGACTTAGAAAAACTTGTCCATGCATTTAATTTCAGAAGGCTCGACTACTTTAACAGTGTCTTTACAGGACTCCCTAAAAAGTCAATCAGATAGCTGCAGTTAATCCAGAACGCTGCTGCTCGAGTACTCACTAAGACCAAAAAAGTTGATCATGTCACTCCAGATCTTTACACTAGCTTCCTGTCTGTCAAATAATTGATTTCAAAATACTTCTGTTGGTTTATAAAGCACTGAATGGTTTAGGACTAAAATACATTTCAGATCTTCTGCTCAGCTATGAACCATCCAGACCTCTCAGATCATCTTGGACAGGTCTGCTCTGTGTTCCCAGAGTCAGAACTAAACATGGAGAGGCAGCGTTTAGTTTTTATGCACCACAAATCTTGAGGTGGTCTGCTGCAACTATTATTTCTTTTAAATCAAGACTGAAGACTTTTCTATTTGCCGCTGCTTTTCAGTAACTTGCACTGTAACTTCTGTAACTCTAACAATCTTTTAGGTTTTAAAAAACAACCCTTTATGTGTTTTAAATCTTTTATATGTTTTAATTGACCTTTTATATGTTTTAAATTTATATGTTTTATGTGTTGTTTCTCCCAATGCTTTTAATGATCTATGTGAATCATTTTGAATTGCCTTGTCATTGAATTGTGCTATACACTTACTCCCTCTCCACCTACTCACAAAGCTGGTAATCTTCTTGATCTCATATTTACCAGAAACTGCTCTTCCAACCGACCACTTCTTCATATCCTACTCTCTCCCACTTTCCCAATCTGACAACCCGTTCTCATCAACAGATACAGTACCTGTCAGTCGCAAAATCTGATCCCTCTCTCCCTCTCTGGCCTCATCCGTGCTTTCAAATGAAATGTAATGTAAAGTAATGTAATGTAAAGAAGCAAAAACGCCGCTCACGCACAATGTGTGGCCCGGTTATGACCTTAAGCAAGTAGTAATTTGAAACCTAACCAACATGTTTTTCTAACCTTACCTAAATCCAAGTGATGATCTCATCCCATTTCACATGGAGCTGTAAAAGCTGACGGCTGCATATTTTCTGATAAGAGCAAGAGAAAAAAGAGAAAAGGGAGGTGGTCTTTTCCCATACCTTGGGGGTCTTTATAACACCAGGGGAAATTTTAATGTGAAAACATCACATATTGTAACTTTATTACTGAACATGAGATACACCCAGCACCCTATTTTTTCCCAGCTGACTCCCCCTTTGTTTTGCTTAGGAAGCTAAATATGAGGGCACAAGGGTTATGTTGTTCTGGAATCTATGTTGGCCTATTGCACTTACATTTGCATAATGATATCAAATGTTTTAATGACAGTGCTTATACATACTGAAGCACTACTTAAGGCTTTGTGGGCATGCAGGTTGTCCTCTCTCTCGCCTGTTTCAGACTTTATGAATACAACACTGAATGTGGATTACATAAACCCTCCAAACTCTGCCTATTGTCTCCAGAAGAACAGTCCTTGTACTCGTTGTGACTTAAAGTTTACTTTTTTAACTTAATGCACCTGTCTTATTGGTTAACTTTGTCCACTCAACTACTTTAACAAACGTGCATGAATGTCAAGATAAAATATGTGTAGACACAGAATGACATGCTAAACTACAAAACAAGGTCTCATCAGTGAGTGAACCTTTTAAGGTATAAAGCAAAAGTGCCCAAATCTCTCAAACTCTACTGCTGTGACAGCTCAAAGACTTAAGACAAGTAAGCATTTTGTGGAACTTGAAATATTGCTTAAACCATCTGTTTGGTGTTTGTCCAGTCAGCGGGTGAAAGGAGAGGCACAATTATGTCATCTCATCTCATCTTCATCCGCTTATCCGAGGTCGGGTCGCGGGGGCAGCAGCTTTAGCAGGGGACCCCAAACTTCCCTTTCCCGGGCCACATCAACCAGCTCTAACTGGGGGATCCCGAGGCTTTCCCAGGCCAGTGTGGAGATATAATATCTCCACCTAGTCCTGGGTCTTCCCGAGGTCTCCTCCCAGCTGGACGTGCTGGAACACCTCAGTGAACGTGTGTTGACAACAGAAGACGCCATTGAAACGCATGAAAAACGTCTCAACGAGCTGGAGCGGTGACACGAGAGCCGGTTAATCGTAATAACCCTTAAATGATTTCTGTATCCTCTGGGATACAGACATTTGGCAGGCTGCAGGGGGGAGGGGCATTAAGTATCTACACTGAATATCATGAAAAAGTCTTAAGGGGGATGGATCAAGTACCCAGGTCATGTGACTTTATGGTGGCATTCAAAACTAAATTGATACTTTTATGTCAAATTTCAAAATGGCAGACTATGTGGACAGAGACACTGGCCATGAGGTAAGCATTGTTATTTTTCTTGTTGATTATGTTTTGGGGGGGATTTGTTTTTGAGAATATTGTTCTTTAAGGATCATTTTATGTATTCTTGTTGAAAAATAATGAATTACATTCACACAACTTTGATAAACAGGCACTGAATGTTTGTATCCTGGGAGATACGTTGTCCAGATAGGGGTATAAAAACAGGCATAATCACTCTCAGATAAACTTCTGTTTTGAAGCCTATACTCTACAGATAATCAATAATATAAAGGTGTTAAATATTGATTATACTTCATTTTACTCTTAAATGTGTATTACTGATTAATTCACCAGTGTACATATGTTCTCAGGGAATTTCTACCAGTTCTTTCTATGATACAAGAAAGAGAGAGGTGGCATCTGTTGTGTTGCCACCGGATGGTTCATCTGATTCAGATGAGGGAACGAGTGAAGATGAGGAAGATGAATTGTATACAGAGGGCCAGTGTCAGGACAGCAGCAGTAGCAGTGACCAGTTTAGTGATAGCTCAAGTGATGATGAGGCAGAAGAGGGAGCGAACCACAGTAAAAGAGGGAGGATGTTCAGGTAATTAAGTTAAATGTGTAAAGTAACTATAGCTGTAAGAAAAATGTACTGGAGTAAAGAGGATAACCTTCTATCCTAAATACGGTTGAGTGGTCCAGACGTGTAAAGCAGCAGAAAACAGAAATACAAGACACATTTATAAATAACAGAATACATATCCATAAATAAATGTTTAAATGTTATATGTAAATGTTGTGTCTTTTACCTTGGGTAATGAGGTTTCTGGTATCCAGTTCAGTATTGCACCCTAATAGCTTAGCTCATGGACGTGTAGTGTGTTTAAAATTAGAAATAGTTTGGTGGTTTGTATTGGTGATTGGGGGAAGGGGGGGCCTGTTTTTGAGATATTTTTTTTCCTTTTCAATAGGTGGAAAAAAAAACGAAATTTGAGCACCAGTCTACTGCTACTCCAGGTTGTTTCAGTGTACCAGATGAGCTATCCACTCCACTAACATACTTCTCCAAATTCTTTGACAAGGACATCTTTGAGACCATTGCAATTTTTATATGTGCTTGTCCATTTAAGGGACAAAGGAGAAAGTTGAGAACGGCAGGCCAACGGAGTTCGTTGCTAAGTTAGTACTGGAGCTACTGGGAGAAGAGCATTTCGACCACCCCGTGGACGTGGACCGGGCCCATCGAACCGCAGCGCCAGCTAAAGACAGGAAACCCAGAGATATCATCGCCAGGCTGCACCGCTTCCAGGTAAAGGAGCTGATACTGAGGCTTGCGAGGGAGAAGGCACCGCTGCAGTGCGACGGGCGTCCTGTATTTATCTTTCCTGACCGTCAGTAACCGTGAAGAAGCAGATGGCTTTTTCAACATATCAAGAAGTGCAGAGCCAGGAAAATACGGCGCGGCTTCAGGCATCCAGCAAGGTTCATGGTCACGGTAAACGATAACACGGCCACTTTCAGTACCCCGGCTGAAGCTGAGAAATTCCTGAGTCGGGTGGCTCACGACTGGGACACAGTCATTTGACGAGATCATGACTTGGACTGAATTTAGGCCGGTAATGTCAATTTCACTGTGATTTGGGTGAGGATAAATGCCTTATTATCTCATGGACATTTAAAAAAAATGTTATTCTAGGTGGTTTGCTCCGTGGTGTGGAGGGAGATAAGCAGTTACATGCTAACCTGGGCTTTAACCCAGTGCCAGTGTCTAGCTTTGACTTTGAGTTTGGGGTATGGTTTTATCGCTGGTGAGTTTATTTTCTTCCTGGGACGTGTTCATATGTTCAGGGACTGTTCAGGGTTTCAGCACATCTGTTTTTCTCAGTTTATTACGCATCTTTATTTGTCATTGTCATGTAACACGAAATTTTACACTGTAGACAATATCTATGCTAAGAGGTCCAAGAAAGCACAGGAGTGAAGAAATTACTCTAGCCAGCTGGAATGTAAGGGCGATGAAAAGAGGGAAAGTGTATGCTCATTTACGTTCACTCAAAGCTGATATGTATATATATATATATATATAAAAAACTACCACTAGGATATTAAGTCCTTCATGGGCATCTAATATTTTCCAATCAAATTTTAGCACAAAAGCAAGAGGAGTTGCAACCCTAATAGAGCTAGAGGTAGATATTTGTTTTGGGCAGCAGTAGCTCAGTCCATAGGTGACTCAAGTCCCAGTGTGGACCATAAATGGAGTGTGGACTGGTGGCTGGAGAGGTGGGCACTGCCAAGGTGCTGTTGAGCAAGGCACCGAACCCCCAAACTGCTCGGGGTGCACTCTCCATTAATTGCATGTAGATAGGTCCTGTTTGTGTGTGTAACCTGAATAATAATAATTACAGAAAGAAAAAATTGAATTTTCCCTTGCGGGATTAATAAAGGAATTCTTCTTCTTCTAAATGGGAGCTAAATTCAGTACCATTAACTTTGATAAATCTATATGGCCCCAATTTTGATGACCCCATTTTCTTTCAGAATCTTTTCAATACTATGTCCAATATGTCTAACACAAATATAATCTTGGGTGGAGACTTTAATTGTGTTTTGGATTCAGTCCTCGATCTGCAACACTCCCAAATTAATGTATCAAAAAGCAGTATCACTCTTAATAATCTGGTACAGTCCCATAATTTGGTAGACGTCTGAAGGCTCCTTAATCCCACAGCAAGAGATTTATCTTATTTCTCAGCCGTTCATAAATCTTATTCAAGGATGATTATTTTGTATTCTAAATTATTGTCTCTTTAAAGCTTAGTCTGAATCATAAACATCGAGAATTCAATTGGCGGCTAAATAATACTTTTTTGCTCTTTCCTCTCAAGCAAAATAGATCTTTATGTAGACATTAATGATAATGTTGAAGTTGGTGACTCTACACTATGGGAGGCCATGAAGTTTGTTCTCATATCTTATGAATCAGCGGAAAAAAGAAAATCATCATAAAGAGTGGATAACCAGCCTGAAGTACTGAAAAAGATCTCAGCATTAAATACGTGTACAACTATATACTGTCCAAAACTGTTTCGCGCTTGCTGGTTCAATTAAGACAAACATATTTTGAGTTTGGTGATAAACCACAAAGGTTACTTGCAAGCCAGTTAAGACAATCTCAGGCATCCAGGTCCATACACTCACTCAAGAAGGGTGATGGGTCTCCCCTGACGGACCCCTTAAAAAATGAATGAATGAAAGTTAAAGTTTTTTCTAGTCAGACAAGTTAGTTGTATGGTAAGGATGTCCTCTTACCTTTTCTTAGCTGACAGTTTCGGCTGTACTCTAGCCTTCCTCAGAGCTGCTGTTTCCTTCCGAGTATGACGTGTTTTATGAAAACACCTGACCGGGATTCAAAATAAAGTTCCCAGACCCGGTTGTGTCCGTTCCTCGCCCTGGTGCCGCTGGCAGAGAATGGTGACCCAGGTGTGTGGAAGCAAGTATGCCCCCTCGTCTCCGTTCATGGTGTTGCCCTCACGCCCCCGTATTTCTATGGCTTCCATCTTCTGTATCTGTTTGTTTCTGATGTGATGATTTTTCTCCTGTCCCAGTCCATGACGTTGTTGTTTCTTCTAATTCAATTCAATTTAATTCAATTTTATTTATAGTGCCAAATCATAACAAAGGTTATCTCAGGACACTTTATAGTGTAGGCATAGACCCAACAATTCCCCCGTAGAGTACAGTGGCAACGAAAACCTTCCCTATAACAGGCAGGAACATCGGACAGACCCAGCTCTGTGGAGAACGGCCATCTGTCTTGACTGGTTGGGGAGGAAGAAAAGGAGAGAGGAAGATAGAAAGACAAAGACAGACAAAAGACAGAGAGACAGACACACTTCCAGAGATGCAAGCAGCCAAAGAGTAACAGTAACTATAACAATATCTATAGTAATGTGAATATGACTTATATGTTATGGCAGTTAATACAGTAGAATAGTAGGAACAGGCACATCTAAGGTGATAGAATATGAAAATGATAATAATTATGACAAACATGATCAATGATGAGTAGGGGCAATAGCAGCTACGATACAGCAAGACATACCACTGAAGGTGTTTTTATGGCTACAAATTTTATAATTTATAAGACTAGTTACAGTTTAAATGACTAAAAGTTATAGAAGTAGCAGGAAACGTCATGCAGGACCACGGCAGCAGGCACCACCACCATCAGCAGAGACCTACACACAGGACCACGGCAGCAGGCACCACCACCATCAGCAGAGACCTACACACAGGACCACAGCAGTAGGCACCACCACTATCAGCAGAGACCTGCGAGACGACAAAACACAAACAACTCCGGGGAAGAAGTTTAATTAGTAACATGCATTGATGAGACATGAATGACACAGGAGGTCAGAGTATTAGGAAAAGTATTATCCCCCGGCAGACTAGGCTTATAGCAGCATCATTAAGCTGAACAAACTCAGCTTTAAAAATAACAACATAGCTGAGGGCTCGTAAGCCCTAGCTGTAAGCTTTATCAAAAAGGAAAGTTTTAAGTTTATTCTTAAATATGGGGACAGTTTCTGCTTCCCGCATAACACTTGGGAGTTTGTTCCACAGGAGACGAGCTGGGTAGCTGAAGGCTCTGCCTCCCATTCTATTTTTGGAGACTCTAGGAACGACAAGAAGCCCTGCATTCTCAGAGTGCAGCGATCTAGTCGGGTGATACGGTACTATGCGCTCTTTAAGATATGACGGAGCCTGATCAATAAGAGCTTTATAGGTAAGGAGAAGGATTTTAAATTCTATTCTAGATTTTTACAGGTAACTGGAGACTCTTAACAGACTTATTGGAGCAGCCTGATAATAAGGAGTTGCAGTAGTCCAGCCTAGAAGTAACAAATGCATGGACTAGTTGTTCTGCATCTTCCTGAGACACAATGTTCCTAATTTTCGCAATATTATGCAGGTGAAAATATGCAGTCCTTGTTGTTAATTTTATGTGAGAATCGAAGGACATATCCTGGTCAAAAATAACACCCAAATTCCTTACTGTGGTGCTGGAGGACAACACAACATCATCCAAAATAACAATTTATTTAGCTATTGAGCTTCGGAGGCCTTTGGGGCCAAGTACCATGACTTCAGTTTTTTCTGAGTTTAACATCAGAAAATTGCAGGTCATCCAGCTTTTTATTTAATTAATGCACATTTGAAGTTTATCTAACTGATCTGTTTCTTCTGGTTTGATCAATAAATATAATTGTGTATCATCATCATAACAATGAAAATTTATGGAGTGCTTCATTATAATATTTCCTAAGGGAAGCATATATATATATATATATATATATATATATATGTACATGGAGGATTTGTCATTAACATGTACAAACTGAGATCTATCTGATAAATAAGACTTAAACCAGCTCAGTGTGGTTCCTTAAATGCCAATCAGATGCTCTAGTCTCTGTAGCAGGATGTGATGGTCAATAGTGTCGAATGCAGCACTAAGATCTAGTAAAAAAAAAGCAAAGAGACAAGTCCTTTGTCTGAAGCTATTAGAAGGTCGTTTGTAATTTTTACCAGTGCTGTCTCAATGCTATGATTTGCTCTAAATCCTGACTGGAAGTCCTCAAATAACTCATTATTACGTAAAAAGTCACACAGCTGGTTGGCGACTAATTTCTCGAGGATCTTAGAGAGAAAAGGAAGGTTAGATATAGGTCTATAGTTGGCGAGTACCTCAGGATCAAGACTGGGCTTTTTAAGAAGAGGTTTAATTACAGCTACTTTAAAAGACTGTGGTACATAACCTGCTGATAAAGACATGTTAATCATATCTAATACAGGAGGGCTTACTAAAGGTAACACTTCTTTAAGTAACCTAGTTGGACTAGAGTCTAGGAGACAAGTAAAGGCCTTTGATGCGTAAATAGTAGAGGTTAATTTTTTGAGGTCAACTGTAGAAAAGCAGTCCAAGAATATATCAGGTCGTACAGTTTCTAAGGTTCCTGGGTTTGAAGAAAAAATTGGTGCGAAGCGAGTTGATTTCGTCTCTAATAGTTAACATTTTGTCATTAAAGAAGGTCCTGAAGTCGTTACTACTGAGGGTTATAGGAATACATGGCTCAATAGAGCTTTGGCTCTCTGTCAGCCTTGCTACAGTGCTGAAAAGAAATCTAGGATTGTTCTTATTCTCCTCTATTACAGATGAGTAATAGGCTGCTCTGGCATTATGGAGGGCCTTCCTATATGTTTTTAGACTATTTTGCCAAACTAAGCGAGATTCCTCCAATTTAGTAGAGCGCCACTTATTTTCCAATTTTCGCGATATTTGTTTTAGTTCACAGGTTTGTGAGTTATACCACAGAGCTAACTTCCAGTGTTTCATTATCTTCTTTTTTAATGGAGCAACAGAGTCGAGTGTTGTTTGTAGTGAGCCTGCAACACTGTCAACAAGGTTATCAATTTCAGAGAGACAAACGTTAGTGCAGTAATCTGGAAGATTAGGATAAGGCATTAGAGGTAAATGCAGATGGAATCGCTTCCTTAAATTTAGTTATAGCACTATCAGATAAACATCTAGTGTAGAAACCTTTGCCCAGAGGTGAGTAGTCCTGTAATATGAATTCAAATGTTATTAAATAATGGTCTGATAAATTAGGATTATGTGAAAAGACCAATAAGTCATTGATTTCCACACCATAAGCCAAAATAAGGTCGAGGGTGTGATTAAAACAGTGGGTAGGTTTATGTACACTGTGACTAAAACCATCAAATCTAATAGATAGATAAACGCAGTACTAAGGCTATTATTAACAACGTCCACATGAATATTAAAATCTCCTACAATGATTACTTTATCAGATTTAAGGACTAAATTTGACAGACACTGAGAATTCAGATAGAAATTCAGAGTACGGACCAGGAGCATGGTACACTATAACAAGTATAATTTGCTGCACAGTTTTCCAGGTTGAATGTGAAAGATAAAGAACGAGACTTTCAAATGAATTATAATTTAGTTTAGGTTTAGGGTTTATTAATAGGCCTGAGTCATAAATAGCTGCAACGCCTCCTCCTCGACCACTGCCTCGAGGAATATGAGTATGAATATGTGCAGGACTCGATAGTCAGGTCATGTTTGCAGATAAAAGTCTTGACCCTTCCTGGTTAGGGTGCAGGCCGTCGTGTCTAAAAAGCCTGGGTCTTTTAAAAAAAGCTGTGAAGTTGTCCTCAAATGGTATACTCTTCCCCAGGCAGTATCCTTTAATGCACAAACAAGACTTGGTTTGAGTCAGCGGACCCCGGCTCCTGGGTCAGTGAGAGCCACGACCGGCTGTGTGGACGGATCCCGGAGACGAGCTGGTGCGTGCACTGAGCGAGGGGAAATCCTGCAGGCTTAGGACGTCAAACCTGTTATCCAGTGGTAGATCCGGAGGCGGAGGAGGGAGAGATGGGCGAGCCCCAGTGCCCCTGTTCACCACTGACCAGGGTTCCCTCGGCTTGAGTGGAGTTGAGCTCGGCACCCTGTTGCTGCCAGCGGGACTCGGTGAGTGTTGGTGCCGGAGATCCTGTGGTGATGGAGGCAGTCCATGGCAGGGTGGTGTTGTCGGCAGCCGTCATGGTACGGTCACCAGCGCCGGAAGCCTTAAGATGGGTGAGGAACATCACCTGAGTTGAGGCGACGTTGGAAAATTCCAGGAGGATTCTGTTCTTCTTCTTGAGGTCAGCCTTCAGTCCAGAGACGTTCTCCCTCAGCTTTGAGAACGTGGGGAGACAGGACTCGCACACAGCCATAACGTAGCAGCCGTTGCGGGGAATCTGTCACCCCGGGACACAGAACCGTCACAGGGAGGTGAGTTAACTAAGTTAAAAACAATATTTTCCGGAGCTGAGGTGGAGGTGAAATCAAGCAACGCTGCGCAAGCGTATGCGTAGATGACATAGACAGTACAATGCAATGCAATACAATGCGATACAATACAGAGCGATACAGACCAATACCAACATAGACCAATACAGACCTCTTGGTGCCGGAGCAGTTCAGCCAGACCAAATGCAAGGGCAATTTGGTCAATCTTCTTACTTCTGCAGAGAAGGTTGACTTCTGCAATGTTCCGTTATGGCTGATTTTTTGTTTTCTTGTTCTGTTATGTGTTTCTTTGTTCTGGTAAGCCTGTCTGCTGTCTCTTGCTCACATTCCCTCTGATGTATGTTTTATTGCACGATTTGCATGGAATCTCATAGATGATGTCACATTTCTTGTCTGGTGTTATTTTGTACAAGTTTTTTGTATGGTTTTATGGCTGTGTTTATCTGATGTTTTTTCATGGCGCGTTGTATGTATTCTGTTGTTCCTCTGACGTACGGTAGTGTTATTATGTCCCAATTTCTATTTTCGGTTTCTCTTTTTTGTTTTGTTTTCTTTACTTTTTTTCTTCTGCTCATGTTGGTTGGCTTGGCTTGAGGACATCCTTACCATACAACTAACTTGGCTGACTATAAGAAACTTTAACTTTCAAAATGGATAAAGAAGACATTCGGAATACAGTCGATCTAAAATTAATGAATGTTTTGCTTTCCTTGCTTCCTGCTTTGCTACAGTGCGGACGCTTTTCTGCTTGCTCTCGCCTTTGCTTGCATTTTTTGCTACTATCTGCTACTATTTGCTTCTCCTCAATAAGAAACAAAGAGCAACAGCTCCTGGATACTTACAAAACCAGTGGGATTATATTTCTTTTAGATAACAGAGGCATTTTTCAATATTTTTACGACTTCCTCAACGCTAGGCAGGGAGGCCTACCATTCAAGATAAGCCTGAGCCTGTGCTACAGTGCTAAAGGTAATCACCAGAAGATGCCTCCCTTCTCTATGGAAGATTACCACAAACTACTACAGAAGATTTTGCTGCTGGAAACAAAAATTAATCGGTTAGAAGTATTTATAGAAGTGAATGGATATTGTGACAACAATACCACCCTAGCACTGACTGAAAACAGTGGACAGGGGCATGCCAGAACCCAGCAAACTAGCAACGATGAAGCTACGAGGAAACGGGAGGTCCCTGTACAGGGTAATAAATCTACCAGCGATAATCCTCCCTGGAACACACTTGGGGCAAAGCCAAAGAGAAGACCACCTCCCTGCGACAAGGGAGAACGGATAACCGGGAGGACCCAGCGCCCCGATATCTCTGATCTGACCGGTTGGCCTGCGCTACCATCTCTATCCAGGCATAGCGCTTCATCAACTCCCCTGCCACGGAGGACACAGCAGCGGACAGCTGAGAAGAGGAAAAGTACCAAGAAACTTCCCCAGCAAGCAAGTGTTCAACTAAAGAACAGGTTTGCTCCACTGTTGTCGGACAATGGATCCCCCTCTGATTGCCTGAATAACCCACCATCACCACGCAGAAGGGTAAGACCTGCTAACTTAAAACCACCGAGAAAGCTAACAAGTGGGCCTGAAAATCTGATTGTGGGTGACTTTTCTGTAAAAGATATGAAAAGCAATAATAACACCAAAGTACTCTGCTTTCCGAAGGATACGGTGTCTGACTTGGAAAAAAGAATCCTGGATATTGTGGCTGCACACCCAAATGTGAAAAATATCATTCTGCACATTGGTTTTAATGACATTGAAAAACAACAATCAAGTGAGCTGAGAGAGCACTTCAATAAACTCTTTGAAACAGTCAGCGCTGTGAATGCTGAGGTGTTTATCAGTGGTCCTCTACCCCCGATCAGGAGAGGAGCTGAGAGATTCAGTCGACTTTACTCGCTGAATGAGTGGCTCTCCAGCGTTTTTCTTGCTAGTTCGATGCATTTTATTGACAATTTTAGCTTTTTCTGGGACCGCAGGCATCTTTTTAAGGCAGACGGACTTTGTCTAAATAAGCTGGGAGTAAAGCTTTTCATGACCAACATGTCTTACTTCCTGCGTCATCCATCTATCATCACTGCCAAGGACAACAGACAAGAGGAACCAACGGAAAAGACAGACACAACACAGCTTATCATGAACGTCGAAGGAGGACCGCCATTGCAAAAGGAGAGCGCTGACCATGAGAGACACCGGAGCAAAGAGGAGACGTGTCCATCCCCCTCTACCTCCCCTTTCATTTCAAATGGGCGTGAAGATCCCTCCCCCACACCCCCCAAGCCTAAATCCAGGTCTCCATCCTTCTCCCTTCCTCAAGTAAGCCTCTCTCCCCCCTTATCCCCTTTGGAGTTCCGGGAGCTACCCCCACCCACTCCCCGCCCTACTCCTATTTTTACTCCCCTTGACCGACCTCAGCGATCCCCCCCTCAGCGTCATCTCAGTGGCACCTCCCTCCCACCTCCTCCCCCCCCTCCACGAAAGTGTGCTTCACAAACCCTCAGCCCTACTCCGCCCCTCTTACGTAAACCCCCTCTACTCCCTCAACGTCCACCTCCAGTAGTTCATTCCAGCTCTGACGCTGCCCACTCCTCCCCCCCCCCCCTCATGGCCACCCCCGCCCCGCCCTGACAGCAGTCCTGAATATTATTGATACAAAACAGGGTTCAGCAGTAGACCACATTATCAGCTGGGCCCAAGGCTGCCTACGTCAATGCTTGGCACCTTCTACATTCCTGTTGTGACTACCAAGAGAGAGAACATTGGGAAACGTAGACACCCTGCTAACCTAAACAATCTCATTCCTATCCTCTCCAAATCAAAGTCAACATCGAAGCCTGTCAATAACACCATCAGGATGGGTCTGCTCAATGTTAGGTCTCTGAATAACAAATCATTTTTAGTCAACGATTTTATTACTACTTCCAAACTTGATTTTATGTTTTTAACTGAAACATGGCTGGAGCAATATAACAGTGCAAGCATTCTGATCGAGACATCACCCCCCAACTATAACTTTATTGATGTATGTAGATCTGGGAAAAGGGGGGGAGGGGTTGCTGCTATATTTAAAAACATATTTCAGGGGAAACAGATGTCACTTGGTGATTTTACATCATTCGAATACCTGTGTGCTGTGTTGAAATGCTCTCCCAAAATTCTTCTGTTAATTATTTACAGGCCACCTAAATACTCAGCAAATTTTTTCGATGATTTTACCGAATTATTGTCTAGTATCTCCACTGACTTTGACTGCCTAGTTATAACTGGTGACTTTAATTTTCATATTGGCGATTCGAATGGCAAGGGTGCAAAGGAACTTTTTACTATTTTAGATACATTTGACCTGTCTCAACATGTGAAAGAGGCTACTCATTGTAAAGGACACACCCTGGACCTGATTATCACAAAAGGTCTCAATGTTTCTGATGTTCTTGTGACTGATCTTTCATTGTCTGATCACTTCTGTGTTTTCTTTAATATTTCTTTAATTCCGGAGACACAAACAGAATCAAAGAATGTCAAAAAGCGCTACATCAATGAACATGCTAATGTACTCTTTAAAAATTCCATCTCCTCGCTACCACCTCTAAACCCATGCCATGCTGATGATCTTGTAAACAACTTTAATTCCAAAATTGTGAATATCATAGATGTCATTGCACCGGTTACAGTTAAAACGATTTCTGGTAAGCAAAAGGCACCCTGGAGAAAAGCTGCTGTTGTAACAGCCCAGAGAAGAGAGTGCAGGAAGGCTGAACGAATCTGGCGTAATACAAAACTTCATATTCACCATGACATCTATAAAGAGAGGCTCCAGGCCTACAATTTAGTCTTAAAAAGTGCTAGAGAAACATTCTTCTCCAATATCATAAACAGCAACACTAATAAGGCCAAAACCCTATTTGCAACTGTCGACAGACTGACCAACCCCCCAACACAAATACCAGCCGAACTCCATTCCACACAGAAATGCAATGAGTTTGCATTCTTTTATACTGATAAAATTGAAGGCATCAGACGTGCCATCAATATCTCAAACAAAAAAGTTGGATCACCACCCCGTTTAGGCCAAAATAACACAGCAATGATGGCAAGCTTTAATGCCATAGACTCTAAAACTCTAGTGGAAACAGTGACCGATCTAAAGCCAACCACCTGCTGTCTCGATGCTTTACCTACCAACTTCTTTAAGAATGTTTTTGACTGCCTATCAACAGACGTATTGCAAATAGTTAATAACTCTATTCAATCGGGCAATTTCCCAAAGGCCTTCAAAACTGCAGTCATTAAACCTCTTCTAAAAAAGCGGAGCCTAGATGCCTCTATTATCAACAACTACAGACCAATTTCAAATCTACCATTCATAAGTAAAATAATTGAGAAAGTTGTACTGCAACAACTAACTCACTTCTTGGCTTCTACTGGCTGCCACAACAACCTCCAGTCAGGATTTAGACCTTTTCATAGCACAGAGACGGCCCTTATTAAAGTTATAAATGACATCCGTCTTAACACAGACTCTGGCAAAACTTCAGTACTAATGCTATTGGACCTCAGGCTGCATTTGACACTGTCGACCACTCAATACTTTTGGACAGGTTGGAAAACTGGGTGGGGCTCTCAGGCACAGTCCTAAACTGGTTCAGGTCATATCTACAAGATAGGAACTATTTTGTTTCCATTGGCGACTTTTTATCAGAACAAACCAACGTAACGAGTGGAGTCCCCCAAGGTTCAATCTTGGGGCCGACTTTATTTAATATCTATATGCTCCCACTAGGACAAATCATGCAAAATAATAACATTGACCACCATTGCTATGCCGATGACACCCAAATCTATGTAGCGCTATCACCAAATGACTATCGCCCCATAGATCTACTGTGCCAGTGCATTGAGCAGGTCAAACACTGGATGTGCCAAAATTTCCTTCAACTAAATGAGGATAAAACTGAGATAATTGTTTTTGGTGCTAAGAAAGAAAGGTCTAAAGTCATCCAACACCTTCAATCACTGTCCCTGAAAACCTCAAATAAAGCCAGAAATCTTGGGGTTATTATGGATTCTGATTTACATTTCGACAGTCACATCAAATCAGTAACAAAATCGGCCTACTATCACCTTAAAAATGTAGCAAGACTTAGAGGGCTCATGTCAGCTCAAGACTTAGAAAAACTTGTCCATGCCTTTATAACCAGTAGGCTAGACTACTGTAACGGTCTCCTTGCAGGTCTTCCCAAAAAAACTGTCAGGCAGCTACAGCTTGTTCAGAACGCTGCTGCTAGAGTTCTAACAAAGACCAAAAAATGTGAGCACATTACACCAATTCCTAAATCATTACACTGGCTTCCTGTACGTCAGAGAATTGATTTCAAAATCCTCCTGCTCACATATAAATCACTTCATGGTCTAGGGCCGAGGTATATCACTGATATGCTCCCACTACATAAGCCTTCTAGATCACTAAGATCCTCTGAGACCAATCTGTTAGTGGTTCGCAGAGTAAACTCAAATCAAGGGAAAGCATCTTTCAGTCATTATGCAACAAACAGCTGGAATAAACTTCCTGAAGATTTGAGACTTTCACCCACTCTGACCACTTTTAAAACTAGACTGAAAACTTTTATGTTCACCTTAGCTTTCTGCTAAATCTTCGCACTTTTAACGTCCGCACTGTTTTGATTATTGTCTATGTTTTTATTCTCTTTGTCTTCCTGTAATGCATTTGAATTCATGACATGTTGTGCTGTGAAGCACTTTGAGTCTGCCTTGTGTATGAAAAGTGCTATACAAATAAAGCTGCCTTGCCTAATTTTTATCAGTCTCAGGGAGGATCTGACCCCACTGAATATGGAAAAAATTTCAAAGATCTGGGACTGCCTCGCCCGGAATTTTGGATATTTGTAATTCATATTCATAGTTTTGTCAGGCCAGACAGTTCAGTGTCTCCTCTGTTTAACCTTATCAAATGACTAGTACATAGCTTGTTTGTGCTTAATGGATAACGTAAATAACTGCCTCATGATAGTGGTATGGTATAATGGCATATCTATGCTTCCATACCTCCTGTCTCTCCCAGATAACTCATGACTGTTTTTTATGGCCTGTGTGGACCCTATGTTGGAGACCTTGTGATGAGAGAAGTTCAGAGTGTTCAGAATTGGAATGTCTGAGGCATGCCTTGTTTGGTCTAAAGACATCACCCAACCAAGGCTTAGCTCGTTCTGGCTCTTCGTCTAAAAGACCAAGCCCCGGTTGGATCGGCGTTCATTCCTGCTAAACTCTGGGCTTTGTAAGGAGGCAGGGCGAACGTATTTTTGTCTGCAGAGGAAAATACTTTGTCAAAATAAACCACGGAGTAAAAGCTGTTGATTTGTTGATCATTATTGAAGAAATCCATTTCCACAACAGAATCTTCCTCCTCATTAGATGCAGGCATACATTTGAATGAGATAAAAGAAGTGATTTCCTCTCTCCCCGGCAATAAGGCAGCAGGACCAGACGGCTTTTTTTTTTCACCTATACTAAGAATGCTTAATCACTCATTGATAGTCTCTAAATTGCCCCCTACTCTATATAAGGCCAATATTTCTTGTTTTCGATTGTTGTAGAACCATTAGCAGTTAGTATTAGACAAAGTCGGTTAATATTTCTATGTAGTGTTTAGTGATGGCTCAGTAGTGTTTTTAATTTTGATTGACTTGGGGCACGATTTGACAACAAAGTCTAATTTTGGGCACATATTGAACTGTTTTGAGGTGAAAGTTTGGTTTTGCAAGAAGAGTCTGAGGTTTTGTGAATTTAACTTGAGAATTGGGGTTTTTGTTCACAATTTAGAGAAAAGGAGAGAAGCTTTCAAGAAATCTGTCTTAGCAATCGAGAAAAACTATAATCTCTCATCCCCAAGTCTCCATACCTCAGGTTTTGACTTTAATTAGTAACTTTGACAGACTCTCTGGATTTTCCGTTAACTGGGATAAGAGTGAGTTATTGCCAATCTCTAACAAAGTTGATATGAAATATATAAAGTCCACTCCTTTTAAAAAGGCATTTAAAGACTTCTCATATCTTGGTATAATTGTCACAAAAAACACTGAGGACCTTCTACAAAATAATTGGCATAGTAAAGTGGAGCAACTTAAACAAAGTATAAATTATTGGAAGACTCTTCCGATTTCTCTTGTAGGAAAGGTTAATGCAATTAAGATGATTGCACTGCCACATTTCCTACATCTTTTTTTTAATCTCTACCATGTTACATCGCCCAGTACTATTTTAAACAATTAGATTCAATTATTTTACCTTTACTTTTGAACTACAAAGCCATCAGGATCTCCAAAAAACACCTATGTAAACCTAAAAATGCTGGTGGCTTTGCTTTGCCAAACTTTAGAATGTATTGCAGCTCATTTGTCTTTACTTGCTTGGTGGAGGAAAGTCACCCCCCCCCCCCCCCCCCCTCCTCATCACACTCCTGCCCTGCCTGGTTACGGTTAGAACAATCGCTATGTAACAAGACCTCCTTGCTAGCATTGCTCAACAGCCCCACCAAAATAAGGAAGTCACAGTATAAAAACAGCTTTGTAATCAATGGTACACTACGCACATGGGAGCAGATAAAACTCAAGGCTCCAAGTGTATATTGATACTCAAATCTGTGATTATCACGCTTTCATGCCTGGCCTAAATGATATTGCTTTTTCTGCTTGGAAACGGAAGGGTATTAATAACATAAATGATTTGTAAACGATGATTTGAAATTTTGACTCATTTACACAGCTACAAGCCAAATATGGAATACCTGCCTCAGGATTTTTTCAGGTTTTTACAGATTAGAGATTTTGTAAAAAAAAAAAAGTACCAAGCTTTGAAGTTTTGAATAAACACTATTCTCTGGAGACTATCAATAGTCTGGACCCGGCCACTCATGGGGAAATCTCTGTTTTCTATTGAATGCTTCATGATGGAGCTCCAGCAAATTCAGAAACTTATAAAAAGCATTGACAGATGAGTTGAATATGGAAATAACTGATGAGATTTGGGAAGAAGGTCTGCGAAACATACAAAAGTGTTAACACCAGGCACAACCTAATACAATATAAAGTCCTCCATAGACTCCATTATTCACAAGAAAAGCTACATACATTTTACCCGGATGTCCCACCAACATGTAACCGATGTAAATCATCGATAAGTGCTCTAGCACATTCATTCTGGGCATGTAGTAAACTTAATTTATTTTGGTTTGTTTTTCTAAGGCTTTTGGTAAAAATTTGGCACCAAATCCTCCGGTCACCATTCTAGGGGCCACAAGTGTCCGTTCTTCAGTCAATAAATTTGAAAGAAGAGTAGTTAAGTTTGGCATGGTGATCGCTAAAAAGCTGATTTTACGTGTGTGGACAACGGATTCTGTGCCTACTTATAACTTATGGTTGGGAGAATTATCAAACACTTTACGTCTGGAGAGACTGAGATTCTACAATGAAGACAGAGGGGATATGTGTGATAAAACATGGGACCCAGTACTGAA
The DNA here is from genome assembly GCF_963691815.1 of Echiichthys vipera. Lineage (NCBI taxonomy): Eukaryota > Metazoa > Chordata > Actinopteri > Perciformes > Trachinidae > Echiichthys > Echiichthys vipera. The sequence goes on along the minus strand of NC_139825.1, from coordinate 7,652,854 downwards.
CAACCTTAAAAATGTGAGCTCATAGGCACTGGCTATTGTACAAAGCCTCACAGTGCGAACAGGAACATGATCTTGCATAAGTCTACCAACCTATTTAACTATTGTTTTCTGTGCTCTTATATTCTGTCTTTTGTTTACACCAATTTTATGACCATGACATATTGTTGTAATGTATGGTGCTGTGTTCTTTACTTTTTATTTTTTCCCTTTTTTTCCTCTCTTCTCTTCTTTATGGAAAATCAATAAACATATAATTAAATTTTTTCCTTGAACTTTCAAATATTACACTTACCTAATGTGCTAAAGGATATATTTTTTTATATTTTTTCAAAATAAAAACATTTCTGTTGCATATTTAGTACATATAGTATTTGAAAGTGTATTTTCTTCTATTTGAAAAGAGTATTTGTATTGTACTGTGGTGGCGGAAAACTTTACAGTTGAATGTGTTTTTCACAGCTGTGGTATGTGAACACCTTAGTAAATATTCACAATCCAAAAAAAAACAGACATCCCATCTTACTTTTTTAGCATTTTAGTTTTTGTTTTGCTAGTAAATAAAGGAGAATGTCAGCAAAGGTCCTAAGACGGACTCAAGTCGAGGATATTGGCCCTCATTTATCAATCTTGCATGAAAACGGGCGCAGATCTGAGCGCAGAATTGGTCGTACGACAGGACACACGTGTGATTTATGAAACATTCGTATCTGACTAATCTCAGCGTACGAATGAGCGGGCCTTGATAAATGCGGTGGCTGAATTCGATCATCATTAACATGTTACGCCCTTAAATATTCCTGGTTCGGAGGCCTCGCCCACTGAGGTCAAACATGGCGAGAAGAAACACTTGTAAGAAAAGAAACTTTTCCGACACACAGATCGGCATCCTGACATCCGAGATGGAGCAAAATAAAGATGTGCTTTTTGGCAGTCTTAAGAGTGGAATAAAAGGGGCCCATAAAAACGCTGTATGGAAAAGAATAACGGAGGCAGTCAACCCAAAGCAGCGCTCCACTGTGACCCTTGTGCGTGTGTGCGCACTGTTGAACCTGCGCTCCTGCTCTGTAGCGGGGTTTGCCAGCGGGGTTATTAGGTATTCCATTAGAGGATAACCTTTGTCACCTAGAAGAAACATACCAAAATGTTAATCATCTGATATCTTGTTTGATTTAATGCAATTTATCTAGGGTAGCCACTTACCGAGGAGATGGCTTTGGCTCTGCAGTGCGCCTTCCTGCAGCTGCGCGCCAACACATTCATTGATTCATCTACAACCGCTTGTCCCTGTCGGGGTCGCGGGGGGCTGGAGCCGAGCTGTTTTGAAATATAAAATAATAGCACTTATTTTCAGCCAGATTTTGCTGTGCTGCAACGCAAATCCACAGGCTCAAATTTGCGTACACGATCTCAGACCTGACGTGAGATTTGATCGTATCTCCCGCTCACATCCAAGTTGATAAATGCCGAAGTTTTATTGCAATTCTCCTTCAAGTTTTGTTCAGCATCACCTAAGAGTCTACTCACACTTTCTGTTCGTAACGTAGCGTTTTTGATCAGTGTGAGTCATAGATGGTCATAAGTTACTTTTTGCAAGTCCAAGTCAAGTCTTAAGTCTTTGAGGGAAGTAGCAAGTCCAAATCAAGTCTCTTATGGTTTTAATAAATGTTTGTCCACTCAGACTTGCCATAGTTGTTTTGCTGTTTAGGCAAAGCTGTTGTTTTACCTTTTGCTATTATTTTTCTCTGCTGTACCTTAAGGAACGCTTATCTATAAGTAAGCAGCTATATTTGATTTGAATATGTAACATTTTGACTGGTGAAACTTAATTAATACTGTTGTTAGTTCATTTTGATGCTAAGCCTGTCTATGGCATTTTCGTAACTATTAATAAAAGAAAAGTTTAGCACAGGCTATTGTTACAGTGTTGTGAAAACATTATGATTTGTACATTTGTCTCTTCATTTCTCTATCTCACTTCACTGAACTCTGTGAAATACCTGCATACAGCCGAGTCTTTTCTCGCTCCATGTTGTTGCTGGTGTTGGCTGAAAGTCAAATGGTATGCTGCACACTCACCGCTCATGACCTTTCATTGGATTGGTCGATGGATCTGGTTAATAATCTGATACTCAATCCAGCTAATTTGTCAATATCGGGATCAATATCCAATCTTAATATCAGATCGGTGTATCCCAAGTTAGCTGATATCTTTGTGAACCACAAAGTTTAATGCCTGTATGTCACCAGCGTGTTCCCTGTAATTCCCCAGATATATTTTCTCAAACAATAATAATTGTTATTTTAGCTCCTCTGCTTTGTGTCCTGAGGGCACACACACCTGTTTTTATTCATCTGAAACTAACAAACAGCTTTGTCATGGCAAATCACTGATGAGAATGATCACAAATTGGGCCACACAAGCAAAGTTTGCCGCATATTAAGGCTTCTAAGCCCAAATAGTTGCTATTAAGACTTACACATGAGCTTGACGTTCATTTCTACAATGACATGCTTGAATAACTGTCACAATCGCAACATGGCATAAACACCAGATGTCTGAACAGATGAGGATTTTCCCCCGAAGAAAGACAAGTGTGTGAAAGTGTGGATGTACCTCAGAGTCAGAGTTGCTGTTGCCTGATTGTGTACCTTCTTTATCTTTAATGATCTCCACCAGGAGAGCAGAGCCACGTCTGAGCAGGAGAGATTTGATTTGAGCACCACAACAGCATCTGATGTGCCAAAACTGCTATCAATAAGCAGCACAAAAACCCAAACTGCATCTCCACTGGAGGAATTGAAAAATATGCAAATGTATCCTGACAGATACTGTGTCTGAACAAAATGCAGTTGTGTGACATTTGGCTGTGTCGATGTAAAATATACTCACCTAAGACCATCTTGTGCCAATTTGATCTTGGCATATCAGATCTGAATATCACCATGTAAACAAGTAACAGCTGCTGTTGTGGGTCCAAAGTCAATGAGAAGCGGAACACAACAATCTCTAGAGACTTTTCGAACTGCAAACCTCATATATTTGGTGCTGTAGCCAGATAAACCAGAGGAAGCACATATTTACAGTATGTAGTTGGACAGATGGGTAGAGTCACTGTTGCCTGAGAACATACCTATGGGCCTGGGTCTGTTGTCCTGTAGTCAGGCTCTTTGTGTAGCTAGTCCATAAAGGCTGTGATTTTCAGTGTCAACCAGTAGTCAAGCTAGTATCATAATATTGGAGCTTCAGTTGGGAAGAGCAGGCATCTTGTCACACCGGTAAATTGTCACACTGGTTATATGAATCATAACTTCAAAAGATGAAACATCAGACCAGGTTAACTGCAAGGACACTGAATACATTAGTCATTACTCAGGCTCTATTATTCATTGCTCATCTTGGTAAACGGTCTTGCTAAATTTCACTTTCGAAAAGCTCCATCCAAAATAACGACCCTGCAATCAAAGCATGTACTGATATTCTAATTGATTTAAAGGGACCGCTTCTGTGCATTTGTTGTCCATTGTAAAATTAATGAAAGTTAGGCACAAATTTGAATCCTCCTAGCTTCTTTAAATTGCTAATTGCGAATAATTACAGTCCGCCGATACAACCACTGAGTAGGTAATGGGGGTCTCTGTGTGGGCGGTTATACAATTTCCCACTTATTAAATGCTACACCATTCTCCTCCCTTGACATTCACCTTCCTCACTGAGGGGGTATAATAAGCAGGCCTATTTTTCAGAGATGTCTGCCTTTATTCACATTGACCACAAAATTGCTGTTATGAAGTCATTCAAGAGGATATTTTCAGGATTCAAAATGAAATTGGATTTATTTGTCAACTGAAATTATGTTTAATTATGTATGAAAGTATAATCAAACTGCTGAAAATTATTTTCATAATTGTATTTTTAATGGATATGGTAGTATTATGAGTCATACAGTCAAAATAGATCCCCCTGCTGTTCCTTTCCAGATGTCTTTGTGTCACACAATCACAAATCACAGTCTGTAGTTTTGTGGTCTTGTGCCTTCCAAAACTGGTACAAATTGCGGTATTATTGCTAATCTCAATTATTCATACAGCTTTAAACTGAATTTAGCAGATGCAATTAAGAGCAGACAGGAACAGAAGGTTCATCTGTTGTTGTTTTTTACGGAAAGTTACCAATTTCAACCACAGCGAGTCCTCTCTGTACACTCCTGTCTTGCTTTACATAAAGTACCACTTTACACTGCAATCTCTTTTGCTTTTTTCTTATATACAGTCAATCTTATATCTATTTCTACATTCTAGGGGTGTAACGAAAAACATATTTATACCAGGCCATTTAGCCTCTGGCTCGGCTCGCACGTGCACAGTAGCAGCCAGTGAGTGAGAGTGCGGCAGTGGCAGGCATTGGCATCAAGGCATAGCCGCAGCATAGGACGCCCGTCACCCCCGCAAGTGTGGCTGTGTGGATGGATGGCTAGCAAACAGAGAGTGGATTGCATGGCGAATGAAAACATGAAACCGGTGCTTGCAGACGTCATTCAAATCCCAAGTGTGGGATAAGATTCAAGATTCAAGATTCAAGAAGCTTTATTTATCCCGAGGGAAATTATTGTGCAACAGTTTCGATACAAAGGCGGAAAAGGATCAGAGTAACAATAAGCATAAACATAAATCAAATCAAAATAAAGCTAACGTCAGATAAATCAAGCAATGAACAAAGTGTGACAGAGTGCAACAGACGCCGTGGTTAAGCGTAGGTATATACAATATACAACAATACGTAGCGTGCAGTTTAGCAGCAGATAAAAATAAGCAGAATAAGTACAAACTAGATAAGTGAGAAGGAGCGATAAGTTATAAGTGTTAAAAATGTTTAAAATGTAGCAGCATGTCCTACAGAACTAAGTGACAGTATGGCACAGTGGAGTGTAGCAGCATTTCGTACTTCAGTCAGTTACAGTAAACCACAGTGAAATGTAGCAGCATGTCCTAAAGCACAGTAAGTGTATCAGCAGATAGTTACAGTAAACCATTAATAAATAAATAAAGTGATGTTCTGGTCATATAAAGTGACAGTGTAGTATAGCAGCATTACTTACTGAAGTAAGTGACAGTACAACTGAATAAAGTACAACTGAATAAAGTGGTGCAGTGATGGTATAAAGTGACAAAATGACATTTTCAGGATACAGTGTCTCCACTGTTCCTTACCTGACCGGGGGGAGATGAATTATAAAGTTTGATGGCCGCCGGAAGAAAAGACTTCCTCCGGCGTTCAGTGTTACACCGTGGGAGAATGAGTCTATGGCTGAATGTGCTTCTGCTGGAGGTCAGCAGCTGGTGGAGAGGGTGAGAGTTATTGTCCAGGATGCTGTGCAGTTTAGACAGCATCCGCCTCTCAGACACCGCCACCAAAGAGTCCAGTTTGACCCCCAGGACGGAGCCAGCCTTCCTGATGATCTTAATGATCCTCTTTGCGTCTGCTGCCCTCAGTCTGCTGCCCAAGCACACAACAGCAAAGAAGATGGCACTGGCTACCACTGACTGGTAGAACATCCTCAGCATGGTGTTACAAACATTGAATGACCGGAGCCTCCTCAGGAAATAGAGACGACTCTGGCCCTTCTTGTAGACAGCCTCAGTGTTCTTGGAAAAGTCCAGTTTGTTGTCCAGGTATACTCCAAGATATTTGTAATCCTGGACAACATCCACAGTCACGCCGTTGATGGAGATGGGTGTGGGGGCAGATTTACTCCTGCGGAAATCCACCACTAGCTCCTTAGTCTTGGTGGCGTTTAGAATCAGGTGATTAGCTGCACACCAGTCGACAAAGGAGTCCACAACGCCCCTGTACTCCTCCTCCTTCCCCTCACTGACACAGCCAACAATTGCAGAATCGTCAGCAAACCTCTGCAGGTGGCAGGACTCAGGGAGGAACTGAAAGTCTGAGGTGTACAGGGTGAACAGAAATGGGGAAAGAACAGTACCCTGTGGAGCTCCAGTGCTGCAGACCACGGTGTCAGACACTCCGTCCTGCAGTCTGACATACTGTGGTCGACCCGTCAAGTAATCCGTAATCCAGGAAACCAGGGGAGGGTCCACCTGCATCGCCGTCAGCTTCCGTCCCAGCAGAGCAGGCCGGATGGTGTTGAACGCACTTGAGAAGTCCATGAACAAGATTCTCACTGTGGTCCCCGCTCTGTCCAGGTGGGCGCAGGCACGGTTGAGCAGGAAGATGATAGCATCCTCCACTCCTAGTCTCGGCTGGTAGGCAAACTGTAGAGGGTCCAGTGATGAGCTGACCAGGGGCCGAAGAAGTGAAGGGCAAAAGGGCAAAATCAGGAAGGAATTGAGGGGGAGGTGTCAGCAGGGTTGGAGGTTTGGAGGTGGGTGGTTGTAGAGGAGCCGTGGGGAGGTGGTCCAGAGCCCTTTCATCAAATCTGTTGAAGAACAGATTTAGCTCATTGGCACGTTCAGTACCACCTCCTACCGTCTGGCTACCAGATGGTTTGTAGCCAGTGATGCTCCTCATGCCGCTCCACACGTCCTTTAAGTTGTTCTGCTGGAGTTTGTGCTCCAGCTTCCTCCTGTAGGTGTCTTTGCTCTGTTGGATCCTCTCTTTCAGCTCCCTCTGGACCTGCCTCATCTGCTCTCTGTCCCCCTCTCTGAAGGCCCTCTTCTTCGCATTCAGCAGGACCTTGATGTCTCTGGTGACCCACGGCTTGTTATTTGGGAAACAGAGTACAGTCTCTGTAGGAACAACGCTGTCCACACAGAAATTGATGTACCCTGTTATGCAGTCCGTGAGATCATCAAGGTCCTCCCCATGTGAATTACAGAGCAAATCCCAGTCTGTGAGTTCAAAGCAACCCTGTAAAGCTTCGTCAGTCTCCTGTGACCATCTCCTCACAGTCCTGGTGGTCACAGGAAGCCGCTGGACTTGGGGCTTATACAGGGGCTGCAGATGGATGAGGTTGTGATCTGATCTTCCAAGAGGAGGAAGGGCAGTGGAGCTGTAAGCCTCCTTAACATTAGCATACAGCAGGTCCAGTGTCTTGTTTTCCCTGGTGGGACAGTCCACAAACTGCTTGAAAGTGGGCAGTGTTGCAGCCAGAGTGATGTGGTTGAAGTCCCCAGATATTGCAATGAATGCGTCTGGGTGCCGTGTCTGAAGTCCCGCGACGACGGTGTGGATGACGTCACTCGCGCGCGCCGCGTTTGCAGTCGGAGGAATGTAAACAACCAGAACGATCACGTGTGAAAACTCCCTCGGCAGGTAGTATGGCCGCAGACTCACGGCAAGCAGCTCAATGTCCGGGCTACACACACGCTCCTTTACAGTCACGTGTCCAGGATGACACCACTTGTTGTTAATAAGAATAGCAAGTCCCCCACCTTTCCTCTTGCCACTCTCACGGTGACTCCTGTCCGCCCGAACAGTCTGAAAGCCGTCCACAGTTACGTTCGAGTCCGGGATGTCCTCGTGGAGCCACGTCTCCGTGAAACACAGCACACTGCTCACACGATACATCCACTGAGTCTTCACCAGGCCCGCCAGCTCGTCCATCTTGTTGGCCAGCGACCTCACGTTCCCCATGGTGATGAAAGGGAGAGATGGTTTATATCTCCTCTTCTTTTCCCGTTGTTTACGTCCAGCCTTACATCCCCTGTACTTTCTCCTCAGTTCTTTGGGGATTTCAGGCCTCTCCCGCATTAGCGCCGTTTGTGTTAGCGACAACGGCTGTTCACGGGTGTAAACAATGGAGCCGCCGCATTGTTGCGTCCAGACGGAGACGCGGTCGGCAAAAATAGTCCCAAGAATGAGACAAACGGACAAAAAACACGTAAGAAAGTTCACGAACATAGTTGGCTAAGGTTAGCACTACGACTTACAGGAAAAAGTACTAATAAAAAGACAGTAAAATAAGATAAAATAGCATAAAAGTGCGGAAAGGAGAGGGAGCAACTGTTGCTGGCTGCCGCTTTACACAGCGCCGGAACCGGGTTAATTCTGATCATGCACACACATTTAAAACAGCACCATCCAGGTGTTACTATGGTTACTATCACTGTTGCTGTGAAAAAAACAAAGCTGTGCAAACCCAGCTCCCAACACTATTTCAACAACTCCTACCTGGGAATTCAGAATGGACAAATGCCATAAAACAGGGGGGACAGCACTTGATAACCTTAGACACTAGGGGGCAGCAGTAAGCTTGAAATCTGCTCACAGGATTGAAGGAAAACACACTCTCCTACCATAAAGTGGGTTGCCAAGACAAAGTGGCACTGTCCGTATTTCTGAATGTTGACTCCACAGGAAATAAGCAGCCGAAGAAGTAATGTGATGCTGACAGTGACAGCTACAGATAGCTGAAAACAATACCCGAAATCTGACATAACTGTGTCTTGCCATTTTTCTGGTGAATGAAACTCACAGAACTCGATTTTGACTGGTGGACTGATATTCATCTTAATAATTCAGCCGATTCTCCTCTATGGAGCTGAATCAACGGTAAGACGAGACGTGACCGTACTGTTGTCTGTGGATTTCATCATTGTTTACATGTGTTCATGGTTGGGGAGTAACGGATTACATGTTACTGCGTTATGTATTTTAAAATACAAAATATGAGTAACTGTTATAGCTACAGTTTAAATTGATGTATAAATGGGTGTATTCAGAATAAAGTTACTTTCTTTAAAAAGTACACGTTACAGATTACTTTACCATCATGCAGGTGGGGCCGTGGAAGTTAGCTGCTACTGATGCGATGGTGGTGGTGTATGTGTTTCTTTCTGTGTGGGAGGGGTCTCTTGCCAACAGAGTAGCAGCCGACCCGTAAAGCTAACTGCTCCGGACAGGAGCAAATCGACTTCTCCGGTCCGCGCTCATAAGTAGGGCAGCTGCCCCGGGTACAGTCATCAGTGTGAGCTGGTGTTAACCTACTGTGGTTTCTGTTGGGTTTCTCTTACAGCAGCAGCTGTTCTCAGCCTCTCTCGTCACATTCACAAACATCTTACCCATGATTTTCAGGCCACATCTCTTATCCACTGTGGCGACTGATTACATTTTGGGACATGTAATCAGTAAACTGTAGGGGAATACATTTGAAAAGTAATCGTCCCAACACTGCATCTCATCTCATCTCATCTTCATCCGCTTATCCGGGGTCGGGTCGCGGGGGCAGCAGCTTTAGCAGGGGACCCCAAACTTCCCTTTCCCGGGCCACATTAACCAGCTCTAACTGGGGGATCCCGAGGCGTTCCCAGGCCAGTGTGGAGATATAATCTCTCCACCTAGTCCTGGGTCTTCCCCGAGGCCTCCTCCCAGCTGGACTTGCCTTGAACACCTCCCTAGGGAGGCGCCCAGGGAGCATCCTTACTAGATGCCCGAACCACCTCAACTGGCTCCTTTCAATGCAAAGGAGCAGCGGCTCTACTCCGAGTTCCTCACGGATGGCTGAACTTCTCACCCTATCTCTAAGGGAGACTCCAGCCACCCTCCTGAGAAAACCCATTTTGGCCGCTTGTACCCGTGACCTCGTTCTTTTGGTCATGACCCAACTTTCATGACCATAGGTGAGGGTAGGAACGAAGATTGACCAGTAGATCGAGAGCTTTGCCTTCCGTCTCAGCTCTCTTTTCGTCACAACGGTGCGGTAGAGCGACTGCAACACCGCCCCCGCTGCTCCGATTCTCCGGCCAAACTCACGCTCCATCGTCCCCTCACTCGTGAACATGATCCCGAGGTACTTGAACTCCTTCACTTGGGGTAAGGGCTCATTCCCTACCTGGAGTAAGCAATCCACCGGTTTCCTGCTGAGAACCATGGCCTCAGATTAAGAGGTGCTGATCCTCATCCCAGCCGCTTCACACTCGGCTGCGAACCGATCCAGTGAGTGCTGAAGGTCAATGACCGACCATGCCATCAGGGCCACATCATCTGCGAAAATCAGAGACGAGATCCTCAGCCCACCAAACTGCAAACCCTCCCCACCAGGACTACGCCTCGATATCCTGTCCATGAAAATCACGAACAGGATTGGTGACAAAGCGCACCCCTGGCGGAGGCCAACCCCCACCGGGAACAAATCCGGCTTACTGCCTAGGATCCGGACACACACCTCACCCCATACTCCCGCAGCAACTCCCAGAGTATCTCCCGAAGGGACCCGGTCATATGCCTTCTCCAGATCCACAAAACACATGTAGACTGGATGAGCATACTACCAGGCCCCCTCCAGGATCCTTGCGAGAATGAAGAGCTGGTCCGTTGTTCCACGTCCAGGACGGAATCCACATTGTTCCTCTTCAATGTGAGGTTCGACTATAGGACGAACTCTCCTTTCCAGCACCTTGGAGTAGACTTTACCAGGGAGGCTGAGTAGTGTGATACCCCTGTAATTGGCACACACCCTCTGGTCCCCCTTTTTAAAAAGAGGAACCACCACCCCTGTCTGCCACTCCCTTGGCACTGTCCCAGACTTCCACACAATGTTGAAGAGGCGTGTCAACCAAGACAGCCCCTCCAAACTCAAAGCTTTCAGCAATTCTGGACAAATCTCATCAACCCCTGGGGCTTTGCCACTGTGGAGTTGTTTGACTACCTCAGTGACTTCCGCCAGGGATATTGACGATGATTCCCCATCAGCCTCCAGCTCTGCTTCTACAAAAGAGGGCCCGTTAGTCTGATTAAGGAGTTCCTCAAAGTGCTCCTTCCACCGCCCGACTACCTCATCGGCTGAGGTCACCAGCATCCCGTCCTCACTGTAGACAGCTTGGACGGTTCCCCGTTTCCCCCTCCTGACATGTCGAATGGTTTTCCAGAAGCACCTTGGTGCCCCCCGAAAGTCCTTCTCCATGGCTTCTCCGAACTCCTACCACACACGCTGCTTTGCCTCTGACCCAGCAGAGGCTGCAGCCCTTCTGGCCTGTTGGTACCTTGCAACTGCCTCCGGAGTCTTCTGGGATAGCATATCCCGGAAGGCCTCCTTCTTCAGTCGGACAGCGTCCCTGACCACCGTTGTCCACCAAGGTGTTTGAGGGTTACCGCCCCTTGAGGCACCTAAAAGCTTGAGGCCACAGCTCACCGCTGCAGCTTCAGCAATGGAAGCTTTGAACATTGCCCACTCCGGTTCAATGCCCCCAACCTCCACAGGGATGCTAGAAAAGCTCCGCCGGAGGTGTGAGTTGAAGATCTCTCAGACAGGGGCCTCCTCCAGACGTTCCCAATTCACCCGCACTACTCGTTTGGGTTTACCTGGTCCGTCCAGAATCTTCCCCCATCCCCTGATCCAACTCATCACCAGCGAGTGATCAGTTGACAGCTCTGGCCTTCTCTTCACTCGAGTGTCCAAAACGTACGGCCTCAGATCAGATGATACAATCACAAAATCGATCATCGACCTTTGGCCTAGGGTGCTCTGGTACCACGTACACTTATGAGCATCCTTATGTTCAAACATGGTGTTAGTTATAGATAATCCGTGACTAGCACAGAAGTCTAATAACAGACGACCGCTCGGATTTAGATCAAGGAGGCCGTTCCTCCCAATCACGCCTCTCCAGGTGTCTCCATCATTGCCCACGTGGGCTTCAAGTCTCCCAGCAGAACTATGGAGTCCCCTACCGGAGCCCCATGCAGGACTCCATTCAGGGTCTCCACGAAAGCCGAATACTCTGAACTGCTGTTCGGTGCATATGCACAAACAACAGTCAGAGTTTTCCCCCCTACAACCCGCAGGCGTAAGGAGGCGACCCTCTCGTCCACCAGGGTGAACTCCAACACCGCGGTGCTCAGCCGGGGATTTGTGAGTATCCCCACACCCGCCCAGCGCCTCACACCCTGGGCAACTCCAGAGAAGAATAGGGTCCAACCCCTATCCAGGAGTACGGTTCCAGAACCGAGACTGTGTGTGGAGGTAAGCCCCACCAGATCTAGCTGGTAGCGCTCCACCTCCCGCACAAGTTCTGGCTCCTTCCCCAGGAGGTGACATTCCATGTCCCAAGAGCCAGCTTCTGCTGCCCGTGTCTGGTCCGTTGAGGCCCCTCACCTTCACTGCCACCCGTGCAGCAGCGCATCCGACCCAAGTGGTTCCTCCTGCGAGTGGTGGGCCCACAGGATGGAAAGGAGGGAAGTGCCACATCACTTTTTCGGGCTGTGCCCGGCCGGACTCCGTGGCAAACCCGGCCACCAGGCGCTCGCCGGCGAGCCCTCCGTCTGGGCCTGGCTCCAGGCGGGGGCTCCGGGCAGGGTCTCTCTTCCTCTTCCTTGTCTGTCCATTGAGTCTTTGTGAACCATTCTTAGTCCGGCCCCTCGCCTGAGACCACTTTGCCATGGGAGACCCTACCAGGAGCACTAGGCTCCAGGCAACACAGCTCTCAGGTTCACAGGGACACAGCAACGCTGCACAGCAACGCTGCACAGCAACGCTGCACAGCAACAGCAACGCTGAGCGACGCTCAGGGAATAAACTCACACTACTCAAAGTGACCTATCACTGAAATGCACCTTTATCTCTCTTACACATTAAAATCCACATAGCACATTGTAATATAGTGTTTATCTGCGCTACTGTACTTTTATTTTATTTTATTGTTGTTCATATTTTGTATTTTATATTTTATCTTATTTTTAGTACTTCTGATTGCTCTGTACCGCTGCTACGATGACCTAATTTCCCCTCGGGGATAAATAAAGTTATCTATCTATCTATCTATCTATCCATCTATCTGTCTTCACTCTCTTTCCCTCACCATGCTTACAAACTGCTGTCACTGCCATCACTTTCGCTAGCTGAGCTGACGGTTTTTCTGTCACTTCTCCTGTACTTAGTGTCTCAAACTTTCCCTGATCTTTGATAACCACTGCCCATGCTGCGCTTAGTCCTCCATTATCTTTTCTGAAACAGAAAGCAACTACATACAAGTCCATGTCTGGTCGGTCCTGTGATTTTGTATGCAAGTCCGGTCTCACTTTAATGGCTTGCGCTGTCAGTGGAATGCAGTCATGTGAGTTTTTTGTCATCTGGAACTGCTAAACAGCTCGCTGCATTAACTCCTTCGTGTGTGTACGTTATGTTTGGCGCATTTAAGCCGTCCTCTACTTTTCTCAGTCGAGAGCCTGATAGAGTAATCGCCGCTTCATCCACCGAGGCCCTGCCCCCCCCCCCCCCCCCCCGCAACCAGCACCTCCCCGCTGGCTCACCTATCCCCTCATTCTGGACTAACTCCCCCCCCCCCCCCGCTCCCACTTCCCGAACTGCCAACCTCAACAACCTCCGCTCCCCCTCCCCCGCTCCTCCATCCATCTCCCTTGCACTACTGAACTGTCGCTCCCTCTCCAACAAATCGTCTGTTATATCTGAACTGTTACTGGACAATGACCTCAATCTACTCCTCCTCTGTGAAACCTGGCAACAGCCGCTGGACTACTACGCTCTCAACCAAGCCACTCCTCCCAACTACAGCTACATCGCCAAACCCCGTCTCTCTGGCAGAGGGGGAGGCGTTGCCGTTCTCCATAAACAATCCCTGACCATCACTGAACTCAATCTCAACCTCCCATCTATCTCATCCTTCGAACACCTTGCTTTCTCCCTTCCCAACTCTATCACTGCTGTTCTAATCTACCGTCCCCCGAAGCCACACCCATCTTTTCTCTCTGATCTGTCCGACCTCCTCACTATTGCGTCCTCTCTCTCTCCCCGCCTCCTACTTACCGGTGACCTGAACATCCACATCGATCAGCCCACCGCCCCACTGACATCTGACTTCCTCTCTCTTCTTGAGTGTTTCCACCTAACCCAACATATTGACTTCCCCACCCATACCAAAGGCCACATCCTCGACATCGGCTGCTCTGCCTCCCTCCCCATCTCTAACCGACATCCCCTCCCCTTTCCCCTCTCTGATCACCTATGCATCATCTTCTCTGCCCCTCTACCCCCACAATCCCAAAAAGCGTGCCATCTCCTACCGTAACATCAAATCAGTCAATCCACTCTCCCTCTCCCAGCTCATATCCTCTGCCTTCCCCCCCGACTCTGCCCCCTCTTCCCCTGATGACTACGCCACCATGCTCAACTCCATCCTTTCTGACTCACTTGACTCCCTTGGAAAACGTCCTCTGTCTCATTCACCCGCTCTTCCCCCTGGTACACCCCCGAACTCCGCACCATGAAACAGACCGGCCGACAAATCGAACGACTCCTCAAACGAACCCACCTCACCATTCACGCTGAAGCCTACAAACACCACATCTCCTCCTACCGTGATGCTCTCCAAGCTGCCAAATCCGCCCACTTCTCCACCCTCATCAACAGCACCAACAGGAACCCCCGCATCCTGTTCTCCACCGTCAACAAACTGCTCCGGCCGCCAGACCATAACCCTCCCTCGTCACCCGACATCTGCAACTCTTTCCTCCTTGCCTTTAACAATAAAATCTCCCAAATCAACGGCTCCCTGACTGCCACTGTTGGCAACTCCTCCACCAACACCATCCCAGTCCCCTCCCCCCTCCCTGACCACCCGCCCCCCCCTTCTCTCACTGCCTTCTCCCCCATCGACCCCTCCTACATTTTGGACATCATCTCTGCGTCCAAAACAACCACCTGCTCCCTCGACCCCCTACCAACAGCTCTAACCAAGGCCTGCCTCCCCGTCCTCATCCCCCACCTCACCACCCTCTTCAACCAGTCTCTGTCCCTTGGTCTCGTTCCCTCAACCTACAAACTTGCCTCCATCACCCCCATCCTTAAAAAGCCCACCCTTGATCCAGCTAACCTCTCCAACTACCGTCCTATCTCCAACCTGCCGTTCCTCTCCAAAGCTCTGGAACGCATTGTCGCCGCCCAACTTCACACCCACCTCCAGTCAAACAACCTCTATGAACCCCTCCAATCCGGTTTCCGCCCACTTCACAGCACCAAAACTGCCCTTGTAAAAGTTGTCAATAACCTCCTCACCTCTGCAGACTCCGGTGCCCTCAACATCCTGCTACTACTCGACCTCAGCGCAGCCTTCGATACTATCAATCATTCCATCCTCCTCGAAAGGCTGCGCCAGCAGGGTGTTGAGGGCACTGCCCTCGACTGGCTCACCTCCTACCTCACCCACAGGCAACAGTTCCTCTCCCTCTCCGGCCACACATCCACCCTCTCTCCTGTTTCGCAGGGGGTCCCTCAGGGCTCAGTCCTTGGCCCTTCTCTTCATCCGCTACCTATTCCCCCTTGGTCACTTCATCCGCTCACTCAACCTCGAATTCCACTGCTATGCTGACGACACCCAGATCTACATCCGCACCAAACCCACCCAAAATCTTCCACTCAACCACATTGAAACCTGCATTTCTGCAATAAAAACATGGCTGTCCCAGAACTTCCTCAAACTCAACAGTGACAAAACAGAACTCCTCCTCATTGGCACCAAATCCACTTTAAACAAAACCGGACCCATCTCACTTACCATTGACAGCTCAATCATTTCTCCCTCCCCCCTTGCACATAACCTTGGTGTTATCCTGGACCCCACGCTCTCCTTTGATCCCCACGTCCGCTCCATTGTCAAGACCTCCTACTTCCACCTCCGCCGCATCGCCAAAATCAGACACTTCCTCTCCCCCCCTGCCGCTGAATCCCTCATCCACGCCTTCATCTCCTCACGTCTTGACTACTGCAATTCCCTCCTCACTGGCATCACCTCCCATTCCCTCCATAGACTCCAAATGGTCCAGAACTCTGCTGCTCGCCTCCTCACTCACACCCGCTCCCGTGAACACATCACCCCCATTCTCTACACCCTCCACTGGCTCCCGATCAAACAACGCATCGACTTCAAAATACTCCTCCTAACCTTCAAAGCTCTCCACCATCTGACACCACCCTACCTCTCTGACCTCCTTACCCCCCACCGCCCCTCCGAGCCCTCCGATCCTCCTCCTCCCTAACTCTGACCATGCCACCTTCCAAACTCAAAACCTTCGGACACAGAGCCTTCTCTAGAACTGCACCCCGACTCTGGAACTCTCTCCCCCAGCCCATCCGCGACTCTCCATCACTCACAACATTTAAATCCCGTCTAAAAAACTTCCTTTTCTCACAAGCCTACAACCTCCCCTACCCATAACTACATTCACTCCTGTCCTCTCCCCCTGAACCCCCCCACCCTCCTTCCGCTCTCCTCACCCATTCAGCCCCTCCCCCTGACCCCCCCCCCCACTGCTCTTCAATCCATCCCCCCACCTCTATTGTTGTACCTGTTTCTGCCTGTTTGTCTGTATCACCATTACCCCATGCCCCCTTCGCTTTGTTTCCCTGTCATCCTTGTCTTCTGTTGTTTGCCACCTGTTACATGTGTGTCTATGTATTACCTGTCCTGCTCTGTAAGCGACTTTGGGTCTCTGAAAAGCGCTATATAAATTAAATGAATTATTATTATTATTATTATTATTATTAGTAAAAACGGATGATGAGATTAAAGCTATTACACTATGTCTGGTCAAAATTTTGAGTAGATGCCCTGCCACTAAGTGTTTTTGTGGTTATACCTTTTTCTCTAATTCTGATTGTGAGGTGATGTGATGAGGGATCTTGTACACCTGTCCTTCTTTAGAGTATGTGACTGCCGGGATTGTGGTTTGTTCCCAGTCATGTAACTGAGAGGCGGTTTTTGTCTTGCTTGACTTCCTGCTCCTAATGCTACGCTAACATGGGGTGCTGCAGTGTCACCCATGTTGCACCACTCTGCCTGTTCTGCAGTGAGCAGGACTTGTGCTACTACTCCTTTCTTTGATACAAATGTACTATGAACTATGGTCACTTCTGTTTTTGCACTATTCAGTCTTATTTACTTATATTTATTCACTCCATATTATATTATTACAAAACAAACAAAACAAGAACAACTGCATTATATCATGTGAATATGTACATATGTCTATTTCTATTTCTTCTTAAAATTTAACTTTATTGCTTATTTTTGATATTTTTAACCTTATTTTGTAATATTCTGTTGCTGCTGTGACAAAATAATCATCTGCGGGACATTAAAGGTTTTCTGATTCAGATTCAGATTCTGATATATACAGTCCAAAGTCAGTGTCCAAGGGGAACCCTCTACTTCCCTAAATCTTTCCTCATACACTTCTTCAGTTTGGGTACGGTCATATAGAAGAGTACAGTGGGGAACGTCAGGGACTGGTTCATATGGGTGCACTGAGTGAATCCACGGTTTCCATTGTTGATACAGTTTAAAAACATTGGTAATTGGCTGGTCTGGGTCCTCTTACTATTGAGCCCAGTAAACGATAGCTGACTGTTGCTGCTGATCAGGATCTTCCCCTAGGATCCATTGTCCATTGTTACATCTTGAAGTAATTGTCTCTGAACAGTTTATTTTTACCCCATTAGGGAAATGAACTTGCACCCCCTGTGGGCCACATAGGATAGATGCTTTTAATCTAACTAGGACATCTCTTCCTAGCAGTGAGATTGGGCATTGCGGCGAATATACATAGCTTTGATGAAACTGGTAATCAGCTATTTTAGTGGGGAGGGGTTCTGTGAAAGGGAGTGGCATTGGCTGTCCTCCAAATCCCACAAGGTCTATGGAATATTTGGAGAGCTGTTGACCGAACTGAGGTTGTATCAGAGTCGAATGTGTTGCTCCTGTATCGACTAAAAAGTCCACTTTTCGTTCGTTTACTTCTCCCCATATCAAGGGGTCAGCCTCTCCCCTTCCCCTTGACCCTGGGCACCCCTAGTATTGGTCTGGATACCAGGTGCCTTGGGGCAACTGGTTACCTGGGGCAAGTTGTGGTTGCGGTGGCACATGCTGTTGTTGCTGCTGTGGTGGTGGTCCCCCTCTTGGTGGCCCTCTCTGGTTTTGTGGACAGTCTCGTGCCCAATGTCCATGACCTCCACACACGAAACACCCATTGTCCCTAGCCCCCGGTGATCCGCCCCTGCCCCTACCATTACCTCCTTGAGGATTAAAGCCTCATCCTCTTCCTCCTCTATAATGTGATTGTGGTGGGCCCCATGGTCCTGGTGGGTTCCATGGTCCCTGGGGAGGGGGTCCTGCATAGAATTGGCCTGCAACTGGGGCAACTGGAACTGGGGATTCCCATTGGCGCTGACTCCCCCTGTTGTTGGCTCATTTGTGCTTGTGTCTTTGCTTTAGCTGCTTGTTTGTGACTTGTGCCTTCCTCTCTGGCTTTTGCTAATTGTAATTTGGTCAGTTGTTTTTTCAAATTCACTATCTTTTATTTAATCTGCTGCTAAACTGCACAGTGCGTATTGTTGTATATTGTATACACCTACGTTTAACCACAATGTCTGTTGCACTCTGTCACACTTAGTTATTGTTTGATTTATTTGATGTTAGCTTTATTTTTTTTGATTATGTTTTTATGCTTATTGTCACTCTGATCCTTTCCCATCTTTGTATTGAAACTGTTGCACAATAATTTCCCTTGGGATAAATAAAATAATAAATAAAGCTTCTTGAATCTTGAATCTTAATCCTCTCACATCACCTATGGTGGGATACCGTGACTCTACTAAGGAGCTTTTCATAAAATCTAATATTTTAAAATTAACGGATATAGTCAAGCTAAAAATACTTGAAATCTTATTCAGAGCTGTTAAAAAAGATCTTCCTACAGGTGTTCAATCTTTGTTTAAATAAAGAAACATTTGCTATAATTTAAGAGGACTTCCTCGATTTGAAAGAAGAGAAGAAAGAACTAACATTAGTTAGTGTGTCCGTTATTGGTGTAAAAACGTGGAATGACCTTAATGATAAACTGAAAGTAATTACGACCGATATTTAAAAAGACCTTGAAATTTGAAATAATTAATGCATATGTATAAATGTTATAAGTGGAAAAGAGAAAAAATAAAAAAAAAATAAAAAAAGGGAAATGTTATTCATTTTGATTATTGAATACATGGAAATGAGAATAAAGTAAACCTTATTTAAACAAATATGAATTTTGATTTTGCAGATTTTGATTTTTGCTTTGTGAGTATGTGTATGTATGTTTATATGTATAATATGTTTAAATGTATATAAAGTAAGTAAATTATTTCATTTATTTAGGTATAAGTAAATATACTTGTAAAGTGAATATGTTGTGTTTAAACAGTCAGAACTGTGATGTTAGGGTGGGCTAATAAAAGCAAGTTGCTTCAGCCAAATCCTTTTTTTGGTTGAAATTGTCAAAACATTATGTCATTTTTTTTAACACCTGATATAGAACCAAAAATAAAATTCATTCATTCATTCCTGGTGAGCTCTGTGCCCACGGTTAGACCAGCTAATTTCTGTAACCATATTCCAGCTCCGTCACTAAGTGGTGGTAGTTGTGCATTCATGTGTTCCTTGTCTGCTAAACTACATGGTTTGTATATCAGTGGTCCTGTCCCTTTAGAGCGCACTAGAGGCATCATGTGAGATCTTTTACCAGGTGTGCTCCATGCTGTGTCAGAAGTCCTAACTCATTTTCTAATTCTCTTCGATTCTTTTCCACTAATTCTTGCATCTCTACTAATTCCTGCATACATACTCCCTCATCCTCACCATCACTCCTGTCCTTCACTTCCGCATTCTGACCATTGTATCTCCTCTTCCTCCCCCCTCCCTTTCTTCTCATTCTTACCTTCATACTTCCTTCTGCCTCAATCGTAGGTAGCTGTAAAGACAAATCTGCGTATATTCTACTTGCTGAAGGGGCTGATGGTGACGGGGGTGGGTTTGGATAGGGTGGGGGTACTGTTTCTACCTCCTTCTTTTCTGCCCTATTTCTCAGCTGTCTCTACACTCTCAGCTGCCAGTCCGGCCATATGCAAATCTGCTCTTCGCTCCTCCCTCTTCTCCTATTCCTTCTCCTCCTTCTTTCTCTTATGCCACAACCTACTCAGACCATTTTTTCTATTTCCCACTACTTCTTCACGTGCCTTGTCCTCCTCTAACTGAATTATCTTTTACCATATTCTCTAGCTCGCTTCACCTGTCCTACTACTCGCTGCCAGTATTCATCCCAACCTAATCCTGCGCCTGTAAATTACCTTTAATATAGCACATCATATTCCCAAAATGTGTAGTTGCATTTTCATGAGAAATCTCTTAAAATTTGTTTATTTTTACCGTTACTTCCTGTTTTTAGGCTTGTGCTTTTATTTTGATAGATTGTAACCGGAAAAGAGAGAAAAAAGACAACTTTACAGGAAGTTAAGTGTATATCAAAAGTGCAAAAACTTAAGGAAATGTAAACTGACAAGTTTGTTTAGCACCTGGCTGATAAGAGCACAAGGTTTGTCATCATTTTGTTTTAATGTGGTGCTTAATGCTTTATCAAAACGGGATGTCCTTGTGTTGCTTTGCATCGTTTTATTCAAGTCTATTTTAAGCTTTTAATTTCAGTATTCAGAGCATCTGTCTTTCTGAATGAGACAATTATTTCATTATACTGCTTGCTAGTATTTAATAAATACAGCATTATTTTTGTGTGCATTAACAATCTTTGGAAGTTAAAGCTGTAAACTGACAGTTATAATATAATTTTTTAAGTTAAATATGTTTGTTTATTGCACTCTATTCTGAGTTTGTAATTAAGATAAAATAGGTTAAAAGGGAAACTTCATGATTGTAAATGACAATTCATTTTCTGTAAAAGGTTAAAAACACACTATTTTGATATTGTTGAACATGATATTACATAGATGGTAACGTATTATTCTTGTTTTATTCCATAGCTCTTACGGTGTGTTCACGTTGTGTTCAGAGTCTTCAAGGTGTCAAAAGATTTAATGGAGCAACTGTATCATCTATTTTGCCCCAAAATAAACACTTGTGAACCATCAGTTAAAGAGTCCGACCATCAATCCGCCGGGGACGCTACAGGGCCTGCCATAATTATTTCAGCTGTTAAAGTACTATTCACAGGTATTTATTTATTCTTTATTCACACACACCGGTCAGTGGATCTAGTCCCCAGTGATCCTCCCCTCACTCAAGCTTCTAATCTACCGGGATAGAGCGGAGTGAGACAATTAATCACCAGTTTTAATGACCAAAAGCCGAGTGTCACAGACACGTTATTTATGTACCCCCAGATAAGAGAAGACCAGTGGTGAGTTTAATCATCAGGCTTTTCTGTGATGTCTGCAACAAGCTTCTACTGACAGTGTTTCACTATCAGCGGCTCCAGACAAGGTGTATCCACCATCATAGTAACCTACTCACACTTTTATCTGTTTGTGTTCTCTATTATCCTCGAAACCTCCCACACAACAAATCGCCAAATAAACACAACTTTTAAGTATTTCTTATGCTTTGGTTCCCAGAACCTTAGGTACCAGACCTACGGTGGCTTTCTAGGCTCACCTAGGGGCTATCCCCCT
The DNA here is from genome assembly GCF_963691815.1 of Echiichthys vipera. Taxonomy (NCBI): domain Eukaryota; kingdom Metazoa; phylum Chordata; class Actinopteri; order Perciformes; family Trachinidae; genus Echiichthys; species Echiichthys vipera. The sequence goes on along the minus strand of NC_139825.1, from coordinate 7,631,447 downwards.
GTGGCGCTTTTAGTCCTTAATGCCTAACGTATATTCGAGGGTCTCTACAGCCTTCAGCCTTTCTGCGTTCCCTTAACGTCTTCCTGAGCACCGTTTATGCGCCTAGGACCTGTCGGGATTTAAGATCCCAACACTTAAACCCTTTTACCCGTATACTGATTCCAAATCAGTTTACCAGGCCTTTCTTTCAAATCGTCAGGAAACATACTGACTTTCTCCACCAATTTAGATTATAGGCCGAATCACAGTCTTTACTTCTTATGAAGAATAGGTGACTGCTTACCTTTCTGAGTGGTGGGCGCCCTTGTGGAGAAGTTCAGTTGGCCCCAGGAGGTTCCCAGTGACTCCGCTTGGTCACCGGTCCAACCTCTGCAGCTCCTTTTACCTGAGCCTCCTTGTTAGAATCACGTCCGGGGTCACCAAGTTTCTCTGTAGGAATTTTACACACAATACGTTAGTCAAATCAGAAGGACCTCACAGAGTATATATTGCGTAATTCAAATTCTACAGGAGGCTTCCTAGAGTCAGCAGAGTCGTTGGTAGTTTAGAGAAATAATTGTAAAGGACTTCAGTGTTCTTAGTCCAGTCCAGTTTATTGTCAATGAACACCCCCAGATATTTGTAGTGTTCTACAATGTCCACGTTATGCCCCCGGATGGAAACTGGGGTCACTGGTGTCTTTGTCCTCCTCAGACCCGCCACCAGCTCTTTGGTTTTTGCTGTGTTGAGCTGCAGGTGGTTCAGCTCACACCATGTGACAAAGTTGTCAACCACAGCCCTGTATTCAGCCTCCTCACCCTTACTGATACATCCCACTACAGCAGAGTCATCAGAAAACTTCTGAAGATGGCAAGACTCTGTCTGATAGCTGAAGTCCGTGGTGTAAAGGGTGAAGAGGAAAGGAGAGAGAACAGTCCCTTGTGGTGCGCCAGTGCTGCTAACCACTGTATCTGACACACAGTGACGCAGGCGCACGTACTGTGGTCGACCAGTGAGGTAGTCCACAATCCAGGAAACAAGGGGGGGATCCACCAGCATCGCCGTCATCTTGTCACCCAGTAGAGCAGGCCTGATGGTGTTGAATGCGCTGGAGAAGTCAAAGAAAGTGACCCTCACAGTGCTCCTCGGCTTGTCCAGGTGGGTGTAGGCACGGTTTAGCAGGTAGATGATGGCATCCACAACTCCAATCCGGGGCTGATAGGCGAACTGCAGGGGGTCCAGGTGTGGCCTGACCATAGGCCTGAGCTGCTCCAGGACGAGTCTCTCCAGGGTCTTCATGATATGAGACGTCAGTGCCACCGGTCGGTAGTCAGAGAGACCGCTGGGCTGCGGCGTCTTTGGCACTGGAACGAGGCAGGACGTCTTCCATATCACAGGAACCCTCTGGAGGCTCAGGGTCATCTCGAAGAAGCGGTGTAGAACTCCACATAGCTGTTCGGCGCAGGCTCTGAGAACCCGTGGACTGACACCATCAGGGCCTGCAGCCTTACCGGCGTGGAGTTTGCTCAGTTGTCTCCGTACCTGAAGCGGTGTAAACTGTGCAGGTTGAGCAGGGGGAGGTTCGAAGTCCAGAGTGAGAGGAGGGCAGGTAGCAGGGGAGCCAGGAGAGGTGTGAAGAGAGGGGGATGGGTGTGAGGGTCTCATGGCGTTGAATGAGGTGCTATCAGGAGGAGGAGGGGGGGTCAGAAGCAGTGATGGCTGTAGACAGTCAGCAGGAGAGACAGCAGGGGCCTGGGCTGCAGTGTCAAACCTGTTGAAGAACAGATTCAACTCATTAGCCCCAGCCACACTGCCACACTGGCTATCTACCTCCACTCCTGTCCTCAAAGCTGTGAACTACTGGTTGATTCACAATTCCACTTATTCTGTTCACTCTGTTTATAATGTTACTGGACTGTTGCACTACGCCACTTATTTACTCTGTTTATAATGTTACTCCGGTCTGTTGCACTACGCCACTTATTTACTCTGTTTATAATGTTACTCCGGTCTGTTGCACTACTCCACTTATTTATTCTGTTATTATGTTCACACCGGACTTATTCTGTTACTCTGTTCTTACTGGCCCACTTGATTCTGTTAGTTATGTTAATTTATGGTATTAATGCACTGCTCCACTTCATTGTGTCTATCAGGTCTTATATTGTATCCATCACAGCACTATGGTCACTTTATTCTTCAGTATTCATCTGTTACACAGAGCTAGCACATACTCAGACTGCTGTTTTCCTGCCATGCACCACCATCACTTTATTATTCACTTTATTATCTAGCTTATAGTTATATATTATATTTATACTCTATTACTGCACTATAGTTCTGTTTACGTCTGCTCATTACACACATGTATCATCTCTGACCTCATCTGAATCCGATCACTGTCCACTTATATCTTCTCTGCACTACAGTTCTGTTTATACCTGTTTTAACAGTCTACTGCATGTTTACATTGTTTACATCATAAACACCCGTTCACATGTCTGCTTACATCCGATACACACATGTCTTTCTACATCTCACGCCGACGATGTTCTCTGTATCTAACCTGTACTAACACACTAACATCCTGACACTTATTCTACCTGTACTAACACACTAACATCCTGACACTAACTCTTCTTTTACACTTTATTCTTGTATTAGGTTAAAATGTTTTTGTATAATTGCACTGTCGTTATTTGCTGCTCTGTGTGCCCTGAATTGCCCCCCGGGGACAAATAAAGTTTTTTGAATTGAATTGATCAGATCCACCGCTAGCTGGTCTGAAGCCTGTGATGGTCTTCATGCCACTCCAGACCTCCCTCATGTTGTTTTGCTGGAGTTTCATCTCCAGCTTTCTCCTGTAGCTGTCCTTAGCCTCTCTGATCTTGTTGTTAAGCTCCCTCTGAACGTCCCGAAGCTCCTCCCTGTTGCCACCTCTGAAGGCCCTCTTCTTCTGGTTCAGAGTGGCTTTGATGTCTTTGGTTACCCAGGGCTTGTTGTTTGGGTAACAACGCACAGTCCGAGCTGGGACAATGCCGTCCACACAGAAATTTATGTAGTCTGTGATGCATTCAGTAAGCCCATCAATGTCCTCTCCATGCGGCTCACAGAGTGCATTCCAGTCTGTCACCTCAAAACAGCCCTGCAGTGCCTCATAGCAGTCCTCTGACCATGTCCTCACTGTCTTTGTGGTCACAGGCAGCCTCTTCACTAGAGGCACATAGCAGGGGGTGAGAAGCACCAGGTTGTGATCTGATCTCCCCAGGGGGGGAAGGGACGTGGAGGTGTATGCGTCCTTCACATTAGCATACAACAGGTCCAGGGTCCTTTCCTCTCTTGTTGTACAGGTCACATACTGGGTGAATTTCGGCAGTGTCTTTTTAATGCAGACATGGTTGAAGTCACCCGAGATTATAATCAGAGCAGTCGGGTGTGTGGTCTGTAGTCTGGCTATTGTGGAGTGGATGACGTCACATGCCGACGTTGGGTTAGCGGACGGAGGAATGTAAACAGCCACAACGATAGCATGTGAGAATTCACGGGGTAAATAGTACAGTGCAACTGTCGACAGACTGACCAACCCCCCGACACAAATACCAGCCGAACTCCATTCCACACAGAAATGCAATGAGTTTGCATTCTTTTATACTGATAAAATTGAAGGCATCAGACGTGCCATCAATATCTCAAACAAAAAAGTTGGATCACCACCCCGTTTAGGCCAAAATAACACAGCAATGATGGCAAGCTTTAATGCCATAGACTCTAAAACTCTAGTGGAAACAGTGACCGATCTAAAGCCAACCACCTGCAGTCTTGATGCTTTACCTACCAACTTCTTTAAGAATGTTTTTGACTGCCTATCAACAGACGTATTGCAAATAGTTAATAACTCTATTCAATCGGGCAATTTCCCAAAGGGGTTCAAAACTGCAGTCATTAAACCTCTTCTAAAAAAGCGGAGCCTAGATGCCTCTATTATCAACAACTACAGACCAATTTCAAATCTACCATTCATAAGTAAAATAATTGAGAAAGTTGTACTCCAACAACTAACTCACTTCTTGGCTTCTACTGGCTGCCACAACAACCTCCAGTCAGGATTTAGACCTTTTCATAGCACAGAGACGGCCCTTATTAAAGTTATAAATGACATCCGTCTTAACACAGACTCTGGCAAAACTTCAGTACTAATGCTATTGGACCTCAGTGCTGCATTTGACACTCTCGACCACTCAATACTTTTGGACAGGTTGGAAAACTGGGTGGGGCTCTCAGGCACAGTCCTAAACTGGTTCAAGTCATATCTACAAGATAGGAACTATTTTGTTTCCATTGGCGACTTTGTATCAGAACAAACCAACGTAACGTGTGGAGTCCCCCAAGGTTCAATCTTGGGGCCGACTTTATTTAATATCTATATGCTCCCACTAGGACAAATCATGCAAAATAATAACATTGACCACCATTGCTATGCCGATGACACCCAAATCTATGTAGCGCTATCACCAAATGACTATCGCCCCATAGATCTACTGTGCCAGTGCATTGAGCAGGTCAAACACTGGATGTGCCAAAATTTCCTTCAACTAAATGAGGATAAAACTGAGATAATTGTTTTTGGTGCTAAGAAAGAAAGGTCTAAAGTCATCCAACACCTTCAATCACTGTCCCTGAAAACCTCAAATAAAGCCAGAAATCTTGGGGTTATTATGGATTCTGATTTACATTTCGACAGTCACATCAAATCAGTAACAAAATCGGCCTACTATCACCTTAAAAATGTAACAAGACTTAGGGGGCTCATGTCAGCTCAAGACTTAGAAAAACTTGTCCATGCCTTTATAACCAGTAGGCTAGACTACTGTAACGGTCTCCTTGCAGGTCTTCCCAAAAAAACTGTCAGGCAGCTACAGCTTGTTCAGAACGCTGCTGCTAGAGTTCTAACAAAGACCAAAAAATGTGAGCACATTACACCAATTCCTAAATCATTACACTGGCTTCCTGTACGTCAGAGAATTGATTTCATTGATTGATTTCATTGATTGATTTCTCCTGCTCACATATAAATCACTACATGGTCTAGGGCCGAGGTATATCACTGATATGCTCCCACTACATAAGCCTTCTAGATCACTAAGGGCGTGATCACACTATCCTTTTGGCCGCGGCCAAAACCGGTTTTTCAGCTAAAGTCTAGTACCTTTAAGTAGTGTGAGCGCACCCGCTCCGCGCTCAACTGGGGCCAGCTGGCCCTCCACGGCCCGCTTGAAATAGGTGGGCTTTAGCGGAGCCGTTTGCACATGTACGAGCACAAGCGTGCGCACGTGTACGCGCACGAGCACGAGCCCTACGGCAGTAGCGTTATGACCGCCTGTTCGGACATGTAAATAGAAGGACGGACCATGCGCGGACATTTAACAACAACAACAATGGAGGTGAAAGGTTCATGTTGGTGTGATGCGGAGGAGGAGTGTTTACTGCAGATTTGGTCGGATGAAAATATTCAAAAACAGTCGACAAGACGCACAAAAACTCTGAGGTCTATGGAAAGATTTGTAAACAAAGCCACACACACGCGATCAATGCGTGTGACGTGTTACGGCTTGAAGGCGTATGGACAGCAAGAAGTTGGCCGAGGCCCTGGTAGTGTGAGTACAAACGGGGCTGGGGTGCGGGGGGGAGAGGGAGGGGGGACAAGTACCCTAAAGTCCGGGTCGTGGTCCGGGAGGACAGTGTGATCACGCCCTAAGATCCTCTGAGAGCAATCTGTTAGTGGTTCGCAGAGTAAACTCAAATCAAGGGAAAGCATCTTTCAGTCATTATGCAACAAACAGCTGGAATAAACTTCCTGAAGATTTGAGACTTTCACCCACTCTGACCACTTTTAAAACTAGACTGAAAACTTTTATGTTCACCTTAGCTTTCTGCTAAATCTTCGCACTTTTAACGTCCGCACTGTTTTGATTATTGTCTATGTTTTTATTCTCTTTGTCTTCCTGTAATGCATTTGAATTCATGATATGTTGTGCTGTGAAGCACTTTGAGTCTGCCTTGTGTATGAAAAGTGCTATACAAATAAAGCTGCCTTGCCTTGCCTTGCCTTGCCTCCCTTTCCCTGCTCCTGAAGGCAGCCTTCTTTGTGTTGAGGACAGCCGTAACTTCCCACGTTACCGATTGTTATTAGGGTAACAACGGACAGTCTTGACAGGGGAGACCACGTCTGCACAGAAGTCCAGGTACTCCGTCAGACAATGTGACATCCCCTCTATGTCCTCACCTTGCGGGTGGATCAGCACATCCCAGACTGTGGTTTTGTAACAGTTTCTCAGGGCACTTTCCATGTCACCTGGGTCAGTAGATGGTGATTTGGTGCTGTTGTGGATCCACTAGGGAGACTATAGCTAAAAGCTCTGCTCATGTGCAGCTCAGAAATAAACAAGCTCTGGCATTAGAAAGACACTAACTTTGGTCCTCTCTCTATCGATCCAGAGGTACTGCAAAACTTACTTTTCAATCTTATGCTTGGTTGAGAAACTAATGTGAATGCATTATTAAGTGTTTGTTATGTGTTAAGGTGATTTTTGAGATATGTGTTGAGCGTAGCATGCTTGTTTTGTAGCTAATCGTTACGACGTGCTTCGTCATGCTGAGTATTCAGTAACGTAAGGACATGTTTTAGTATACTGTGATGAGAAAGATACTATAATCAAACTATTTTTTTTATTTCCGGTTACCATTTACAAGTCAGGCCGTGCCATTTTGTGAAGCATCGCGGTTAAGTGCGGAGAGTAGTGTGTAATATTGTTGAAATGTTTTCTATCTAATTCTAATGTAAATAAACGTAAGCAGATGTCTATGTAAGGTGAATGTGTATGTGGAGTTATATTATTTTGGTACATTTAGTGTTTTGAGTTAAGCCAATTTTTGTCTATATGTTATATATGATGAATTATTTTGAATTCATGTGGACTTATTTTCCATAAGTCCTGTATGTTGTAGTCAAAACAGGAAGGGTTGTATATGTCTCCAATAATTAGTCCTATTAACATCAAAGCCAGATCGATAGTTCTCCATGGAAACTTCAGGCTCTGTGCAAAATTTGAGGCACTTGTGCACAAAATACATAAACCATGCGAAAAATATTCAAAGCCTACTTTTGCGAATTCGTCCAAGAGAGGCCAAGAGTCCTATTAGCATGAAATTTTGCACAATCTCTCTCACCCTACGATCAAAAGATATCAAAAGAATTAACATAATACAAGCAATATGTAAGTTACAGAGGAATGAATTTGTACATTGTAGTCAAAACAGGAAGTGGGGCGTTACTTTGAAGTAGTTCCTCTGATTAACACACAATTTGGAATAGTAATTTCGCATGCTCCACTGCAGGTCTGTGCAAAATCTGACATCAATCAGCCAAAAGCCGGGGGTGTTTTACAAAATAGAGGAATGCATGCATTATGTGAACAAATGCAAATCTACTTTTTAGATTAGAATACTAACAATTTCTTTTTCAAACTACAATCTGTGCCCTTTTCAAGCGGTGACTTGCCCCTGCAGGTTGCAGGGGTTGAGCAGTGATTTTAAATGTGGGGTGTTCCAGGGGTGGGACATGAGCACCACAACCTGCCTGTCTTCGGCTGTTTCCATCTCCAAAATAAACGCTCTCTGACAGTATTCAAGGCTTTTTCAAAACTTTCAAGTACACTCGAGTAATAAATATCTTTCTTTTTTGGGACAAGCTGGACAATCAATTTAAGTATTTAAGTTAGAGCGACTTGTTGTTTCATTGCGAGAAGCCCAAAATGGCCACCATGCCATTACACAACATGCACAAAACATGCCAGAGGTTTCCATACTTGAAGTCAAGAACCCACAATGGAAATTTCATGTAAATCCCAAGATTTTGGTCATTTTCATCCTGCAAATAGGGCACTATCACTGTGAATCGATATTAAGATGTAGGTGTGTTCAGGCCATGACTCTTTTCATGCATGAGAAATTTGGTGCAGATTGGAAAACTTACTGTTTTATGGTGAAAGGCCAAACTTCAGCGCCATGCAACGGTGACACCGAGCAAAAAAGAGAAAATGTGCCAAATATCATCTTGTGAGACACATCTTTAGATGATACTGGCTTATTTTGATTGTGATCGTTGATCGTGTTCAGTCCCTAGAAAGAGTTTGTCAATGTAGGACACGTGCAAAAGTGAAAAAAGAGGCTTTCTTTTATGTCTCAATGTTGTATATGCCTACCAGTTTTCAGAATTTTATTGTCAATCTTGGGGGAGGGGCTGTAATTTAAGGCTTACCAGCAGGGGGCGCTACCACTAAGAGTCAATATTGAGATGGTGGTGTGTTCAGGCCATGACTGCTGTCATGCATGAGAAATATGGTGCAGATTGAGAAGCTACGGCGAGTATCGTTTGATCAGACATGTCTTTAGATGATACTGTCTGATTTTGAAATTGATCGTTTTGCTTCCCTAGGAGGAGTTTTTTTAAAGTAAGACACGTGCAAATGTGCCTATTTGTTGGTCTGCTTGAGTTAAATATTCCGTCCGCTTTTCAGAAGTCAATCCTGGGGGAGGGGCTGTAATTTAGTCTTTGCCAATATGGTGCGCTATCATTTCGAGTCAATATTGAGATGTAGGTGTTTTCAGGCCAAGACACTTGTCGTGTATGTGAAATTTGGGGGAAAATGGACAATGAATAAAATAACTTTCTCTTGTTTGGTGAAAGGGCCGACTTTGGCAATAAGCCATGCCCAAACAGTGCAATTAAAACGCAAACGCAGAGTATTGATTCAAGATTCAAGATTCAAGAAGCTTTATTTATCCCGAGGGAAATTATTGTGCAACAGTTTCGATACAAAGGCGGAAAAGGATCAGAGTAACAATAAGCATAAACATAAATCAAATCAAAATGAAGCTAACGTCAGATAAATCAAGCAATGAACCAAGTGTGACAGAGTGCAACAGACGTCGTGGTTAAGCGTAGGTATATACAATATACAACAATACGCAGTGTGCAGTTTAGCAGCAGATTGAAATAAAATAAGTACAAACTAGAGAAGTGAGAAGGAGCGATAAGTTATAAGTGTTAAAAATGTTAAAAATGTAGCAGCATGTCCTACAGAACTAAGTGACAGTATGGCACAGTGGAGTGTAGCAGCATTTCGTACTTAAGTTAGTTACAGTAAACCACAGTGAAATGTAGCAGCATGTCCTAAAGCACAGTAAGTGTATCAGCAGATAGTTACAGTAAACCATTTATAAATAAATAAAATGATGTAGTGGTGGTATAAAGTGACAGTGTCGTATAGCAGCATTACTTATTGAAGTAAGTGACAGTACAACTGAATAAAGTACAACTGAATAAAGTGGTGCAGTGATGGTATAAAGTGACAAAGTGACATTTTCAGGATACAGTGTCTCCACTGTTCCTTACCTGACTGGGGGGAGATGAATTATAAAGTTTGATGGCCGCCGGAAGAAAAGACTTCCTCCGGCGTTCAGTATTACACCGTGGGAGAATGAGTCTATGGCTGAAGGTGCTTCTGCTGGAGGTCAGCAGCTGGTGGAGAGGGTGAGAGTTATTGTCCAGGATGCTGTGCAGTTTAGACAGCATCCGCCTCTCAGACACCGCCACCAAAGAGTCCAGTTTGACCCCCAGGACGGAGCCAGCCTTCCTGATGATCTTACTGATCCTCTTTGCGTCTGCTGCCCTCAGTCTGCTGCCCCAGCACACAACAGCAAAGAAGATGGCACTGGCTACCACTGACTGGTAGAACATCCTCAGCATGGTGTTACAAACATTGAATGACCGGAGCCTCCTCAGGAAATAGAGACGACTCTGGCCCTTCTTGTAGACAGCCTCAGTGTTCTTGGAAAAGTCCAGTTTGTTGTCCAGGTATACTCCAAGATATTTGTAATCCTGGACAACATCCACAGTCACGCCGTTGATGGAGATGGGTGTGGGGGCAGATTTACTCCTGCGGAAATCCACAACTAGCTCCTTAGTCTTGGTGGCGTTTAGAATCAGGTGATTAGCTGCACACCAGTCGAGAAAGGAGTCCACAAAGCCCCTGTACTCCTCCTCCTTCCCCTCACTGACACAGCCAACAATTGCAGAATCGTCAGCAAACTTCTGCAGGTGGCAGGACTCAGAGAGGAACTGAAAGTCTGAGGTGTACAGGGTGAACAGAAATGGGGAAAGAACAGTACCCTGTGGAGCTCCAGTGCTGCAGACCACGGTGTCAGACACTCCGTCCTGCAGTCTGACATACTGTGGTCGACCCGTCAAGTAATCCGTAATCCAGGAAACCAGGGGAGGGTCCACCTGCATCGCCGTCAGCTTCCATCCCAGCAGAGCAGGCCGGATGGTGTTGAACGCACTTGAGAAGTCCATGAACAAGATTCTCACTGTGGTCCCCGCTCTGTCCAGGTGGGCGCAGGCACGGTTGAGCAGGAAGATGATAGCATCCTCCACTCCTAGTCTCGGCTGGTAGGCAAACTGTAGAGGGTCCAGTGATGAGCTGACCAGGGGCCGAAGAAGTGAAAGAACCAGCCTCTCCAGGGACTTCATCAGGTGCGACGTCAGCGCCACCGGTCTGTAGTCTTCTGAGGTGCTGGGACGCACCTTCTTTGGTAATGGTACCAGGCAGGATGTCTTCCACAGCACAGGGACCTTCTCGAGACTCAGGCTGAGGTTGTAGATGTACTGCAGGACTCCACACAGCTGGATCGCACATGTTTTGAGGACCCTCGGGCTGACACCGTCGGGACCCGCTGCCTTGCCTGGGCGGAGTCTGCACAGCTCCTTCCTCACCTGCTCTGCAGTGAAGGTCTGTCTGCTGTGTGTGTTGGTGGGGGTGGAGAGAGGTGATCGCGGGGGGGAGGGGACAGGTAGGGCAAAATCAGGAAGGAATTGAGGGGGAGGTGTCAGCAGGGTTGGAGGTTTGGAGGTGGGTGGTTGTAGAGGAGCCGTGGGGAGGTGGTCCAGAGCCCTTTCATCAAATCTGTTGAAGAACAGATTTAGCTCATTGGCACGTTCAGTATCACCTCCTACCGTCTGGCTACCAGATGGTTTGTAGCCAGTGATGCTCCTCATGCCGCTCCACACGTCCTTTAAGTTGTTCTGCTGGAGTTTGTGCTCCAGCTTCCTCCTGTAGGTGTCTTTGCCCTGTTGGATCCTCTCCTTCAGCTCCCTCTGGACCTGCCTCATCTGCTCTCTGTCCCCCTCTCTGAAGGCCCTCTTCTTCGCATTCAGCAGGACTTTGATGTCTCTGGTGACCCACGGCTTGTTATTTGGGAAACAGAGTACAGTCTCTGTAGGAACAACGCTGTCCACACAGAAATTGATGTACCCTGTTATGCAGTCCGTGAGATCATCAAGGTCCTCCCCATGTGAATTACAGAGCAAATCCCAGTCTGTGAGTTCAAAGCAACCCTGTAAAGCTTCGTCAGTCTCCTGTGACCATCTCCTCACAGTCCTGGTGGTCACAGGAAGCCGCTGGACTTGGGGCTTATACAGGGGCTGCAGATGGATGAGGTTGTGATCTGATCTTCCAAGAGGAGGAAGGGCAGTGGAGCTGTAAGCCTCCTTAACATTAGCATACAGCAGGTCCAGTGTCTTGTTTTCCCTGGTGGGACAGTCCACAAACTGCTTGAAAGTGGGCAGTGTTGCAGCCAGAGTGATGTGGTTGAAGTCCCAAGATATTGCAATGAATGCGTCTGGGTGCCGTGTCTGAAGTCCCGCGACGACGGTGTGGATGACGTCACTCGCGCGCGCCGCGTTTGCAGTCGGAGGAATGTAAACAACCAGAACGATCACGTGTGAAAACTCCCTCGGCAGGTAGTATGGCCGCAGACTCACGGCAAGCAGCTCAATGTCCGGGCTACACACACGCTCCTTTACAGTCACGTGTCCAGGATGACACCACTTGTTGTTAATAAGAATAGCAAGTCCCCCAAGTCCCTCTCCCGCATTAGCGCCGTTGGTGTTAGCGACAACAGCTGTTCACGGGTGTAAACAATGGAGCCGCCGCATTGTTGCGTCCAGACGGAGACGCGGTCGGCAAAAATAGTCCCAAGAATGAGACACACATGTCTTAAGATGGTACTAACCAATTTTGAAGTCGATCATTTTAAATCTCTAGGCGGAGTTTGTGAAAGTATAAACACGTGTAAAAACATGAGACTTCCTGTTGCCAGCAGGGGGCGCTTTGACTGTGAGTCAATGTTTTTAAGTTCTGGCTGTGAAAAATAAATCCTTAAATGGTAACCATGACTGTTTTGATTGAGAATAAGCAGTAGGTGTTGTGAAGCCTGTATTGCTGGTCATCATTATTCCTGCAGGAAGATGCATTGGCCCTCATTTATCAAACGAACGTACGGCAGAAAAGCGTGCGTACGACCATTTCCTGGCAAACTTCCGCATTTATCAATTTTGACGTGAGCCTGAGCTACGATCAAATCTTACCTCAGGTCTGAGATCGTGTATGCATATTTGAGCCTGTGTATTTGCGGTGCAGCACAGCAAAATCTGGCTGAAAATAATTAACAAACCTCAGCTGCCATTAAGCATAAGCAGTCACATATTAAGAACAGATCAAAACGGATTCTTAAAACCAATAAAAAAAATAAAAATTGTGGTTGCAGCAATTGATTGTACTCATGTGCGTCTGAAGGCACCATCCATGAATGATTGAACGATTACGCATTCATCAATTGCAAAAACTACCACTCGATAAATATACAGGTGATTTGTGATGCCAAGCTATCGCTTTTAAAGGTGGCGGCCAGGTGGCCAGCGGGGGACACACGATTATTTTATATTTCAAAACAGCTCGGCTCCAGCCCCCCCTGACCCCAACAGGGACAAGCGGTTGAAGATGGATGAATGTGTTGGCGCGCGGCTGCAGGAATGCGCACTGCAGAGCCAAAGTCATCTCCTCGGTAAGTGGCTACCCTTGATAAATTGCATTAAATCAAACAAGGTATCAGATGATTAACATTTTAGTATGGTTCTTCTAGTTGACAAAGGCTGCTGGCAAACCCCGCTACAGAGCAGGAGCGCAGGTTCAACAGTGTGCACACACGCACACGGGTCACAGTGGAGCGCTGCTTCGGGTTGACTGCCTCCATTATTCTTTTCCATACAGCGGTTTTACGGGCCCCTTTTATTCCACTCTTAAGACTGCCAAAAAGCACATCTTTATTTTCATCCATCTCAGATGTCAGGATGCCGATCTGTGTGTCGGAAAAGTTTATTTTCTCACCAGTGTTTCTTCTCTCCATGTTTGACCTCAGTGGGCGAGGCCTCCGAACCCGGAATATTTAAGGGCGTAACATGTTAATGACGATCAAATTCAGTCGCCGCATTTATCAAGGCCCGCTCATTCGTCGCTGAGATTGGTCAGATACGAATGTTTCATAAATCACACGTGGGTCCTGTCCTACGACCAATTCTGCGCTCAGATCTGCGCCCGTTTTCACGCAAGATTGATAAATGAGGCCCATTGTCACCACACGCCTTCCGTTTACAACGTACACGTTTTTTGTGCTTACACATTGTAAGATCTGGCCCCGGATCAATTTTAATAGACCTTTTTCATAGCAGACATTTTGACATGTCATTGCAAGAAAAATTCCAGGTGTAATTACAGATCAGCAGAAGTAATGATTTTATTTCTCATTACATCTATATTTGATCACTGTAGTGTAGTATGATTCTATGTATTGTGTTTTAAATATTTTTAATTGCTCTTGCTTGTAATTGTATGCTTTCAGTTTGAAATGTGAACTGTTTTACTACGGTTTCAAGGTTGAACCACGTTTCCTCAAAACAGTTTGCAACAGGCTTTGAGATATGTCTTCTCTTGTTTTGTGGGAGTGTCAAAGGTGTTACCAAAAGTGTATGTTAACTTGTGCTTTTTATGAGGCAATGCGCTTACGTATACAGCAAGGTGTTCAAAAAACTGCTGTTTCAGTTTAAATAAACGTTTGCTACATTTTTGGGGGGCTGAAAACACCCCTGGTTCAACCTTTTTAACAGACATGGTTTTAAGTAATAGGAGATGAAGGTGAGGCTGCAAGAACCAATCATTTGGGTGGTAGGCAGTATTATTATTATTTTCATTATATTTTTATATTTAAGACACAAAGAGGACAAAGGACAACAGAGAGGAGGACAAGGAAAGACTACACCTGTCTTTGGTCCCAGGTGAGGACCTGGGGCCTCATGTACTAAGACTTGCGTGGATTTCTTACTGAAACATGCCGTACGCTAGAATCCAGAAACTGTTGTACGCACAAAAAAATCAGATGTATCAAAGTGTGCGTACGCATGGATCCAAGCAGTTTTCCTTTGTACATCCCAATCAACATAGAATTGAGCGCACATGTAGAAGTGCTAAACTCCTCCCTGTCCACGCCCCCATTTAAATATGCAAATCAATGTAAATAGGGCCTGCACCGGGGATTCCCTCTCCACCCCATCAGATTTAAAGGATGAGTAAGGGCAAGAAGCGCAACTTCAACGAGTCTGAGCTCGAAATTTTATTAAATGAAGTGGAGACCCGAAGAGCTGTTTTATTTGGTAGCCTCTCTTCAGGGATAAACACAAGGAAAAAGACATTTGAGTGGGAGTGTGTGTGTGTGTGTGTGAAGAAGTGAACGCTGTGGGGTCGGAGCAGCACACACATACTGATTTTTTTTTTTAAAAAGGTCCGACGTGAAGGTGGAGGTGAAGTGGAGGATTTCGGCCCACCGCCGAAGTATCACCGCAACGGGCGGGGGGACAGGAGGGGAGGAACTGACCCCCTTTGATCAGAGAGTGGCGGCTATTGTGGGGGACACAGCTCTAAGCGGAGTTGTGGGTGCCCATGAAGGCGACACAGATCATCCTCAAGGTAAATGTGTTAAACTCAGAAATGTTATTATACTGGTCGTACAATAGACTGCTCACATTACATATGCTCGTGCGTTAAGTTGCCAGGATATAAACACATTCACTCATGTTTAATTACTTGATTTTTTTCATTATTATTTCTCAATAGATGATGAACCAGGAGAGGGCTCCTCCCTCTGCACCGTGCACCCTGGCGTCTCCACCGGCACCTCAACCAGCACCTCCACCAGCACCCCGCACCCTGGCGTCTCCACTGGCTCCTCCAGCACCACGCTCCCCGGCGACTCCACCCAAGCTGCTGATGTCCGCCCGACTGGCCGTGTCCTTTCACAAGCTGTGCTGGAATCACAGGAGGGAATAGTGAGAGCAATCCGTGGCGTCTAGATCAAATTGTCAACGCACTGGGAGATAATTGTCACGCAATAAATGCACTTAAAAAGTAAATTGTGTCCTTCCCTCTTTACATCGTTGAAATCAGATGCTGCCGGGCCCGTATCGCTTCGCGGGGTGGGACGAGGTTGACGGGTCCGGCATCCGGTTCCTCTTGTGGGGGGATGTGCTCTGGCAGTGGTATGCCATGGCGGTGTGCCAAGTTGTGCAGGACACCACAAGCCAGCACGATGCAGAGCCCCTTCTCAGATGTGCACAGCAGCATCCCGCCGGACCTGTCTAGACTGTGCCAGCGCCCCTTCAATTTCTAAAGATATATATATATATATATAAATAATCACACTACTGTTCGTGTGAAAACAAACAGGTCAAAACAACTTCATTACAATGATTGACAAGACTGATTAAACTTATATTAATGACTGCAGAGGTGCGTTGTGGCTACTGCAGTGTGACATATACAACTTTACGCATGCGTGTATTGAGACAAATACTGAACACAAGGAGACAATAAAAGGCTTATTAGATTGCTCTGCCACTCCCCAGGGAAAAAACAAATACACATATTTGAATGCACATGCCCAAACGGGCATTGTGCTGGTTTAAATTTGGGGCGCAATTAAACGGATAAATTATTTACTCACCGAGAAGCCACCCATTGCGCACCCTGCCAGCCTCCAACCTGTTACCAACCATGCTATTGGTTAGAATGAACCTTGAGTCCACCTTGCCACAATGTTGATGAGCTGCATTTGCGCACCATATATTATTTGAACATTTATTGATTGAAAATGTTTCCTGTTCACACAAACAAATTCATCCCGTGATGGCGCTTTTATAGAAACATGTGTGCAGTTAACAGCTCCGATAACATTAGGGAAACCGGCTCTC
Source organism: Echiichthys vipera (assembly GCF_963691815.1). NCBI lineage: Eukaryota > Metazoa > Chordata > Actinopteri > Perciformes > Trachinidae > Echiichthys > Echiichthys vipera. The sequence continues at coordinate 7,615,270 of NC_139825.1, read as the reverse complement.
ACTGCAAATTGCACCTGTGTGGGAACGGACAACCCCTGGCTCCTGGCTGTGTGTCGTTCTAGGGCTGGCCGCAGCTCCGCGCACAGTTCCGCGCACAGTTCCGCGCACAGCTCCGCGCACAGCTCCGCGCACAGCTCCGCGCACAGCTCCGCGCACAGCTCCGCGCACAGCTCCGCGCACAGCTCCGCGCACAGCTCCGCGCACAGCTCCGATAACACTGGCCTCGGCAACCTGAAACGACTCATGAGCCAGTTGTCGTCATTTTCCAACAGATCTTCCCGTTCTCTAAACACCCTCTCACGTCTGATATAACCATTTGCGATGTCTTCTAACAAGGCCAAGGCTGCCATTGTTAATGCCATTTTTTCATCACTTTGCGCATGCTTTTATATCCATCCATATATCCTATCCACACGTGTGTGTTAATTGTCCATTCATGTGTCTCTGATGTGCACATTACACTGAGGATGAATTGTTTTCACATAATTAACAGTTTCCCAGCATCACCTCTAAGTGTCGCCAAAGAAACAATAGCTGATCGAAACGTGCATACGCCAGTCATGAAGCTTGCATGGCGCACTGCACATTTCCACGGTCATTTCAATATTGATACATCTGAACGTTGGCGTGGAAAATGGCATACGCCACGTTTTTGTGCGTACGCAACATTGATACATGAGGCCCCTGGTCTCTCAATGCAATTGACAGAATCTTCTCGATGAAGATCATGTTCGGGGGAACCTGTCTGCCCTGACGGAACGTTTGCAGCTGGTTACACGATCAACTCGTGGGAGCAGTGGAGGCCATTCTTTCCATGAAGAATATTGAGGATATCTACATATTCAGAACCATGATAGCAGGCTTTCTGCGGATTGGAGTAGGCACTGCCCTGATGTATCGGAAAATCCTGGAGTTGGTTGCAGCATTCAACAGCCCCTTGGAGCTGCCTGGCACGATTGATGGATGGAGTGGAGCTGTTAGCGCTCAGACTGTGGTTCTCAACCACTATTTGGATAACACCTTCGATAAAGCTGTGAACACTTTGACTGTGATTTTACACCGTGCCTTGGGTTCCATCTTGGAGCGAGCTGACAGATGTTATTGAACACCAAATAGGAAAGATCTTGGAGAAGTTAACTGCTTAGCAAAGGCGTATGGATCATATTGGTGACCAAGACAGACATTCAGAATAGTCGTGTTCATTGAAATACGGCTGCTCGCCCTAACCATAATAATCTAATCTGCATTCCGACCCTATCTTAGTAGCTGCCTTGGCCAAGGTCGCTACTGGAATAACTCCTCCAGGAGAACACTGCTGTGAGACGCTCTGCACATCCTCCCCCCCTGTTCCTTCACGGACACCTGTTGGTTGTTGACTCTGGCTGGGGCCCAATCAAGGACGTCTCCATGTCAACTTGCTGTCTTATCGTGCTGACACTCTGCAAACTAAGACAATGACTGGGTAGCTGGTCGAGGCGACCCTACAGGCTGATACCACACACGCATCCATGGGCACTTACATAAATATATGCAACACAACCCCCTCACCCACTCTCCATCCCATGCTTTCGCAGCTTTCACCCTCCTGGGCAACAAGCGTGGTCCGCAAGTGCGCCTGTGACGGCTGCCGGCGGGCTGCCTGTCTGCGTCGGAAACCTAGCTGACCTTTTTCCTTTTACCTTTTTATTTTTCTCCAAATCAAGTGCTTTTTTTTAACACCAGGACATCCGTCAATCCACTCTCCAAAAGATTTAGAAATAATTTATTTCACTTTAAACTATTTTTGATGCTTTTAAAGCTCGTCAGTTTTGATATTGAGGGTATTTTAAGATATTTGAGAGTCACTTTTTAGTTTTAGTGCAATGCAGCGCAATTCCTACCTGTGTTGTACCTGTTGTAATAATGAATCAATGAATGTTGAACTCAGGTTAAAGCCGCTGCCTCCTCAGTTGCTTCAGTGTTGCTCTCCACCAGATCAAGAAAACCCCTTATAAAAACATTCCAAACTCCCTTTTTTCCCCTTCCTCCCTTGACACTGGTATTGTGCAAGCTGGCTCACTAGAATAACTTTTTGGAAATTGAGCCATAGACAATGGTATTTAAAGCACCTGCGTTATTTCTGCTATGACAAGTAAAAATGTCTACTGTAGAAACATCATGGGCTGGGAATAGTCAACATATTTGGATGTATCAGTTCTCTTCAATTCAGGTCAATGAGCTTTATTTTTTCTGTTAGAAACTTCATTTGTGCAGCAGTGCATGTATACTTCATATACCCAGCAGTACAATACAATATACCACACACATCACAAACCAGCAGTCCAACAGTGGCCATTTGCATTAAATTTGCACAATATATGAAGAATAGACATTAAAAAACATAAAAGAATGTTGAAGAGTATATCCAACTATCAACTATTCGTGACTCTGTACTCTAGCACAACTATTACAACTGTGAAGTTGGAACAAGATAGGTTTTTGAAGAAAGACATGTTTATACTAGGGAACAATGCTCAGTCCAGCATTTCAGAATTATACTAAGCAAAAACAAAGAAAGAACAAAAGGCGAACAAACGTCATAGTAAGTTAGGGAGGAATTTGAACCTGCCTTGATTTAATGTTCATATTTCTTTTCTGGAAATGTATGCAAATTAGCACATAATATATAAGGTAATGTCTCATTTGTATATTTAAACATACAATTTCATAAAACTTGTAATACACCAATTATATGTCTTTAAAGTATGTAATCAACTGGGGAAGTTAGATGGTGGTAGTTAAGGTTTTTTCCCAATTCATCTGAAGTGTCTTCCCTTTAGACAGGCATGCCAACAGGGCAGGAGTGCCCATTATATTGATCAGATAGAGGTAGTGTGGGTAGATCGCATGGCATTTAAAAAAAAATAGATGTCAGCCTATCATCCATCCTCACTATGACGTTTTTCACTTATTTAACATACAGGACAACCAGTTGTAGGGACCTTAGTCTGAAGTTCTCCTTACTGACCTCTCATTCCTTATTTCCCCTTTGGCCATCAGCTAAATCTCACAGGAAGAGAGATGTGAGATAAGAAGTTTTATAACTCTTGCAATGTGAGATAAGGAGTTTTTACGACTCTTCTGCTAGGATGATTAAAAGTGCATTCCAAGCACACCTCCTCCCCAAATGGAGAACTCCCTTTCCATTGTAAATCAACAGGACATCCGACTGCTAATTGAACTAAGGGACGGTCTCACCCAAGGAGACATAGTGACATCCAGTGGTAGGACGGGGTAAGGACATAGAAAGACTTACATTAAGGAGCACAGACAAAAAGGACTCCTGGTAAAATGAAAAAAATGCTAAGTTCACTGTTTCATCACAACTGGCTGTTTAAAGACATTCTCTTAAATATGTAACTGTGTATGCGTTTAATGTCTTGTTCATGATTATGTTTATGTAGTTTCAGAAGTGCAAAGCCTCTGTTTAGTTCCTGAATATTCTGTGTTTAAAATAATGCCTCCATTCACTCAGTAAGGTTATCTGTTAAACTGCCTTTCTAAAGATTTGGGTTAAATTGGATATGAGAAAGATTAATAATGAAAAATCACCCAGAGATAGTTTAATCTTCCTTGTTAGAATGCTGGAATATAGACGCAGCTAATTTGTTCCGAGCCAGAAAGTCGCTCCGCCCCCAAGACACCCCCCTGTGTGTCTCTGGGGATAAAATCACATGCGGAGGTGAAACTCGCTCTCTCTTCTTCCGCTCCTCTCTGCTGCTCTTTTTGTTTTCTTTGTTTGCAGCACCTAGTCTTTACTCCCGGTGGAGAACACTTTGTTAACTTCAAAGTTATAAGTTTCCTTTGTTCAACTTCGTTGCTCAAAAAGTTTGCAGGAAACATTACTTTTAGATTTTGTTTTCTTACTCAAGTGTTCTTCTTTTTTTAATCTATTTTTATCGTGCAACATTGTAAGTCTTCTATGATAAGTTTTTATCTTCTTTTTGTAACTATAGTAAAGCCACTTCGTGATGATCTTTGTTGCATCTGTCCGGCCGGCAGGTTGCATTGAATTTTGCGTGACACCAACTCAACAGAACCGATTAGAAGTTTTTTTTTTGACAACCAACACCAGCCAGAGCCAAGCTACCTGAAGGGCCGGAATCAAAGCAGGGCCGTGAAGCAGCAGCAATCCCGCTGCTCCAACTGCGCCAGTCCGACAGTCGACCCAGTCCACAGCCAAACTGCAGCTCCGTCAATACCGAGCCTCGGACCCATGGACCCAGCATCTGTCCCTGTGAGAGGTCTAGGCCAGTGGTTCCCAACCTTTTCTTAAGGGACCCATATTTTTACCATTGTAACCCCCCCCCCCCCCCCCGATGAAAATAAAAATAAAATAAGTAACATCATAACTTCTTTTACATGAAATACTTTATATTTCAGTTATTTAATAACAGCATTGGACAATGAGGAGAACCTGTGTATGATTAGAACATATTTCTTCAGAACTTTTAGTCTTAAATTTGTTAGCCACCTGCAGTCCACACAGTATCTCAGCCATTTTAATGCACATAGGTTTAAGGTGTTTCGCCGATGTTGTGTGGCTTTTTGGCTTGGGCCGTCTGGGGATGTTTAGTTGTCTGGTGTCGCTTCAGCTTTCAGGGCTTCAAACTTTCATTTGCCAGTTTCTCACAGCAAAATATACATTCTGCTCTAATTTTATCCATTGCTTCTATGAAGCCAAACTCAATATAACTTTCTCGGTAGCCCCTCTTTTTCTTTTTGACATTTTCCGCCGTCTCCTCTACCTGACGCTTCGCTATCTCTCCCTTAGCTCCGCCTAGCAACGACTGCTGCACGTGAGGCGTTCAAGTCACAAACGCTCTGTTCCTTGTGATATAGGCCTATAACTTATTCATTTATCTAAAATTTAAAATACACAAATAAATGTTTAATGTGGCACTTGGATTTAGTTGATTTTGTCACATATATGAATTAAATGCTTAAATTACATTAAAATTATTAAACCCCTTAAAATCAAGAGGGCTTCGCGACCCCCCCTGGATCTTTGACGCCCCCCTTGGGGGGTCGGGCCCCCCAGGTTGGGAACCACTGGTCTAGGCGACTGTATTACCAAGGCAAAAGTAAGGTCGACCCTTTTACTACAGCTCCTGGTTAAGAGTGTTGGTGAAAATTAGGTTCCGATCCAAGTTATGTTGATAGGCGAATTAGAGCCAGTTTAAGTCCGTCAGTAATATTATAAACCAGCCCCTTTAGGTTTGAACTACTCTGGTCTTAAGCTTGTTATATCCACATTTAACCCTTTGTCACTCATCTATTCAGTATTGCATTATTCTGTATTATCCTTGACAGTTAATCAAATAAATGCTTATAACTTTACGTCATTGTGAGAATCTTCCCTTCTGTGCAGAAATTGATGGTCACTGTTAGGTTATGGTACGAACTAACGCGTTTGAGACAAGACTGATACAATTTAAATAATCAATTACTTTAAGTATTATTTTACGTTAACAGGTATTAAACCTTCACGAAAGTTGTGGTGCCCTACTTTGAGGTAAATTAAATCCTAAATTTTAATGAGTTGAGTTAATTCACAATTAATTCGGTGATTAATCTATTCGAGCCATAATACGTGTAACGTCTGTTCTTCTCTGACACAAGGATCAGCACTTATGCGACAGTTGGACCAAGTAAGAAGCCAAAAACCTACCACTTCCATATGGAATGGGAGGGGGACTTTTTTTTCCACAATGTCCAGTTTGAAGTGCGTTTGCCTCATCTACAAGTCTACCATCGCTATTCCAAAGAAGGTAAATGTGACGCTGCATTTTTTCTTCATAAAACAACAACACTGACTTCCCTTCGAAAAGGAAACTAGGAAGGAGAAAGGTGAAAGAACTAAAATCCCAGTTGCCCAGACAGCAGGCCTTTTTAAACGAAGACCACCACAGAAGCATTTTTCCAGGTGAGTCACATCATTGTTAAACACAAGAAATCCTTCCAAGATGGAGATATGATAAAGAGCTGTTTGTTGAATCGGCTAACTCGTTGTTTTGAGACTTCAAAAACAAACCAGAAATAGTATCTTCATTCAAAGCTCTCCAGCTGTCAAGAAGTACAGTTACCTGGTGCTGTGAATCATGGTTGAGGGCGTGATCCAGAAACTTGGAGAGATATCACGGACTGCTAGTGTTTCTCAGTGCAAGTGGTCTACAGACGTGAGTGACACAGCCCATTTGTAAATTTATATTCATATGGTGTTTACCGATATGATTGCAAAAGAGGAGCTGTTAACAGTACATTTTTCAAAAACTTTATCGAGAAAAATCAGCTCCCAGTGTGCAAATTGGTGCCCATCACCACGGACAGTGTGTCTGTGATGTGATTATTGAGTCCAAATACCGTTCCACCATGACTGATGATCATTCAGAAGTGTGCTTGAGGCTGGTTCTCTTCAGCTACTGTCCAGAGTTGTATTGTGTAATATGGGCTTATGCAGTTATGCAAGGTACACCAACTTACTTTGTACATATAAATAATTTTCAATATATTTATAAATAAATAGATTTTTTGCATTTTTATAATAGGTAGATCATTTTGACTTGGGCATGTTAAAAGTATCTTGCAGTGTGGTCACCCCTGCAACAAGGTCCCCAGCTATGATTCAACACAACTGTTTCAGCTGTTTCAGATCAGGGTGACTGGAGAGACGGATACTTTGCTGTTATAGCTGAATGTGGCCTCCTTTATACATCAAATCTGACCCCGCTGTGGCTCACCACCAAAGTTCCAGCAGTGACGGCAGCTAATTGGCAGCACTTTGTTTGGTGTGTGCCAGGTTGGCAGGCTGCTAGTTGGTCCAAACAGGTCAGATGGTGACTGACTTGCAGTGTGCTGGCACCTGACAGTTCAGGTGTTGGTCAGACTGAATTACAAATGTTGGAACATGTTTCCATTGCTGGCTGTATTTGCTGGGTGCTCATTATAACAGAGCCTGAGCTTCCACTGCTCTTCAGATGAGTACCAGTATTATCTGCTTCTACAGGACTAGACTTTTTGCATTGAAAATGATGCTTATGTCACATGCTCAATGACAGCTGTGCCACAAATATATGAATATGTCCACTGCTCTTCCTCTCATGTTCCTCTCCTCTGCTCTTCCTCTCCTGTTCCTCTCCTCTGCTCTTCCTCTCCTCTCCTCTCTTCTCCTCTCCCCACATCTCTCTCTGCGAAAGACAAGTGACAAGCATTGACAATAATGGTGAACATTAACAAACTACTCATAAGCTGTTGCCAAATACACTCTTCATATGTACTGGAATTCTGACACTAGCAGGAAATAAATTAATATTTACCATTGTATTTTACGCTACTGCTGTATGTCATGTTTAGATTTGAACTCCAAATGCCATGCGCCGAACTTTCCTTGTGGCAAAATCTTCTTTGATGTCTTTAAAGTCAAGTTTCTTGGCAAGCTGACGCTCAATGGAGAGCATTGCCAAACCATTGAGCCTCTCCTGGGACATGTTAGAGCGCAAGTAGTTTTTTATTATCTTCATTTTACTGAAGGCCCGCTCACCTCCAGCCACAGTCACAGGCAGAGACAGGAAAATATGCAGCAGGACACACAGGTCTCCATAAATGCTCTGCAGTCCCCTTGTGTATATGGCATTAAGTAGGTCCAGAGGTCCAAGACCGTCCTCAAAAGTTGCACTATATATGTTCTTTAAGTGCTGAATTTGGTCTTCAAGGGACTCTATGAGGTCATTCTTATATTTCTCAGAGAGCTTTGAGCATGATGCACTGATGCTGTCCTGTGGCATATCTCTGAATTTCCACAGGGTGCAGAACTCTTCACATATCTGCTGCATTGATGAGAACCGTACATGTAGTTGAGAGATTATGCTGTCCATTGCAACATGAAACACTCTATCTCTGAATAGGGTCTCTGGGCTTTGCTCCTCTGTCCCTTCCTTTTCTGACTCATCAAAGAAACGCTTCCTCTTTCTCTGTCTCATTTCTAACTGGGATTTGATGCCCATGGACATGGCAACAGCAGTTGCCTCTGTCAGAAAACTGTCCCATGATGAACGCATGCAGGCAATCTCCTCCTCCAGTTCCTTTATATTGACAGTTTGCACATCAAGTGAGATGGTTGAGGACTGGCTGGTAAGGTTTCTATCCTCTATGCATTGTAACACCTTGACCCAAAAAGTGAGGAGCAAAACTGCATCAAAGGACTGAAAGTAGGTCTTTAGACCCTGTGCTTCAGCTTTGGCTTCACTGGTGAGGTTACCTGTAGTGATAACGGTGTCTAATGCCTGGATCACACCGGGCAAATGTTTTCCCACTGGGCGCACTGCCTCTATCTGCGCACTCCATCGTGTTTCAGACAAGCTGTGCAGAGAACAACCCAAAACTCTTTGCAAGATTTCCCATCGATGAGGGCTGCCACTGAATAGTTTGTACAGCTGATTGATGAAGCCAAAGAATATGTCTATTTCTGGGCAGGTCCGGGCTGCATGGACACCAACTAGGTTTAACGTGTAACGTGTTTAGCTTGCACTCCTCTCACTTTTCCTGCCATGTTAGCTCCATTATCATAGCACTGACCCCTGCAATCAGCTAGATCTATCCCATGTTCATCTAGTGATTGTTCCACCATTGTGGCGATTTCCTCTCCTGTCCTTTTTGAAAAGTCCTTAAATACAAGGAAATGTTCAGTGATTTCCCACCCACCCTCAGGGGACGTTTGACTGACATACCTCAGCAACAGTACGTTTTGTTCCAAGTGTGACACATCTGGGGTTGCATCACACATTATGGAATAGAATGTTGTTTCTTGCCTTTCCCTCAAAATAGTGTTTAGGACACGCTGAGCACAAAGTTTAATAAATTAATTTTGGCTGTCAGGTGAAAGGTTGGACCTTGGAGTCTGTTTCCCTGTTGCCGGTGCTCTCTAATGTTTTGTTAATGGTCATTTAGAATATTGTCATACTTTGCCAACAGCTCAATTATACTAAGAAAATTTCCATTGTCTGGCTCATCTAGTGTATTTGTGCTTCCCCTGAATGGCAGATTCCTGAAGGCTAAGCGCAGTGTTACATCCAGCAGCAGCTTCAGTAGTGCTTTGTTTTTTTTTCGATTTATGTCTCCATTAATTTTTGTTGTTGGCTGTCAAATCCAGAAGTCTGTAGGACAGAATGTTGTAGGTTCTTCCATTTCCAATAACAATGTTTGTGTGCACGGTTTCTTCCATGTTCTGGAAATCTCTCATACGGCTTTCTGTATTTTATATTGGATATTTCCATCCCATCTGTGGAATTTAGTGCACTAGTTGACCTTTTCTCTACTTCAAAGGAGAACAGCAAGCATGGTAGGCAAAATAAGGCCTTTTTTGAGCTGCTATCCAGTCCTTGTCGATTTTTTCCCTTCCATTGTGGGATGTGGAATATGTCAAATAGTTTGGGAATTCCCTGCCCTCTGCATCTGCTGGCAATTCCTTTGCCCTCTCTGAGAAAGGTGCTCGTTTTGCCATCACACGTACGAGGTTCACTCTATCAGCGTCTGTCATTCTAGTCGGCCATAATGCCTCCCGCTTCACTGTGACTCTCTCTCTCTCTCTCTTTTTTCTCTCTCACCTGTAGCCTGACTCTGTCCCTCTGCTCCGGGGCAGCGAGTGCCTCCCGCTTCACTGTGACTCTCTCTCTCTCTCTCTTCTCTCCCCCCCGATAGCCTGACTCTGTCCCTCCGTTGCGGAGCAGCGGGCCCCTCCCGCATCACTCTCGCTGTCACCTGACTGCAGCTGGATTTCTCTCCTCTCTGTCTCATCCTTTCTGACAGAGCTACCAAACTCAACTGTTTCTGTCAAAGATAACGTGTTGTTTCAGGCTTTTATACAAGCTAACGTTCATGGACGTTTAGCTAGCTGGCCTGTTAGGTTACGTTTCAAGGCTGGTAACGTTAGACGTTGGCTGCGCTGTTTCTTACCTTGCTGTACATTGACTTTACTAGTCCCAGCTTCACCGTCACCACCTTTTTTTAGATATTTGTTTAGAAAATCTCTAAGTCCTCTAGATTCTTCTTCTCTTCTTTTCTTTTCTTTTCTTTTCTGAGCACCGGACTTGTGCTGACCGGACATTTTGAGTGCACTGAAGTTCAAATCAAATGACAAAATCAAATTTTGATCAGTGGCCAAACCATTTTTGTGTTGGGGGGCTTCTTGACCACTATTTCAAGGACAATTAGGAAGAAAAAGCAAATAAAAAGCTTTTATGTAACTCAAATATTAAATTTTTTTCCCCCACAAATAGGCCTATTTAAAAACAATAATAATAATAATAATAATAATAATTCCAAAATTTAATGAGGGCCCAGTTCTGGGCCCCCCCCCCCCCCACCACCACCCTGGGCCCGGGACAACAGACCTGCCCCCACCACCCCCCCCCCCCCCCCCTGTTGGCGGGCGTGGACTCAAGTATGGGATTTAGAACATCCGCAGTCTTTGAAGACCAGCACTTGTACATGTAGGATGTAATTGTATTTGTCACAGTGACACACATCTTCCCTGTGATTGGATGGCTGAAAATAGTGACAGTAAGTACACCGTTGCCCAAGTTGGAATAAATGTTTTTTTTACCTCTTCCCATGAAATGATTGTGACAGTGTGATTTATTTTTGATGGATAAAATGTATATCTTCTTAAAACGTTATTGATCAATCTCTTCGAAACATATCACAGTCAAAATTAAACAACATATAAACCAAGAGTAAAAGAGGAATGTGTCTGATCACAAAATTATTCCTACTTTGTGGGCAGCATTTTAGTTTTAGTTAAACATTTTTCAACTCTTGGCAATCATAAAAAAAACTCCAAATGTGTAGAATAAATGCTCAGCATCTCGTCAAGCTGCAGTTGTTCATAGCAGAGTGTGAAAACATTACCCGGTGCTACCATTGCAAAGCATAACTAGGATTTCCGCATTGTGGTTGTCTGCCTCTGCCAAACAGCAAAGTTGCCGTTTACGAGGAGAACCGCTATCTTTGGCCGTGTTGTTCCGTTTGTTTTTGTAAGCATGCTAGGAGGCTAGCGAGTCAGCTACATGACCATTGATAAGGGACCTTGAGTGCAAATGGCTATGTTTGGAGCTATCTGTGACTGGGAGAGGGAAATGTGGAGGGAAACGAAGACTGGCTGGAGTATGAGATAAGGTTGGGACATTTTTTCCTTCCTAATGGGATTTCTGAGGAGGCTAAAAAGCGCTCTATTCTCCTAAGTGCACGTGGAGCCGGGATTTACAAGCTAATAAGGAACTTGGCCATGCCGCAGAAACCAATGATGATTCTCTCAGCACCCGGCGTTCACGTTTCTGTTCAAATACCGCCTCATGCCACAGACTACAACTGCAACTACAACTTATTTATGATTTACATAGACCAAACAAGTCCCCCTTTGAGCACAGTGGCAACGAGAACCTTCCCTTTAACAAGCAGGAATGTCGAACAGACTATGGAGGACTGACATATGTCTTGAACAGAGACAGACAGAGAGACACTTCCAGAGATCCAAGCATCAGTAACTATAATAATATCCATAGTAATGTGAATATGACTTATATGACATCAAGATCATGTGCGCTTGCGCTATAACACAGACTCTGAAACATTCAGTGCCACAGGGTTTCCAGTGCTGGGACGGACTTCTGAGGAAGCATGTCTGCCTGTGTCTTTGCCAGAAAGAGAGCCACATGCAGAGGTTTCTGTGTCACGTGAAGAGGATGGACATTATCACATAGACCCACAGTTTTTCCCCAATCCCCCAACACCAGGTCCACCCAAAACACCCTCATCAGTAGTTGTAGCTGCGGGGTCAGAGGGGGAAATGCGCAGGTCGCAGCATGCTCGCAAACCTCCAGACAGACTTCATACTTGACTGGACACTTGAAATTAATTAAACTGTTATTCAGGTGTTTGTATTTTTTAACTTGGCTAAAGGTACCAGTATATGTTCAGAGGTATGCCAGTTATAACACCATTGTTATGTTTCCTTTATTTGGGGAATGTTGAAATTTAAAGGGGGAGAAGTGTTGTAACGTCAAGTTGTATTGTAAGATATGTGCATTCTTATTTGGATGAATTTAAGCTCCTTGATGCTTCCGTAGTACAGTCCCAGCCTGGTCAGATGCGTACATGAACTGATGAAGCCTCTTGGATGAGAGGTGAAACGTCTTCCTAGACAAACAACCAGTCCAGTTGTTTTTGACTGAAATTGCTTTGAGGATAACGATGACCTGGACGAATGAGAACATTCACAGGCTCCGTAGTACAGAGTTTGACTCCTACTGTCACAAGTTGGTGTACAGTGATGTGTACTACAGTATATCAAATTAAGTCATTAACCGACTCAACGCCTCGAGTATTTCTTCTTTACAACCGGCCACCCACCTCTAATTGGCTGAAGTTACCACAGGTATTGTAAGTGTATGTTTTGGTGAAACCTGGATGCACACACATCTTCAGATCAGTACATACAGCACAATTTCAACATTAGTGTCACCAATTCAGTATCTGACCAAATGTCTCTCCCCTTCTGTTCCTGAGTTATAAAAGATTATGATGTCATAGTGAAAATGACCTTTGACCTCTGAGATATAACATTGCATCATTGTATCCTGTTAGACAGTTGTCTGAAACATGTCATAATTAATTTGGGAATTCTTGAGAATTGGCCAAAAAAATGCATTTTGCAAGTTACAGGGATCTTGACCTCCAAAATCTAATCAATTCATCCCTGAGTGGAAATGTGGCAATCCCTCAAGGCATTATGGAGATATAAGTCATAAGAATGGGACAGATTTGAAGTGACCTTGACCTTTAACCAAAATCTAATTAGTTCATCCTTGATGTGCTCTAAGTGCACTGTTTAAGAGTATGTAGAATTTTAGTTGACCAAGATTGTCTTTGATTGACTACAGCCGTAGTAACAAAGAAGAGGTGGGTGCAGGTAGGTTGGGCGGATGGCTAGGTGCAAAAATTCAACATCAGAACAAACCCACCCATCTTATTTATTTTTGGAACATTGATATGAGAATCTTTTTTCATTTTTTAATAATTTTGGAAGGCAAGAGAAAAACTGTCACGATGATTTACTGGCCAAAAGTCAAATCCAAATGAAAAGTTTAGAAATAGTTGGTGAAGCAACATATGACACCAAAAGGTGAATTAGGCACAATAAAGTTCTACAACACAATCAGGAAGCATGCCTTTAACTGTAGTTGTACCACATAAATTCCCCGATCTTTACCAACTATGTTAAATTGATTTTTATTTAAATTCTAGAGAAAGCATCCTGTTACAGAAAGAATATTTTCCTTACTTTACTTTTGAGCTCTCCTACAAAATTCGACCATGTATGCCCTCTCTGTGGGGTGTCTTCTGGCCAAATGAACCTCGAAGCTGATCAGGTTTGGGTAACAGTCTTTTATTCGTTCTGCGTATATAACAAAAGATAATGGTGGTGTTCAATCATCTGTCGTGGACAAACAGCGCATGCTCTCAATGTAATCCTCCGTTGCTTTTAGGATTACCCATTCGATACAATTTGTTTTTACATTTTTCATGCTACAAACATACAAAATGAATTAAAGTATACAGTATACAGTGATCGTATAGATTTAAACTTATGTATATACAATACACACAATAAAAACAGTCTGCCTGTTAAATTATGAATGAAAATAAAATACAATAACAAAGAAATTACATATTTAAAATATATCATATTTTTTTTAAACTGGACTGTTACCCGTTTTATATCTTGTATTTTAAACAATGATGTAACTTTCTTACATAACATCGTAATCACACCACAGGACATTACTGCAGTCTCTTTCACACAAACGTACCTGCGTATATAACAAAAGATAATGGTGGCATTCAATCATCTGTCGTGGACAAACAGCGCATGCATTGTTTGGAAACTGGACACTGGAGGGAAATCACTAACAACAAAACACATAAAAACAACAGTTGACTTGATAAAAACGTGACAAACTTAATGCAAAATAACTTATTTCCTACCAAATACAGTCAGCTTAGCTTTTAAGTACTTGAGAAATAAGTTAACATTGTTTTTGTCCCCAAACATTCTCAGACACGTTACCTCAATGTAATCCGCCGTTGCTTTGAGGATTACCCATAATCCTTTGCTACTACGGCAGGTTTAGAACTGTAGATGGCAGTGTTGTTCCATTTAGCGGCATTTATTTAACATGAACCTTTTTAACTATGTTACACATGCGTAAAAAAATAACCTTTTTAGAGACAAATAGCTATTATTACAGTGAATAAATGCCATTTACACCACAGGTCCTTTTATGTTGCAATATTGTTTACAGTATAACACAATTGCCTTTTTCTGTGTCTTCCTCTTTCCACATTACTGATTTCTGTAGATAAAACTCCCTTCCACTATGGTGGTAATTATCTTTAATTATCCATAGTATAATTTTTGCAAGAAAACCCAAAGATGTCCTCTCAAACCTCAAAAGCCTCTCATCAAGCAGTCTCTTCGCAATTGTTCCCCCTATATTATGGTCAGTGAAGAATTTGGATCAATAATTTATCATGCTTAGTGGAAACATACTCTTTGTCCAGCTAGAATGCTAAGGATTCTGACTGCTGCTTGACCTGTGTCCTAATGGTAGAGCTGGATAAACACTCTGCTCTGCAAGAAGTCAGAAGTCAAGCCATTACGAAAGTCTGTCTGGGCTCTATTATTAGGGGTCCGAACCCGAAGGGGCGTGGCTCCCAGTACAAGCCGTGCTGGGAACGCTATTGTTTTCACAAAGATTTTTATTATTATTCTTTTTTTTAAATATCCTCAAAGCAATTTCAGTCAAAAACAACTGGACTGGTTGTTTGTCTAGGAAGACGTTTCACCTCTCAATCAAGAGGCTTCATCAGTTCATGTACGCATCTGACCAGGCTGGGACTGGTCCAACTAACTGGTGGGCACTTGGAGCACAAAGGGTGTCAGTGACATCATCGGCCTTGTGAGAGGTTAAATACCTGGATCTCCACACCAGTTAGTTGGATACAGGCTTTTTTTAAAATAATTTTTCCATCGGTAAATCCCATACTGCAGCCTACACCGTACAAGTTATGGAGGTGAAACTTTGAACTTTGGTTCAGACCCCTGCTTGGTAATCTAGATTCCTATGTCTTACTGAAGCCAGACCAACCAACTACTAGATGGCACTGTTATGCAGAATTCATCATATTATAGCAATTATAAATCAGATTAACAAGAAACTTAGAGCAATAGTTTCTGATGCTCGTCTGAGGCTTTGAGAAAAATATGACATCAATCATCCAGGAGGTGGCAATGTCTTGAATATCATTCATACAGGAGCATTAACTGTACAAGTTATGAAAACAAAACTTTCAGGAAAGGTATAGACTTGGGCCCTGAAGAATTAAAAATCAATGTGTAAAGTATAGTAATCATGTGTTAGCATGTGTATTAGTAATGATTAATAAGAAGTGTGATAATCAATGATTCAATTAATAATCATATGTTAGCGTGTGTATTAGTAATGATTAATAAGAATGTGATAAGTGTGATTATTAGGTATGATCATTTAAAGTGTGATAGTGATTATAAGTTCAAGCTCAAACTTTTCTGTTCCCAGCATAGCACATAAACTTTTGATTCAATCTGTATCTGCTTTCTCTGCACAGGAACAAGTCAAGGTCACAAAGACAAAGAACTAGTCAGCGCTCGAACAGGAATCTGGCAGATAGCGTAAGAGTTAGGAGAATTGCTGTCCGTGTTTTGTATCCTTCACAGATAAAGAAGAAGACTCCTGTGGACACAGAGGGAACCCCTACGCCTGGGAGTCGAGATGGAGGTGTCCTGACGGCTGTTTCAAAAATACACACATGCACGCACAAGCGCACACATAACCACGCCTTTGTAACAAGTTTATATGCTATAGTAGTTAGAATAGATATCAGAACTTCTTGACTCTGATCACGGGTACTGTGTGCTCACAGTTACTCTACATAGAGAATAGAACATTTCTCCAGACGTCTGTAGAATCCGATGTTCTTCTGCTAATAAATGCCTGCTGGCGCACTAAACTACCAACCACTCTGCTGACTCCAGAAAGCCTCCTGTAGAATTTGAATCCCGCAAAATATACTCTGTTAGGTCCTTTTGATTTGTGTGAAATTCTGAAAAGTATTGTGTAAAATTCCTACAGAGAAACTTGGTGACCCCGACGTGATTCTAACAAGGAGGAGCGGGCAAAAGGAGCTGCAGAGGTTGGACCGGTGACCACGCGGAGTCACTGGGAACCTCCTGGGGCCGACTGAACTTCTCCACAAGGGCCCATCACTGACAAAAGGTAAGCAGTCACCTATTCTTCTTAAGAAGTGAAGACTGTGATTCGGCCTTAAAATCTAAATTGGTGGAGAATGTCAGTATGTTTCCTAGAGGTTAATTTGATCCAAATTTAGCCGGGGGACTGACGATTGAAAAAAGGCCTGTTAAACTGATTTGGAATCAGTTTAAGTAAAAGGTAAAGGAGTGTTGGGATCATAAATCCTGACAGGTCCTAGGCGCATAAACGGTGCTCAGTAAGACGTTCAGGGAACGCAGAAAGGCCGGAGGCTGTAGAGACCCTCGAATATACATTAGGCATTAAGGACTAAAAGCGCCACAGGGGGATAGCCCCTAGGTGAGCCTAGAAAGCCACCATAGGTCTGGGACCTAAAGGTTCTGGGAACCAAAGAAAAAATTGTAGGTCTGGGACCTAAAGGTTCTGGGAACCAAAGAAAAAAATTTAGGTCTGGGACCTAAGGTTCTGGGAACCAAAGTGTAAGAAATACTTAAAAACTGTGTTTGTTTGTGGGATTGTTGTGTGGGAAGTTTCGAGGATAATAGAGAACACAAACAGATAAAAGTGTGAGTAGGTTTCTGTGATGGTGGATACACCCAGTCTGTAGCCGCTGATGGTGAAACACTGTCAGTAGAAGCTTGTTGCAGACATCACAGAAAAGCCTGACGATTAAACTCACCACTGGTCTTCTCTTATCTGGGGGTACATAAATAACGGGGCTGTGACACTCGGCTTTTGGTCATTAAAAGTAGTGATTTATATCGTCTCACTCCGCTCTATCATGGTAGAGTAGAAGCTTGAGTGAGGGGAGGATCACTGGGGACTAGTTCCACTGACCGGATAACGAGTGTGTGTTAATAAAGAATAAATAAATACCTGTGAATAGTACTTTAACAGCTGAAATAACTATGGCAGGCCCTGTATCGTCCCCGGCTGATTGATGGTCGGACGCTTTAACTGATGGTTCACAAGTGTTTATTTTTGGGCAAAACAGATGATATCGTTGCTCCATTAAATCTTTTGACACCTTGAAGACTGAACACAACGTAAACGCACAGTGAACAATAAGAGTAAGAGCTATGGAATGAAACAAAAATAATATGTAATAAATAAATAAATAATATCATCTATGATATATCATGTTCAACAATACCAAAATAGTGTTTTTAACCTTTTACAGAAAATGAATTGTCATTTACAATCATGAACTATCCCTTTAAACCTATTATCTTAATTACAAACTCAGAATAGAGTTCAATAAACAAACATATTTAACTTAAAAAATGTCAGTTTGCAGCTTTAACTTCCAAAGATTGTTAATGCACACAAAAATAATGCTGTATTTATTAAATACTAGCAGCAGTGTAATGAAATAATTGTCTCCTTCAGAGAGACAGATGCTCTGAATCGTTCCAAAACAGCGTTTACTGATTAAATTAAAAGCTTAAAATACACCTGTATAAAACGATGCAAAGCAACACAAGGACATCCCGTTTTGATAAAGCATTAAGCACCACATGAAAACAAAATGATGACAAACCCTGTGCCTTTATCGGCCAGGTGCTAAACAAACTTGTCAGTTTACATTTCCTTAAGTTTTTGCACTTTTGATAGACCCGTTTGCAAGACACTAAAAACTGTAAAGTTGTTCTTTTTTTCTCGTTTCCGGTTACACTCTATCAAAATAAAAGCACAAGCCTAAAAACAGGTAGCAGGACGGGTGAAGCGAGCCAGAGAATATGGTAAAATATGTATGTATGTAATATATGGTTCAGTTAGAGGAGGCGTTAGAGGAGGACAGAGCACGTGAAGAAGTAGTGGGAAATAGAAATAATGGTCTGAGTAGGCTGTGGCATAAGAGAAAGAAGGAGGAGAAGGAATAGGAGAAGAGAGAGGAGCAAAGAGCAGATTTGCATATGGCCAGACTGGCAGCTGAGGTAGACAGAAGAGGAGAGACAGTGGGAGGAGGAAAAACAGTAGGAGAAGGAGAGACAGCGTCAGAGAGGAGCGTGATAGGAGGAAGAGAGATTGCATGAGAGGGCACAACAGAAAGGAGGGGCTTTCGGAGAGACAGTATGAGAGAAGAAGTTAGAGGGAGAAATAGAGGGAGCAGCAACAAGGTCAAAACTGCTGTTTAATGAAAAAAACACCTACTAACATCCACAGACACCAAGCAGGAAAACCCAAACCTGAGACTGACTTAACTGACTCAGACCACTCTGACTATGACTGTAGAAGCTAGAAAAGCGACAAACACGGGAGAAAGAGAGAGGGATTTAAAAACAAACACGTAAAATCAGTATGATGAGTTCAAGCTCCGAGGGGGAGGAAGAGGAGATACTATAGTCAGAATGCGGAAGCGGAGGACCAGGAACTAAGACTAGGGACAGGACCACCGATATACAAACCATTTAGTTAAGCAGACAAGGAACACATGAATGCACAACTACCACCACTTAGTGACGGAGCTGGAATATGGTTACAGATATTAGCTGGTCTAACCGTAGGCACAGAGCTCACCATGAATGAATGAATGAATTTTTTTTTGGTTCTACATCAGATGTTAAATAAAATGACATAATGTTTTGACAATTTCAACCAAAGAAAGGAACTTGCTTTTATTAGCCCACCCTAACATCACAGTTCTGACTGTTTAAACACAAAGTATTTACTTATGATTAAACATATATTTGATTAAAAGTATATTTACTTATACTTAAATAAATGAAATCATTTACTTACTTTATATACATTTAAACATATTATACATATAAACATACATACACATACTCACAAAGCAAAAATCAAAATCTGCAAAATCAAAATTCAATTCATATCAAAATGAATAACATTTCCATTTTTATTTATTTATTTATTTTTCTCTTTCCAATTATAACATTTATACATATGCATCAATTATTTCAAATTTCAAGGTCTTTTAAATCGTCGTGTTGTAATTACTTTCAGTTTATCGTTAAGGTCATTCCACATTTTTACACCAATAACGGACGCGGACGCGCATCTTTGTCTAATGTTAGTTCTTGTTTTTCTTGCTTCAAATCGAAGCAGTCCTCTTAAATTATAGCAATTGTTTCTTAATTTAAATAAAGATTGAAAAACCTGTAGGAGGATTTTTTTACAGCTCTGAATAAGATTTCAAGTATTTTTAGCGTCACTATATCCGTTAATTTTAAAATATTAGATTTTATGAAAAGCTCCTTAGTAGAGTCACGGTATCCCACCATAGGTGATGTGAGAGGATTAAGATTCAAGATTCAAGAAGCTTTATTTTATCCAGAGGGAAATTATTGTGCAACAGTTTCAATTCAAAGATGGGAAAGGATCAGAGTGACAATAAGCATAAAAACATAAATCAAACAATAACTAAGTGTGACAGAGTGCAACAGACATTGTGGTTAAACGCAGGTTTATACAACATATAACAATACGCAGCGTGCCGTTTAGCAGCATATGAAATAAAATAAGTACAAACTAAATAAGTGATAATGAGCGATAATTGAAACAGTGTTAAAAATGTAGCAGCATTTCCTACAGAACTAAGAATTAATTGGACAGAAATACGGATTAGGGACAACAGACCAATTAGATTTAGATGCAGGAAAGACTGGCAGGAAAGCTCAGGAACAAACCCAGGGTCAGATCCACTGCAGGGATCAATGTTCAAAGCTGCAGTTATGAAAGGAACAGATAAGGAGGTACAGGCAAAGATGGAGGATGACCCCAGAGCAGACACAGAGCCATTACACATATGGATGAGGACACTTCAACATCACATGCGTAGAGCAGATGAAAGAAAGGCTGCGAGCAAAACAGAGATAGAGAATTTGAAAATATAACTGACCAAATTACAGTTAGCAAAAGCCAGAGAGGAAGGCACAAGCCACAAACAAGCAGCTAAAGCAAAAACACAAGATCAGATGAACCAACAACAGGCCGAGCCAGCGCCAATGGGAATCCCCAGTTCCAGTTGCCCCAGTTGCAGGCCAATTCTATGCAGGACCCCCTCCCCAGCGACCATGGAACCCACCAGGACCATGGGGCCCACCACAATCACATTATAGAGGAGGAAGAGGAGGAGGCTTTAATCCTCAAGGAGGTTATGGAAGGGGCAGGGGCGGATCACCGGGGGCTAGGGACAATGGGTGTTTCGTGTGTGGAGGTCATGGACATTGGGCACGAGACTGTCCACAAAACCAGAGAGGGCCACCAAGAGGGGGACCCCCTCCACAGCAACAACAGCATGTGCCACCGCAACCACAACTGGCCCCAGGTAACCAGTCGCCCCAAGGCACCTGGTATCCAGACCAATACTAGGGGTGCCCAGGGTCAAGGGCAAGGGGAGAGGCTGACCCCCTTGCTACGGGGAGAAGTGAACAAACGAAAAGTGGACTTTTTAGTCAATACAGGAGCAACACTTTCGACTCTGATACAACCTCAGTTCGGTCAACAGCTCTCCAAATATTCCATAGACCTTGTGGGATTTGGAGGACAGCCAATGCCACTCCCTTTCACAGAACCCCTCACCACTAAAATAGTTTGTTACCAGTTTCATCAAAGCTATGTATATTCACCACAATGCCCAATCTCACTGCTAGGAAGAGACGTCCTAGTCAGATTAAAAGCATCTATCCTATGTGGCCCACAGGGGGTGCAAGTTCATTTCCCTAATGGGGTAAAAATAGACTGTTCAGAGACAATTACTTCAAGATGTAACAATGGACAATGGATCCTAGGGGAAGATCCTGATCAGCAGCAACAGTCGGCTAACGGTTACTGGGCTCAATTGAAAGAAGACCCAGACCCGCCAATCACCAATGTTTTGAAACTGTATCAACAATGGACACCGTGGATTCACACAGTGCACCCATATGAACCGGTCCCTGACGTTCCTCACTGTACTCTTCTCTATGACCGTACCCAAACTGAAGAAGTGTATGAGGAAAGATTAAGGGAAGTAGAGGGTTCCCCTTGGACACTGACTTCGGACTGTATATATCTGAATCAGAAAACCTTTAATGTCCCGCAGACGAGGAAATTCTTTTGTCACAGCACCAACAGAGTATGACAAAATAAGATAAAAAATAGCAAAAATAAGCAATAAAGTTAAATTTTAAAAAGGTAAGAAATAGAAATAGACATATATACATATTCACATGACATGGTGCAGTTGTTCTTGTTTTGTTTGTTTTGAAATAATATAATATGGAGTGAATAAATATGAGTAAATAAGACCAAATAGTGCAAAAACAGAAGTGACCATAGTTCATAGTACATATGTATCAAAGAAAGGAGTAGTAGCACAAGTCCTGCTCACTGCAGAGCAGGCAGAGTGGTACAACATGGGTGACACTGCAACACCCCATATTAGCTTAGCATCAGGAGCAGGAAGTCAAGCTAAAGATTTAGGGCCCATGGTAAAAACAACATCTCAGTTACAGGACTGGGAACAAACCACAATCCCGGCAGTCACATACTCTAAAGAAGGACAGGTGTACAAGATCACTCATCACATCACCTCACAATCAGAATTAGAGAAAAAGGTAATCCAGGCATCCACTCAAAATTTTCGACCAGGCATAGTGTAATAACGTTAATCTCATCATCCGTTTTTACTCTATCAGGCTCTCGACTGAGAAAAGTAGAGGACGGCTTAAATGCAAATATAATGTACACACACAAAGGAGTTAATGCAGCGAGCTGTTTAGCAGTTCCAGATGACGAAAACCCACATGACTGCATTCCACTGACAACGCAAGCCATTATAGTGAGACCCGACTTGCAGGCAAAATCACAGGTTCGACCAGTCATTGACTTGTATGTATACGCCTGCTGTTTCAGAAAAGATAATGGAGGACTAAACGCAGCATGGGCAGTGGTTATCAAAGATCAGGGAAAGATTGAGACACTAAGTACAGGAGAAGTGACATAAAAACCGTCAGCTCAGCTAGTGGAAGTGATGGAAGTGACAGCAGCTTGTAAGCATGGTGAGGGAAAGAGAGTGAACATATATGATAGATAGATAGATAGATAGATAGATAGATAGATAGATAGATAGATAGATAACTTTATTTATCCCCGAGGGGAAATTAGGTCATCGTAGCAGCGGTACAAAGCAATCGTAAGTACTAAAAATAAGATAAAATATAAAATACAAAATATGAACAACAATAAAATGAAATAAAAGTACAGTATCGCAGATAAACACTCTATTACAATGTGTTATGTGGATTTTAATGTGCAAAAGAGATAAAGGTGCATTTCAGTGATAGGTCACTCTATGTAGTGCAAGTTTATTTCCTGAGCGTTGCTCAGCGTTGCTGTGCAGCGTTTTACAGTCTGATGGCAGGCATATGCAGACTCTACATATGCCAGTGCAGCAGTGCATTGTCAGTTGAAAGAGTGAGAGAGAGCAGGTTTTGTGACAGCTTCAGGTCTGCCTATTAAGCATGAGGAGGAAATGAGGAAAGAGAAAATAGCTAAAATGATGGCAACTATAGGTTTATCATGATTAGACTGTTTGCCTATGACATTATACTCTAAGAGGGCTAGTGTGAACAGAGAAAAGAAATTTACCCCTTATGAGTTATTTACAGGTCGCACCATCCCTGGACCAAGACAACAGGAATCGCTACAGCCAGGGGCCACACCAGGACTGGCATGGTCCTACGTGACTCAACTCCAAGGCTGGGTAAAAACATTGGCAGGAAGCCAAGGGGGGTCAGGACCAGTACCAGCCCCACTGACTTTGCTAGGAGAACCTTGGGTGTATGTAAAGACATTGAAAAGAAAGTGAACACACCCCAGGTGGACAGGACCCCATAGGGTAGTGGAGCGAACCTCCACAGCAGTAAAAGTGCAGGACAGTGACAAGTGGATTCACCTTTCAAGGTGTAGACAGGGGGAGGAGCCCAAAAGGTCCTTAGATCAAGTCAGAACAGATCTAACCGAACAGGGTTAAGGGACTTCTGTAAATACATATAATCTATTATTGACTCACATACACCATTAGTAAAAACACCACAGTATATAGAGTGAAAGAAAAAAAAAAAAAAGGGAGCACAAAAACAAACATTGTGTGTGTATGTGGACACTTAGTGTGTTTTTTGTAATATTCATTATTTTAGTGGCAATCTATCTCATATGTGCATGGTTTGATAATTGTTAGAGTTATGGAACTTGGCAGGCCACGTCCGTGGCATCACTTTAGACATCCAGGATTTTGTGGTCTCGGAGGAATGATCACTCTGGTGAGTGATCAACAGGGGGAATTGAAGAATTAAAAATCAATGTGTGAAGGATAGTAATCATGTGTTAGCATGTGTATTAGTAATGGTTAATAAGAAGTGTGATAATCAATGATTCAATTAATAATCATATGTTAGCGTGTGTATTAGTAATGTGATTATTAGGTATGATCATTTAAAGTGTGATAGTGATTATAAGTTCAAGCTCAAACTTTTCTGTTCCCAGCATAGCACATAAACTTTTGATTCAATCTGTATCTGCTTTCTCTGCACAGGAACAAGTCAAGGTCACAAAGACAAAGAACTAGTCAGCGCTCGAACAGGAATCTGGCAGATACGGAAGAGTTAGGAGAATTGCTGTCCGTGTTTTGTATCCTTCACAGATAAAGAAGAAGACTCCTGTGGACACAGAGGGAACCCCTACGCCTGGGAGTCGAGATGGAGGTGTCCTGACGGCTGTTTCAAAAATACACACATGCACGCACAAGCGCACACATAACCACGCCTTTGTAACAAGTTTATATGCTGGAGTAGTTAGAATAGATATCAGAACTTCTTGACTCTGATCACGGGTACTGTGTGCTCACAGTTACTCTAGATAGAGAATAGAACATTTCTCCAGACGTCTGTAGAATCCGATGTTCTTCTGCTAATAAATGCCTGCTGGCGCACTAAACTACCAACCACTCTGCTGACTCCAGAAAGCCTCCTGTAGAATTTGAATCACGCAAAATATACTCTGTTAGGTCCTTTTGATTTGTGTGAAATTCTGAAAAGTATTGTGTAAAATTCCTACAGCCCCCACAGAACACACCAAAAATGACACATGTCCATCACAAGGTGGCGCTATAATCAAGGAAAAGGCTTTTTGGCCTCCTAACTTCCACATCTTATATTGCAAATATAGATTTCTTACAACCAACCAACTAGGCGTCTTTTCCAGGGACTTGACCAGTGTCCTCTCAATGGCCAGCAGAGCTACACTGCAAAAAAGGAATTTCAAGAAAGTAAAAAAAGCCTTGTAACAAGAAAATAAGTCTTATTTTTTGTCCAAAAAAAATATTAATCTTGTCAAGCATGTTTTGCATTAGAAAAAACATCTTATTTTAAGAAAGTATGCCTTACTTTTTCTTGATAAGATATTCCAGCTAATTTTGAGCTAGAATGAACTAGAAACAGAGTACAAAAAAGTTTTCTGATAAAACCCAGTGGGGCAACAAGATTTTTTGCCTTATTTTAAGAGTAAGACCATTTGAACAACGTCTCAATTTAAGAATGCCATGAAACAAGGACAATTAAAGGTTTTTATTATTATTATTATTATTATTATTATTATTATTATTTTCATTTAAGGACAGAACCTGCTGCTTCATATCTAACCAATTAACATGACAGCAGAATAGATACAACCCACAACCTACAACATAATACAAATAACCATGCTGGATGAAAACTGCATGGCCCACAAACAAGACAAAATGACCAAAAACAGCCAAAATGAAATGACCCTTGACTCAGTTGCATCCTGCATCACAATGTAGAAAAGAGCATTCTTATGCAGCATCAGCATTTGACTGACTGATGGTTCAATTGAAGAAGAAGAAGAAGAAAAGAATCATGAAACAACAACAGCAAAAGTCAAGAAGCAGTTTGTCTACAGTATGAAAGGCAAACACACTAAGTGTGCCTATTACAGTCTATCAGACGAGGCGCTGTGTAGCCCCAACACATCTCCCAGATAATATTTTGTAGGGACATATGTCACATCCTTGTGAGTAAAACTGTAATATGGAGTGAAATCTACCAGACTATCAGATGTTATGAGTTCAGTTGCTTGTGCCATGTTTGGAATCTCGATTGTATATGCCATGTAATTTCTATCATAGCTAACAGTAGTATGCTGCTGCAACTCAAAACAATATATCGAAGAGTTAATTACATAGATATTCCTCACAAGTCCGAACTCAGGCAAATCATTGGAATCAACAGCAGTTACAAGTAATGTTTTCTCCCTTATATATTTATTACCATTTAGATTAATCCATTTCACAGACACTGCATTGTTTATGTCATCATTCCCAAGGAAAGCCCTGTTTTTTTCTTTCAAATACGACATGTTGCGTACCTCTGAAGTTGGTCCCAATGCACACTCGTTAGAAAAAATTGGGTGTTCAGAATTACTTATATTTTGAGAACATTCATACATTTGATTATGCCTTATTAAAGACTTGCAAACGTTTCTAAAATTTAGTTTTGATGCCCACTGTTTGAAAAAACAATGCTTTGATTCAAATCTCATGCACATGTGACGAACCATTGGTCCCAGGAGTTTTATCTGGGATGGAGCATGAATCAAATAATGTTGTTTTGGGGTAATGTTGTTATCAGGGAAAACACTTTTCACATGTTTTAAATGCTTTTCAATTAGTCTTTTTAACTCGTCAATTGTCTGTAAACCTATGACAGGAGCAAACAAAATTTTAACAATTTCTATGAGTTCAAGAATTATTTTGTAGTATTCAGTATCTTTAGCTGTATCAATAAGAAATGGCAATATTTTTAGTAGAACAATCATTTGGCCTGAGGATTGCTTCAATTTACTATCACTTGAAGCTAATGTGCTGTAAGCTATAGGGCTTGGTTTATCTCTGACATCAAGTGGAGAGTAGGGAAATCCAGTTATTGCACTATTGACGACATGCAAGTCTAGTTGACCTAAAAGAACTAACTGTTTTAACACAGATTTGATTTCTAATGGAGCAATGCCTTCAAGAATTATATGCATCATATCCTGAGGTGTTTGTTCAATCAGGTTAAAGGCTGGAAATTGTACTAGCTTGCTCCTTCTGTTAATGCCAAATGTAGTCTTTAAACTGTTTGTAAGATAGTCATTATTTGCCCTCTCAATGTCATTACACTGTCGAACATGTCTTTCTAGTGTCCTAAGCTCAAAGTTGTCTTCGTCAAAATACAATTGCATGTCCTCAAACGAACATTCACACTGCCGGCACTTACTATAGGCGAAACCAACACCCTCTTTAAATCCACAAAGCTCATGTTGTGCTAAGGTGTCTCCCAACACAGTCTCACTCCCAACGCGTCAAATACTGAAGATTGGTCAGGGCCTTTGGCGTTAGTTACAGACTGAAAAGGTCTCCTTAAACGTACAAACCCGACGCAGAGGGCTTTCAACTCATTCCAATGTAAGCCCGTCCGAGGCGATATTTGAAGCTTAGGGCTATCCTTTAACGTCCACATCTGAAGTTTTGGGCTCTCCTTAAACGTCCATATTTAAAGCTCAGGGCAGTCTTTAAACGTATAAACCCGACGCAGGGGGCTTTTAACTCATTCCAATGTAAGCCCGTCCGCGCTGATATTTGAAGCTCGAGGAGGGCTCCTCGGGGCGCTCCTCGGGGCGCTCATCGGGGTGCTCATCGGGGCGCTCATCGGAGCGCTCCTTAAACCTACAAACCCGACGCAGGGGGCTTTCAACTCATTCCAATGTAAGCAGCCTGTCCTCCACCCAAAAACGACCACATAGGTTGTTTGATCAAGGAGCTTATTACGACCCATAGGCACGTTTCGAGTTTAGCGGTCGTGTACATAACTACAATAAACGGTGTGTTGGGTATGTCGTCATCGCCTACCCTTTAACCTTTGGCACCAATCAAAATGTGATGCGCCAGAAGGAGGCGTGGCATTCACGTTTCACTGGACCTCGTAGCATTGGTAAGTCCGTTTGTGTACTAATTTATGTGGTCATGTTATGTTCTGTGCGTGAGCTATCACGGTGATTGTCTGCAAATCATGTGTAAGTAAGTTAGTTCAGTTTGACGTTTAAGTTACAACTCAGTTGGGAATGCCACCGAGGTCGTATGTTAACTATCAATAAGGCGCCAAGGTTAGCGCACATGCTAACACGCTTTTTATTTATGCTATCTTGACAAAGAAATGCTACCTTATGTGATTTTGTGTATTTCCGTCAGTATTAGGACATCTGTTAACTATTTATTTTGGTAATAAACAGGTGAAAATGCACTGTTAGAACTTAGAGAGCGCATTTTGATACTCAAATACAGAGCCCTGATAGTTTTAATTAGTGTTAGTGTACTCTTGACTTTTGTAGGCACACGTTTTATTTCTCTTTTTATTCTTTTGATTATTTACTCTACATTTTGCTAAATTTGTATTTTTAGTGGCAATAAGTAACATTTATGGAAGTGCAACTAATCCTGCTTCATTTTTTTTATAATAAAAAAAACTCTCTTCATATATCACAAATCCAGCGGTTCTTTTAAGAGCCATTTTCTTAATCCTTCTCCCTGTTACACTAATTTAATTTTCTGAGCTTTTGCTTTGTCATTTTGTCTCTTTGTCTTTACTTTGACTGTAGCCTTTGTTTGGTCTTCTGTTTGTTAGTTTCTTCTCTCCCTCTCCCTCTCTCTCTCTCTCTCTCTCTCTCTCTCTCTCTTTCTCTCTCTCTCTCTCTCTCTCTCTCTCTCTCTCTCTCTCATCTAAAATGGCATCTGGAAAAGAAAAGAAAACAAAGGGACTAAAGTTTCCAGAGTTACCTTGAGGAAGAGGGACAAGAATGGGAACATTATTGCTCAACACTTTAGGAAGAATCGATCTGGTCAGTAAAATATAATACAGTTCTACTGTTAATCACAAGTTGGTCAGCAGTAATGTTTCTTGCATTATGTTTTGTGTTTATAGTTAAACCGTGTGGCTAGGAAGCCCCCAGAAGTGGAGGAGTTGCTGAGAGATGACATTCCTCAAGATGTCCTAAGTCTTGGTACACATATTGACATCTGATAGCTTAAATAGCTTAAAGACGACCTTTATGTTTCCATTTAAAAATGTGAAATTTAGGCAACTGACTTAAGTAGTGGCCGTGATTTTTTTTTATGCACGTGCAGTAACAAAGCCATTATGGAAATGACTTTTCTGTCTTTAAATACACTGTCCTTTACATCAATTTTTGTGTTTTATTATTTTAGATCATCATCTTCAGAGACTAAAGTGGAGCAGACACCCACAATGTCAGCATGGACAAGAAGACAGTTAATGTCTGAAAAAGAATTCAGAGCTGCAATGCCAGAGCTCTTGAATTCGAAATTGGGCGCAGAGACTGTAACTCCACATTGCTGTCAGCAATGTAAAACAGCTGATGCTGGTTGGTGTGTAGTCAGAAAAGGGTAGGCTTGACACGGTACCAGATTGTAAAATTTTTCTGAATTTTGATATTTGCTGGGGGGTTTTGTGTGTGTGGATATTTTTTTTACAGGCAGAGCAGAGATGATAACTGTGCTTGCCATGGGATGGAACAACAGGAAGACCGAGAGTCTGCACAAGACCCTGGCAAAAAGATTTTTCAAAGTAAGAAGTCTTTACTGCAAGTTAACATTTGTCATTTCATGGTTACTTTCTGTGGGCTTGAATACTGGCATCACAGGTTAAAGGAGTGACAACTTTGTTCAGCTCATGTCCTGTGACTGGTGTGGTGTGGAGGCATGGCAGAGCCATATGCTGGTTGGCTGCTGGCTTGCTGGATCACTGTGTTTTTGTGCTGCATTGGCTACAAAAAATGAGCAGAACAATGGGCTTATGGTCCACTGACTCACTGCTACTGAGTTTAACAGTCCCTTCTCCTCACACCTTCCTCTGAAGAACATCCTCCCAACTAGCTGTGGCACACTTGACGGCCCCACTGACGTGTGTTGTCATCATGACAACTCACAAAAATCACCATTAAGTGTTTTTGACATCAAATGACTGCAGCAAACAACTCAATGTCCTTTCTATCCAATTAGCATTCTTATATACGTATTGCATTCTTTCACCATAAAATAGCCTTTGTTATAACAAGGAAATAATTGTTTCATGAGGCACATAGTCTCTTTTGAGGACATACCTTTAAGAATATCCTCATCAATTTGTGCTTGAATGTTTTGCATGATGTCATTTAGGTTTTTCAATCATGATTAGAGATACACTCACTGATATTGTCCTCTTTTTTTAAAATAACATTTTTTCTGATACTATGAAATATTTTTGGTGTATTACATTCCACTAGATAGTTGTCCTACATCTTAAGCCCTTGTCACACATGCACTGCAAACCTGAAACTATCTGAACATTTCCTGGTACAGCTGTGTGTGTACACAAATATCGGATTCAGTCGGACCGGGCATCAAATGGAGTTTACCCTCCCAGCTTAATAGTGCAAAGACTGGGTAATTCCAGAGTGTGCACATGTGTGAATACAGCTGCACGCTCCCCTTGCCTAAACCAAACTAAGTAGTTACATTAAGTGTGAACACATCTAAGTGTGTGCTGCATGTGTGAAAGAGAAACTCGGGACTATCTCCGGACCTGATTCTCTGACATTATTCTGGGTTCAAATGTGAAAACATCTTTATTCTCTTATCTCTTATGCCCTATGTCAACATACCTTTTTACGGATCACACCATGACTTATCTATGTTTTTTGTTTTTTTTAAACATTCTAAATGGACTAAACAGAGAGCAGAAATCGAAGGAGCTAATCTTGAGAGTCTCAAGCAGGAGCCCAACATCTCTCTGGAGGACACGGAGGAATGGGTGCGTGACGTCCAGCAGTGGGCAGCCACTGGTATGTGTTATGGTACATTTCGCTATATGTTTTACAATACTATTTTTTTATGGTCAATTTTGCTTGTTTCTGTTTTTCAAAAGAGACATGTAGCTCATAGTAGTAGTACTTGGGAGCTGGCCAGGAAAATTCCACTTGATGTCCAGTCTGACTGGATCAAGTATTTGTGTTTTCACATACTGATTGTCTAGATCATTTTATGTTTGCAGTGTATATGTCAAAGGGGCTTAAGTGTTTTACTTTTGTCCCATCTGTTCTCTTTTTCAAAACAGTGGTGAGTCTTCGCCTGAAGAGGCGACTTTTTGACCAGGTTATGCTGGTCAGGCCTATGGAAGAGGAAAAAGTTATAATTGTGAAGGAGATGACCCAGCATTGCCAGTACCTGAGAAAGGCCTTGGACAAAGTATACAGCCTCCTTCGTCACACTCAAGAGAATATCACGAAACATAGTATGGTATGTAGTAGTACAGTCTCAGAGCTGGGCAGACAATCTGCATTTTAATGTTCATAAAGAGTTGCCTTATTTTCTATCTGATTATTATTATTTATTTTTTTTACATTTTATTTTAGCACCTCCCAGAGAGCTGAGAGAAAAGGGATACAGGGGCTGCTCTGTTGTCTGCTGCACAAGCTGCACATTCTGCAGCAGAAACTGAGCGCAGTCACCAGCACTTACACCCATTTTGACACTGAACCCTCCTTTTTCATGTTGGAGGAAGACAATGAGGACGTTGAAGAGGACAGTGACCAGGAGGACAACAGCACTCCAGATATTTCAGAGGAAGAAATGTAAAGCCTTTGAGGCTGGGATTCAGTTGTGGACATAAGGCCGCAGGCCATGTGCCTTTTACATATTCACAGCTGTGATGATGTTCAGCACAACATCACTACCTCTCGTGTGATATTGCTTTTATACATCCTTTCTACAAAGCACCAGACTGGAACTGGACTGTGGCTAAGCAACACATAACCATTTGTCTGTGCAATAGCTTGATACTTTGTGTAAGCTGGAAACTAACTGTTGTATAAAGTTTACATAACAGGTGACGAAAGATGTGCTCAGTTTTGGTCAGAGTGCTGTTCTTGTTACTCGTGGAAGTTCAGTAAATGGCTGCATTTATATAGTGCCTAGTTCTGGACAGTGTGACCAATTATTTGTTTAAATATTTTAAAGGTTCTGTAAGTTTTACAGTATATCACAGTGGGATGTGTTTTATTTTGCATGAGAGTGGCATATTCTAATGTGAGTACATAGAATATAAAAACATAGCGTTTTGAAATGTAACATTATTCGTGTCACAAATTGTTGTGCCATGGTGTTCTGGTTCATCCAGTATACCGGTGGCTCATTCAAACATTACTGTTATTACAAACGAGGTATTTTCATACATCTAACATGTCTGGAGATAATCTTTAAAAATATTGTATTTTGTATGTAATAACAATGTAGACATGAAGAATTAAGCCTCACAAATAAATGTCTTATCTACAGCTTTGTCTAGTGAATGTTTATGATATATTATTTATGAGTTATTACAAAGCGAACAAATAGTTGGAATCCACAGATGCATCGTTTTCTATTGTTGCTATGGTGGTTGCCACGCACGCTGCGGAAGCCGGAAGTGGCTATAGAGACGGAGCCAGTCTGCTGCATGCAAACCCTAATTTACTTAAAACTAATAAATATTGTTCAAACA
Organism: Echiichthys vipera; assembly: GCF_963691815.1. Taxonomy (NCBI): domain Eukaryota; kingdom Metazoa; phylum Chordata; class Actinopteri; order Perciformes; family Trachinidae; genus Echiichthys; species Echiichthys vipera. Next base: position 7,583,271 of record NC_139825.1, on the reverse strand, counting down.
CCTAGCATCTGAACTGTTTCTTAACATAAAGACCATATATATGAAGAGAAAACGGTAGTTAGGCTATATTCAATATTTAAAGTATACGGCACATTATTTACTACCCTTTTTGCAAACCAGAAAACTGCATACCTATTTCAAGAATACATCTTTACTTTTTGTTGACATAGATCATCTTTATGTAATCTCAATACTAATCCAGCTGTTCTAGATATATGATATATGTAATATATATATATATATATATATATATATTTTTTTTTTGTGAACCCATTTATTTACAAACCGGAAGAACTACAGAAAACTACAACTATGGCAGATAGCAGTACTTAGCGTTATTGCGCGGCTCATTGGAGTTGTAGTTCTTTAATTAAGGTTGTATTTTTCATAGAATTGGAAGTTGTAAATGTTGAAATGAGAATACATTGAGGAGTTTAAGGGCATAGTTAACACATTGATGTAATCAGATTTTTAAAATCAAATTATTTCATAGGTGAAAATTAATTTGACCCATAATTGACAAAACCCGAAATTGTTGATTGTACTCATGTTATAGCTGGGGTCAAGAGCTCTCTATAACAGTTGGTCCCATTTCTGTATTTCTTTTTATTGCAGAATTATAAGCCCTCAAACAGGCCCTGAGGTCAAGGTTCAAAGTTAATTATTTCAAAACCGGAGCCATGTAGAATATTAATACTAACATATTATTACTCCCCAGGTCGAGACCTTTCCAATGATGTATTTGGTTTAGCTCTACAGCAAAGTTTGAATTTTTTCATGTCATGGACTCAGGTCATCCAAACCCTACATCCAGACAGGACTTTGAAGACTCTACACATAAAAGTTTGTTTGTTTGTTTGTTTCCTTCATTCTTTGTTTGTTTCTTTGTTGACTGACATGAGTCACCTTCATATATCACAATATTCACTGTGTTTATGTTATTATTAGCCAATGCAAGCATTAATAATGATGTTTTATGTATGACGCACAAATGCCGCACACACACACACAGACTCACTCAGTCACTCACACACACACACACACACACACACACACACACACACACACACACACACACACACACACACACACACACAGTGCTTTATTTGATGATGTAGATCAAATATCCTCAGCAACATATTATTACATATATAGATTATATGATTATCAAACCTGTGACAAGCTTCAGCTGCTTGATAACAAGCACATCATTAGAATCAGGTGTGTTGGACCAGGGAGAAACTTAAACATGCAGGACAGTGGCCCTCCAGCACTGAAATTTGGGGAAGTTAACAAGGACCAAGGCTGTTGCCTAGCACGGGAATTACATTCAAATGTCTATAGCCTGTTATCTATTATTTAGTATTTACCTTTTATTTATTTATTGGTCTTTTTCCTTTTAATATGACAATATGATAATAAAAACCCATTCTGATTCGGATGTGGTTCAATATCAATTGAGGAAGACACATACGAAATACGATTTTATTTTAAATATAATCAGCCATATATTCTTAAAAATATAATATTAAACTATATTAATGAGCCACTTCATATTTTACAATCACTGGCTATAAAATGTCTCATCAACAGAGCTAGTGACGCTGACCGGCGGCATTTTGAGTTGGAATGCAGCCCATCCACGGCGGACAGCTCATAATAGTATTCGAACACACCACGCTGAGCGGCGGATATTTGAGTTGGAATGCAGCCCATCCACGGCGGACAGCTCATAATAGTATTCGAACACACCACTTCCGCCTTTAACACAAGCCAAACAAGCGCAACGGTGGCTGGGGGTAAAAACGTAGCCTTCCGTTATCCAAAACTGACAAAATAAAACTATATTTCTCAGATCCGAAAGAAATAATTATAATCGATGGCCATTGCATTAACCCATCGTATTGTGAAGTTATTAAGGACTCTTTATCAGGAGATTGTTGAAAAAAAATGCTTCCGGGAGGCGGGTCCTCGGTTCTCCAATGGGACTGCAGGATGATTTATAACCCATGTCAAGTCATAAATGTACTCAAAAACAAAAGCCCAATTATTTACTTAGTAAAGGACAACAATTATGAGTCTAAGCTAAGTGATTCTACGATTAAAACGTTATCCCTCTCTGGCATCTTCTTACCTTATCCTTATGGGTGTTATTACACCAGCCAAGAATGAGCATTTCAGATGAATCGATAAGGTGCCTGTAGATCATGGTGATTGTGAATACATTTAAAAGTTTATTTTTAGCTGTGTGAACAGGATGTACTCTTCCTTATGTCTGGGTATTGTCTTCAGCGTACAAATACATAATACATAGAAAGAAACCCAGGGGATGGAAAAATATTTCTGCTTTAAGAAAAGGTGAGGGAATAAGCCAAAAAATAATTGTTTTACATCCACCTTTTTTCAGTAAATCATTCTATTTCTCATGTTTTTAAGATGGTGACTGAACACTAAATTTGCCAACTGTAAAAATAACACAAAATGTTTTGTTTTTTTTGGGAAACTGCAACTACTACAATTCGCTCTTGAAAGGTTGATCATAGAAATCAAGTGTATATGAAGGAACACAGCCAGTAACTGGTATATGTGTTTTAAAAACATTTATTTTTGCAAAACATTTTCTTTCGGCTCCCAGGAGTTTTTCCATTTGTCCCCACTGTAAGACAGAAACACAGCAAGAAGTATTACTGTCAAATTGTTCATAATTTTTGAGAATATAACTGACACTGTACTATTTACAATGAGACATGGATTATACAGGTATGCATGCATTCTTTTTTGAAAATGAGCTTTTCAATATCATATTTAGACAGTGTATAACAAAACTCCCCAATGTCTGTGTGAAAGGTACGGAGAAGGAATGGGGGCAACAGAACTGCTTCACCTCTGAGCTGGCATTGGAGGTAGTCACAGAGACGCAACAGCACCGAGTCGACGTCTGTGTAAATGGGAAATTTGTATGGGGGAAAAAAAATTGTAAATTTAGGTTTAATTTGACTAAATAATGTATTGCCAGTATGAAACTTTTTTTCTTCATGTTTTTGGCCAAGTTAAATCTTGCAGTTTTGTGCCGTTTTATGTGGAATGTTTTTTTCTTAGATTGCATTAGACACCAGGCCAAAACTGAGAAAATTGTGGCGTTCACTTTTATAAGGTGATACAATTTTGAATCATTTCACATTATAGTGATATTGCACAGGGGGTTTCTTGATTATGTTATATACTGTGAATTTATTTCAAGTCCAATGCACAATACTGCCCAAAACATTTGACTGCTATGTGACTTGCTTGACCCTCAGACTTTGCTGACCCTTATTAAACTGCAGTTAAAGTTGAAGACATTTTACTATTTTTATTAGTGGATTTTCCTCATCTACAGTAAAATAAACTTAAGAACATACACACCATCCAGAGCAAGGCAGCCACTGCACCAACACCTCGGCACGGTCCTTAAAAAAGAAAGAAAGATATAAGGAACAATAAGTGTGTGACACTTGATTAGAGCACAAAACAGTTTGCTGTACAAACTGAACATGTCAGTACCAAATGAAAGAGACATAATACCACTATGGAATCAATCAAGATTCATTATTCCGCATCAAATTGTGGAAGGACACAGTTAAAGACTGATGGGTAACCAGGTCTGCATTTTCATCCTAAGCCATGTTGTTCACATGTTAACAAAGAAAAAAAGACTTTGCTTTGCTATATGCAGAAATATGTTGCAAAGGCAGTATTTCAAAGGCGTCTTGAAAATATAGCATGCACTGTGTACATTACCGCTAAGAAGACTTTCATAAATCCTCTTAATTGTAATAAGGGCATTCCTGGCATCTTCTGTGTCCATTTCCCATGGACAGACACACTCGGCTGTAAACCCATCTGGAGCTCTGCTGGCAAGGAGGATGGGATGTCGATTGTGGAGCTGAAACAAAATTGGCACAAAATCACAAGACAGAAAATTGGATACATAAATGGAAGGTCATAATACATAAAAAATATATTTTATGCTTTCATACCTATACATATAAGCTATACATTGAGACTCAGAGTGAGGTCACTATAAACTGTTTTAGTAGCAATGTAAAAAACAAAAGACCTTGGTAACAAACACAGCTATTCCAATTCAGTGTGAGACAAGGGAAGCATCACATGCTTCAATATCTAAAAACACAGCTAACGCTATAAACTATCCAATTAAATTTTATTCATGGTATCTAATCATAACAGAAGTAGTCTCAGGACACTTTTCATAAAGAGCAGGTCAAAACCACACTATAAGATATCAAAGACCGTCAGATATGCGTTAAGGAACAACTTCCGAATTCTAATCCTGTAATGTAAATGTTCATTTTCAGGATATTTTATCCAAAATTGATAGATAGCAATGTGTTTATATATACGCAATAACAGCAGGCTCTGATCTAGTAGTACATAACTCTGTTCACCAGTGACTTAGGGCGCACTCACACTGTCCTTCCGCACCGCGCCTCGGGCTTTAGGAAACTTGTCCCCCCTCCCTCTCCCCCCGCGCCCCAGGCCTGTTTGTACTCACACTGCCTGGGCCTCGCGCAAATGCTTCACATGTCACATGCATTGATTGACGTCATCGCCATGCGTCTCTTTGTTTACAAATCTTTCCATAGACCTCAGAGTTTTTGTGCATCTTGTCGACTGTTTTTGAATATTTTCATCGACCAAATCTGCATTAAACACTCCACCTCCGCATCACACCAACGTAAACCTTTCACCGCCATTGTTGTTGTTGTTAAATGTCCGCGCATGGTCCGTCCTTCTATTTACTATGTCCGAACAGGCGCACATAAATGAAGTCAGAGCCGCCGTAGGCATCGTGCTTGGCTCGTACATGTTCAAACGGGCTCTACAAAAGCCCACCTCTCTCAGGCGGGCTGTGGACGGCACTGGCCGCAGTTATACCCGGAACGGTTGCACTCACACTGGTCAAACGCACTAGGCTTTAGCCGAAAAACCAGTTTTGGCCCGGTGCAGAAGGACAGTGTGAGTGCGCCCTTAGGTAGAGTTAAAACAAGACAACAAGACAAGACAATCGGGAGTGGTACAGTAAATCGAGAATTCAGGATTGTCTTGCAAATAAAAAAAGGATGAGTGTTAAATTGCTGCAAAAGCAAATAATGTAAGAGAAATATAGTAATGTAAATGTAAAGATCAGCAATTAATTACTTATTATTTTATGACAACTGTCTGAAAGAAAAAAAATAACCTACCAGTAGATTTGTTGCATCATACATTTTGTTGATGCTGCAGTTTTTTTGTGTGTGTTTCCAATCTTGGCCAAATTTCTTCTTTTGATTTTCTAATTTTTTTTGTAAGGCTGCTTGGCCCCGCACTGCTTACACATCTTGCTGGCCACACCAATCGTTTCCTTGCATGTGATGCATTGTTTTTGAGTAGGCATCTGGAGACAGAAACAGTTGGTTGGGTTGCAGATTTCAATTTCATCAGAGTAAATGATTATCTGTAAAGCAGAGGGCCGGGCTGAAAATAAAGGGTGTGATTTCATGAGCTCTCCATCTATGATGTCATACAGATAGCCACTTCTGTATTTTTGCGGCTGATCTATCATTTCTAAAACTTTTGGATGGGACAATAACTGTTCTAAACTTTTAATGAGAGGTACATAATGAAAACATTTGGTTATTGTGAAAAGGACCCTTTCTGTCCCTTTTTTCTGAAAGCAGGCCGTATACCCAACAGAAACCTCCTCTGACTCCACAAAATTAAAATTTTCCTTTATCACTTTGTCCTGCCTGTATGTTGTTGCAACAGAGGAAAATGGATCCTCAATCTGGTCAAATACTGCCATCGCTTCCTTTTCAAGTTCACTTCCTTGATGTTGTTGGAATACAGTTTGTAGCTGACTCCTCAGATTAGTCACCAACAGAGCTTGATATTGCTGCATTGATGCCAAGACATCATTCACACCTCTCTGAAAAACAGGCAGAAAAGAAGAGAAAATTAAATCCAAACAATTATTAGCATACAATCTCTTTAAAGAATATGAATATTATTAAGAGTAACATTAACACAATGATGCTTTTCAATTAATTTATAACACATAAAAAGTAAATTAAAAATATGAAGTTATCATTACTAGATAGCAGAGAGCAAGGCATTATTAAATATTAAATCTCATGGATAGATACAATTTAAGTTGCAGCTAAGGGAGACTTAAAGGGCTCCTTCCTCGAAAAACTGAGAATACTTGTTTTTGTTGAAATACTATCGGTCTCTACGAGTTGCATATGCATGCTGTGCGTGAAAGTGTCTCTTGACCTCCATTACCATTATTTAGGCAATGAAAGAAATCACAGAGAAAAACGAGCGGATGGGGGAACCCCATCTGGATGATATCACAACGCCAATGGCCACGCCTCGCGCCCAGCTGAGCTCGCTTGCTCCCGCCCACCGGCTGTCAGGACGAAGCAGAGCTCATTTCTGCAGCTCAGCGAACATAGACATAGTGAGTAGAGGCTTGCTATGGCGGCGGAACAACTTCGTTCTTGTTTTATGTGTGGCAATAAAACATTGACACTACATGCATTGCCTCAGAAAGAAGACCTGAAGAAGAAATGGTTGGATTTTATTTATGGAACACCACCTGTACCTGAACGGGGGGCGCAGCAGTCAACATAGTAGCCCGATGGCCTGATGGTTAGCGCAGTCGTCTTGCAATACAGGGGTTGTGAGTTCGGTTCCCGTAGGGCCTTTTTTTTCACAGCGCGTGTTCCAACCATTTCAATAATGCTGACTTTTCCAACTTCGGTGCATACAGCAGCGGTTTTGTGTCAAAGCTGATTTTAAAACCTGGATCTGTGCCATTGCGACGATCGCGCGCTAGCTCACGGGCGGTAAGTAGCAGGAATTCAATCCTTAACTAGCACAGGATTATCAAGCAACGTCAGTAGCTACATTGCGTTAGCAGGGTGCTAACCCTTTGTTGTGAAGTAAAATATCTACCTGGAAGGTTGCAAAGACTGTCGACAGTGTAAAGAAAAAAGTCTGTTTCAGAACGTTTCCAACTCTTTATTATAACTTACAGCATGATGACGCCACAAACGTCCACCGCTTTTAGAATAACATTTGAGTTGACATGAAACCATTACCATTCTGAAACGTTCATAGTCAGACGATCGGGAAGCGGTTCTTGTGCTTCCTCTTCTTCTTCCTCGGATTCAGGATCAAAAACAAGGCTGTATCTCAGAAGACATGTTGTGCCACAGAAGAGCCTCGATACCCGACTAGCTGCTCGTCTCAATCTAAACTGAAGCCGGAATCCCCAGTGACGAACTGGGGCAGCATCACACAGCGTCACAGAAATCCTGTCGTTCGTCCCCTCCCACCTCCAGCAGCAAACTAAACAGCATAAAACAGACCCAGCAAAGCATTTTTTTCTCTAAAACCGGCTCTTAGGGCATCAATTCAGACTACAGATCACTGCAAAATAAAAAAAAAAACGACGACATGAGACCTTTAAAAACTTTTTCATAGTCATGAAAGTAGTCATGAAATCGCTTAGAAATCAAGTGTTTGTTTGACTGACCAGTTTTTATCGAAAATGGTGTTATTTCCTCCCGATCGGGGTCTCTAGCCCTTTTTCAGCCTTTCGAAGAGAGGAGCGATCATAGACATATATACATAGACGCCGCATCGACTGTGCGGAGGTGTGGCTAAAGCGCCGCCATCTTGGAACAGTCAACGCAAGCGGATTTAGAGGCGCTTCAACCTACAAACAACAGAGCTGCTCCTCGATCTCAAAGTAGGATTATTCGCTGAATTTCGGACTGATTTTCAAACTTTTTGTTTTGTTAAAAGCGTCACACATGTAGCTATGTTACAGGGTGCTTGGATGGTTTTAACACTTAAATAAAAATTCTACTTAGCAGACGAGCTTCTGACAGAAGATTAGCGAATAAAGGATCTTACAAACCTTATTTTCAAGGATGTCGGTTGTCTTAAAACTCGACTTATTAAAATCTGGTACTGCTGTTTTTAATCCTTGCTTAATAAAATAATGACAATAATAGCGAAAATAAAAATAGCAATAATAATATATATATGTGTGTGTGTATGTATATATATATATATATACCCCGCGAAAATATCGACATATTGACAAATGAGCAATATATAATCGATTTATTGTGTAGAAACACTTCCTTCATAATGCTGTTTAAACAGCCTTGGCCCAGCTGGAGCTGCTGCGCCAGGCTACTGGAAAGTGTCACCACATGTCAGTGTGAGTGATTGTGATGGGGGGTGTAGGAATTTTACACACAATACGTTAGTCAAATCAGAAGGACCTCACAGAGTATATATTGCGTAATTCAAATTCTACAGGAGGCTTTCTGGAGTCAGCAGAGTCGTTGATAGTTTAGTGCGCCAGCAGGCATTTATTAGCAGGAGAACATCGGAATGATACAGACGTCTGGAGAAATGTTCTATTCTCTATCTAGAGTAACTGTGTGCAACACAGTACCCAGGATCAGAGTCAAGAAGTTCTGATATCTATTCTCAAAACTCCAGCATTTATGCTTGTTACAAAGGCGTGGTTATGTGTCTGCTTGTGCATGCATATGTGTATTTCAGAAGTAGCAGTCCTCCAGCCTCCATCTTCCTCCCTGCGTGTAGGAGTATCCTCAGTATAGCAGGAGTCTTCTTTTTTATCTGTGAAGAAAGCACAGCACGTACAGCAATTTCCCTAATCTCAACTAACTTTGCCAGGTGCATATTTGCAACATGGCTAGTTCATTGTCTTTGTGACCTTGACTGACTGACTGTTCCTGTGCTTTCAGAGAAAGCAGATAAAGATTGAGTCAAAAGTTTATGTGCTTTACTGGAAGCAGAAAAGCTTGAGCTTGGACTAATCACTATCACACTTTTAAATGATCATACCTAATAATCACACTTATCACATTCTTATTAATCATTACTAATACACTCGCTAACATATGATTATTAATCCTTCAATCATTGATTATCACACTCTTATTAATCATTACTAATACACATGCTAACACATGATTACTATACTTCACACAATGATTTTTAATTCTTCAATTCCCCCTGTTGATCACTCACCAGAGTGATCATTCCTCCGAGACCACAAAATCCTGGATGTCTAAAGGGATGCCACGGACGTGGCCTGCCAAGTTCCATAACTCTAACAATTATCAAACCATGCACATATGAGATAAATGACCACTAAAATAATGAATATTACAATAAACACACTAAGTGTCCACACACACTGTGTACCTGTGTACCCTATTTATCAACTCTATATACTGTGGTGTTTTTTTACTAATGGTGTTTGTGGGTCAATCAAAGATTATATGTATTTACAGAAGTCCCTTAACCCTGTTCGGTTAGATCTGTTCTGACTTGGTCTAGGGACCTTTTGGGCTCCACCCTCTGTCTACACCTTGAAAGGTGAATCCACTTGTCACTTCCCTGTATTTTTACAGCTTTGGAGGTTGAAGAATTAATAATCATGTGTTAGTGTGTGTATTAGTAATGATTCAATTAATAATCATGTGTTAGTATGTGTATTAGTAATGATTAATAAGAATGTGATAAGTGTGATTATTAGGTATGATCATTTAAAAGTGTGATAGTGATTAGTCCAAGCTCAAGCTTTTCTGCTTCCAGCAAAGCACATAAACGTTTGACTCAAGCTTTTCTGCTTTCTCCAAAAGCACAGGAACAGTCAGTCAGTCAAGGTCACAAAGACAATGAACTAGCCATGTTGCAAATATGCACGTGGCAAAGTTAGTTGAGATTAGGGAAATTGCTGTACGTGCTGTGCTTTCTTCACAGATAAAGAAGAAGACTCCTGCTATACAGAGGCTACTCCTACGCGCAGGGAGGAAGATGGCTGGAGCAACTGCTACTTCTGAAATACACATATGCATGCACAAGCAGACACATAACCACGCCTTTGTAACAAGCATAAATGCTGTAGTTTTTAGAATAGATATCAGAACTTCTTGACTCTGATCACGGGTACTGTGTGTTCACAGTTACTCTAGATAGAGACTAGAACATTTCTCCAGACGTCTGTATCATTCCGATGTTCTCCTGCTAATAAATGCCTGCTGGCGCACTAAACTACCAACGACTCTGCTGACTCCAGAAAGCCTCCTGTAGAATTTGAATTACGCAATATATACTCTGTGAGGTCCTTCTGATTTGACTAACGTATTGTGTGTAAAATTCCTACAAGGTTCTCTCCCCCTCCTTATGGGGTCCTGTCCACCTCGGGTGTGTCCACTTTCTTTTCAATATCTTTACATATACCCAAGGTTCACCTAACAGAGTCAATGGGGCCGGTACTGGTCCTGACCCCCCTTGGCTTCCTGCCAATGTTTTTACCCAGCCTTGGAGTTGAGTCACGTAGGACCGTGCCAGTCCTGGTGTGGCCCCTGGCTGCAGCGGTTCCTTGTGTCTTGGTCCGGGGATGGTGCGACCTGTAAATAACTCATAAGGGGTTAATTTATTTTCTCTGTTCACACTAGCCCTCTTAGAGTATAATGCCATATGCAAACAGTCTAACCATGATAGACCTGTAGTTGCCATCATTTTAGCTATTTTCTCTTTCCTCATTTCCTCCTCATGCTTAATAGGCAGACCTGAAGCTGTCACAAAACCTGCTCTCTCTCACTCTTTCAACTGACAATGCAATGCTGCACTGGCATATGTAGACTCTGCATATGCCTGCCATCAGACTGTACAACACTGCACGGCACCGCTGAGCGACACTCAGGGAATAAACTCACACTACTCAAAGTGACCTATCACTGAAATGCACCTTTCTCTCTCTTGCACATTCAAATCCACCTAGCACATTGTGATATAGTGTTTCTCTGCGATACTGTACTTTTATTTTATTTTATTGTTGTTCATATTTTGTATTTTATATTTTATCTTATTTTCAGTACTTCTGATTGCTCTGTACCGCTGCTACGATGACCTAATTTCCCCTCGGGGATAAATAAAGTTATCTATCTATCTATCTATCTATCTATCTATCTATCTATCTATCTATCTATCATATATGTTCACCCTCTTTCCCTCACCATGCTTACAAGCTGCTGTCACTGCCATCACTTCCGCTAGCTGAGCTGATGGTTTTTCTGTCACTTCTCCTGTACTTAGTGTCTCAAACTTTCCCTGATCTTTGATAACCACTGCCCATGCTGCGCTTAGTCCTCCATTATCTTTTCTGAAACAGCAAGCATCTACATACAAGTCCATGTCTGGTCGGTCCTGTGATTTTGCATGCAAGTCGGGTCTCACTTTAATGGCTTGCGTTGTCAGTGGAATGCAGTCATGTGGGTTTTCGTCATCTGGAACTGCTAAACAGCTCGCTGCATTAATTCCTTCGTGTGTGTACGTTATGTTTGGCGCATTTAAGCCGTCCTCTACTTTTCTCAGTCGAAAGTCTGATAGAGTAAAAACGGATGATGAGATTAACGCTATTACACTATGCCTGGTCAAAATTTTGAGGCGATGCCTGGATTACATTTTTCTCTAATTCTGATCGTGAGGTGATGTGATGAGTGATCTTGTACACCTGTCCTTCTTTGGAGTATGTGACTGCAGGGATTGTGGTTTGTTCCCAGTCCTGTAACTGAGATGTTGTTTTTACCAAGGGCCCTAAATCTTTAGCTTGACATCCTGCTCCTAATGCTAAGCTAATATGGGGTGCTGCAGTGTCACCCATGTTGTACCACTCTGCCTGCTCTGCAGTGAGCAGGACTTGTGCTACTACTCCTTTCTTTGATACATATGTACTATGAAATATGGTCACTTCTGTTTTTGCACTATTTGGTCTTATTTACTTCTATTTATTCACTCCATATTATATTATTACGAAACAAACAAAACAAGAACAACTGCACTATATCATGTGAATATGTATATATGTCTATTTCTATTTCTTCCCTTTTTAAAATGTAACTTTATTGCTTATTTTTGCTATTTTTTATCTTATTTTGTCATACTCTGTCGCTGCTGTGACAAAAGAATTTCCCCGTCTGCGGGACATTAAAGTTTTTCTGATTCAGATTCAGATTCTGATATACACAGTCCGAAGTCGGTGTCCAAGGGGAACCCTCTACTTCCCTTAATCTTTCCTCATACATTTCTTCAGTTTGGGTACGGTCATAGAGAAGAGTACAGTGAGGAACGTCAGGGACCGGTTCATATGGGTGCACTGAGTGAATCCACGGTTCCATTGTTGATACAGTTTCAAAACATTGGTAATTGGCGGGTCTGGGTCTTCTTTCAATCGAGCCCAGTAAACGTTGGCCGACTGTTGCTGCTGATCAGGATCTTCCCCTAGGATCCATTGTCCATTGTTACATCTTGAAGTAATTGTCTCTGAACAGTCTATTTTTACCCCATTAGGGAAATTAACTTGCACCCCCTGTGGGCCACATAGGATAGATGCTTTTAATCTAACTAGGACATCTTCTCCTAGTTGTGAGATTGGGCATTGTGGCGAATATACATAGCTTTGATGAAACTGGTAACCAACTATTTTAGTGGTGAGGGGTTCTGTGAGAGTTGTGGTTGCGGTGGCACATGCTGTTGTTGCTGCTGTGGTGGGGGTCCCCCTCTTGGTGGCCCTCTCTGGTTTTGTGGACAGTCTCGTGCCCAATGTCCATGACCTCCACACACGAAACACCCATTGTCCCTAGCCCCCGGTGCTCCGGCCCTGCCCCTTCCATAACCTCCTCGAGGATTAAAGCCTCGTCCTCTTCCTCCTCTATAATGTGATTGTGATGGGCCCCATGGTCCTGGCGGGTTTCATGGTCCCTGGGGAGGGGGTCCTGCATAGAATTGGTCTGCAACTGGGGCAACTGGAACTGAGGATTCCCTTTGGCGCTGGCTCCTCCTGTTGTTGGCTCATTTGTGCTTGTGTCTTTGCTTTAGCTATTTGTTTGTGGCTAGTGCTTTCCTCTCTGGCTTTTGCTAACTGTAATTTGGTCAGTTGTATTTTCAAATTCTCTATCTCTGTTTTGCTCGCAGCCTTTCTTTCATCTGCTCTACGCATGTGATGTTGAAGTGTCCTCATCCATATGTGTAATGGCTCTGTGTCTGCTCTGGGGTCATCCTCCATCTTTGCCTGCACTTCCTTATCTGTTCCTTTCATAACTGCAGCTTTAAACATTGATCCCTACAGTGGATCTGACCTTGGGTTTGTTCCTGACCTTTTCCTGCCAGTCTTTCCTGCATCTAAATCGAATTGGTCTGTTGTCCCTAATCCGTATTTCTGTCCAATTAATTCTTAGTTCTGTAGGAAATGCTGCTACATTTTTATCACTTATCGCTCCTTATCACTTATTTAGTTTGTACTTATTTTATTTCAATATGCTGCTAAACTGCACAGTGCATATTGTTGTATATTGTATAAACCTACGTTTAACCACAATGTCTTTTGCACTCTGTCACATTTAGTTATTGTTTGATTTACTTTATCTTAGCTTATTGTCACTCTGATCCTTTCCCATCTTTGAATTGAAACTGTTGCACAATCATTTCCCTCTGGATAAAATAAAGCATCTTGAATCTTAATCCTCTCACATCACCTATGGTGGGATACCGTGACTCTACTAAGGAGCTTTTCATAAAATTGAATATTTTAAAATTTACGGATATAGTCAAGCTAAAAATACTTGAAATCTTTAATCTTTATTTTAATTAAGAAACAATTGCTATAATTTAAGAGGACTGCTTTGATTTGAAACAAGAAAAGCAAGAACTAACATTAAACAAAGATTTGTGTCCGTTATTGGTGTAAAAATGTGGAATGACCTTAATGATAAACTGAAAGTAATTACAACACAACCGATATTTAAAAAGACCTTGAAATTTGACTGGGAAGTGGTGAAGGGGGCAGGATTGTGAAGTCTGGTAGCCCCTAGCCACAACCTGGCACACAGGCGGTGGGTGTAAGAAGATCGCTAAGCCCTTGGACGAGGCAGAAAGAGCTTTTCGGTAGCTGCACCCACGACTGAGCAGCCCTTTTCAGGATCCACTCTGCTCACCCCAGGAGGGGAAGGGGTTAGAAAAGGTACCCTAAACACAAATTTAATTTTGGAACCTGGAATGTGCGTACCCTCACGGACAGCCAAACCAGTGAACGACCCGAAAGAAGAACAGCCATCATCTCCAGGGAACTGAAAAGGTTCCGAATTGACATCGCAGCTCTCTCTGAAACCCGCCTGGCTGATGAAGGGCAGCTGAAGGAGGAAAAAGGCGGCTACACTTTCTTCTGGAAAGGTAAGCCTGCTGATGAGCCGCGAATCCACGGTGTGGGTTTTGCCATTAAGAACAACCTCGTCAACCATCTCCATGAACTTCCTGTAGGCATCAGCAAGCGCCTAATGACTGTACGCCTGATGCTTGCAAGCAGTCAGATGGCCACTGTTGTTAGCGCTTACGCCCCAACACTTGATGCACAACAGGATGTAAAGGAGGCCTTCTATGCTGACCTTGACACAATTCTATCCAAAGTTCCCAAGGAGGATAAGCTAATCCTTCTTGCAGACTTTGATGCCAGAGTGGGGAGAAACCACGATCTGTGGAGAGGCACACTGGGGAGAGAAGGGGTTGGAAACATAAACCCCAATGGCTTACTGCTGCTAACCAAGTGCTCCGAATATGACCTGGTCATCACTAACACACTCTTCCGCCAAAAGAACAAGTTCAAAACATCTTGGATGCATCCCCGCTCAAAACGCTGGCATCTCATTGACTTTGTCATTGTTCGCTCCCGAGACCGTCGAGACGTGCTCAGCACGAGAGCAATGATCAGTGCGGATGAATGCTGGACTGACCACCGCCTCATACGCTCCACCATGTCTATCCATCTGATGCAGAAAAGAAGGCATCAGAAAGGACAGACCCGACAAAGGCTTAACATCGAGCGACTGGGAGAAACCACCTACCAACAACAATTGCAGGCAGCCATCAGTGCAGACCTGCCAGATCAGTATCCAGAGGATATTGAAAAGCATTGGGACGCCCTCTCTGCTACCATCAGGAACTCCTGCAAAGCCATCCTCGGTCACAAAACGCGGAGGCATCAAGACTGGTATGATGAGAATGATACCGAAATCCAGTAGCTTATCAACACCAAGCGAAAAACTTTCATCACCTGGCAAAATGACATCAACTGCAGGGATAAAAGAGAAGCCCACGCCAAAGCGAAAGCAGCTGTCCAATCTCAGGTCAGGACACTGAAGAACCAGTGATGGACACAAAAAGCCCTGGAAATCCAACAGCTTGCTGACTCTGGAGACACCAGAGGCTTTTTCGAAGCCATAAGAGCGGTATATGGCCCTAGCAAACGTTGCCTGACCCCCCTTCGCTCTAAGGATGGACTCTCTCTGATGAAGGACAAGGATTCAATAACACACAGATGGAAAGAACACTATGAAGAGCTTCTAAATAGGGATACAACCCCTGAGTTTGAGGCCCTGAACCAACTCCCTCAATTGCCGATCTTTGAGAGTATGGAAGAACCACCCAGTTTGGAGGAGGTACAGGATGCTATCAGGACAATGAAAAACAACAAGGCCCCTGGGCGTGATGGCATCCAAGCTGAGGTCCTGAAAGAAGGTGGCCCTGTGCTCCTTGAACATATCCATAACCTGCTTCTCAAAATATGGGATAAAGGGGAAATACCTGCACAGATGAGGGATGCCTTAGTCATCTCCCTCTATAAGAAGGGTGATAAGGCAGACTGTGGAAACTATCGTGGTATTTCCCTCCTTTCCACCATAGGGAAGGCATTAGCTAGGGTGCTGGCCAACAGACTCATCCTCCTGTCAGAAAGCACTCTTCCTGAGTCTCAGAGCGGATTCCGTCAAAACAGAGGCATTACAGATATGATCTTTGCTGCCCGTCAGTTACAAGAAAAGTGCCGGGAACAAAATCAACCTCTATACATGGCCTTCATAGACCTTACCAAAGCCTTTGACTCTGTCAACCGTCGGGCCCTCTGGCTGTTCCTGGCAAAAATTGGCTGCCCTGAAAAGTACATCAGAGTGCTGCGGCTGCTGCATGACAATATGTCTGCAACTGTATTTTCAGGCTCTGGGGACGAAACGGAACCCTTTCGGGTTGACACAGGAGTTAAGCAGGGATGTGTTATCGCGCCATCACTGTTCTCCATCTTCATTGCCGGCATTCTCCATCTTACAGGAAACCAGCTGCCACAGGGAGTCAAAATTATGTACAGGACTGATGAATTTCAACAGGTTCAGGGCTAAAGGTCAAACCACCACTGTATCCATCACAGATCTGCAGTATGCAGACGATAATGCAATTGTAGCCCTCTCAGAAGAGGACCTACAGAGCACCCTGACTGCTTTCATGAAAGCATACAAACAGCTTGGACTGGCCATAAACATCAAAAAGACTCAAATCCTCCATCAGCCATCACCAAACAGCAATATTCCCCCAAACATCTCCATTGAAAACATCAGGTTGGAAAATGTGGACCACTTCCCATACCTAGGTAGCCTTCTGTCATCTAAAGCCACCATTGATGAAGAGGTACACCATCGCATTAGCTGTGCCAGCGGGGCATACGCAAGACTGAAGAAAAGGGTCTTTGAGAACCGCGATCTCCAGTCAAAGACCAAAATCCTGGTCTATAAAGCAGTATTGCTCCCCACTCTCCTGTATGGGTCAGAAGCCTGGACCACATACAGTAGGCACCTGAAAGCACTTGAGTCAGGAATACTAGGGTATTCCTGACTTCCCATGTTCCCTTTCATACTTTTTTTTTTCTCATACTGTCTCTCCGAAAGCCCCTCCTTTCTGTTGTGGCCTCTCATGCACCCTCCTTTCCTCATATCGCGCTCCTTTCTGACGCTGTCTCTCCTTCTCCTACTGTTTTTTCCTCCTCCCACTGTCTCTCCTCTTCTGTCTACCTCAGCTGCCAGTCCGGCCATATGCAAATCTGCTCTTCGCTCCTCCCTCTTCTCCTATTCCTTCTCCTCCTTCTTTCTCTTATGCCACAACCTACTCAGACCATTATTTCTGTTTCCCACTACTTTTTCACGTGCTCTGTCCTCCTCTAACTGAAGTATTTTTACCATATTCTCTGGCTCGCCTCACCCCCACCTTTACACGTCTCTAAATATTCCTTCAAATCTGTCAATCTAGTCTTATGTTTCTTTTTATCCTGACCGTGAGTAGGCCTTCCGGTAATAGCCTGTCCTACTACTCGCTGCCAGTATTCATCCCAACCTAATCCTGCGCCTGTAAATTACCTTTAATATAGGACATCATATTCCCAAAATGTGTAGTCGCATTTTCATGAGAAATCTCTTAAAATTTGTTTATTTTTTACCGTTACTTCTTGTTTTTTGGCTTGTGCTTTTATTTTGATAGAGTGTAACCGGAAAAGAGAGAAAAAAAAGACAACTTTACAGGAAATTAAGTGTATTGCAAAGGGGTCTATCAAAAGTGCAGAAACAAGTTTGTTTAGCACCTGGCTGATAAGGGCACAAGGTTTGTCATCATTTTGTTTTCATGTGGTGCTTAATGCTTTAACAAAACGGGATGTCCTTGTGTTGCTTTGCATCGTTTTATACAAGTCTATTTTAGTTCAGTATTTCAGTATTCAGAGCATCTGTCTTTCTGAATGAGACAATTATTTCATTACACTGCTTGCTAGTATTTAATAAATACAGCATTATTTTTGTGTGCATTAACAATCTTTGGAAGTTAAAGCTGCAAACTGACAGTTATAATATCATTTTTTAAGTTAAATATGTTTGTTTATTGCACTCTATTCTGAGTTTGTAATTAAGATAAAATAGGTTAAAAGAGATATTTCATGATTGTAAATGACAATTCATTTTCTGTAAAAGGTTAAAACCCACTATTTTGATATTGTTGAACATGATATGGTGGTAGATGGTAACGTATTATTTTTGTTTTATTCCATAGCTCTTACGGTGTGTTCAGAGTCTTCAAGGTGTCAAAAGATTTAATGGAGCAACGGTATCATCTATTTTGCCCAAAAATAAACACTTGTGAACTATCAGTTAAAGAGTCCGACCATCAATCAGCCGGGGACGCTACAGGGCCTGCCATAGTTATTTCAGCTGTTAAAGTACTATTCCCAGGTATTTATTTATTCTTTATTCACACACACTCGTTATCCGGTCAGTGGATCTAGTCCCCAGTGATCCTCCCCTCACTCAAGCTTCTACTCTACCATGATAGAGCGGAGTGAGACGATGAATCACCAGTTTTAATGACCAAAAGCCGAGTGTCACAGCCCCGTTATTTATGTACCCCCAGATAAGAGAAGACCAGTGGTGAGTTTAATCGTCAGGCTTTTCTGTGATGTCTGCAACAAGCTTCTACTGACAGTGTTTCACTATCAGCGGCTACAGACAAGGTGTATCCAACATCACAGAAACCTACTCACACTTTTATCTGTTTGTGTTCTCTATTATCCTCGAAACCTCCCACACAACAATCCCACAAATAAACACAACTTTTAAGTATTTCTTATACTTTGGTTCCCAAAACCTTTAGGTCCCACACCTACAATTTTTCTTTGGTTCCCAGAACCTTTAGGTCCCAGACCTATGGTGGCTTTCTAGGCTCACCTAGGGGCTATCCCCCTGTGGCGCTTTTAGTCCTTAATGCCTAATGTATATTCGAGGGTCTCTACAGCCTCCGGCCTTTCTGCGTTCCCTGAACGTCTTACTGAGCACCGTTTATGCGCCTAGGACCTGTCGGGATTTATGATCCCAACACTCCTTTACCTTTTACTCTTATACTGATTCCAAACCAGTTTACCCTTACTTTTTTTCAATTGTCAGTCCACCGGCTAAATTTGGATCAAATTAACCTCTAGGAAACATACTGACTTTCTCCACCAATTTGATTATAGGCCGAATCACAGTCTTTACTTCTTAAGAAGAATAGGTGACTGCTTACCTTTCTGAGTGGTGGGCGCCCTTGTGGAGAAGTTCAGTCGGCCCCAGGAGGTTCCCAGTGACTCCACTTGGTCACCGGTCCAACCTCTGCAGCTCATTTTACCTGAGCCTCCTTGTTAGAATCACGTCCGGGGTCAACAAGTTTCTCTGTAGGAATTTTACACACAATACGTTAGTCAAATCAGAAGGACCCCACTGAGTATATATTGCGTAATTCAAATTCTACAGGAGGCTTTCTGGAGTCAGCAGAGTCATTGGTAGTTTAGTGCGCCAGCAGGCATTTATTAGCAGGAGAACATCGGAATGATACAGACGTCTGGAGAAATGTTCTAGTCTCTATCTAGAGTAACTGTGTGCAACACAGTACCCAGGATCAGAGTCAAGAAGTTCTGATATCTATTCTAAAAACTCCAGCATTTATGCTTGTTACAAAGGCGTGGTTATGTGTCTGCTTGTGCGTGCATATGTGTATTTCTGAAGTAGCAGTTGTCGTGGAAATTTTCTGCTCTTGGTGAAGAATGAAATAACGAATTCTTGCCGGCCGACAAAGTTTTATTTTCTTTGCAAAGAAAAGGTCAATCGACATGCGCGCGGTTCGAATGAGGAAAGACAAGTGAGCAAAAGAAACCTTGAACATTTATACCTGACAAAAGCCCACCCCTTGAATGTGTATTACATCCTTTGTCTTACTGTGGGGTTGACCAGCCCAGACATCCTGCCGTATAATTAACAGGTCTGATCAACACAGTTTCAGAATACACAAGGGTTGAATACATCATGAGACAGCGAGCTGTTGACTGTCTCTGAAACGTGAAATGCAATTACAAGGTCTAGTCTTTAAAATACACAAATGGCTGGAAAAGAAAAAGGGATCTGATATCTTGGGGGGAAATCCTTCTGTTCTGCTGTCTGAAAGGCTTCTCAAGGAAGAAGGAATATTCAAATTTACCATTACATTTCCCCCTTTTGATTACTCATTAATCACAATTGAAGAGAATAAAGCATGAACAAGAAATAAAAATAATATTTGCAAAATCAGAATAGATGAAATGAAATAATGATAAAGAAGTAAAACAAAAAATAAAAATAAAATAAAAATGGAATAAAATAAACATAAAATGCAACTTTAAAATTCTACTACAACTTAATAATCCGAACATTAATTCACGCAGATTTTAAAATGTATCATCATGGCAGTGGTTTAGAAAAGTAAGTTTGAGAATTTAAAATATAAAATATAGGAGTAAAAGGTAAGTGAAAAACAAAACAAAAAAAAATATTACAAATATTTTAGTTAGACAAGTTGGCTGACCTAGATAAGGACAGATGGTGATACTGAACAAACACAAGTCTGTGCATAGATACTTGTCATGATTGGCATAATATGCATGAACTTGTCCTGATCGCCAAATTTCAGGATAAACAGTGCATGAATGTTGCATTTTGTCCTTTGTTCAGAGTGAAAGTCTTGGTGGGTTTGTAGGTGTAAGCTTCTGTCAGCATTGCTGACCATGAAAGGAACAGGATCAGGTGGTGCATGATGCAGTTGAAAGAAAATGGTTCTGTGCCTCTAATGGGTGTTTGTTGAATTCATGGAGTTCTCCCTCAAGTTGTCCTCTCGTTGTTCGTTCTTGCGTTGTCCGGGTTGACAACTGAGTCCCTCTGTTGGTTCAGGAACCTTCCTGCAGTGGCTGGTGTGTATCTATGTTGTTCTCTCAGCAATCTTCACAGCGGTATGTGTTGTCAGGTGTACTTGGAATGGACCTCGCCAGCGTTTGGAATTCCAATGTTTCCTTCTCAGGTCCTTTATCACCACCCAGTCACCAGGCTGGAAGTCATGGAGCGATGTGGAAGCTGGCGGTGGAAGGGCTGACTTCACCTGTGTTATGTGTTGCACAAATCATACATGATGACAAAACTTCTGCACATAAGCTGAAAACCAATAGCGGGTTATGGCATCCAACATTCCCCCTTTTGACACATGGTCCAATCCATGTGTCAACTTTGCAAAGTGAGGAAAGAAATGTTTAGGTAGACATGGTTTGTTATCAGGCCCTTGCCACACTGCGTCTTTCTGTGTGGCACCGCATCGTTTCCAAAGCGTCTTTTCCTATGGTGTGGCAAAGGTCAGTAATGCTTCGAGGGAGCTGGGTATGGAGGCTGGAGTTGAAACAAACAAAGGATTAAGGATAATGGGTTGGAGAGAGAGAGAGAGAGCTGCAACTTTGTCATGATTGAGAATGGGTTTCTCGTCAGTTTTTTTTTTAAGAATTATCTGTGTTTTCACAGAGTGCCGAAATCGTGTACAACACCAAATGCATATCTGGAGTCAGTGTAAATAGATACGGTTTTGTTTCTTGCCAGTTTGCATGCCTGTGTCAATGCTATCAGTTCTGCTGCTTGTGCAGAGTATTGGGAAGGGAGTGAGTCTGAGACAAGAGTTTCATGGTTAGTGACAACAGCAAATCCCACTCTGTTGTGACCGCTTTGGAGGTCACGTGAGGCAGATCCATCTACAAAAACAACCAAATCAGGGTTAGTTAATGGGGTTTCTTGTAGATCTGGTCTTGGAGAGCAGACCTATTGGAGGACAGCAACACAATTATGTTCCTGTCCGTCGTCAGGCGTAGGGAGGAGAGTGGCAGGGTTTAAAACATTGCATATTTTGACAGTGATGTTAGACATTTCTAAAAGCACAGTGTTATATCTGAGCCATCTTGCTGTGGAGAGGTGAGAAGTTTTTTTGTTCAAGTAAAATCATGGACACAGCATGTGGGACCAGGAGGGTTACATCAGAGTAACCCACAATGTCTCTGGAGGCCATAACTGTTTTTTCTGCTGCAGCAACAGCTTTGAGACATCTTGGGAGGCCTGCAGCCACAGGATCCAGTTTGGAAGAAAAATAGGCTACGGGACGTAGTTTATTTCCGTGATCCTGTAACAAAACAGAAGTCATGTATCCATTTTTCTCATCTACTGTTTGAGTAAATGACCTGGTGGGGTCAGGTAGTCCCAAAGTTGGAGTGGTCTGTAAGGCAAGTTTTAGTTTGGTGAAAGATTGTTCTGCTTCAGGAGTCCATGTGATCTTACCTTGTGATTGCAAACTATTGCCATGAATGAGGGAGGCGAGTGGAGCCTCAAGAATGGCATAGTTTAAAATGAACTGTCGACAATAAGAGCACGTTCCAAGAAATGACATCATTTGTTTTTTCGTGAGAGGTCTTGGAAGATTCTGAATTGATTCTACTCTTTTTGGTGACAGAGTTTTTCCCTCAGAAGTGATGACATGACCTAAGAAAAGAACTTGTTCCTGGACAAATTGTAATTTCGACAAGCTGGCTTTGTGACCACTTTTAGCCAAATGTTTTAAGAGTTTGACTGTGTTGGCCTCGCATTGTTCCTTGGTTTGACTGCAGATCAAAAGGTCGTCAACATACTGTAGTAAAGCACTACCTGGAGAGAGAAGAAGAGACTAAGACTTTGTTTGAGAGCTTCATTGTAGATGGTGGGACTCTCACAATATCCTTGACACAAGCGAGTGAAAGTGTAGCCTCTTCCATTGAAGTTGAAAGCAAACCAAAATTGACTTTCTGGATGGACTGGAACACTGAAGAAAGCATTAGAAAGATCCTCCACTGAAAAGAATTTCGCAGTTGGGGGAACTTGAGACAAGATGGTGTAAGGATTTGGAACATTTGGAGCTCTGGGTCGGACTGCTGCATTAACTGCTTGCAGATCTTGAACAAAATGCCATTCTGTTGGTTGATTTTTATGTCTGATTTTTTTTTTTTTTCACAGGGAACAAAGGGGTGCGCACTGGAGAGTCATCACAGGGGATAATTACTCCTGCTGCTTTAAGAGACTCAAAAACTGGCGTTATGCCATCGATGGCTTCTTGTTTGAGTGGATATTGAGGCTTGCAAGGTCTAAAGTCAGATTTTGGAGTTATGACAACAGGTTCACAGTTTTTGATGAGGCCAACATCATACTTATTAATAGCCCACAGTGTCTTAGGGACTTCCTGTAGGGCGGTGATAGTTGCAGCTTATTTTCCAGACAAAAAAAGAAAAAGATTTAGAAGTGCTTTCGGGTACCAGCTGGATTGTTTTCGTAGTGTGCACAACAGATGTTAAACCTTTACAATAACACTGCAGTGTTGGTGAAAAAATAAAATAAAAATAAAAAACAAAAAATAAATAAAAATAAAATAAAAATAAAAAAATTTGATCGATCACATGTCTTTTGCCAATCGGCTGCGCGCTGACATGATTTTATGAATGGGCCCAAATCTTCCCAGTTATCTGATGTGTGTTTTGCAGGTGTTATGTGTGGGACAGAATCAGTTATGGTGTACATGTTTGATTGAACTGATGTGAGAGAGATTGATATAGCACATCTGTGTTGTGTCCAATATATGTGTGATAGTTTAAGCTTGTCAAATCTCTCTCTCATCCAGCTTTCCTCAAATGGCTCATCAGGTTCTGGTGACACATGAGATGTACAATGTAGATCCTCCGGTGTCATGAAATCAGTTGCAGCTGTTAACACTGTCTTTTTAGCTTCTGTGACTAGTTCAGAAGAGACTGTTAGTTCCTGTAATTTCCATTGATATGCATAGAGCGAATTTAAATTTGGGTGAACGAAGGAGTGTGAAAGACTTGGTTCCAAATCAGATAGTCTGTGAACTTTCACACCCTCTGGGGTTGAGATTAGGCAAAGGCCTAATCTGCACATTAAATCTCTGCCCATGAGATTAATGGGACAGACTTCAGAGAGTAAAAATGCATGTTTAAAACCTGTATATGTTCCATCCTCACATTTGAGTGGGACAGTAATGTTCTCTCTGATTGTTTGACCTGATGAACCAACAGAGTATACATGTTTTCCACTCAGTCTTGGTTTTGTTGTGAGTTCTAGTGCTCTTATCACAGAATGTGTGGCTCCTGAATCAACTAAGAATACAACATCTTGCTCAGCAATAGTCAATGTATGTTTGGGAAACCTTTTGAAATGATCAGATGTGTATTGAACATATGTTAAAGCAATTGTGTCTGAGCTCTCAATAGATTGTGTGTCAACATGTGTGTGTGAGTGTAGTGCAGTACCTCCTTCTGGTTTTACATGTTGGTTGGGCTTGTCAGCAGGAGTCCATCCCTCTCCGACAGCCCCCGACCACCCTCAGTCTTGGTGTGAGACATTCACGTCTCCAATGTCCAGATTGGCCACAGCGGTAACAGATGTCATCAGGACGTCTTCTTGCAGATCTGTTAGCATTGTTTTTCCAGTTGTTGTCTTGGCTGTGTATTCTTTGTCTGTGTTCACGGTGTGGCTGTCTGTAGTCTCGGGCTGTGTTATACATGGTCATTGCTGCCATGTGAAGTTCTTATTGAGATGTTTCTTCTTTTGTTTGTCCGAAGAATCTTTTGTTTGAACAGACGCATCTGGATGGGCTGCTCCCAAAC